>NC_139990.1:16079777-16679777 GCF_964263955.1 Coregonus lavaretus
CACTAGGGCCCGCTCAGCCAGCTGGTACCTGTGCTGTGTGTGAAAAAAATCAAAGTATAAATGGCAAGGGAAAATAAATAAACAAATAAATACATAGGTTCTCTTTACTTTGGTGTTTCTGCTGCACTGGTTACTCTTTTCTTATCGCCACAGGTCAAAATGTTCCTGCGATGATTGAACACTGTGGTATTTCACCTAACAGATAAGGGAACTTGTCAATATTTGATTTGTTTTCAAATTCTTTTTGGGTCCTTGTAATCTGAGATAAATATGTTTCTTATATGGTCTTACATTTGGCAGGAGGTTAGGAAGTGCATCTCAGTTTCCACCTCATTTTGTGGGCAGTGGGCACATAGCCTGTCTTCTCTTGAAAGCCAGGTCTGCCTACGGCGGCCTCTCTCAATAGCAAGGCTATGCTCACTGAGTCGGTATATTGTCAATTCTTTCCTCAGTTTTCTATGTTAATGTTAAATGATAGTTGGCATCGTGTACTGTCTGTTTAGGGCCAAATAGCATTTCAGTTTACTTTGAGATTTTGTCATGTTTTCCCAATAGGTAATATAATTTTATTTTTGTTTGGTTATAATTTCTTTGGGACAGATTGTTTGAGTGCTGTTCTGAGGCATTGTTGTGTTGGTAGTTGTTTGTGAATTTAGCGTCAGGACTAGCTAGATGAGGGGACTTTTCTCTATGTTAATCTCTTGGCATTTCAGGGATTTTTAGTGGTAGGAATCGCTTGTTTTTAGGTGGTTATAGAATTTGATGGCTCATTTTTGGATATTAATTAGTAATTTATATTGGCCTAATTCTGCCCTACATGCGTTATTTGGGGCTTTTCTTTGTACTCTAAGAATAATTTTGCAGAATTCTGCATGCAGGATTTCAATTGGATGTTTGTCCCATTTTTCAAAATCTTGATTGGTTTGGGGACCCCACACTTCACTTCCATACAGAGCAATTGGTACAATTGGAGATGTTAATATTTTGAGGCAGGTTCTAATTGGTATGTTTACTTGAATTTGTCTTTTGATAGCGTAAAAATCCCTTCTTGCTTTCTCTTTCAGTTAATTGACAGCCAAGCAGAAACTCTGTGTTGTTTTTATCGCACTGCTTTGCTTTATCTTGGCCAGGTCGCAGTTGTAAATGAGAACTTGTTCTCAACTGGCTTACCTGGTTAAATAAAGGTGAAATAAAACAAATTAAAAAAACTACCCGTGGAGCTCATTTTTAAGCCCAGATATGATTAGACTTGTGTGCACTAACTGTATGTCACGATCGTCTGAAGAAGCGGACCAATACGCAGCGCGTGGAGTGAACATGATGACTTTTATTTAACAAAGCAACCACGAAAAACCAACAAATGACGATAGTGAAGTCCTCTGTAACACTGACAGAAACATGGAACAAAAACCCACAAACCAAGGAGAAACCACACAGTTTAAATATGGCTCCCAATCAGAGATAACGAGCCGACAGCTGACACTCGTTACCTCCGATTGGGAGTCATATGACTAATCAAGACCAATCACCAAACATAGAAATGAACAACTAGAAATACCCAACATAGAAATACACCCAAACAATGAAAATGAACAACCCTGGCTCAAATAATCAAAGTCCATGGAGCCAGAGTATCACAGTACCCCCCCCTAAAGGTGCGCACTCCGGGCGCACCAGCATACAGTCTAGGGGAGGGTCTGGGTGGGCGTCTGTCCATGGTGGCGGCTCTGGCCCAGGTCGTGGTCCCCACCCCACCTTAGTCACTATCCGCTTCCGTAGCCCCCTCCACCTGACCACCCCCCAATTAAACCCCACTGGATTAAGGGGCGGCACCGGACTAAGGGGCAGCACCGGACTAAGGGGCAGCACCGGACTAAGGGACAGTACCTGACTAAGGGGCAGCACCGGACTGAATGGCGGATCCTGGCTGGCTGGCTCTGGCGGATCCTGGCTGGACGGCTCTGGCGGATCCTGGCTGGACGGCTCTGGCTGATCCTGTCTGGCGGAAGGCTCTGGCTGATCCTGTCTGGCGGAAGGCTCTGGCTGATCCTGTCTGGCGGAAGGCTCTGGCTGATCCTGTCTGGCGGAAGGCTCTGGCTGATCCTGTCTGGCGGAAGGCTCTGGCTGCTCCTGTCTGGCGGAGAGCTCTAGCGGCTCCGGTCTGGCGGACGGCTCTGAAGGCTCATGGCAGACGGGCGGCTTAGCAGGCTCAGTACAGACGGGCAGTTCCTGCGGCGCTTGGCAGACGGACAGTTCAGACGGCGTTGGGCAGACGGGCAGTTCAGACGGCGTTGGGCAAACGGACAGTTCAGGCCCCGTTGGGCAGACGGCAGACTCTGGCCGTCTGAGGCGCATCGTAAGCCTGGTGCGTGGTGCCGGAACAGGAGGTACCGGGCTGAGGACACGCATCTCAGGGCTAGTGCGGGGAGAAGCAACAGGGCACGCTGGACCCTGGGGACGCACCGTAGGCCTGATGCGTGGTGCCGGAACTGGAGGTACCGGGCTGAGGACACGCATCTCAGGGCTAGTGCGGGAAGCAGCAACAGGGCATGCTTGGCCCTGGGGACGCACCGTAGGCCTGATGCGTGGTGCCGGAACTGGAGGTACCGGGCTGAGGACACGCATCTCAGGGCTAGTGCGGGGAGAAGCAACAGGGTATGCTGGACCCTGGGAACGCACATAAGGGCTAGTGCGGAGAGCCGGAACAGGGCATGCTGGACCCTGGGGACTCACATTAAGCCTAGTGCGGAGAGCAGCAACAGGACGCACAGGACTCGGGAGACACACAGGAGGCTTGGGGCGTGGTGTAGGCACTGGTGGGAAAGGGCTGGCGACGCGCACTGTATCCCTGGTGCGAGTGGCCGGAACAGGCCGGGCCGGGCTGGCGAAGCGCACCGTATCCCTGGTGCGAGTGGCCGGAACAGGCCGGGCTGGGCTGGCGAAGCGCACCGTATCCCTGGTGCGAGTGGCCGGAACAGGCCGGGCTGGGCTGGCGAAGCGCACCGTATCCCTGGTGCGAGTGGCCGGAACAGGCCGGGCGGGGCTGGCGAAGCGCACCGTATCCCTGGTGCGAGTGGCCGGAACAGGCCGGGCCGGGCTGGCGAAGCGCACCGTATCCTTGGTGCGAGGGGTCGTAACAGGCCGGACCGTACTGGAGGCACACACCACTGGCTCTACCCCGGGAACTGGAACGGGCCGGACCGGACTGGATACACACCTCAGTCTCTCACGCCGTGCCTCTACATCTCCTTTCCCTACTTTGGCCAGTGACCCCCGTAACCTGGTTGCCTCTTGAATTCGCCCCTTCTCTGCCTCCGTTAGCCCCGTCGTCCAAGCCATGTGCCCCCCCCCAAAAACTTTTTGGGGTTGCCTCTCGTCCTTCCAACGATGATGGCCCTGCTGACGCCGTTGCTCCTCTCGCCGTCGCCTCTCCACCGTTTCGCTCCATGGACGGCGATCCATCCCATCCAGGATCTCCTCCCAAGTCCAGGACCCCTTTCCGTCCAAAATCTCCTCCCATGTCCAGGAAGCCTTTGGAGCTGGGTCCTGTTGCCGCTTGACACGCTGCTTGGTCCTTTGATGGTGGGTTTTTCTGTCACGATCGTCTGAAGAAGCGGACCAATACGCAGCGCGTGGAGTGAACATGATGACTTTTATTTAACAAAGCAACCACGAAAAACCAACAAATGACGATAGTGAAGTCCTCTGTAACACTGACAGAAACATGGAACAAAAACCCACAAACCAAGGAGAAACCACACAGTTTAAATATGGCTCCCAATCAGAGATAACGAGCCGACAGCTGACACTCGTTACCTCCGATTGGGAGTCATATGACTAATCAAGACCAATCACCAAACATAGAAATGAACAACTAGAAATACCCAACATAGAAATACACCCAAACAATGAAAATGAACAACCCTGGCTCAAATAATCAAAGTCCATGGAGCCAGAGTATCACACTGTAAGTCGCTCTGGATAAGAGCGTCTGCTAAATGACTAAAATGTAAATGTAAAATGTTCTATGTCTTTCATTCCTACTGTTAAATTGTGTTTTAAGTCTTGGGAATTTGATCTTTTTTGGAAAATCATGGTTTTTGTCTTCTTGAAGTTTACTGTCAGGGACCATGTCTGACAGAACTGATGTAGGATATTAGATTCTGTTGTAGACCCTCTTTTGTGGGTGACAACAGAACTAGATCATCTGCTTACAGCAGGAATGTAACTTCCGTGTCATGCAGGGCGAGACCAGGTGCTGTGGACTTTTCTAATAGTTTTTGCCAATTCATTTATATATATGGTAAATAGAGTGGGGCTTAGGCTACAGCCCTGTTGGACTTTCCTGACCCTGAGTAAAGTAGTTTGTTTGTTTGCTTCCCATTTTTATTGCACATTTACTGTTTGTATACATAGATTTAATAAAATCATATGTATTCCTCCCAACAGGAGACCCTCATTGCCAAATGGAATCAAATGCTTTTTAAAAATCAACTAAGCAGGAATATATATATTTTGTTTTTATTTTGGTTCACATGGGTGTCAATAAGGGAGTTCAGGGTGTAAATATGATCAGATGTGCTGTTATTTGGTAAAAATCCAATTTGGCTTTTGGTCAGGACACTTTGTTCAATAAGGAAGTCTAGAAGTCTTGAATTTATAATACTACAAAGTACCTGTTCCAGGTTCACTCAGATGCCTCTGTAATTTTTGGGGTCAAATTTTTATCTCCAAATATCTCTGTCTGTGTGTTTTCTCTCTCTCTCTCTCTCTCTCTCTCTCTCTCTCTCTCTCTCTCTCTCTCTCTCTCTCTCTCTCTCTCTCTCTCTCTCTCTCTCGCTCGCGCTCGCGCTCTCAGATTGCTTTATTGGCATGAAATACAATTTGTAGATATTGCCAAAGCAGTTTAGTGGTACAGCATTTTAGTAAATGGTGGTGAAGGAAGACAATGCAGTACAATGCAACGAGGATAATGAAATACAGTTTATTTCAGTAGTTACAATAAATAGTACATATAATCATGTATACAGGGACAACACTACTGCTGTTGTATTGTGGAATCTTCGGTCGATAAATGTAATTAAAGATTATAAAAGAAAAAAAGAAGGAATGGCTAATAAAATAAACAACAAAATGTTCATGGATGATGGTTCCACTATGTATTACTTGTAAGTTATATACAATGTAAAACACTTCAGGGAATTGATGGTCATAGGATGTCCCTCAGGCTGTGGCAGTAATATTTGCAGTTTCTCCCTCACCCAGAATAATTCTGAGCTTTATGTTATTAGTAAATGTGCAGAAGTTGGAATTTATTGAGATATTTTCTTGAAAAAAAACATGATCTTATTTGTATTTATTCTCTCTCTCTCTCTCTCTCTCTCTCTCTCTCTCTCTCTCTCTCTCTCTCTCTCTCTCCCTCTCTCTCTCTCTCTCTCTCTCTCTCCCTCTCTCTCTCTCTCTCTCTCTCTCTCTCTCTCTTCTCTCTCTCTCTCTCTCTCTCTCTCTCTCTCTCTCTCTCTCTCTCTCTCTCTCTCTCAAGTGGAAATGGATAAGGGCACATTTTTCACTGTGACTGCAAAATCACTACCATACCCCCCCTCGTGTTGTCTAGAAAGAACAAGGGAGAGCAGGGTTTGGGAGGATGGAGGGGTGGGGGGTCTTTCTCCAGACTGGTTCCACCTCGCCAGCCCGCGCAACATTGGATAAATATTTGCTTTGGACAACTTTTTTTCCCCTAATGGAACAAATCGTTTCTGAAATGCCATTGTTTTGTGCATTGTGACATCACTTTGGCATTTCCTCCAAGGCCCCCCTCCCCCTAAAAATACTTAATGTTCCTACATAGTGTTTTTTTCCCCTTTAATTGAAGAATGTTGTTTTCTGAAATGAGGTTGTCCCCAGTGCGCCCTTAGCTTGCCTTTGATGGTATAGCTATATCAAGTCTGGGCAAACGGCAGCCTACTGCACCGCAGGCTTTTCCCTCATTGAACATCTAGGGGATTTACAGTAAAAACACTGGCATATAAAGCACAGTGATTACTGTGCCTAAACTGCTGTTGACATTCTGCAGGGAATAGTTTCAACATTTGGCTGTGAGGGTACTAGAAAGATAGGAGGTGTCAGTATCCAAATGTAACTTATGGGAAAGATAGGAGGTGTCAGTATCCAAATGTAACTTATGGAAAAGATATGAGGTGTCAGTATCCAAATGTAACTTATTCCTCACTGACCACAGGTGAATTGGAAGCGTCGCAGCCGGTGCTATTTGCTCTACTCAATAACACTTTGTAAAATCTTTATATTTTAGCTGTAGACTATGGTATTGGATTATGGCATCAAATAGCCTACCCCTCTGAACCTCACAACACAATGTTTTCCTTTGTGCATGAATGAACGTACCTATATTCCACTCTAATCAACAGTATTGATAGCAGTAATCCTTTAAATTATGTATTTGCACGCATTATCCGGTGGTATTCCTTTATCTGATGCACGTAGTGCTTTTCACTTCCACTGCCTGATCATCTGCTGCTGGAGTTTACCACTGAATCACATAGTCTTCCTTCACCACTGATAGGAGTAGGAATACCCAGAAGGATTTGCATGACTTTACTAGTATTCTGTCTATCTAGATTGACACTCCACTCTGTAGGAAGGCAGTTCTGTCCCTCAGGCTGATCAAGATTTACAGCTGTCCTGTCAGAGTGGAAGGACTGTGTGATTGGCCATGCAAACTGGCAGAAGGGTGTGTGTATGTCTGTGTGTGTGTATGTGTGTGTGTGTGTGTGACTGTGTGTCTGTGTTAATGTGTGGGTTAATGTGTGTGTTCTACAGTATCTCTGTATCAGGGGTCATGTCACACGTGTGTCAAACTGATGACACTGAGATAGCGTGTGTGACAGTGGGGTCGTCCCGGATGCGTCTGGCTCTGACCTCTGTTCCACGGGGGCGCTGGACCTAGCTCTGACTGCTCCCTCTGATGTGAACATCACCAGCCCTGAGGACCTGTAGTGGCAGCATGCAAAACAACAGTCCCCATCATCAGCCACTATCTTTACAGCCTTTCCTTTTACTGATGACACCAAGTCTTCCCTCCGCCTACAGGTTTCCCTCTCCTGCCTGCCTTACGTCTCGGAAAACTCCAAAGCATTCCCAGATTCCAAGCCTTCTCTGGTGATTTCCTGTCTCTGTAAGTGACAATGACCTGCATACTCCATAAGGGTTACAACAACTACCCAATATCAGTTAATTCCTTTTCCCTCTCTCTTCCTGTTGCCTGGAATGTGTAGAGAGTGAGAGGCTGGCAGGCAGCTGCTGAACGGTGAGCATTGTGTAACAACATGGATAGTAGGCGTGGTTAGGTAGGTGACATCACAGGGTGAGGGGTATAATTAGTGGTGCTGGAGAACACTACAGCACAAAGCACCTGTTGCCTCTCGCTCTGTCTCTCTAGCTGCATCACTCAGGACTGTAAAGCTGTAGCTACTATTACTGTTAACCATAACTGTGTGTGTACTCTACTGTCCTGTGGACTCTTGGATATTATTGCAGACTACGTCTTCAGAGATACTCTACCAGAGAATAACTATGGCTCTATCACTGAACTCCATCCTGTCTCTCACCATCATCACACTCTGTGTGCTCCTGCAGGAGGGTAAGTTATCATCCTTTATACTGACTTTTTATTCAACATTTATATAACTTTGTTTTGAACTTATTCTAAGGTGTGCATGTGGTACATGACAATGCAGATTTGTATTCTTTAGTCATAAAGATGACTGACAGTGAGTGTGTATAAGTTTTATTATACAAGTGTTCCATTTTATTTTCATGAGGCTGTTAAATTGAACATGAGGGGTCATAGCTCAGTTGAGATGTAGAATTATAGCTCAGGGTTGGTTGAGGTGGTGGGGTTAGATCCAGAATAACATGATATAACCTACAATGATGAAAGATGGAGAAACACCTGTTTTGTTGTCACACACCGGATAGGTGCAGTGAAATGTATTGTTTTACAGGCTCAGCCATAGTAGTATGGCGCCCCTGGAGCAAATTAGGGTTAAGTGCCATGCTCAAGGGCACAGACAGATTTTTCACCTTGTCGGCTCGGGTATTTGAACCAGCGACATTTCAGTTACTGGCCCAACGCTCTAACCTCTAGGACACCTGCCGCCCTGATACTAAAACTCTTGCTGCACCATGCATGCTTGGTCTTGTCATTACTTAGTTTCACTCTCAGAATGATAACTCAGTTAATCACGGCTCTGGTAGGTGGGTGGCTAATGATCTTGTTGTGAGGTTACTGCATGACACATGCTGCCTGATGCCAGACTTTTTGACCTACTCCCACAGTTGCCCAACAGAGATATAATACAATACAATACAATGACAGATCCTGCTAGGCTATACATGTAATCACACTCTCTCTGATAAGATGCAGATTATATTGGCACAAGTTCAACTCCTATCACTGCATTTGACTTGAAACAACCCCAGTTGGCAACAAACACAGTCTTTGTTTTGATTTGGATAACATTTCATAACAGATTAGTAATGAATCAAAGTTCAAATGTGTTTGACAAGTACTGATACATAGGAAAATGGGATGGCAGTTAGCCTACATGCACTTCTCTGTATCAGTGAAAAAGGATTTTCATTAGGATGTGGTGACGTGCATTTGCTCATTGCTGATTGTCAAATTGCACAGTCATCCAGTGATTCTGCTGAGTTATAACCAGGCTCTTAACCAACTATCCTTTCTGTCTCTATAGGTTTTGGGCTACCTGTATCCAGCCAGCCTGAGCTCCCTGCCCAGTCCCCATCCCAGAACAGCCCACACCACACCAGGGTTAAACGATGCTCCTGCAGTAACTGGCTGGACAACGAATGCATCTACTTCTGTCACCTGGACATCATTTGGGTCAACACTCCCAATAAGGTCATCCCGTACGGTCTTGGAAGCCCCCTGTCCCGACGTCGGCGCTCTACCGGGCGATGTGAATGTGCCCACCCAGCCGACAGGACCTGCTCCGGATTCTGCCACAACAGGTGAGCTCACCTTCATAGACAAGGAACTTCTACCCTCCTTCCCTCCCTCCCTCCCTCATCCTACCCTACTCTTTCCCCTCCTTGCCTCCTTGCTAGATACCAGATTGTATCAAGCCATTGACTATCTGTGGCATTCAGTCGTCTGTGACCAGCCTGTATCAGGTTGTATCAGGGCTGCTTGTCGAGGAGATGCAGGGAGGAGGCGTATTGTCTTTGTGTCTTAGATGTGTAACTAGCGATTGGGTAGGAGGGAGGAGGGGGAGGGAGGATGGATGTGGGAATAGCCTGCATGTTCTGGAGGCTTAGAGCTCCCTTACAGACAGGTCCATTAGTCATGACACTATATTTGGAATATTTTACCAGCGGGAATGTCTGTTGTATTAATACAGTTATTGCTGTTATGACATACCAAGGTTGAGGATTAGTCTGTGTGTCCCAACAAGGTTTTATCCTGCTTTGTGAAAAGTCACTGAGAACAGGCTGTAGGGCATGCAGTACAGACATTACTGGGTTGAAATCCATAGCCAACCGTCTCTCACTGCTAGCATTGTAGAATTATGTGGTACAGAATCCAGTCTCATGGCCCTTAAGGAATAGTCTAGATAATGTTTTCTTGGTTTTCTCTCATTTTGACATGGTTGTTCTTTCTGTCTGCAGCTCAGAGAACCCCAGATTCGTAGTGGTAGGCCCCTCAGACCAGATCCTGGAACAGACTGTTAGCAGTCCAGACACAACCAGCAACGATCTACTGACCTCTCTCAGGTAAGAGAAAAACAAGATATCATCACAACCTTTTAGGACCAGACAGTTTCCCAAACCTAGATTAATCTTATTCCTGTATCCATTCATCTTATTCCTGTCCCCATTGAGGATGTTTTTCAGGCCAGGAGTATTGGCCCATAGAGAGATCCCCACTAACATTCAGCAAACGTTTTTTTGTGTCATTGAAAAGACAACATGGAATCTGATCTTAACCTGATGTTTCTCTCTTTGTTCTTTACAGAAACATGGTCCGATCCAACATGGTTGCCATTGAGCAGGCTGCTCCCTCCAGGAAGAAGAACGCATCCAGAGCCAACAGACTGAACATTGGGTAGATGAGGAGGAGGGAGGAAGGGGAGCTGAAAGAGGAGCTTGAAGAGCTCCAGAGCATCCGAACAAAGACCTCCTAGAGGAAACTAGGGAGTCCTCCCCAGGGAAGACATAGAAGAGAGGTCCTGAGAGGAGAGACCCTGAGAAGAGGGCAAAGATGGAACACTGCCTACTGGCTGCCCACTGATTGTTGTATACCATACAGTGGACTGGATATGGCCATTATCTGGATATGAGTCTTGGACTAATTTGGCTAAGACTCTGGTTTAGAAGACTAGGGAGGATCAAGTGTGTCCACTGTGAACTGTGACAGTCTGGACTAGGATAGTTACTGACTGTGTGCTGGGCATGGGTTGTCATCATGTCCCAAACATTAATACACTTTCTGTGTCTGAGCACCTGAAATGCAAGCCAAGGCATTCTGGAGTGATGTTAGCCTATGTTTAATTTACAGGCTTACTTCATTAGTACTTTGGAAATATTGACCACTATTTTCATTTGGATTTTGATCCTTACTTTACCTGTCACATGACATCTACTATATCATAGAATAACAAAATACATAAAGATTGTTCCTCTGTATCAGAGATGTATTGCCAGTTTATAGTGATTGCCATGCATGCATTTAAATTCCTTGAAATACTTTTGGCACATGAAGGACATTACTTTAAGGGACAGGGAATTAATACACACACAGCCTTCCTGTAGCAGCAGATAAAAGCAGGTCTATTGTGATGGCGGGAGTATTTATTGCATAGCCACTGTTGAATGTTTTGATTGTAGACAGAGCCAAGGCAGCAGATTTCAATGGGTCTGCTCCTTGCCAAATATGCAGTGACTGTTTTTCTGCTTTCAACAAATGTCCATGTTATTACACATTAGGAACTTATGACACTGCACTTCTGTTCTAATGCCTTCAAAGGAATGTGTTTTTATGTCCAGTAGACTGTAGATGGGTTGGGCTGATAGCTGTACTCCAGCCACTGTCTGACCATTAAGGCATTTACTGTAAACACTACATCAGTCTTCCACTGATTTTGAAGTCCAATATCACAATGCTGTAAATTTATGATATGATTATTTATTTATCGTTTGTGTGTTGTTTAGGAATTAGTGTATCAAAATGCTGGACTGTGCTTTTGTTTTATGGACTGTTATCTCTAGAAGGACAATTCCTCCTCAGTAGTCTATTTAGCAGTCAAGGAAACTGTAGGAAGTTGAAAGAAATGTTTACTTATGAATTGTTCTATTCCAAGCTATTCACATTATCTACTGTACATGTACAAAACTCTCCAATTATTTATTTAACTTATTTTTGGGATATATTTATATATTTGTGTTTTGTGAGTTTATCAATTTTAATATGTGAGGAAATAAATACTAAAATGAATGCTCTTGCTTTGTTTGATTATTTTCTAACAATGATAATTGATTATTGTTTAGCACAGTAACAAATAACTGAATGAAAGCTAAATTCAAAGAATCCTTAACACAATTCTCAGATCTCTAAATTTTGTAAAGGTCATGAACAGTCAAAATCATATTTTTTCATGAAATTTGATGATATTTGGATGAAAACAGATCAATGTATGATGACCAAATTATGGAAAATGACTGTTGCTACTACATTGATAAAGTTTGATCATAAAATTACTGGTCCCCTTCCCTATGTCAAAGACTTGGATTCAGGAGGCGGGATTATTAAGGGGATAGGGTGACATCACCCTAACTCTCATTTTAAAACCTCAATGGTAGTAGCATGATATTTTTGTATCTAATTTAAATAACTACCGCCTTGTAAGCAACATCGTAGAAGACGTGTTTGCAGAGTGTCACGTTCGTTTAAGGACGGGTCAGACCAAGGCGCAGCGTGAAAATTTATTTAAATGATAAACACACGACAAAACAACAAACCAACGAAACGTGAAGTCCTAAGGCTGAACACTAAACAAGCCTTCACACGGAACAAGATCCCACAACTAACGAGTGCCAATAGGCTGCCTAAGTATGATCCTCAATCAGAGACAACGAGCGACAGCTGCCTCTGATTGGGAACCACACCGGCCAACATAGATCTACACATACTAGAATGACAACATAGAAAACACAACATAGAACACCACACCCTGACTCAACATATAAGAGTCCCCTGAGTCAGGGCGTGACACAGAGGGACGTGGTTTATATAGCTAGATAGCTACTCTACTGGTGCCAGAATTTGACTGCAGGGTGTCAGCAAATATAATAAAAAGTTTACACTATTCATTTATCGCAAAGATACAGTACTTATGTGTGTCCCCATTCATCTGTATCTGGTGTTAGCTAGTTACTGTATTTTGTATTTCCAGCTGTTTGAAGCTGGTGTACAAAACCGGAAGTAAAAGACACCAAAACAAAACTTAAGAACGGGAAACGAAACTTAAGAACGGGAAGTATAGAAATAAATCACATACAGTGCCTTCAGAAAGTATTCATACCCCTTGACTTATTCAACATTTTGTTGTCTTACAGCCTGAATTAAAAATAGATTCAATAGATATTTTTTCTCACCCATCTTCACACAATACCCCATGAGAACAAAGTGAAAACATGTTTTTTCTGTCAAATTGGTTGTTGATCATTGCTAGACAACCATTTTCAGGTCTTGCCATAGATTTTCAAGCAGATTTAAGTAAAAACTGTAACTCGGTCACTCAGGAACATTCATTGTCTTCTTGTTAAGCAACTCCAGTGTAGATTTTACATTTACATTTTAGATTTGGCCTTGTGTTTTTGGTTATTATCCTGCTGAAAGGTGAATTTATCTCCCAGTGTCTGCTGGAAAGCAGACTGAACCAGGTTTTCCTCTAGGATTTTGCCTGTGCTTAGCTCCATTCCGTTTCTTTATCATACTGAAAAACTCCCCAATCCTTAACAAGCATATGCATAGCATGATGCAGCCACCACGGTGATAAAAAATATGAAGAGTGGTATTTGACGTTAGGTAGTTAGTAGCTACTGTACTCGAAATGTAGCTAGCTTGTTGCTACCTGGATAGCTAACTAAACAATAGCTGGAATGACCTAGCTTTAATATTTGGAGACGGTTTCTCTCCATTGGGACAGACGCAACTGGCTGAATCGATTCAGTGGCTAGCTTTGCACTTAACTGGCTAACAGTAGCTACTAAGGGTAAGTTATAACCTACATTTATTTTTGTTTTGTTTTTGCTGGTAACCAGAGTTGTTCAAGGGAATTCGGGACATGGGTGACTAGTTAACGTTAGCTTGGCTCTCTCTGTGTGTTCGTGCCGTGGGAGGAGGGTTTGGTTCATTGGCAGAGAGCAATGGCAAGCTATTATGCTAACTATTCTAGCTAACTAACTGGCTGAATAAGTTGACGACGTACTCACTCAAACTGTCAAAACTAACCCAAAACTTTACACAACGTTAGACACGGACAGGAATGATCTGCTTGGCGTGTTAACACACTGGTGGTTTGTTGTAACCGAGTATTGGTGCTAAACCGTGTTATTGGAGCTTGGCATGCTAGTTGGCTATGGTGTCATAGGATTCGGTGCCCTGGACGGTTTTCATGGAAGAATACTGTACCAAGTTAGCTAGCTGAATAAACTAAGTTAGGGTCTATTCCTAGAAAACACTGAACCGCTGCAGTTTACAACAATTATAATTTCTAAAGTGGAAGTTGGGAGAGTTATATTTGAGTGTTTCAGTGAAATGTAAGTGAGGGAGGCCCCGCTCTCTTGCTTTCCCAGATGTTTAGTTCATTTCATTCTGATCTCCTTTGCATTATTGTAGCCTTTTTCTGTAGCCTGTCAACTATGTGTCTGTCTATCCCTGTTCTCTCCTCTCTGCACAGGCCATACAAACATTTCACACCACGTGGCTGTTGCCACACTAATCTGGTGGTCCCTGCGCGCATGACCCACGTGGAGTTCCAGGTCTCTGGCAGCCTCTGGAACTGCCATTCTGCGGCCAACAAGGCAGAGTTCATCTCAGCCTATGCTACCCTCCAGTCCCTCGACTTCTTGGCGCTGACGGAAACATGGATTACCACAGAAAACACTGCTACTCCTACTGCTCTTTCCTCGTCTGACCATGTGTTCTCGAATACCCCGAGAGCATCTGGTCAGCGCGGCAGTGGCACAGGAATCCTCATCTCTCCCAAGTGGACATTCTCTCTTTTTCCCCTGACCCATCTGTCTATCTCCTCATTTGAATTCCATGCTGTCACAGTCACTAGCCCATTCAAGCTTAACATCCTTGTCATTTATCGCCTTCCAGGTTCCCTTGGAGAGTTCATCAATGAGCTTGACGCCTTGATAAGTTACTTTCCTGAGGATGGCTCACCCCTCACAGTTCTGGGTGACTTTAACCTCCCTACGTCTGCCTTTGACTCATTTCTCTCTGCCTCCTTCTTTCCACTCCTTTCCTCTTTTGACCTCACCCTCTCACCGTCCCCCCCTACTCACAAGGCAGACAATACACTTGACCTCATCTTTACTAGATGCTGTTCTTCTACTAATCTCACTGCAATTCCCCTCCAAGTCTCTGACCACTACTTTGTATCCTTTTCTCTCTCGCTCTCCTCCAACACTACTCACTCTGCCCCTACTCAGATGGTAATGTGCCATCGCAACCTTCGCTTTCTCTCTCTCGCTACTCTCTCCTCTTGCATCCTATCATCTCTTCCCTCTGCTAAATCCTTCTTCCTCCGATCTCCTCATTCTGCCTCTTCAACCCTCCTCTCTTTCTGCATATTTTGACTCTCTATGTCCCCTATCCTCCCGGCCGGCTCGGTCCTCCCCTCCTGTTCCGTGGCTTGACGACTCATTGCGAGCTCACAGTAGAGGGCTCCGGGCAGCCGAGCGAAAATGGAGGAAAACACTCCCTCCTCTCTACATTCTCTTCCTCTGTTTCCGCTGCTAAAGCCACTTTCTACCACTCTAAATTTCAAGCCTCTGCCTCTAACCCTAGGAAGCTCTTTGCCACCTTCTCCTCCCTGCTAAATCCTCCTCCTCCTCCCCCCCCCCCTCCTCCCTCTCTGTGGATGACTTCGTCAACCATTTTGAAAAGAAGGTTGACGACATCCGATCCTCGTTTGTTAAGTCAAATGACACTGCTGGTCCTGCTCACACTGCCCTACCCTATGCTTTGACTTCTTTCTCCCCTCTCTCTCCAGATGAAATCTTGTGACTTATGACGGCCGGCCGCCCAACAACCTGCCTGCTTGACCCTATCCCCTCCTCTCTTCTCCAGACCATTTCCGGAGACCTTCTCCCTTACCTCACCTCACTCATCAACTCATCCTTGACCGCTGGCTATGTCCCTTCCGTCTTCAAGAGAGCGAGAGTTGCACCCCTTCTCAAAAAACCTACACTCGATCCCTCTGATGTCAACAACTACAGACCAGTATCCCTTCTTTCTTTTCTCTCCAAAACTCTTGAGCGTGCCGTCTCTAGCCAACTCTCCTGCTATCTCTCTCACAATGACCTTCTTGATCCAAACCAGTCAGGTTTCAAGACTGGTCACTCAACTGAGACTGCTCTTCTCTGTGTCACTGAGGCTCTCAGCACTGCTAAAGCTAACTCTCTCTCCTCTGCTCTTATCCTTCTAGACCTATCCGCTGTCTTTGATATTGTGAACCATCACATCCTCCTCTCCACCCTCTCTGAGTTGGGCATCTCCGGCGCTGCTCACTCTTGGATTGCGTCCTACCTTACAGGTCGCTCCTACTAGGTGGCGTGGCGAGAATCTGTCTCCGCACCACGTGCTCTCACCACTGGTGTCCCCCAGGGCTCAGTTCTAGGCCCTCTCCTATTCTCTCTATACACCAAGTCACTTGGCTCTGTCATATCCTCACATGGTCTCTCCTATCATTGCTACGCAGACGACACAATTAATTTTCTCCTTTCCCCCTTCTGATAACCAGGTGGCGAATCGCATCTCTGCATGTCTGGCAGACATATCAGTGTGGATGTCGGATCACCACCTCAAGCTGAACCTCGGCAAGACGGAGCTGCTCTTCCTCCCGGGGATGGACTGCCCGCTCCATGATCTCGCCATCATGGTTGACAACTCCATTGTGTCCTCCTCCCAGAGTGCAAAGAACCTTGGCATGACCCTGGACAACACCCTGTCGTTCTCCGCTAACATCAAAGTGGTGATCCGATCCTGCAGGTTCATGCTCTACAACATTCGCAGAGTACAACCCTACCTTACACAGAAAGCGGCACAGGTCCTAATCCAGGCACTTGTCATCTCCCGTCTGGATTACTGCAACTCGCTGTTGGCTGGGCTCCCTGCCTGTGTCATTAAACCCTACAACTTATCCAGAACGCTGCAGCCCATCTGGTGTTCAACCTTCCCAAGTTCTCTCACGTCACCCCACTCCTCCGCACACTCCACTGGCTTCCAGTTGAGGCTCGCATCTACTACAAGACCATGGTGCTTGCCTACGGAGCTGTGAGGGGAACGGCACCTCCTTACCTTCAGGCTCTGATCAGACCCTACACCCAAACGAGGGCACTACGTTCATCCACCTCTGGCCTGCTAGCTCCCCTACCTCTACGGAAGCACAGTTCCCACTCAGCCCAGTCAAAGCTATTTGCTGCTCTGGCACCCCAATGGTGGAACAAGCTCCCCCACGATGCCAGGACAGCGGAGTCACCTGACCACTTTCCGGAGACACTTGAAACCCTACCTCTTTAAGGAATACCTGTAATAGTATAAAGTAATCCTTCTACCCCCCCCCCACCCCAAAAAAAAGAAAAAGTGGTTGTCCTACTGGCTATCATAAGTTCAATGCACCAATTTGTAAGTCGCTCTGGATAAGAGCATCTGCTAAATGATGTAAATGTAAATGTAAATGGTACTCAGTAATGTGTTGTATTGGATTTGCCCCGAACATAACACTTTGTATTCAGGACAAAAAGTTAATTGCTTTGTACAGTTTTCGCAGTATTACTTTAGTGCCTTGTTGCAAACAGGATGCATGTTTTGGAATATGTTTATTCTGTACAGGCTTTCTTCTTTTCACTCTGTCAATTAGGTTAGTATTGTAGAGTAACTATAATGTTGTTGATATATCCTCAGTTTCCTCCTATCACAGCCATTAAACTCTGTAACTGTTTTAAAGTCACCATTGGCCTCATGGTGAAGTCCATGATCGGTTTCCTTCCTCTCCGGCAATTGAGTTAGGAAGAAAGCCTGTACCTTTGTAGTGACTGGGTGTATTGATACACCATCCAAAGTGTAATTAATAACTTCACCATTTCAAAAGGATATTCAGTCTGCTTTTTTTATTTTGACCAATCTACCAATAGGTTTCCTTCTTTGCGAGGCATTGGAAAACCTCCCTGGTCTTTGTGGTTGAATCTCTGTTTGAAATTCACTGCTCGACTGAGGGACCTTGTAGATAATTGTATGTGTGGGGTACAGAGATGAGGCAATCATTAGAAAATCATGTTAAACACTATTAAACATTATTAGTCCATGCAACTTATTATGCAACTTGTTAAGGACATTTTTACTCCTGAACTTATTTAGGCTTGACATAACAAAGGGGTTGAATACTTATTGACTCAAGACATTTCAGCTTTTCATTTTTTATTAATTTGTAAACATTTCAAAAAACACAATTCCACTTTGACATTATTGGGTATTGTGTTTAGACCAGTGACAAAAAATCTATTTTTAATCCATTTTAAATTCAGGCTGTAACACAACAAAATGTGGAAAAAGTCAACGGGTGTGAATACATTCTGAAGGCACTGTAAAACAGATCTACCACTTCTTAGACTTTCTTTCAATGAGAATGACAGATCTATAACTCACATTTCTATGAGAATTTGGTCGGGTCGCCTAAAAAGTTTAATATAAAGTTACAGCTTAAAAATATATTTTCAAAATAATTCCAACATTTCAACTCTAGTCCTGAGAGCAGTTGAATGATTGAAGGCAGTTGAAATCGCAGATTGTGCCTTTAACTGAAGCAGGTGTTTACCTGTTGAATCACATACTGTAGCCATACTACTTGCTCAGAGCAGTGTACCGTCGCATACTATACATGGTATGTGATGTGTGTGTTACATAGTGTCATTCTAGTGGTAATCTCATTGTGGTATGTGGTGTACCATAGACAGATGTTTACTCTAGATTATAGACTCTAGGTTGGCTGTTCTAGGAGCCATGCAGTTGTTCGCGATATGATGAGGGCCAGCTAATCCCGTCGCTGAAGTACTGCCCTATGGAGGACAGCCAGGGTCCAAATATAATTATAGCCAAGCCTGCCATTATGCTCTGATTGCGATTGATTTACTTACTGCATGCATGCATTATGCAATATTGTTGGGAAACTCAACTCTTCAAGTTGTTGTGTATTAAAATACAATTGATGGTTGTATTTTGCATGTATAGTAGAGTAAATATTCTGATAACCTAACACCATTCAGACCCTCGCTGCCTTACGGAACTATAGATGGAAACAAGCATTCAGTCAGAGCTTCCATTGCTGTCCACCTGTGGCTGTGTATGTGAGGGGAAGAGGGTTACGTTGGGACAAACAGTACTCTCTGACTCTGCACCTGGGTCAGCATTGCGTAGTTCACCCAGTCACCTCCTTTCCTCTCTTCCTCTCGTATTTACACACAGACGTCATTATAGATAATACAGGCCCCCCAGCGAGGCTTTACTAACTGTGGTTAAATAGACAACTTAATGTAAGAAACCAAAACAGGATGCTTTTCCTACATTCCGGAAAACTTCCCGACACATTCCTCTAGCGCAGGAGAGAACAGAAGAGAACAGGAGGAAAAAAACAGTGGAAAAACCGGGGCATGTCTGCTGGCAGGGGAACTGATACACAGCTGATATGGATGGAGACTGATTGTGGCCCAGTTAATCACTTGGTTGTCATAACATTGCTGTATTGTTTTCTTTTCTTTTATTCCCCTCTTTATGCTGTTGTGGGAAAATTATGTGTTGTGTGATTTTACCCACAGCATGCCCGTGTGTGAATGCATGCTTTTGTCCAGGCTCTGTCGTAGCCGGCCACGACCGGGAGACCCATGGGGCGGCGCACAATTGGCCCAGCGTCGTCCAGGGTATGGGAGGGAATGGCCGGCAGGGATGTAGCTCAGTTGGTAGAGCATGGCGTTTGCAACGCCAGGGTTGTGGGTTCGATTCTCACGGGGGGCCAGTATGAAAAATTAAAAAAATAATGTATGCACTCACTAACTGTAAGTCGCTCTGGATAAGAGCGTCTGCTAAATGGCTAAAATGTAAATGTTTGTCTGTTCTCTTTGCATATACACTGAGTGTACAAAACATTAAGAACACCTTCCTAATATTGACTTTGCCCTCAGAACAGCTTTAATTCGTAGGGCATGGTCTCTGCAAGGTGTTGAAAGCTTTCCACAGGGATGCTGGCCCATGTTGACTCCAATGCTTCCCACAGTTGTGTCAAGTTGGCTGGATGTCCTTTGGGTGGTGGACCATTCTTGATACAAACGGTAAACTGTTGAGCATGAAAAACCCAGCAGCGTTGCAGTTCTTGACACAAACTGGTGCGCATGGTGTCTACTACCATACCCGTTCAAAAGGCACTTACATCTTTTGTCTTGCCCATTCAACCTCTGAATGGCACACATACACAATCCATGTCTCAATTGTCTAAAGGCTTAAAGGATCAAACCGTTCACTTTGATTCACCTGGTCAGTCTATGTCATAGAAAGAGCAGGTGTTCCTAATGTTTTGTACACTCAGTGTATGTGTGCATGTGTGAATGTGTGTGTGTGTGTGTGTATGTGCATGTATGCATGTTGGTTTGTCTCAGTGTTTATGTTTGCTGTTATTCAGCTCCAGCCATAAGGTCCAGCAGTACCCAGACTGCAGACTGTGGTTCCAGAACAGACCGGTATCTGAACATTCCTTTACTTCCTGGGTTTGTTTCAGCCAGGGGACTGTAATGTAGGTGGTTGGTAGGGACCGGAGGGGACTGTTGTTGGGGACATTCTGACAGGGCTATCACGGCTGTTTGAGCCAGACACCGTCTCTCCTGATACTACTCAGCTATGTGTCTGGGCTGAGAGGAGCTGAGATGAGCAACAAGGAAACAAAACAAGGAAACAGGGGTTAGGGATCAGGTTAAAGGTCAAGTTGTTTTAGTGGATAAAAGCCGTCGGCATGTTGTGCCGTGTAGGCGGAACAGAAGAGCTCTCTGTGGTAAACAACGGCAGTACAGGAGAAAGAACAAACATGGTGACATTTTTGTGACGAGCACTGTATTGCATTCCTCTACGCGTACTCACAAGTCACAAAGTCAAACAATGTGCCCTCATTAGCCAACGATCTCAACATTCCATGCTATTCTTATCCAATTCTTTGTTACATTCTTAACCATCGTATGCCTTCTGTAATTTGCCAGTATGAAATGTGTCATTGTAATTCAAGTTTACGGTAACCCAGACCACCAAGAACAAACATTCCTTAATCCGTACGAGACATAAACCCGATGTGTTCTTTTTATAAAACACTGTCGGTCGATGAAGTGTCTGTACTGGATGGCATTCCTGCTTCATAGTTTAGATAGCCATCTGTGTTTCTGTACTGTGTCCCGGCATATGTACATCTGATGGAGGCGATATCCACACGGTGAGAGCTAGAGACAGACGGATGGTGGGATGCAGTGCTACAGTGTTAACAACCAGTCACTCTGTAAACAACCAACCATCCTCCACTCTATAACCACAGATGGATACCCACAGACTACAGATGGATATCTTCATTTCCCATTCACACGTGTGAGTGATGGCCATCTCCTGTCCTCTCCAGCATACCAGAGGAGGTAGCAGCAGACTGCAGATGCAGGGAGCAGGGGGGACAGTGTAGACCATACACACAACCCTGGGATGAGGACCACACACGTACATTGTATGTTTATGTTGTACTTGTATCTGCATGTTGTGTGCTATTACTGTTTAGGCTGCTACTACTAGACAGGCTACTGTGTGTAATGTCCTGTATGTGGCTTACAATGTAGCAATCATCATACTTGTGTTTACTGGCATCCAAGGTCAGTTAGGGCCATTATCAGACCAACTATGTATGTTTTGGAAGGCTGAAGGCTGGAGAGTTGTCAAAGCTCACATTGAGTCAATGAGGAAGGCTGTGAACCAGGCGTTTGCTTTCTTTGGAGAACGATAGAGGACATTTAAACTCCCTCCAAGAGAAATGTGTGCTCAGATTCACGCAAGGTCGGCAAGGCCGTGATGATGTGTGTTGTTTAGGACTTTGATATCAACACGTGCTGATGTGTCAGGACCAGGCTGACTTCAGAAGACAAGGCTGGCACAAGAGGCTACCTGACTTTATTGTTATGAGAGGAGGGACGGAACTCCCATCTCCAGAGCAGGGAGGGGCAGGTAGAGATGCATGGAAGAAGAAGAGAACTAGCCTCACAACTTCGATGAAAGCAACTCTGAGATTGCTCTAATTATTAACAGCTTCATCATTATCCCCATTATTGATGCACTGAACAGTGTTGCAGCATTCTGTACATTTTGATAAAAGGAATCCAAAATGGATGTAGCTCAGTTGGTAGAGCATGGCGTTTGCAACGCCAGGGTTGTGGGTTCGATTCCCACGGGGGGCCAGTTTAAAATAATTAAAAATAATGTATGCACTCACTAACTGTAAGTCGCTCTGGAAAAGAGCGTCTGCTAAATGACTAAAATGTAAAAGTAAAATTGAAAGGACGAATAAAAAGAAAAAAAGTAGTAATTGTTAGGCGATACATATTTTCAGTATGAAGTGTTGACATAGTCTCAGTCCAGACATGTCTGTGGGTACAGAGGGACATAATCCCCCATTCACTGGCTCCATTACAGGAAAGGCCTGTTTCCTCACAGTGTCCAGGAACTACTGTAGCCCTCTCCATCTCTCTGTGATACACCCCACTACACTTCAACAGTCAACCATCCCTCTATATCAAATATTTTAATGGGGGGGTGCAGTCACCACCACCAAGGCCTCAAGCCATCTCCTTCCAGACTGGTAGAGGACTTTACTCAGTTACTTATTAAGAACTTCATCACCTTCTCAAAGCTGCGGGAGGGCGACCTAGCTCCTGTATGTGCCCCACAGAGAGTGTCACGACTTCCTCCGGAGCTGCCTCCTCTCCTTGTTTGGGCAGGCTTTGGTGTTCGTCGTCACCGGCCTTCTAGCCACTGCCACTCCTCATCTCATCATTCCATTTGTTTTGTCTTGTTTATTACACACACCTGGTTCATATCCCCTCATCAGTACCTGTATAAGTATTCCCTCTGCCCCCCATGTCTTTGTGTGTGATTGTTTATTGTGGAGGTGACGATAGCTCGTTGGAGCTATATTATATTTGTATAGCCGGGAAATTCACCCGTGTGCCTTGTTTTCTCCAGTACGCCGTTATACCGCACTGTAGTGTTTTGCGCATTGCTTAGTACCGCTGTATTTGCAGAATAAACCATTTATTCTGTGATTTACCCTCTTGCTCCTGCCTCCGTCCAAATCATCCGCTACAGAGAAAGAGAGATTTTTCAGAATGTGTCCAGCATTATTAACCATCTAATGTTCTGCAGTCATGCAATATGCTAAGTGTTTTTTGATTAGCTAATGTTCTACAGTCATGCAATATGTTAAGTGTTTTTTGATTTGCTGAAGCGCTTCATGAAGTGAATTAATTCAGGTCTGTCTCCTACCTGTCATGGTGTTGCTTTCATCAGTGTCATGTATCTTCACCTGATCAGTATTCCCGGACTTCATAAAAAAAAGTTTGTATTTCTATCTGCAATAGTGTTAAAGCTTAAATATTTCTCTGGGGTTGTCATTTTCAAGTGGGCTATATAAATCATGACAAATGTGTAAGAAGGTTCTTAAAGCTGGTTTCAGAAGTACTCACACATCCTCATTATTTTATAATACATTTAAACAAGTCACTAAATGTGAATAAGATGTTTCTGGGAATCCCTCTAGTTCAGGTAAAGCTGGGTTCTATAATGGTTTCCATAGAGAGATACAGTAAGATCTACAGTAAATGATAAAGGTGGAGGTTTCGTTCTTGTAACTTGGGCAAAATGGGTATTTTCCATTCTTGCCATAACTAAATGTAACTGAAGCCTGACTGACTGCTATCTGTGAAGGAATTCCAGTTTATGTGTGATATAATCACTTTACTGTGGTGACAATTAATTCTGGATGACAACCATGTCTAAACTCAACCTACTTTTTAATGGACGTGAAGACCCATGGACAGAAAACAGATGGAAAGATGAAGTAGGAGTAGTACTGTATATACAGTAGTACTGTAGAATTACACATACACTTATCATTCACTGTTTAGAAATTAAAGCACTTCATGTATCTAGTCCCCCCATTTGAAGGTGTCGTAAGTATTTCTACAAATTCACTTATATGTTGTATTAAAGTAGTCAAAAGTTTAGTATTTGGTCCCATATTCCTAGCACACAATGAGTACATCAAGATTGTGAAACAACAAACTTGTTGGATGCATTTGCAGTTTGTTTTGGTTGTGTTTCAGATTATGTTGTGCCCAATAGAAATGAATGGTAAATAATGTCACTTTTATTGTAAATAAGAATAGAAGATGTTTCTGAACACTGCTACAGTGGGGGAAAAAAGTAGTTAGTCAGCCACCAATTGTGCAAGTTCTCCCACTTAAAAAGATGAGAGAGGCCTGTAATTTTCATCATAGGTACACGTCAACTATGACAGACAAATTGAGAAAAATAAATCCAGAACATCACATTGTAGGATTTTTTATGAATTTATTTGCAAATTATGGTGGAAAATAAGTATTTGGTCACCTACAAACAAGCAAGATTTCTGGCTCTCACAGACCTGTAACTTCTTCTTTAAGAGGCTCCTCTGTCCTCCACTCGTTACCTGTATTAATGGCACCTGTTTGAACTTGTTATCAGTATAAAAGACACCTGTCCACAACCTCAAACAGTCACACTCCAAACTCCACTATGGCCAAGACCAAAGAGCTGTCAAAGGACACCAGAAACAAAATTGTAGACCTGCACCAGGCTGGGAAGACTGAATCTGCAATAGGTAAGCAGCTTGGTTTGAAGAAATCAACTGTGGGAGCAATTATTAGGAAATGGAAGACACACTGATAATCTCCCTCGATCTGGGGCTCCACGCAAGATCTCACCCTGTGGGGTCAAAATGATCACAAGAACAGTGAGCAAAAATCCCAGAACCACACGGGGGGACCTAGTGAATGACCTGCAGAGAGCTGGGACCAAAGTAACAAAGCCTACCATCAGTAACACACTACGCCGCCAGGGACTCAAATCCTGCACTGCTAGACGTGTCCCCCTGCTTAAGCCAGTACATGTCCAGGCCCATCTGAAGTTTGCTAGAGTGCATTTGGATGATCCAGAAGAGGATTGGGAGAATGTCATATGGTCAGATGAAACCAAAATATAACTTTTTGGTAAAAACTCAACTCGTCGTGTTTGGAGGACAAAGAATGCTGAGTTGCATCCAAAGAACACCATACCTACTGTGAAGCATAGGGGGGGGGGAAACATCATGCTTTGGGGCTGTTTTTCTGCAAAGGGACCAGGACGACTGATCCGTGTAAAGGAAAGAATGAATGGGGCCATGTATCGTGAGATTTTGAGTGAAAACCTCCTTCCATCAGCAAGGGCATTGAAGATGAAACGTGGCTGGGTCTTTCAGCATGACAATGATCCCAAACACACCGCCCGGGCAACGAAGGAGTGGCTTCGTAAGAAGCATTTCAAGGTCCTGGAGTGGCCTAGCCAGTCTCCAGATCTCAACCCCATAGAAAATCTTTGGAGGGAGTTGAAAGTCTGTGTTGCCCAGCGACAGCCCCAAAACATCACTGCTCTAAAGGAGATCTGCATGGAGGAATGGGCCAAAATACCAGCAACAGTGTGTGAAAACCTTGTGAAGACTTACAGAAAACGTTTGACCTGTGTCATTGCCAACAAAGGGTATATAACAAAGTATTGAGAAACTTTTGTTATTGACCAAATACTTATTTTCCACCATAATTTGCAAATAAATTCATTAAAAATCCTAC
Source organism: Coregonus lavaretus (assembly GCF_964263955.1). Taxonomy (NCBI): domain Eukaryota; kingdom Metazoa; phylum Chordata; class Actinopteri; order Salmoniformes; family Salmonidae; genus Coregonus; species Coregonus lavaretus. The sequence continues at coordinate 16,105,035 of NC_139990.1, forward strand.
TCCGAGCATGTGCTGACCAACTGGCAAGTGTCTTCACTGACATTTTCAACATGTCCCTGACTGAGTCTGTAATACCAACATGTTTCAAGCAGACCACCATAGTCCCCGTGCCCAAGAACTCTAAGATAACCTGCCTAAATGACTACCGACCCGTAGCACTGACGTCTGTAGCCATGAAGTGCTTTGAAAGACTGGTCATGGCTCACATCAACAGCATAATCCCAGAAACCCTAGACCCACTCCAATTTGCATACCGCCCCAACAGATCCACAGATGATGCAATCTCTATCGCACTCCACACTGCCCTTTCCCACCTGGACAAGAGGAACACCTACGTGAGAATGCTATTCATTGACTACAGCTCAGCATTCAACACCATAGTGCCCTCTAAGCTCATCACTAAGCTAAGGATCCTGGGACTAAACACCTCCCTCTGCAACTGGATCCTGGACTTCCTGACGGGCCGCCCCCAGGTGGTAAGGGTAGGTAACAACACATCTGCCACACTGATCCTCAACACGGGGGCCCCTCAGGGGTGCGTGCTCAGTCCCCTCCTGTACTCTCTGTTCACCCATGACTGCATGGCCAGGCACGACTCCAACACCATCATTAAGTTTGCCGACGACACAACAGTGGTAGGCCTGATCACCGACAACGATGAGACAGCCTATAGGGAGGAGGTCAGAGATCTGGCCGTGTGGTGCCAGGACAACAACCTCTCCCTCAACGTGACCAAGACAAAGGAGATGATTGTGGACTACAGGAAAAAAAAGAGGACTGAGCACGCCCCCATTCTCATCGACGGGGCTGTAGTGGAACAGGTTGAGAGCTTCAAGTTCCTTGGTGTCCACATCACCAACGAACTATCATGGTCCAAACACACCAAGACAGTCGTGAAGAGGGCACGACAAAGCCTATTCCCCCTCAGGAGACTAAAAAGATTTGGCATGGGTCCTCAGATCCTCAAAAAATTCTACAGCTGCACCATCGAGAGCATCCTGACTGGTTGCATCACCGCCTGGTATGGCAACTGCTTGGCCTCTGACCGCAAGGCACTACAGAGGGTAGTGCGTACGGCCCAGTACATCACTGGGGCAAAGCTCCCTGCCATTCAGGACCTCTATACCAGGCGGTGTCAGAGGAAGGCCCTCAAAATTGTCAAAGACTCCAGCCACCCTAGTCATAGACTGTTCTCTCTGCTACCGCACGGCAAGCGGTACCGGAGTGCCAAGTCTAGGTCCAAAAGACTTCTCAACAGCTTCTACCCCCAAGCCATAAGACTCCTGAACAGCTAATCATGGCTACCCGGACTATTTGCACTGCCCCCCCACCCCATCCTTTTTACGCTGCTGCTACTCTGTTAAGTATTTATGCATAGTCACTTTAACTCTACCCACATGTACATATTACCTCAACTACCTCAACTAGCCGGTGCCCCCGCACATTGACTCTGCAACGGTACCCCCCTTTATATATAGCCTCCCTACTGTCACTTTATTTTACTGTATATATAGCCTCCCTACTGTCACTTTATTTTACTTCTGCTCTTTTTTTCTCAACACTTTTTTTGTTGTTGTTTTATTCTTACTTTTTTTGTTTAAAATAAATGCACTGTTGGTTAAGGGCTGTAAGTAAGCATTTCACTGTAATGTCTGCACCTGTTGTATTCGGCGCATGTGACCAATAAAATTTGATTTGATTTGATTTGATTAAAAATCCTACAATGTGATTTTCTGGATTTCTTTTTACATTTTGTCTGTCATAGTTGGCATGTACCTATGATGAAAATTACAGGCCTCTCTCATATTTTTAAGTGGGAGAACTTGCACAATTGGTGGCTGACTAAATACTTTTTTTCCCCAATGTATTTGGATGGTACCATGATTACGGATAATCATGAATGAATCGTAAATAATGATGAGTGTGAAAGGCATAAATATCAAACCCCCAAAAATGCTAACCTCCCCTGTTATTGGTAATGGTGAGAGGTTAGCATGTCTTGGTGGTATGATCTTTCAGATGGGGAGACACATTAAGGTATTTCATTTGTAAACAGATATGTATGAAAATACCCTCAAATAAAAGGTGACATTATGTACTGTCATCTCAAATGAAAAATGTTATCTAAAATCCAAAATGCTGGAGAGTAGAGCCAAATTAAACGTAGGGGAGTGTACATTTTCTTGTAGTTACAATTAGAGCTGTTTATGACATGGCCTACCTTCAGCAGCATAGGCTGATATTGAGTAGACAGAATGACAGTAACTGTATAATATGCTTATGGTCATGGTTATATGTAAATATCACTACCTTTGCACAGGTCTAGACCTTGATGATGTATACACACTGTGTGTACAAAACATTAGGAACACCTTCCTAATATTGAGTTGCACCCCCTTTTTCCCTCAGAACAGCCTCAATTCATCGGGGCATGGACTCTACAAGGTGTCGAATGCGTTCCACAGGAATGCTGGCCCATGTTGACTCCTATGCTTCCTACAGTTGTGTCAAGTTGGCTGGATGTCCTTTGGGTGGTGGACCATTCTTGATACACACGGGAAACTGTTGAGTGTGAAAAACCCAGCAGCGTTGTAGTTCTTGACACACTCAAACCGGTGCGCTTGGCACCTACTAACATACCCAGTTCAAAGGCACTTAAATATTTTGTCTTGCCCATTCACCCTCTGAATGGCACACATACACAATCCATGTCTCAATTGTCTCAAGGCTTAAAAATCCTTCTTTAACCTGTCTCCTCCCTTTCATCTACACTGACTGAAGTGGATTTAACAAGTGACATCAGTAAGTGATCATAGCTTTCACCTGGATTCACCTGGTCAGTCTATGTCATGGAAAGAGCAGGTGTTCTTAATGTTTTGTACACTCCGTGTACATGTAGAGTCTAGTCTGATTGCCATAATTTATAGTGGTCTTGTCTGATCGTCCTTGTTTGTTTAGTCAGAGATAATCCCATAGTTGTCTAAAGTGATGTAACTATTATAGACTGATTTCTAAGAGGGCTCATTGTCCTTTATAGGATCATGGCCATATGTACGTATCAACACCATCTCACAAACCCAAGAACACCACAACCTTGTCAAAGTGAATGGTTTCCAATAGGACAGAAGGCTTCCTACCATGTAAGGGAACTCATCACCTCTGAACACAGCTATCAAGGGGAAATCAGGTGAGGAAGAGGTCAAAGTTTAGCTGTCATCATTGTTACATTTAGCTCCACTAGCTGTCATGATCACTGTTGGCCTTTTACACATAAGCCCACTGGAATGTTCATGACTTGATGACAAATAAGTATTTTTCTTAACATTCTTTTCACATTCCTTGTGTCATATCGATAATTGCCTGTAATAGTGTTGTTATTTGAAATCCAATAATGGTAATTATAGGGTAATGATGACTACGAATTGGGATTATAACTACATTATAAGAATACATTTATAGTAACAATCCATAACATTGACATAATGTTGCGCTGATATATTAAAAAATATATGTTTTAAAGTCACATACACTGGATAGGTGCAGTGAAATGTGTTGTTTTACAGCATCAGCCATAGTAGTACGGCAGCCCTGGAGCAAATTAAGTGCCTTGCTCAAGGGCACATTGACAGATTTTTCACCTTGCCGGCTCGGGTATTCAAACCAGCAACCTTTTGGTTACTAGTCCAACACTCTAACCGCTAGGCTAACACTAGCTGGTGACATCATTGGCCCTTCATTTGAACCCTGTGACATCTCTGTAACCCTGTTCTTAGTTCTAGCCAAATCTCCCATGTACATCTACCTGTCTTGCGGGCTGCTGGTGGCCTTTCTTTAGACAGGTGACGTCAATGCTGCTGCCAGCCAGGTGGCACCATGCCCTACCTATGTCTTGGCTGGCAGACAGGGCACAGTACTACTCTGTCTCCTGGTCATCTCTGTTAAGCATCTCACCAGAGCTAGTGTTTCCAGAGCGCCATAAACACCAACACTATTTTATTGTACTCTAGTTCTGTTGATTGATTTTCTACTAAAGCATCTTGCACCATTTAAGATGCCAAACACATATGGGTTTAGATTAGAATACACTATTGGAGCATAAGAATACAATTATTTGCTGTAGCCAATCTATTCTATTTCTATCCCTATGCTCAGCACACTGCTATGGTGTATGATAGTTAGAGGGATCCGGGTTGGTCCATTGAAGCTGGTGATATGGGGATGTTCCACCTGGACGCCTTATTAAACAGATATAACCTCAACATGATTTGCATCCTAATGGCATCCTTCATCACCCTTCCATTAAGTCATACATCCTAATTATGCTGTTAGTCTTCTAACCTCAACATCAGTGTTGAGACATTACATTTTCATGACCTTCCTCTACAGGCAGTGAAAGGTCCACAACATTAGTAGCTAATCTTCATCTAATCTGGATAGGAGGATTCCCCATGGGTATCTTCCTTCTTCCTGGTTGGTGAACACACACACACACACACACACACACACGGATGCGCACACACACACACACACACACACACACACACACACACGGATGCGCAGACACACACTCACACACACTCACAAACACACACACATGCACACAAGCACATACGCATACATGCACGCACACATACACACACACTCACACGTAGGCAAACACACATTTAGATAAAACTTGATTGCCACTCTGTCATTGATCTGATGTTAGCCTGTTGCTGTTGATATCTTGACGTGCAGAAAACGCCTCAAAGTACATCTATCACCAAAACATTGAAAGGTCATCATTGTGCATCACAGTAAGCCTACTGTACATGAGAGAATAGAAATCCTCTTCTTCACATTCTCTTTAGGCACACATCGTACTGGATAAGTAAGCTAGTGGCCACCTGACACAATAACATTGAAAAGGCATCACTATTCATCATAGTAAAAACATTGTATAATGATCTACACTCTTAGGAAAAAAGGTGCTATCTAGAACAATAATGGGTTCTTCAGCTGTCCCCATAGGATAACCCTTTGAAGAACCATTTTAGTTCCAGTTAGAACCCTTTTGGGTTCCATGTAGAAAAGGGTTCTACCTGGAACCAAAAAGGGTTCTCCTATGGGGACAGCTGAAGAACCCTTTTGGAACCCTTTTTTCTAAGAGTGTACACAGTAATACCTAGTTCATCCACATATTTATCACATTCCATTGAGGCACACAACACTTTATAAGTTAACACTGCCACTAGACAAAACCCTTTCAAATGTATGACAGTGTTATGTGCCCTAAATAGATTGTGAATTAGAGGATGTGCGTCTGCTAAATGACTACAATGTAAAAAGGTAAATATTATTCTTAACCACCTACTGCAGCACTGGATAAATTACAGTAACTAAGCCACTGGGCAAAGCCTATCAGAGACCTACATCTACACCAGGCCTGAGCCCTCTGGTTGGCATTCATCGTCCACACTAATGGGTGGATACCACACAAATACCACAGCCTCAGACGCATTGTTTTCATTTTCCACTCCAAGTTTATCTGACATTTTCCAGACGTTTGAGCCTCCTAATTTTAGTCTTTAGAACCCTCGGTTGAAAACAATAACCTAGCCTCAAATAACCTCTGTTATCAAGGTTCCATGATGCACCAGGGGCCTCAGGATACAGGTTGTCAACCTAGGTTCTGAAGAGAGGAGGGAAAATGAGGACGAGAGTCCTTTGTTCATCCCTGATATGTTGAGAGGTGAGGAGGCGGTTGTGGCACTGGTGCACTTATGTATGAGAGTTGGATCAGGGTTGGGTAGGCATTTAGAGTGGTCCTCTGTAGCTCAGCTGGTAGAGCACGGCGCTTGTAACTCCAAGGTAGTGGGTTTGATCCCCGGGACCACCCATACACAAAAACAAACAAAAAATTATGCACGCATGACTGTAAGTCGCTTTGGATAAAAGCGTCTGCTAAATGGCATATTCAATTAAATTATGGAGGGCCATTGCTAGATGTAGCAAATGTTGACTAGTTCTTATCTTCTATAGTGATGTCAGACAGAAGGGAGGGACAGTGCTTCCTTTAGCGAAACCATAGTGAGACCCTCCCCTGACTGGTATAGGTTGGCATGCAGAGAGCAGACACACGTGGCCCTGGCATGCAGGACAAACACATATGCTCATTTCCCTGCCCAATCTCCCACTGCCAGGGCAATGAGTCAGCAATGACTAGGATTGGATACCGTTTTTATTATTAGTGTAGAGAGCAGTAACTTTCCATTACTGAGTTTCTTGTAAGATGGGCTAGATTTCTGGCTACCTGTCTGTTCTTGACAAGATCAGAAACTTTCCATAATTTGTTGGCCGTGTTGGATTAGTAAGAGGAAGCGAAACAAATATAACTTACTGTAAAGTCTGAGCTATTTATTTTGTGTATTTGAGCATCTCCACGAGACCATAAATGTTTCACCTTGCACCCATCTCTCATTCTCAGAATACAAACACAATTGTTACTTAGTATGTCTGTGAACTCTGATGTAATCACCTTTTTGGCCTTGATAATACGAAACTAACACTGTGAAATAATGTAGCTTTGTGTTTAAGACAAACATGCAGACTTAGCACATGAGAGACTACAATGACTGTGTCATAAATAACTGCACAAATACCTACTATATGTCGTAAATAACTGCACAAATACCTACTATATGTCATAAATAACTGCACAAATACCTACTATATGTCATAAATAACTGCACAAATACCTACTATATGTCATAAATAACTGCACAAATACCTACTATATGTCATAAATAACTCACACATGTGGAGGTGTGCAATTGTTTTGTCGGTCGGTCGGTCGGTCGGTCGGTCGGTCGGTCGGTCGGTCGGTCAGTGGGCCTGTGTTTGCACATGAATCGTCAGTCAGACCCTCTCTCTCCAGTGATGTGGGTGTTGTCTACTACATTCCATCCTGTACTGTCTGGGACGTGGAACCATGTACAGACCATGTGTCGTAACTACTGGGACAGGAAGGTCTAATCTTTCATTAGGCACCACAACCACCTCTGTCTGACTCTACTCTGATTGACATGGCTTTTACATCAAATGTGTTAGGGTGACAATATGTCGGTCCCCGAGTGGCGCAGTGGTCTAAGGCACTGCATCGCAGTGCTAGCTGTGCCACTAGAGATCCTGGTTCGAATCCAGGCTCTGTCGTAACCGGCTGCGACCGGGAGACCCATGGGGCGGCGCACAATTGGCCCAGGGGAGGGAATGGCCGGCAGGGGTGTAGCTCAGTTGGTAGAGCATGGTGTTTGCAACGCCAGGGTTGTGGGTTTGATTCCCACGGGGGGCCAGTATATAAAATAATGTATGCACTCACTAACCGTAAGTCGCTCTGGATAAGAGCGTCTGCTAAATGACTTAAATGTAATATGGCTGCTGTGCGTGTTGACTGGACCTGGTATGTCAAGCAGACCAGTGTTTGGCCACTCAGACAGAGAACTGGTTAGCCATGGTCCATTGTGATGGGGAAATACATTATGTTAATTGAAAGACCTTGTTGAGCAATTTAGTCAATAGGTACATTATTTTGTACTGTATGACGGATTAAGCATCAAGAGCCTGGCCTAGGCCTCTTAGATTTTCAGCAAATGGCATCGCGTCAATTGTATCTGTGAATAAATATTTGAGTGCTGTTTCTATGATGAAATCCCTGTGTAGTAAGATATGCCACCCTTCTCCTTCAGTGTGTTGTGATGCCCTCCCTCCCTCCATCTCTCTATCAGTGTCCTCCATCCATTACAGTCTGTAATCCTGTCTACCGTCCTCACAGCAAGTCCCCAGTCCTCTCTGACATCACAAACATGTCCTCCGTCTGTCTCCCAGTGCCATCTGATTCACCAGAGAAAGCATTCCACCGTTTTTTTTTTTATAGAAAGGAGAAGCGCTACTCTCCCTCAAGCGGTTGATTTTCAAATCATCAGAATGATTGACGAGGCTGTGTCTCCGGTTTCCAATGCCATTTAGTGTTAAAACAGTCAGGAATCACTCTCTCTGTCTACTACTACTGTCCTTTGGTGAGGTCATGTGTCTATTGTTAACCACACAGGAAGGGACTGGGGAGGGGAATACGGTTTGTTTCAGCAGGCGATTAGCCCGACACTCTGCGTAATACCTTGTTTGTGTGGGGAGATAAAATTCCTGTTGAGCGGACGCTCAAGATTATTACACATCCACCCCCTGACATTTCCTACTAATACACTAGTTAATACTAATTGATGTTATGCCATTATGGATCATGTTACTCTTTAAAGCTCCAATACAACACTCATACCAGTTACAGCTATGCTGATATTATTGTATGTAATCATTACTGATGTGGTCGATACCAAGTATGCCAGCCATTCAGATATTTTGTATTCTAAATGTATGATGCTTTTATTATATTTTAGATTTTATCATCATTATCTAACTGTTTGCCTATGTAGAGCTTTGAGATAACACTAATGAAATGCGCTATACAAATTACATGTATTATTATTTATGATAATGACATCATTGGACAAATGTGGTCTAAATTAACCTATTCATTCTTCTGATTGCAGTGAAACCAAACCGTGAGACAAATGACCTACGTTGAATCACTGAAGATAAGGTTGTAAATGGAAAAAAAGCGGGGGCAGACAGACAGTGGCTATATTGTGTTCTGATTTCACTTTAATCTGTCCTGATGAAGGCCATTGTCATGTGGTTGTTCTGAATGACATCAACAGAGACATAACCGTGAGTCATGATCCAACACTAGTCTTTACTTTACATGGATATGGTACTAGTGGCTAATATAGTTTCACTGTTATCATGAATACTCTATTTCCATAATGGTGAGCTTCTTGTTCCTCCTTCTACATTAAGCTAAGGTAAGGCTTATTATCAGGACATTTGTTTCCCCTTCTCTCTAAATGTAACCTGTCCTTATCCTCTCAGGAATATAGTTTTTTACCTTTGTGGTATGGTGAGTGTGTGATGGTTCCAGTAAAGGATACCTACGTGGTACACACTGCATTGTCATACTGTATAAGGCTTTTGCATCTGTCATTCTGCCCTAGTATTCAGCTGAAAAAAACATTATTGGTAGCTGTCGGAAAGAGTGTTTGACAATGTCTTTGAGCCTCGGAGTCCACATGTTGCACATGATGTGTAGAGATAAATATGTAAAGGAATGTATGAGTACAGTGCAGTAGGACTGTAATTGGGTCTTGGTCTGGCAGTGAGTGTTGCGATGTGGAGATTAATTGTTCAGAAGTGACAGTGTGGAATTCATTGTTTACGTTGTATGGCGTTGTGTGATAAGACTGGTATGCTGGTCCAGTACAATACAGCACTGAGACACTCAATGATAAGAAGAAACTGTAAACAGCATTCTTATTAGCACACTTGACCCTAAAGCCTGAGGTCAATAGGCTATCAGGTTGTCTACTGTATACGGTACTAAGTAGGCAATCGTTAATTAATACAGTACAAGAGTGCTGTGAGTCTGTGGTTGAGTGGTAACACTCCATGCTATTTGCAAATGTATTGCAACCTCTGCTTCCTATCTGGCAGCTGAACACAAGAGCCACTGCAACCTCTATAAAACAATATCTTACCAAGTTACACAACACAAAGTTACATACAATCTGAATGTCAATCCAAGGTGAAAGTCAACAGAAGTCCTTAGGTAACCATTCCTTTACCTAAAGTGCATTCGAAAAGTATTCAGACACATTTTGTTACGTTACAGCCTTATTCTAAAATTGATTTTTTTTTTACATTCTCATCAATCTACACACAATACCCTATAATGACGAAGCGAAAACAGGTTTTTAGAAATGTTTGCAAATGTATTTTAAATGAAATTCAGAAATACCTTATTTACATAAGTATTCACACCCTTTGTTATGAGACTCGAAAATTGAGCTCAGGTGCATCCTGTTTCCATTTACAGGATTTGGAAAGGCACCCACCTGTCTATATAAGGTCCCACAGTTGACAGTACATGTCAGAGCAAAAACCAAGCCATGAGGTCGAAATAATTGTGCGTAGAGCTCCGAGACAGGATTGTGTCGAGGCACAGATCTGGGGATAGGGTACCAAAAAATCCTGCAGCATTGAAGGTCCCCAAGAACACAGTGGCCTCCATCATTCTTAAATGGAAGAAGTTTGAAATCACCAAGACTCTTCCTAGAGCTGGCTGCCCGGCCAAACTGAGCAATCAGGGGAGAAGGGCCTTGGTCAGGGAGGTGACCAAGAACCCGATGGTCACTCTGACAGAACTCCAGATTTCCACTGTGGAGATCGGAGAACCTTCCAGAAGAATAACCATCTCTGCAGCATTCCACCAATCAGGCCTTTATGGTAGAGTGGCCAGACGGAAGCCACTCCTCAGTAAAAGGCACATGACAGCCCGCTTGGAGTTTGCCAAAAGGCACCTAAAGGACTCATACCATGAGAAACAAGATTCTCTGGTCTGATTGAACTCTTTGGCCTGAATGCCAAGCATCACGTCTGGAGGAAACCAGGCACCGCTCATCACCTGGCCAATACCATCCCTACGGTGAAGCATGGTGGTGGCAGCATCATGCTGTGAGGATGTTTTTCAGCAGCAGGGACTGGGAGACTAGTCAGGATCGAGGGAAAGATGAAGTACAGAGAGATCTTTGATGAAAACCTGCTCCAGAGCGCACAGGACCTCAGACTGGGTCGAAGGTTCACCTTTCAACAGGACAACGACCCTAAGCACACAGACAAGAAAATGCAGGCGTGGCTTCGGGACAAGTCTCTGAATGTCCTTGAGTGGCCCAGCCAGAGCCCGGACTTGAACCCAATCGAACATCTCTGGAGAGACCTGAAAACAGCTGTGCAGCGACGCTCCCTATCCAACCTGATAGAGCTTGAGAGGATCTGCAGAGAAGAATGGGAGAAACTCCCCAAATACAGTTGTGCCAAGCTTGTAGCGTCATACCGAAGAAGACTCGAGGCTCTAATCGCTGCCAAAGGTGCTTCAACAAAGTACTGAGTAAAGGGTCTGAATACTTATGTAAATGTGATATCTCTGTTTTTTATTTGTAATAAATGTGCAAACATTTCTAAAAACCTGTTTTTGCTTTGTCATTATGGGGTATTGTGTGTAGATTAATGAGGTGGAAAAAACTATTTAATCAATTTTAGAATAAGGCTGTAACATAACAAAATGTGGAAAAAGTCAAGGGGTCTGAATACTTTCTGAATGCAATAAATTGGCCCATGGGCTGAGGACTACAGGAAGTCAGACCGACAGAACGTATTGAATCAGACCAGTTACTGTGCTGCTGGATAATATTATGGGATATAGGCTCTGTTGCATAATCACAGCTTCAGAAGTGTATCGAAACAGGCTTGGCATTAGAAAAGGAGAAATAGATATAAGTCTATTGAGGAATACCCTAGTCTCAGGCCGCTGTGGAAAGAGACTAATGTAGGAGCCTAGTGTTGTTAGCATTGGCCCACAGCGTTACTCCACCAGTAGTGATGAGTATTGAGCACATGATACCACTCCATGGGAGAGGAACAGGACATGGCATCTGGCACCGCTTCAGACAAGTCCATATTTGGGTAAACGTTATTCCTACCAGGCAGCGTCGGTTTACATGGGGTGTGTTAGAAATAATTAACCAAGATCCTTCCTCCTTCCCTAAACCATGGCATTCTTCGTTGAGTATTGAGCTGATAGAACCAAACTCCATGGGATAGGAGAACACGGCATGGCATCTGGCACTGCTTCAGAAAAGTCCATATTTGGGTAGCATTATTTCTTCATAACAGCGTTCCGTGGGGGACGATTAAGGTGGGGTGAGATTGGGGGTATCAGAAATAAGTAACCAAGTTCCTCCTCCATCCATCCACCTTTGTGGTAAATATCCTCTGTTTGTTCAACAGTTTCTAAATATGAGATGTGGGTGTTGTGTATTAAATCACAATGCTGATTCATAAAATACTCATTTTTAGAGGAAACGTGTGCAGGGTACAGCACTACACCCTGTAAAAAGATTCAAGGTCCATATGAAAAAATACCACAAAAGAGTGGAAGTATAGTTCAATGAGGCGGTGCAAAAGAGAGCCAAAAGTCTGACCTGTGACTGACTGTTTGGTCTTATTAATAGCCACAACATTAGAATGTGACAGGCAACGTCTCCAATCATTGTGTTTTCATTTGTAACTATTTCAGGTTGACTGTCGCTGAAGAAAATACTGTGGAGAGAAATCTGACAGAGGGCAGAGGGATGGAGGGCAGAGACAGGAGTGATGGAGGGAGGGGTGAATGGAGGGAGACACCACCATACAGTACAGTTGTGTGACACAGCTGTCTAGGATAACTCACCCAGCTGTCAGCTCACCTCATCACATCTGGACTAGCTCAGTACGCCCACCTGAGGCAGGATCAGGGTCAGGGTGCACCAAAACAACCACCCCCACCTGTTTATCAACCAACCATCTCCACTTCCTATGGAATCCCACCAGTCTATCAACAGCAGCCTAGCCGATTACACGGGGATAACCCTGTCCATCTCCCAAATACTTATTCCCAAATCCTTCTCCACTCCCCACCCCCGGGTCAGGGACCCCGGTCAGAAACGCCCTAACTGAAGGGAAAGACTGCTATTATTAGATCTCAGGGTGGGAAACAAGATGGAAACATGGATAAACTGGGCCCAAAAAGGTCACAAATAAAATTTTTGGTTGTGTGACTTTTTCCTCCTGTTACTCAACAATAACATTACATTTCACTACAAGTAGTGAAACTTGTCAGCAGAGACAGCACTGCAGAGAGAAAACACTTCTGACTGGGAATGTCTGCAGCCCAAATTCTCACAGCAAATGAGGGTAGTTTGGTGTGTTTACTTTCTAATGCCAGTCAAACAAAAGACACATAAATTGTATCACGGCTGGATTGAATACAAACACTATTGCTTAACAGCCTCTGTTATCAAACCCTTGCATCGATGTAGAATAGAGTAAAATTTGAGTTCCAATTTCACTTCCTGTTAGCCAAACAATGTTCTTGTCATGCTTGGTGTGTTCCGATAAGCTACCCAGGAAAGGGCAAAAAATAGCCGATATTAAATTATGTAGCCGTAGAAATAAGGTTAATGAAATCAATAACTTGCTAACATCGGATAATATTCATATATTGGCCATCTCTGAAACTCACTTAGATAATTTATTTGATGATAGAGCAGTAGCAATACAAGGATAACATCTACAGAAAAGACAGGAATGCCTATGGGGGAGGTGTTGCTGTATATGTTCAGAGCCATAATACTGTAAAGCTTAGAGAGGACCTCGTGTCTAATGTTGTTGAAGTGTTGTGGTTGCAAGTAGGGCTGTGGCGGCCACGAAATTTCATCAGCCGGTGATTGTCAAGCAAATAACTGCCGGTCTCACAGTAATTGACCTTTAATTAACATAATCACATTTAGCATCTCCTGGCTTCCACACATAGCCTACAAGCCATTTAAAAAAGTATAATAAATTCATGTAATATAGCCTACTGTGATGCGTGATTTGAAGGAGTCAGGCGCAGGAGGGTAAATCACAGTATACAGAGTTTATTCCGTAATCCAGCGTAACCAGTCCAGTGCGCAAAACAGGCGCACTGGAACAAACATGCACACAGGAAAAATACCCCGGCAATACAAAATACTGAGCTCAACCGAGCTACGAATCCTCACAATGAACAATCACCCACAAGGACAAGGGGGCAGAGGGAACACTTTAACCACGTACTAATGAGGGGAATATGAACCAGGTGTGTGTAATTGACAAGATAAGACAAATGGAATGATGAGATATGGAGCGGCAATGGCTAGAAGGCCGGTGACGAGGAAAGCCTGCCCGAACAAGGAAGGGAGGCAGCTTCGGAGGAAGTCGTAACACCTAAACCTTCACAATAAATCCATTATTTATTTTAGACAGGTCTAAAGAAGCATGATATGAAGAAAATGTAGTTTATTTCAGAAGAAAATAATAGCATATTCTGAGTTGTCCTTATGTTAGGTCCTGATGTGGCTAAGCCAAATGGCTGTGGGCTACACTAGTTCATTTAGCAGACAGGATTTGCTTATAATTCCGTGGCATTTTATATTATTTTATAGTATGAAGTATACAATTGAACAAAGCTGAATAAAATATAAATATTTTCTCCAAACATGCAGCTATTCTGTGTTGAGCAGTTAACAAAGAAATAGGTACTCCTATATGCTTAATTTAGAGTTATTAATGTAACTTTAGTTGTTCTACAAACGTTGGGCTATATGTTTTGATTTTTAATACATTGTAAGGCTGCATGATGAGACTCCAATGATGATTTTAAAAAAGTCACTTGAAAGGCATGAGCTCTGCTTTGTTTTTCGCGCAGGCTGTACACACTCCAATAGTCTCTAATTCACAATTTGACAAGCACTTGATAATGTCTTGAATTTTACGGCGGCATCCCCTTTGTGGCCGTAATGCACCCTAAAAAAATACATGCCTTTTGCGGGCCGGAGTGCTGCGTTGTGCCCTTCTCCCTGAGTGTGCTGCGCAATCCGAAGCATCTATCACTCACACGGCCCTCCATCACGTCTTTCTCACAGGCTACAAGTTATGACAGGCACATCCGGGACGCAACTGCGCGAGTCCTTATCCAATTCCGAGGTGCATATTCAAGATATTCGAAGAACTGTCCACATTTACTTTTCGTCAGCCAACAAGATGAGTAGGCCTAACGAACAGCAAAAGCACTAGCCTATGTCAATCTACTATCCCCCATAGCACAAAAGTCAACCTATTCTATTCTGTGCTAGAAATAAATATTCCAAACATAGTCTGGGACAGTTGTGGGATGCGATAGATCCCAAATGAATACAACCACTAGCATAAAAAAAACTGTTTTATGCAATGTGGCTGACGCAACAGATCAGAACGTTTAGCTTAAAATGTTGATAAACTATTAGGCTATTTCTTCACATTATAAGCGCACTAATGCGCACATGGTAGTAGGCTATAAGCTCCATTAGCGGAAAACACCATTATCAAAAGTGACCGCAAATGCAGTTATGCATGTAATGCTTTTATTACTATAAAGGTGCATTTTTATGGTGAAAATGATCTTCCCCAAACTTGAAACTCACGCGCTGCTTATATTTGCCAGTTAAGATCTATACCCCTTGTAAAGCGGATTAATGTGCTTAATTTTAAGAAGTTATTTGGCCACTTTAGTTGTGATACAAACCTTATTAAAATATATAGGCCTATGGGCTAGGCTATATGAGGTGCTCAACTATGATTAGAAAAAGTCGCAAAAAAAGGCATTGTTTCATATGCTGGCCATCATTCACAAGTGATAATATATAATTCACAAGTGATAGGCTAATATTGTCACATTAGACTATTCTTGATTTAATCTTGTCTTTAAATATACTAAATAATATATGTGTGACATTTGTTTTGATTTAGAATCTATGCACAGGCTATACTCCTGTTGTAAAGAGAAGCAATGTGCTTAATATTAGGAAAGTTGAGAAATAAATATAGTAGGCCTAGCCTATAGAAAGCTGATGGGATCCTCGTCTTTTTTCCACTCTGTTTTCTCCCGCAATTGCATAGCCTATAGAACTGTTTCACAACATGAGCTCATGGGCTCTCATGAAGTGTTTGATTAGGTTTTCGAATACATTTGCATTGATGTCAGAGTGATTAGAGGGACAATAGAGTGCTGAGTACCAGGCAGTTAGCAAGTTTGGTAGGCTACTAATGACCAGCAGCCGCATCAGAGCTTGGAGAAGCCTAATGACTAAACGGTCATTTGGATTTTGACTGCCTTCATGACTCGTGACCGTAATACGGTCACCACAACAACCCTAGATGCAAGTTCACCTGCCTCATCTAAAGCTTGTTCTTTTGGGGTGTTGCTACAGGCCACCAAGTGCTAACAGTCAATATCTGGATAATATGTGTGCAATGCTTGATAGTGTATGTGA
This sequence comes from Coregonus lavaretus, assembly GCF_964263955.1. NCBI lineage: Eukaryota > Metazoa > Chordata > Actinopteri > Salmoniformes > Salmonidae > Coregonus > Coregonus lavaretus. Next base: position 16,121,048 of record NC_139990.1, read on the forward strand.
TGTTAACAGAGAGGTCTATTTTCTGGGTGACCTGAATATAGACTGGTTTTCATCAAGTTGTCCACTCACAAGTAAGCTTCTTACTGTAACCAGTGCCTGTAATCTGGCTCAGGTTATCAATCAACCTACCAGTGTTTACAAATAGTACAGGAACTACATCATCCAAGTTTATTGATCAAATTTTTTGAAATGCTGCAGAACATTGTTCTAAAGCTGCATCCATACTCATTGGATGTAGTGATCATAATATAGTGGATATATCCAGAGAAGTTCCTAAATCTGTGTATAGGCTGTGTATAAGAGACCATACAAAACGTTTTGTAATGATTCCTATGTTGAATATACAAAAAAGATGTGTTGGTCTGATGTGTGTAATAAAGAGAATCCAGATGCCGCACTTGATACATTTTTCTTCATGTCATTGATAAGCATGCACCTATCAAGGAACAGACTGTTATAACTGTTAAGGCTCAGTGGATTGATGAGGAATTTAAAAATGGTATGGTTGAGAGAGATGAGGCATAAGGAGTGGCTAATAAGTCAAATTTCTGAATGACTACCTTATCTCTGTACCCCACACATACAATTATCTGTAAGGTCTCTCAGTCGAGCAGTGAATTTTAAGCACAGATTCAACCACAAAGACCAGGGAGGTTTTCCAATGCCGCTCAAAGAAGGGCACCTATTGGTAGATTGGTAAAAAAAAAAAATAATACAGACATTGAATATCCCTTTGAGCATGGTGAAGTTATTAATTACACTTTGGATGGTTTATCAATACATCCAGTCACTACAAAGATACAGGCGTCCTTCCTAACTCAATTGCCGGAGAGGAAGGAAACCGCTAAGGGATTTTACCATGAGGCCAATGGTGACTTTAAAACAGTTACAGAGTTGAATTGCTGCGATAGGAGAAAACTGACCATGGATATGGTAGCAACTCCACAATACTAACCTAAATGACAGAGTGAAAAAAAAGGAAGCCTGTAGAAAATAAACATATAAGGCACTAAAGTAAAACTGCAAAAAATGTGGCAAAGAAAGGAACTTTGTGTCCTGAATACAAAGCGTTATGTTTGGGGCAAATCACATCACTGAGTACCACTCTTCATATTTTCAATCATGGTGGTGGCTGCATCATGTTATGTGTATGCTTGTCATCAGAAAGGACTAGGGAGTTTCTTAGGATAGAAATTAACGGAATAGAGCTAAGCACAGGCAAAATCCTAGAGGAAAACCTGGTTCAGTCTGCCTTCCAAGAGACACTGGGAGACAAATTCACCTTTCAGCAGGACAACAACCTAAAACACAAGGCCAAATATACACTTGCTTACCAAGACGACATTGAATGTTCCTGAGTGGCCTAGTTACCACTTTGACTTAAATCTGCTTGAAAATCTATGGCAAGACTTGAAAATGTCTGTCTAGCAATGATCAACAACCAACTTTACAGAACTATCAATTTCTGCTCAATCTGCATGCTTTCTCAATCAGCTTTAACTGTATGTGCACTCGTAGATCAAGTTATTTCTCGAGTTGGGCTCTGGGATATAACAGCCGTTGAGTATCGGATTTTATGGTGGATTGTGGAGGAGGGGGGTTGAGTGTGTTGGAGTATGTGAGTATGTGCGTGTGTGCTTGTCTGGCATCTGTTGTGGGGGGGGTGGGGATGTTGGGGGGGGGGGGGGTATGGGATGGACCGCGGGAATTATTTGCTAGGATAATAATTGCTTGTCAATGAATTAAATGTAATACAATGGCAATCCTGGTTATATGTTAGAATCCTATGCGTGAACTGCCGACATTATTACGCATATTAATTGATAATGATGGAAAATAGGCTATGCATAATAAATAAATAAATAAATAGTTATATAGATATATATATATATAGAGGTGAAAGCATTGGAAATGCTTTTGGCGGTTAACCTGCTTCTGTTTTGTGGGTGGCACTGTGTGCTGTTTTCAATGGATGGGTCCTGGCCTCTCGGGGCCTTAGGGATACGGAGGGACGTGGGTGGGATGCTGATCACTGGGATGACGGCTCAACTTGGGATGGGGAGGGGCTTTAGCGGGGGAATTAGTGGAGAACAATTGAAGGGTTACTCCGTAGCAATGCAAATATCACGGTACAGCTATATGGACACTCAATCATTACGCTATTTTTTATTGGTAAATTTACAAACATATATAATGATAAATAGACTTGAAACTTGTATCTCATTATGGTGTATGGTGAAATAAGTATAGCCAGTTATAATTGTAATGGCTTAGCTGATAATAACAAAAGAAGAACAATATTTACATGGCTCAAAGAGAAGGAATATAATATCTATTGTATACAGGAAACTCATTCAACAATTCGAGATGAAGTAGCGTGGAAAAAAGAATGGGGGGGGGGAATATACTTCTCCCATGGGCAAAGAAATTCAAAAGGGGTGATGATATTAATTAATAGTAATTTCGATCCGAATGTGCAAATTGTCCAAATAGATACGCAAGGTAGATGGATTATTTTAAATATGGTATTGGACCATAAACAGATATGGCTCATTAACCTTTACGGACCAAATAATGATGATCCACAATTCTTTGACAATATATATAATAAATTATCAAGCCTGCAAGCAACTCAAGACAATATTATTATGGTGGGGGATTATAATACTGTTTTAAATAGCTCAATGGACCGAAAAGGAAATCACACCACAAATAATCACCCACATGCTCTTAAGGAAATTGTGAATGTCATGGATACATTAGAACTAGTAGATATATGGAGGCTTAAATATGCTGATCTAGTGAGATATACATGGCGGAGACTGAATCAAGCTAGTCGTCTTGACTTCTTTCTTATCTCATTCTCGTTGGCACCAAAAGTAAAAAAAGTGTTGATAGGGGACAGAATGCGGTCGGACCATCATATAATAGGCATATACATTACTCTGACTGAATTTCCACGTGGGCGAGGATATTGGAAATTTAATCAAAGCCTATTAGATGATAATTTATTTATAATTAGAACAAAGGAATTTATAACTGACTTTTTCCAACATAACATAGGTACAGCGAATCCCCTTATTGTATGGGACACCTTTAAATGTGCCTTTAGAGGCCATGCAATTCAGTACTCATCTCGAAAACAAAAGCAATTTAGGTCAAAAGAGTTTATACTAAGAAAGGAAATAGAAAGTCTAACAGAACAGATAGATGGCAATAAAAACTGTAACATAGAGGCTCAGAATAAATTAGAGGAAAAACAAAAAGAAATGGAAAAACTTATTCAAGAAAGATCAAGTGTAATATATTATAAAAATAAAGCAAACTGGATGGAATATGGGGAAAAATGCACAAAATTCTTTTTTAATCTTCAACATAGGAATGCTACCAAAAAGAACTTAATGAAACTGGTTACAATTGACGGAGTCACCCATAATTCACCTAATGATATTTTGAAGGAAGAAACAAAGTATTTTAAGCATATGTTTTCTTTTCAGTCGCCTCCATCTCCTCTAACTGAAGCTAATTGTAGAGATTTTTTTTCTATTGATAATGTCAAATTAACAGCCACACAGAAAGACTCATGTGAAGGTGAAATTACAGAGGAGGAACTTCTGGATGCAATTAAAGACTTTAAGTCCGGGAAAACTCCAGGGTTGGATGGCATACCAATCGAGGTATACCAAACCTTTTTTGATATACTAAGAGGACCGTTATTAGCATGTTTTAACCACTCCTATGTAAATGGTAGATTATCGGACACTCAAGAAGAAGGTCTGATCTCATTATTACTGAAACAGGATACAAGTGGAAAATATAAAGATCCAGTCCATTTACAAAATTGGAGGCCCCTTACACTTCAGTGTTGTGATGCAAAAATCCTAGCAAAATGTATAGCGCATAGAATTAAAAAGGTATTGTCGGATATTATTCATTCTAATCAGACAGGTTTTTTACATGGAAGATACATTGGAGATAATATAAGGCAAGTATTGGAAACAATAGAACACTATGGAAAATATGGGAAACCAGGCCTGCTATTCATAGCAGACTTCGAAAAGGCATTTGATAAAGTTCGACTGGAATTTATATATAAATGCCTGGAGCATTTCAATTTTGGAGTATCTCTTATAAAATGGGTCAAAATCATGTATAGTAACCCTAGGTGTAAAATAGTAAATAATGGCTATTTCTCAGAAAGTTTTAAACTGTCAAGAGGAGTGAAACAAGGTTGTCCACTATCGGCATATCTATTTATTGTGGCCATCGAGATGTTAGCTATTAAAATCAGATCCAATAATAATATCAGAGGATTAGAAATACAGGGCTTAAAAACAAAGGTGTCATTGTATGCAGATGATTCATGTTTTCTTTTAGATCCACAACTAGAATCCCTCCACAGCCTCATAGAGGATCTAGATACATTTTCTAACCTCTCTGGATTAAAACCAAATTATGACAAATGTACTATATTACGTATTGGATCACTAAAAAATACAATTTTTACATTACCATGTAGTTTACCAATAAAATGGTCTGATGGTGATGTGGATATACTCGGAATACATATCCCAAAGGAAATAAATGATCTCACTTCAATAAATTTTAATAGAAAGTTAGCAAAAATAGATAAGATCTTACTACCATGGAAAGGAAAATACCTGTCAATTTGTGGAAAAATCACCCTGATTAACTCTTTAGTATTATCCCAGTTTACCTATTTGCTTATGGTCTTGCCTACGCCTAGCAAACAGTTTTTTAAATTATATGAGAAAAAAATATTCAATTTTATTTGGAACGGCAAGCCAGACAAAATTAAAAGAGCATATTTATATAATGAATATGAATTCGGAGGACAGAAATTATTAAATATTAAAGCATTAGACCTATCACTAAAATCTTCAGTCATCCAAAAGTTATACTTAAATCCGAACTGGTTCTCAAGCAAATTAGTAAGATTGTCTCACCCACTGTTCAAGAAAGGCCTTTTTCCCTTTATTCAGATTACAACCTCTCACTTTCAGTTATTTGAAAAGGAAATAATCTCCCAAATGTCACTATTTCTAAAACAAGCCATAGAAAGTTGGTTGCAATTTCAATTTAATCCTCCAGAAATGACAGAACAAATAATGCAACAAATATTGTGGTTAAATTCAAATATACTAATTGACAAAAAACCTTTATTTTCTGACAGAATGTTTAAAAAAGGTATAATCTTCGTAAATGATATCATCGGTAGGACTGGTGGAGTTATGTCGCACATGCAGCTAACAAAAACATATGGAAATGTCTGCTCTATCCAAAATTACAACCAAATAATTGCAGCCTTACCGCAAAAGTGGAAGAGGAAAGTTGAAGGGGGAGAAAGTAAGGAACTTGTCTGTCGGCCTTGCATTAAAGAACATAATTGGTTAAGGAAAACTGTGATAAATAAAAAAGTATATCAGTTTCACTTAAGGACCAAAGGATTGACAGCCGTCCCATATAGATTGCAAAATAGTTGGGAAGAGATCTTTGACGTACCGATCCCATGGCATAGTGTTTATGAGCTGACACGCAAAACGACACCGGATTCAAAAATTAGAATCTTTCAATTTAAATTATTATATAAAATTCTTGCTACCAATAGAATGTTATTTATATGGGGGATACAATCTTCCCAGCTCTGCAGATTTTGCTGTGAAGAGATAGAATCATTAGATCATTTGTTTTGGTTCTGTCCATTTGTAGCTTGTTTTTGGACACATGTCCAGGAATGGCTAAAGGATTGCAATATTTACCTGGAACTAACCTTGCAGATAGCATTACTGGGTGATCTGAAAAGTCATAGTCAATCAATCAATAATATAATAATACTTTTAACAAAAATGTTTATTTTTAATTCACAATCTGTAGAAGCAATGAGAATAGAAAGGTTCAGAACTTTTGTAAAACATCACAGTACGGTTGAAATATATATGGCAAATAGAAATCCTATATGGATGGTGTTAAGAGATAGATGGGAGGTATTGAATAGAGTTGAAGGATGGGACTAATAACAAATAACAACAAATAATAACAAAGATAGCTAATAATGTAAGCATACTGTGTCCATAATAAGTATATAGGTTGTATGTTGGGAGCTTTTGGGAAAGAGCACAGTTAGAAAGATATGGCATTTAGAAGCAAACCGGATGGACATCATGAAAATGATCGGAGAGGTTGAGAGTAGAAGAGGTTCAGGAGCAAAAAAATAAATAAATATATATATATATAGAATTATTGTAAAATTAACTCTGTCCATAAGGTGTAGATAGTAAGTATAGACCGGAAGTAGAGGCCTGGGCGTTGTTGTTCACTAATTTACTCCAAGTAGGGAAAGGATGGTGGGGTTGAAAAGTAATAAAGGGGAATATATATATATAAAAAAAAAAAAAAACATGGGGGATTGGAAGTGATGCAGACAATTACATTGATAGAAGATACAATCTATCTGCAATATTAAGCTGATCCATCCCCCCCCCAAAAAAAAAAAAAAAAAAAAAAAACTTTACAGAACTAAAAATAATAATGTGCAAATATTGTACAATCCAGGTGTGCAAGGCTCTTAGAGACTCACCCAGAAAGACTCACAGCTGTAATCGCTGCCAAAGGTGATTCTAACATGTATTGACTCAGGGGTGTGAATACTTATGTAAATTAGATACTTCTGTATTTCATTTTCAATTAATTTGCAAAAAAACAAAAAAACAAACATGTTTTCACTTTGTCATTATGGGGTATTGTGTGTATCCATTTTGAATTCAGGTGTCACCTCTACCCCCGCTCCCCCACTCCGGCGCTCGATGTCACCGGTTTACTAACCGCCGGTCCTGGCCACCTATCATTAGGCACACCTGGACTTCATTACTACCCTGATTTCTCCCCCTTTATCTAGAACTCCCTAGCATTACTCTTCAGGCAGTACTGGTTCTGTCTTCATGTCCAGACGCTTCTCTTGTTTTGTATCGCTCTATGTTGTTTATTATTAAACTCACCAACTGCACCTGCTTCCTGACTCACAGCGTCATTGCTACAGAATAATGCCTCTACAAATGGAAGCAGCAGGGAATCAAGACATCTCCCAGATGGTTGGCGAACAGGGACACCTACTTGGCCAACACCATGACCAGCTGGCGCAACTGGGAACGGCTCTGGATGAGGTCCTCCGCGTTCTTCAACGTCTCAACATTACCCGAGGGGCGTCACATCCAACGAGCGGAGGATTCTCTACCACAAGTCGACCCAGCGAGCCAGCATCCCAGCCCATCCAGTAGTCCGCCCAGGTCAGGATGCCCGTTTGTCCCTCCCGGACAAATAGGACGGGACTCCATCCAAATGCTGTAGCTTCCTACTCCAGTGCTCCCTCTATTTCGCTCATCAGAAGAGAGCCCCCACCACCGAGAGGTCCAAGGTTGCCATGGTTATTTCCCTGCTGACAGGACGGGCGTTGGAGGGCAGAGAGGGGGGTGAGTGCCTACCACAACTACGACAGGATGGCCAGACCGCTGCAGAGTACACCCTCACCTTCCGGACAGTGCCAGCATTCAGTGGAAGGAATGAGCCGGCGCTCCGCACCTCATTCAGAAGAGGACTGCACGAAGAGGTCCAGACGGAGTTGGCATGCCGAAACGACACCCTCTCCTTGGACGCACTCTTCACGAGGTCCATGAGAGCAGAGGGACGGCCCCGTGATCATCCGTCTCCTGGGTTAGGCGTGAGTATTCCATCATCATCACTTTCCGCCAAATTATATTAATTATTGTATTGTTTCTACAGCTCTAGTGGATTCCAGTGCCGCGGGGAATTTTATTGACCAGGTCCTTGATTCCTCCCTCAACATCACCTCATACCCGCTCTCCTCTCCGTTTCCAGTTCAAGCTCTGGATAATCGACCACTGGGATCCCGGACTATCACACACATCACAACACCACTCACCCTCACCGTGGAGTCCATACATCAAGAAAGCCTTCCCTTCCTCATCATCAGTGCACCCGTACACAAGATCATCCTTGGCCTCCCATGGCTCCAACGCCATAACCCCACCATTTCATGGTCGAGGATGACAATCACGGACTGGATACCCGAATGCCAGAGGATCTGCTTTCCCTTCCCCTGTGGTTCCACATCGGTTGAGAGTCCTGTGGTTGCCCTTCAGCCCAACATCCCGGAGGGATATCAAGACCTGCGGGAGGTTTTTACCAAGACCCGCGCCACCTTTCTCCCTCCTCATCGCCCTGAGACTGTGCCATCGACCTGCTTGCAGGCTCTGCACATCCGCATCTACCCTCTGTCGTTGGCTGAAACCAAGGCTATGGAGGAGTACTTCCATGAGGCACTCCAACAGGGTTTCAGCCGCACGTCCACCTCCCCTGCGTTGGCAGGCTTCTTCTTCATGGCAAAGAAGGATGTAGGGTTACGTCTGTGCATTGATTACAGAGGTTTGAATTCCATCACCACTACATACCGCTACCCTCTCCCGTTGGTGCCAGCAGCGATTGAACAGCTTCTTTACCAAATTGGACCTGCGGAATGCCTACAATCTTATCCGCATCCGGGAGGGGGATGAATGGAAAACAGGTTTCAGCACGGTGTCTGGTCACTACAAGTGCTTGGTGATGCCTCATGGATTAGCCAATGCTCCGTTAGTGTTCGAGGCATTCGTTAACGAAGTGTTCCGGACATGCTCAGACACCAGGTGGTCGTGTATATAGATGATATCCTGGTCTACTTGGCTACCTTGAATGATCACATCGCTCACGTCCGAGTAGTGCTGGAACGCCTACTGGCTAACCAGCTATATGTCAAAGCGGAGGAGTGCCAATTCCATCAGGAGGCTGTTTCCTTTTTAGGTTACCAGATCGGCCAACAAGAAGTGAGGATGGACGGTAAGAAGGTAGCCACCATAAAGGGGTTACAACGTTTTTTTTGGGGTTTGCCAACTTCTACCGCCGTTTCATCAAGAACTTTAGCTCTATCGCCTTTCCTCTCACCTCTCTCCTCAAGGGTGGTCCCCATAAGTTGGGGTGGAGTCCTGCAGCTGACGAAGCCTTCTGCCTACTGAAGGAATGTTTCATCTCCACCCCGTTGCTCAAACACCCAGATCCTACACTGCCCTTTGTGGTGGAGGTGGACGCTTCAGAAGTGGGTGTGGGGGCTGTCCTGTCCCAACGACAAGGTCATCCTCAGAAATTGTATCCATGTGCATATTACTCAAAGAAACTGTTTCCTGCAGAGAGGAACTATGATATCGGCGATCGGGAGCTCCTGGTGGTGAAGTTGGCATTAGAGGAGTGGAGACACTTTCTCATCCTCACTGACCATCGGAACCTGGAGTACATATGGACAGTGAGGCGGCTGAACCCGCTCCAAGCAAGGTGGGCCCTTTTTTTTCACTAGATTCGATTTTACTCTGACATATCGCCCAGGTTTAAAGAACACCAAAGCCGATGCCCTGTCCTGTCTCTACGACTCAGGAGAGGTTCCTGTCCTGAGTGCACCCATAATTCCGCCCTCTCGAGTTGTAGCCCCTGTGCTCTGGGACGTAGATGTGGACATTCGCCAGGCCCAGGAGAGGGAACCTGCACCTGCTACCTGTCCTCCTGAGCACACCTACATTCCCACGGGGATAAGGGATCGGCTGCTGACCTGGGTGCACACTGCTGTCGTCGCTGGACATCCAAGTGTCAACTGCACTATTCAATCCATCTCTGGAAAGTACTGGTGGCCCACCTTGGCGCAGGACGTCACTCGCTACGTCAACTCCTGTTCCGTATGTGCCCAAACTAAATCTCCCCGGCACACTCCATCAGGAAACTCCTTCCCCTTCCCGTGCCTCAGTGTCCCTGGTCTCATCTGTCCATTGATTTTGTCACTGATCTTCCCATCGCTGATGGTTTCACCACCATTTTGGTGGTTGTGGACAGATTCTCTAAATCCTGCCATTTTATCCCTCTCTCTGGTCTCCCTACCACTCACCAGGTCGCTGAGGCACTGTTCCAGCAGGTCTTCCGGCACTATGGCCTTCCGGAGGACATCGTCTCCGACCGTGGGCCCCAATTCACCTCACGGGTATAGAAAGCCTTCACGGAGAAGCTGGGGGTCACGGTCAGCCTCACTTCCAGGCCTCAGTCTAACGGGCAGGTGGAGAGGATGAACCAATAGCTGGGAAGATTCCTGAGGAGTCAATGCCAGGACCGGCAGGGAGAGTGGGCCCGATTCCTTCCCTGGGCAGAGTACGCTAAGAATTCATTGCGTCACTCCTCCACCGGGATGACTCCCTTCTAGTGTGTTCTGGGTTATCAGCCAGCCCTGGCTACATAGACCCCAAGCCAGACCGAAGCTCCTGCGGTGGACAAGTGGTTCAGGTGCGGAGAAGAGGTTTGGAACGATGCCCACGTGAGGCTCCAGTGCGCCGTCTGCCGCCAGAAGGAGCAGGCAGATCACCACCGCAGTGAGGCTCCTGTGTTTCATCCTAGTGATCGCATCTGGCTCTCCACCAGGAACCTCCCACTCCGCCTGCCCTGTAAGAAGCTGAGCCCCCAGTTTGTGGGGCCATTCAAGGTCCTCCGGAGGGTCAACGAGGTGACATATAGATTACAGCCCCCCACTAACTACCGAATCTCACCCTCTTTTCATGTTTCCCTCCTCAGGCCGGGGGTTCCTGGTCCCCTGGCTGAAGCCGTCCCCCACGACACCCCTCCGCCTCCCCTGGTCATCGAGGGAATCCCTGCCTATGACGTCAGATCCCTCCTGGACTCCAGACGTCGTTGGGATCGGCTCCAGTACCTGGTGGACTGGGAGGGGAACGGTCCAGAGGAGTGGTGTTGGGCTCCGGTGGACGACATTCTAGATCCCAACATCATCCGAGATTTCCACCTTCGCCGTCCGGACCGGCCCGCTCCTCGCCCCCGGGGCCATCCCCCTGGCCAGCGTCGTCCTGCGGCTGGGGCCGCGTGTCAGGGGTGGATACTGTCACATCTACTCCCGCTCCCCAGCTCCGGTGCTCGACATCATTGGTTTACTAACCACCGGTCCGGGCAACCCATCATTAGGCACACCTGGACTTCATTACTACCCTGATTACTCCCCCTTTATCTGGCACTCCCTAGCATTACTCTTCAGGCAGTACTGGTTCTGTCTTGTTTTGTATCGCTCTATGTTCTTTATTATTAAACTCACCAACTGCACCTGCTTCCTGACTCTCAGAGTCACTGTTACATCAGGCTGTAACAGAACAAAATGTCGAATAAGTCAAGGGGTATGAATACTTTCTGAAGACACTGTAAATGATGAAGTGTGATGGATTAAAGCTTTGGATTACTTTAAATGAAGTTATGGGTAGAAAACTCATTCAACCCTATCTTTCATTGAATCAAATGGCTCATTTTCACAAAACGTTTTGATGTTGCTAATTATTTAAATGGCAATTTCATTGGCAAAGTGGGCAAACTCAGGCATGAAATGCCAACAACAAACTGTGAGCTGTCACATTCATGCATAAAATACCTAATAAAGAAAGAAAAGCATTGTAATTTTGAATTGTGTAGTTAGTGTGGGAGAGGTGGGGAAATTATTGTTGTCCATTAATAAAGAGTGTGGGAGAGGTTTTTTTTTTGCTCACCGTTCTTGTGATCATTTTGATCCCACGGGGTGAGATCTTGCGTGGAGCCTCAGATCGAGGGAGATTATCAGTGGTCTTGTATGTCTTCCATTTCCTAATAATTGCTCCCACAGTTGATTTCTTCAAACCAAGCTGCTTACCTATTGCAGATTCAGTCTTCCCAGCCTGGTGCAGGTCTACAATTTTGTTTCTGGTGTCCTTTGACAGCTCTTTGGTCTTGGCCATAGTGGAGTTTGGAGTGTGACTGTTTGAGGTTGTGGACAGGTGTCTTTTATACTGATAACAAGTTCAAACAGGTGCCATTAATACAGGTAACGAGTGGAGGACAGAGGAGCCTCTTAAAGAAGAAGTTACAGATCTGTGAGAGCCAGAAATCTTGCTTGTTTGTAGGTGACCAAATACTTATTTTCCACCATAATTTGCAAATAAATTCATTAAAAATCCTACAATGTGATTTTCTGGAGAAAAGAAATTCTCAATTTGTCTGTCATAGTACGTGTACCTATGATGAAAATTACAGGCCTCTCTCATCATTTTAAGTGGGAGAACTTGCACAATTGGTGGCTGACTAAATACTTTTTTCCCCCACTGTATCATGAGTAAGTATATCATTTGTATCTATTATTTGTTATTTGCAAACTTTGCCATGAAATGAGCAGCAGCAGTACAGAAGCATCGCTAGACTGGCACAATAAAATAGCACATTCCTCACTTGCTAGATGCGCAATTAAAGGGCCAGACGTGCAATTAAAGGAGAATTACACAAAGAAATCCAAATTTGTTTGTTTTCTTCCAGACCAACAAAGAGAGAAAATAATCACTGATTTTACAGGGCCCGCCTTAAAGTTATATTAACCATTATTTTACCTGGTATATTGACAGAAAACATAGTGAGCTACTTTCTCTTGTACACTAAGGACCCGGGAAAGAGTTGCAGGGGAGAGGAGAAGAGAAGACCGTGCCTATTTGAAAGCTAGTCAAAAATGTGTAGCTCGCAACATCTTAGAATTTTTTGAAGTAGCTCTGATGCTAGAAAAGATTGGAGACCCCTGGTATAGAGCCATAGTTACATGGAACGCCCTTCCATCACAAAAGACCCAAGCAATCAGCAAAATCAGCTTTAAAAAACAAATAAAACAACCGCTCACGGCTCAGGGGTTCTCAAACTGTTTGACCCCTTTTGTGACAGCAAATTCATCAGGGACCCCCTCATAACTTCAGTGAGATAAAAATAGCATACAAGGAGTTTTACTATAACTTCGACAGTGCATGGCCAAACGAACCAAGTCTCAGGCCCTGGGAAATAACATTTTAAAGGCCCACCTCTTGGAATCGGAGTGAAGATTTAGCCATTTTCAAGCTAATTTCCTGCAATTCTACACGCCTCTGTTTTGGTAAAAAGGGGTTGGGCCAAGAGAAACGAACCACTCTCAAATTCATAGACAGAGCTATGGATGCAAGGACTGACCATCCATGATATCAACATTATAGTTTTAACAATGTTTTGATGCTATGCAGTGTTTGTTTACATTTACATTGTTTACAAACATTGGAGTAAAACAAGCTTATATTTTGGGTTCTGATGGGGGTACGACAGTTGAACTAAACTCATGAGGCATTTATAAATTATATTCTTCAAGAATCAATGGGTATATCATGGCATTCCATACCAAAAATGGATGTAGCAAAAAAGGATTGTAGCTTGAAATTACATTGAATTTACAGTACCAGTCAAAAGTTTGGACAAACCTACTCATTCCAGGGTTTTCTTTAATTTTACTATTTTCTACATTGTAGAATAATAGTGAAGACATCAACACTATGAAATAACACATATTGAATCATGTAGTAACCAAAAAAGTGTTAAACAAATCAAAATATATTTTATATTTCAGATATCAGATTTTTTAAATAGCCACCCTTTGCCTTGATGACAGCTTTGCACACTCTTTGCATTCTCTCAACCAGCTTCACCTGGAATGCTTTTCCAACAGTCTTGAAGGAGTTCCCACATATGCTGAGCATTTGTTGGCTGCTTTTCCTTCACTCTGCGGCCCGACTCATCCCAAATCATCTCAATTGGGTTGAGGTCGGGGGATTGTGGCGGCCAGGTCATTTGATGCAGCACTCCATCATTCTACTTATTGGTAAAATAGCCCTTACACAGCCTGGAGGTGTTTCGGGTCATTGTCCTGTTGAAAAACAAATGATAGTCGCACTCAGCCCAAACCAGATGCGATGGCGTATATCTGCAGAATGCTGTGGTAGCCATGCTGGTTAAGTGAGCCTTGAATTCTAAATAAATCACAGACAGTGTCACCAGCAAAGCACCCCCACACCATAACACCTCCTCCTCCATGCTTTAGATGGGAACTACACATGCGGAGATCATCCGTTCACCCACACCGTATCTCACAAAGCCACAGCGTTTGGAACCAAACATCTCAAATTTGGACTCCAAAGCAAAGGGCACATTTCCACCGGTCTAATGTCCATTGCTCGTGTTTCTTGGCCCAAGCAAGTCTCTTCTTATTATTGGTGTCCTTTAGTAGTGTTTTCTTTGCAGCAATTCATATAAAGTCAAATACAATTTTATTGGTCACATACACGTGTTTAGCAGATGTTATTGCGGGTGTAGCGAAATGCTTGTGCTTCTAGCTCCGACAGTGCAGTAATATCTAACAAGGAATATCTAACAATTTCAAAACATATACCCAATACACACAAATCTAAGTAAGGAATGAACTAAGAATACACTACCGTTCAAAAGTTTGGGGTCACTTAGAAAAGTGTCACGACTTCCTCCGAAGCTGCCTCCTCTCCTTTTATTTATTTATTTTATTTTTTATTTAACCTTTATTTAACCAGGTAAGCCAGTTGAGAACAAGTTCTCATTTACAACTGCGACCTGGCCAAGATAAAGCAAAGCAGTGCGATAAAAACAACAACACAGAGTTACATATGGGGTAAAACAAAACAAAGTCAAAAATACAACAGAAATAAATATATATACAGTGTGTGCAAATGTAGCAAGTTATGGAGGTAAGGCATAAATATAAATAAATTGATTGATCGCTTGTTCCGGCAGGCTTCGGCATTTGGCGTCACCGGCCTTCTAGCCACTGCCGCTCCATATCTCAGCATTCCATTTGTTTTGTCTTGTCTATTACACACACCTGGTTCATATCCCATAATTAGTACATGTATACAGTGAGGGAAAAAAGCATTTGATCCCCTGCTGATTTTGTACGTTTGCCCACTGACAAAGACATGATCAGTCTATAATTTTAATGGTGGGTTTATTTGAACAGTGAGAGACAGAATAACAACAACAAAAATCTGAAAAGCGCATGTCAAAAATGTTATAAATTGATTTGCATTTTAATGAGGGAAATAAGTATTGTAGCCCATTCCAGCCTTGTGTAGGTCTACAATCTTGTCCCTGACATCCTTGGAGTGCTCTTTGGTCTTGGCCATGATGGAGAGTTTGGAATCTGATTGATTGATCGCTTCTGTGGACAGGTGTCTTTTATACAGGTAACAAGCTGTGATTAGGAGCACTCCCTTTAAGAGTGTGCTCCTAATCTCAGCTCGTTACCTGTATAAAAGACACCTGGGAGCCAGAAATCTTTCTGATTGAGAGGGGGTCAAATACTTATTTCCCTCATTTAAAATGCAAATCAATTTATAACATTTTTGAAATGCATTTTTTTTGTATTTTCTTTTTGTTATTCTGTCTCTCACTGTTCAAATAAAAATACCATTACAATTATAGACTGATAATGTCTTTGTCAGTGGGCAAACGTACAAAATCAGCAGGGGATCAAATACTTTTTTTCCTCACTGTAAGTGTTTGCTTTGCCCCCCTTGTCCTTGTGGGTGATTGTTCATTGTGAGGAGAGAGTAGCTCGGTTGAGCTACGTGTATTTTGTATTTGCCAGGGTATATTTTCTCTGTGTGTCTGTTTCGTTCCAGTGCGCCTGTTTTGCGCACTGGACTGTTTGACGCTATCCAGCGTAACTCTGTACTACGGAATAAACTCTGTATTCTGTGATTTACCCTCCTGCGCCTGACTCCTTAAAATCCTTCAGAATAGATAGAAGAGTGGGAGGCTCCGGTGCACAACTGAGCAAGAGGACAAATACATTAGAGTGTCTAGTTTGAGAAACAGACGCCTCACAGGTCCTCAACTGGCAGCTTCATTAAATAGTATCCGCAAAACACCAGTCTCAACGTCAACAGTGAAGAGGCGACTCCGGGATGCTGAAGACTGGCCAATAAAAATAAAGATTAAGATGGGCAGTCTGACATATGGCTTTTTCTTTGCAACTCTGCCTAGAAGGTCAGCATCCCGGAGTCGCCTCTTCACTGTTGACATTGAGACTGGTGTTTTGCGGATACTATTTAATGAAGCTGCCAGTTGAGGACCTGTGAGGCGTATGTTTCTCAAACTAGACACTCTAATGTATTTGTCTTCTTATTCAGTTGTGCACCGGGGCCTCCCACTCCTCTTTCTATTCTGGTTAGAGCCAGTTTGTGCTGTTCCGTGAAGGAGTAGTACACAGCGTTGTACGAGATCTTCAGTTTCTTGGCAATTTCTCGCATGGAATAGCCTTCATTTCTCAGAACAAGAATAGACTGACAAGTTTCAGAAGAAAGTTCTTTGTTTCTGGCCATTTTGATTCTGTAATCGAACCCACAATTGCTGATGCTCCATATACTCAACTAGTCTCAAGAAGGCCAGTTTTATTGCTTCTTTAATCAGCACAACATATTTCAGCTGTGCTAACATAATTGCAAAATGGTTTTCTAATGCTCAATTAGCCTTTAAAATTATAAACTTGGATTAGCAAACACAACGTGCCATTGGAACACAGGCTGATAATGGACCTCTGTATGCCTATGTAGATATTCCATTAAAAATCAGCCGTTTCCAGCTACAATAGCCATTTACAACATTAACAATGTCTACACTGTATTTCTGATCAATTTGATGCTATTTTAATGGACAGAAAACTGATTTTCTTTCGAAAACATTTCTAAGTGACCCCAAACTTTTGAACGGTAGTGTATATACATATATGGACGAGCGATGTCAGAGCAGCATGGACTAAGATACAGTAGAACAGTATAGAATACAGTATATACATATGAGATGAGTAATGCAAGATATGTAAACATTATTAAAGTGGCTAGTGTTCCATTTCTTAAAGTGGCCAGTGATTTCTAGTCTATGTCTATAGGCAGCAGCTTCTAATGTGCTAGTGATGGCTGTTTAACAGTCTGAAGGCCTTGAGATAGAAACTGTTTTTCAGTCTGTCACACACACGCACATGCATGCCACTTCTTTCATTGGAGAGTAGATAAGACATATGAGATAATACATCACCTGTTTATATTTCATGATAATAAATACATTTGTTGTTGTATAATAAATAGCCAAGCCTTTTTGTGAAATAGCACAAAGGTCTTTACACTCCCTTTATACTCTCTCTATACGTTTGTCCCAAATGGCACCCTAGTCTCTATATAGTACACTACTTTGAGCAGGGCTGTCTCTGCCTCCCTCCCTCCTCCCCTCTCTTGTTTCCCTCAGCTAGATAGTGCTGGTGTTTCTAAATAATCCAGTAGGTGGCAGCACAAGTAAGGCGTGGCCTTACCTTTACCCTGCAATTAGACATTATGACCAGCAGAGATCAGCGTACTCAAACTTTTGACATAGTCCTACAGCTGCACAACAAGCATTATTGTAGCTTCAACAATGCAATCATATCACATTAAGATAAAGATAACTTTATCGGTGAATTGCACACAAGGTCCAACAGAAATGTGACTTCTGCTTTTAACCCAACCCCCTTCGAAATACACATACATACACATAATATTGGAGGGGGGGGGGGGGGGGGTATGGATGTGGGAAGACCCGCGAGCAACTATGGCCCCTCATGATGAGTTCAGATTTTTTTTGTGGCCCCTACCCCATCAAAGTTGCCCATCCCTCGCTTAGCTAGAGATAGGCCTATCTCTACAGTTATCTATAATTTTGATATCAAACTTCAATCATTTGGAGAGGGGAAGGGATCTTATTTTCCGTTTAACTTATTTAAGCAGCACATTCTTTCTTCTGCAACTTCTTTTGTTAATCAAAATGTTTGGAGCGCACTTCTAGTGGGCCACAAAGTAAGTACAGTGTCACGTCACTGAAAATGTGGGACGCTTCATCTTGCACCTTCATTACGCCTGTGCAGACTAATCTCCGTACACCTTCGACAGCGATTTCTGGGCACGGTATTCAAATTGTAGCTAGATAGCTACGTAAGCTAATATTGATCTAAACAGTCTAGCTATGTACAAATTAAAATGTATTCAATATAGTAACCTGATAATAGTTGTTGCCTGAGTTTTGGCACTTTAGGTAGCTAAATTAGCTGGTTAGTTTAGCTAGTTCCGCCTTCAGTTGTGTGATTGAACGACGTAGCTAGCTAACAAGAGATTTAAAGTCGAGTGACCCAGCTTTTGGAGCAATATTTCAAAGGTAAGTGCAGCTAGCTATTATATCTTATTTCTCAAGATACACAACTGTGTCAGTGAGAATGTAAATTATTGTGTTCATTTTTAGGTCAGGAAAGTTGTAACTGGTTAGCGAATAGCTAGCTACAGTAGTGATGAATTAGCCAGAACTCTGAAAACTAGCCACCTGTTGCTAGCTAGCTATTTTGCTTGTAAGCTCCAGTACTGTACTGTAACTCATCTATCATATCATATCACATCACTTTTTGGTATCAATAAGCTAGCTAGATTTGTCAATAACGTTATAATTAAAAGTACATCTTTATCTGTTTGAGTAAATGTTCCTATTTTAGTTAACCATCTAGCTAGCTGATAAGCTAGTGCAACTAGCTAGCTATCCAGGCAGGTCAAGTCAGGTGCAGTGCACAACCACATTTTCCATAAGTCGTTTGGCTATTCTTTTGTGCCACTATAACGTTAATGACATAGTAGTTAGTCGGCAAAATGTTGGTTAAATTGATGGTAAGTTATTTAGTTGGCACATTAGTTATTGCTGTTTGGTGATACACAGCCAGTGCCCTGCTGGTTTGGCCCCATGCAATGCCAAGTGCCAGAACAACAATATTGTGTACATAATTAAAGGTAATTGAAGTAGACTTGACTTTTCCCACAATTTCAGACTACATCTTTATGACATCAAATAGGCCTAAAAGCAGTTCAGCAGACACACACACAAAAGTACCAGCAAGGCATTTTTAAGTAGGCTAGATCTATTTTGTCTAGTACAGTCATCAGTTGGATTGTTTTCAGGACATTGTGTGTCATCGTATCAGCAGGTCAGCAAAAAACCCTGTAGATAGACCCATACAGTAACCTTGCTTCATCCAGCAACGAGCCATTGTTTACAGATGTCTCGTTGCGGAAGCTTCTGTAGCCTGGCATCCTTGATCAACCAAACCTGAACTATTGTCCCACCTAGCTACCTTAAGATGAATGCACTAACTGTAAGTCGCTCTGGATAAGAGTATCTGCTAAATTACTAAAATGTAAATGCCGGGTTGAATGTGTCCTTTACTATCACATAAGTGTTTAAAAACCGTTTTTATCCAGGGTCACCTGTAGAGATTACGTGGTAGCTTACTTTCACGTCACTGTGTGGTCTAGAATGGACTACAATGGCAGCCCACATGCGGAAAATGGGTTTCATTAGTTCAGTTTCATCTCTCTGGTTTCATTGTGTGTAACTATGTAAATCATGTTACTGCGCATTTATTTTCCACTCATTTAGAGAGTAGAGGAGCAAATACTTCTCAGGCATTCCATTGCATTCCTTTTCTGCTTGTTCCAACAAGTGTACATTGCCTTTAGTGCTGACTGGATGTGGTAAAAAGCTCTGTAGAATAGGAGACCTCAGGGTTTATCTGATTTGCCAGGTTCTTCTAGAGAGAAGACAAAAGAGAAGGATTGTTTTTCTATGGTTTTATCAGATTGTTGGTTGTTTTAAAGGTAAGGCTTTGTTTCTATAGGCTGCTTTAACACTTCACTGCAGAAGGTGATGGAAATCTGTAGTCTGGGTTCAAGTCCATGGTTTTAGGGAGGAGATTGGAATGTAATATTTCTGAACAGAAAATTATGGATTTCTTCACTTTCCAATTCAGTGCATGTCATCACATCTAGGCTACCCGGTAATATGCTTTATTTAGTTAATTAGGGCCTATTTGTTTGAAATGGAAAGTGAATGATATGTGGTTAAATATTGTTTCAGACCTGTAATGGTTATTGCACTGCTGTCAGTAGGCTATATGAATAAATTAGACCAAGGGCTAAACCCCCCCCCAGTGCTGCAGAATTAACTTGTGCCCACCCAGCTCTTCCAAGATCTTCCCAGCCTTGCGGCATGATGCTTTACTCTGCTCAAGGAACAAGCCGTTAATCAGATGTCAGGGAGTACAGAACAGGCTACACTGGTTGTCGCTCTCTACAATATTTATGAAAGCTATCAAAACAATTAAAGTGGAGAGCAGCTGATTTAGCACCAGAAGGCATTTTTAGGCTGATGCAGGTGTTATATCGCATCAGTTATTGCCCTCCTACATTTCAGTTTGAGAATTTACTTTTCAAATGCCAAGTACCGGTGTCATTACTAATCTATAGCCTAATAAGTAATACATTAATAATTTGTTGGGTGCTTATATTTGGCCTATCTCACATGTACAAGTGTGTATTAATACGCATGTGTGAATTGGAAATGTGTTTTTTGCTTATCCAACTCCCCCTTAGACACCCTTGGAGAGTGGGGTCACGGCCAGGGTCTGGCATTATCAACGGCGACCCTGAAACAATTATGGTTAGTTACCTTGCTCAAGGGCACATCAACAGATTCTTCACCTTGTCAGCTCAGGGATTCGAACTAGCGACCTTTCATTAACTGGCCCAGTGCTCTAACTGCTAGGCTAGGTGTGTATGTAATTGGCACAGTCAAGGAAGCATCCACACCGTCACACACGCTTTCATTTCAATGAAAGTACATACAATACTCATACCTTACCAAACCTGGAAATATGGCTTCCTTCATCTGTGTTACTTTATTCCTTTCTGTGTCATGTTCTGGTTTCCTGATACAAGAGAGAGGCCATAGGACTCTAAAACAGTCACTTATGTATGCAAACAACCTAAACATACCAGTAAGCGCAGAGAAACATGTCGTCACCTGCTCTGCTCGCTTACCCTGTGAAGCGATGTAAAATGGCGGTAGACAAAGGTGTGTGCGTGTAACTATGTGTTGTTTGTTCAAGTGTTCAGGCCAGGACCTGTTGTGGTGTATTATGGAGCCCCCCCCCCCCCTCCCCTTTGCACTCAGAATAGCCTCAATTCGTCGGGGCATGGACTCTACAAGGTGTCGTAAGCGTTCCACAGGGATGCTGGCCCATGTTGACCTCAATGCTTCCCACAGTTGTCAAGTTGGCTGGATGTCCTTTGGGTGGTGGACCATTCTTGATACACACAGGAAACTGTTGAGTGTGAAAAACCCAGCAGCGTTGCAGTTCTTCACACAAATCGGTGCGCCTGGCACGTACTACCATAACCTGTTCAAAGGCACTTCAATATTTTGTCTTGCCCATTCACCCTCTGAATGACACACATACACAATCCATGTCTCAATTGTCCCAAGGCTTAGAAATCCTTCTTTAACCTGTCTCCTCCCCTTCATCTACACTGATTTTGAAGTGGATTTAACAATTGGCATCAATAAGGGATCATAGCGTTCTCCTGGATTCACCTGGTCAGTCTATGTCATGGAAAGAGCAGGTGTTCTTAATGTTTTGTACACTCCGTGTACATGTAGGCCTACAAATAAATAGCCTATTGATTATGCCATTCAGTATAAGAAAAGCAGAATAACCAGGGCCAGGAAGTCACTTGGCAGGTTCTGTCTAGTTCCACCAAGTGCCTGATGATCCGGCTGCCCTGGCTGGCAGTGGGGATTAGTTGGGCTAATTTAAGTGGCGTACAGACGGACACTGCTACAGCTACTGCTGAGAGGAATGACATCGTGTGTCTGTGTACACTACAGTAACACTGGACTAGTCGCCAAACCGGTTAGACAGAGCAAAGCTGACCAGGTGTGAGATTGCTGCTACTGAAACAGGACAACCTATTAGTTTGTGACTGTTCTATTAGTTAGTTATTTCTCCAATGTGCAGCAGCTAAATGAGTGTGTAGGTTAAGCAGTTCAAGCAGTGTGTTTTTCATGTCACTTTTCATGATCAGGGCTGTGACTGTAATTGAATAACCGTGTAACTGACGGTTATGGATGAAGACTGCCATTAACATTAAATAACTGTTTAAATAGGCCTACATTATTTTTTTTTGTATTCACTTTATTTTCATGTAGATATACCTAATAGTGGGATTGTTCACTAATGATTTATAAGCAATTGTTATGCTAACTTAAACTGTTTACATCTCCTCTTTCCAACTGTCGTTTGATGCTCGAGCAGCTAATCCGCTAGATAATAATAATAATAATATAATATGCCATTTAGCAGACGCTTTTATCCAAAGCGACTTACAGTCATGCGTGCATAATTTTTTTTGTGTATGGGTGGTCCCGGGGATCGAACCCACTACCTTGGCGTTACAAGCGCCGTGCTCTACCAGCTGACTACAGATGCGCACGGGTGTAGAAGCGCTAGCCTATAGGATGTGTGGACTTTTTTTTAAATACAATGCACATTTTCATTGCTTGCTAGTAAATAAATCGGTCTTCTTTTAAAACAGGTTGGATGTGTCTGACTATTCATGAATTATTCAACAGCAGTCGACAAGGTTGTTCTGGCTCTGAGGCCAATAATGTGCTAATGTTGTGTCAAATGGACAATGCGTCAATCCTATCCAACCTGGCATGGTATAATTTGATACGGAACCTTTTCATAATTTATAGACTAATCAACGCTGATAAATAGGCTATTTACATGTTGTGTGTATTTGTTTCTATTTTAAAGATACTATCGCATAGCTGTCTCTCTCCCCTTCATACTTTCCTTGTCAATTCATTATCATATAGCCTACTTTCGGAAAGCCTAAGGTAGGCCTAGGTTTTTTAATACTTTTTAAGGAAATGAGAAATATTTGCTCTTGTCAGACATATGCTGGTGGCTTTGATTGACAGGTCCTTTTACAGGAGTGTGTGTGTGTGTGAGTTTGCTGATTCTCACTATAGGCCTAATGTCCATTCAGAAAGTTTCCTAAAGTAGCCTGTCTGACTATCTCTTTAATAAGAATCAAACGCACCCTTCATGATTTAATCTAGCAAAAGGCCTATTTTCAGAAAAGGCCCTTTCTCATCAATTTTGTTATTTTCGTCCGAATAATTAGGAAGAAAAAACAAATACGAGCACTTCTTTTTTTATTACCCAGTTCACACCAGTTGCGAAATATCGTCCTGCCACAATCCGTCAATTATTTATTCGGAACAGGTTAGATTTTTGCGTCTTTTCGCATGCGAAAATAAGCTGTTGGCCAATAGAAATTATCTGAGACACTGCCACTGACAGGCCGAGCACTGCCACTGACAGGTCTGTGGGTTTGTTGTGTGAATTTAAAATAATTTATCTCTGCTTGTTTTTTTTTTTTACATTTGCAATGCATCAGTGCAGCAAGGTATCAATTTAGCCAATGTGATCATATTACACCAGTGCTAGGCTACACGTCGCTCTCACCATTCAAGCTTCCCCACCAGTTCATTGCCAACGCTGTAGCCTATTTTATAGACATTCAGCAAGCAAGAGGTTTGATCGATGCTTCTCTCCTCGAATAGGCCTAGGTCTATTAGTTTAAAAACTTTTTTTGAAATAAGTTTCAAACTACAGTACCAGTCAAAGTTTAGACACACCTACTCATTCAAGGGTTTTTCTTTCTTTTTTAAACTATTTTTTACATTGTAGAATAATAGTGAAGACATCAAAACTATGAAATAACACATATGGAATCAAAAAAGTGTTGACCAAATCAAAATATATTTTATATTTGAGATTCTTCAAATAGCCACCCTTTGCCTTGATGACAGATTTGCACACTCTTGACATTCACTCAACCAGCTTCACCTGGAATGCTTTTCCAACAATCTTGAAGGACTTCCCACATATGCTGAGCACTTTTTTCCTTCACTCTGCTGTCCGACTCATCCCAAACCATCTCAATTGGGTTGAGGTCGGGGGATTGTGGAGGCCAGGTCATCTGATGCAGCACTCAACACTCTCCTTCTTGGTAAAATAGCCCTTACACAGCCTGGAGGTGTGTTGGGTCATTGTCCTGTTGAAAAAAAAATTATAGTCCCACTAAGCCCAAACCAGATGGGATGGTGCATCGCTGCAGAATGCTGTGGTAGCCATGCAGGTTAAGTGTCACCAGCAAAGCACCCCCACACCATAACACCTCCTCCATGCTTTACGGTGGGAACTACACATGCGGAGATCATCCGTTCACCCATGCCGCGGCTCACAAAGACACAGCGGTTTGAACCAAAAACTCAAATTTAGACTCCAGACCAAAGGACACATTTCCACCAGTCTAATGTTCATTGCTCGTGATTCTTGGCCCAAGCAGGTATTTTCTTCTTATTGGTGTTCTTTAGTAGTGGTTTCTTTGCAGCAATTCGACCACGAAGGCCTGATTCACACAGTCCCCTCTGAACAGTTGATGTTGATGTGTCTGTTACTTGAACTCTGTGAAGCATTTATTTAGGCTGCAATTTCTGAGGCTGGTAACTCTAATGAACTCATCCTCTGCAGCAGAGTTAACTCTGGGTCTTCCATTCCTGTGGCGGTCTTCATGAGAGCCAGTTTCATCATAGCGCTTGATGGTTTTTGCGACTGCACTTGAAGAAATGTTCTGGATTGACTGACCTTCATGTCGTAAAGTAATTATGGACTGTTGTTTCTCTTTGCTTATTTGAGCTGTTCTTGCCATAATATGGACTTGGTCTTTTACCAAATAGGGCTATCTTCTGTATACCCCTACCCCCTACCTTGTCACAACACAACTGATTGGCTCAAATGCATTAAGAAGGAAAGAAATTCCACAAATTAACTTTTAAGAAAGCACACCTGTTAATTTAAATGCATTCCAGGTGTCTACCTCATGAAGCTGGTTAAGAGTATGCCAAGAGTGTGCAAAGCTGTCATCAAGGCAAGGGGTGGCTATTTGAAGAATCTCAAATATAAAATATATTTTGATTTGTTTAACACGTTTTTGGTTACTACATGATTCCATTTGTTATTTCATAGTTTTGATGTATTCACTATTATTCTACAATGTAAACCATTTTTAATAAAGAAAAACCATTGAATGAGTAGGTGTGTCCAAACTTTTGACTGGTAGTGTATATTGCTGGTCATTGTCTATATATAAGCTACTCGTTCAAGAGCTAGAGAGAGAGGGAAGCGAGAGGCCAGTGGATTTGCCAGCAGAGATGCGTGATTTGTGCAAGAATGGAACAGTGAAGAAGACAGAAAGATGTGTAAGTTAAGTTAATTAATATATTAATGCATCATTCATATAGCCTATATATTAGCCTATATATTATAGGCCTGCAAAAGTTAATCTAGGTGACCACCTGTGCTATAGGCAGATTCTAACAGACATACTGTTTTTTGATACCCTACCAAAAGGATTTGAAGCTAAGGTTAGGTTTTTTAAATGTTTTTGGGAAAGGACAAATGTGATTTGCTTATGTGTCTGAGTGAGATGCGTTGTAGGCAGCTTTGATTGATTGGTATTTTTTAGGTGGGTGGGTGTGTGTATGAGTTCACTAATTCTCTATGTCCATTCAGAAAGTTTCCTAAAATAGGCCTGTCTGGACTTCATCTCTTTAATCAGATGGAAGAAAAAAATAATCTGTCTTGTTGCAGGGTCAGCATATGTGCAAGGAATGATGACAGGTGCCAATTTTGCGCTTCCTCTCCTGTTAAATGGGATGCAACGGAATGAAACGTAGCCAAGTGCCTTTAATGATTCATCCTATAGGATGCATAGCCTATATCCTAAAATTTTCAGTAGCATATTATTTTTCCATTAGCATACGATTTTTCTCTCATTACTGTATCCTCTGGCCTCTGAACAACATATTGCCACAGAAAATGACCTCAGCAGCATTGGTGACATTATCCGAATTGTTCAGAGGGAAAGACTTGATGATAATGGTTTATTGCGTCAATTGGAATCAGTATTTTTTAGGAATTCCTCTCCAATCGGACATTTCATAATTCGTATGCTAGACTAATATTTTGATGTAATAACGTTAATAATAATAATGAAATGCTACTGATAATAACGAAGTGTAATGGTAATAGTGAAGTTGCAGAGAAAAGCCACGTGTTTCTTTTGAGTCTGATGTGCGCCAACCCCCCCCCCCACCCCCCCCCCCCCCTCCCCCCAATTACCGTAACCTCAAATTCCAAGACCGTCACAGCCCTAGTCATGATGTGTCTGGATGTATTAGTCCCTAGTGACCGTCCCTGTCCTTCTCCTTGGCAGAGATATTGATCTGTGTCCCAGAGCACATAAGCCCTGTGTTGTCAGCACTCTGTAGTAAAGTACAACGCTCTACAAATCTGCACTAATATTCGCACCTCAACAGTCTGTCAGGCTGTTTTCCATGAGGGGTATGTTTTGTTTGACCTAGACTGACTTTGTTTTCTCTCTTTATAGACAGACACTATTTGGCTCCAATCACAGGAATCCCAGCTGCTACTACTGACTGGGGACGTTACAAGGCCAATGGTCTTCTGAAGTGAGTAAGTTACCTAGCTGTTGGCCCAGAACTGGCTCTACTCAGTCCAAGTCATGCTCACTGGGCACTTTGCCAGGGTTGGTAACTTCTGATTGATATGTAGGTCAAAGACTTGACTTCCTGTTTGAGCTCTGGTCCACGTTCACAAGGCAAATGTTGACGAATGTTGCAGATAGAAATGGCATAAATAGAGCCGACATGAGTCCTTATTTTACATTTCAGAGAGGCATGTTTGTTCTACATGACATATTTCTATTTGGACGTTCCACAACATTGCACCAAGCTGAACGCAGCCCTGCCTTTTTTCTGCTCAGGTTAGTCACATGGGCAGCAGGGAGGGATTCCATTTGTTTTGGTCAGGGACTACTACATTCCAAAGTGCAGCAACGGGCCGATACTGTACCTACCACTAACTGCCCCGCCCATTTCCTGGCACGACAGGCCAGGGCTGCACCTCACAATCAAATCACAAACTGGGTGACCACAGCATTCTGTGTTGCTGTGGTGACCGTTCAACTCAGTAGCGATCGGCCGTTTGTGGTGAACAACTTTGTCAGATTCTGATCCAGCCCTGGGTCTGGGTGCGTCTGCCTCAACGAACAAACACTCCCACTGACTGTCTCTCTCTCAGTTCAAAGAGCAGCTCTGAGCCTCCCTGCATACCCACTAAAGCTGTCCTTAGGTGTGATTACAGGAAAGGTACCTGATCGCTTGAAGAGGTGAATGTTCCTGCGGGCCACATACACAGACAGTAGGCTTCCATTTAATGCAATAAATAACTGGCTGCACTTGTCCTGTCCCATCGTCCAGAATAGAAAATAAAATAACTAACTAGTGTTTTGTTATACATTGTTTGCGTCATGTAGAAGGCTATAGCTTAGTAGTAAAGAAGCTAGGGCTGTCCCCGAAAAAAGTGATCTTCGTTGACTGAGAGTAATCTGTTCTTTTGACCAATCGATTGATGGAAATTTAAAAACGTGTATTTTAACATATCTATCTATTTGTTTTTATATACAGTGGGGGAAAAAAGTATTTAGTCAGCCACCAATTGTGCAAGTTCTCCCACTTAAAAAGATGAGAGAGGCCTGTAATTTTCATCATAGGTACACGTCAACTATGACAGACAAAATGAGGAAAAAAAATCCAGAAAATAATATAATAATAAAATCACATTGTAGGATTTTTTTATCAATTTATTTGCAAATTATGGTGGAAAATTCTTACCTGTAACAAGCTCCCTTTAAGAGTGTGCTCCTAATCTCAGCTCGTTACCTGTATAAAAGACACCTGGGAGCCAGAAATCTTTCTGATTGAGAGTGGGTCAAATACTTATTTCCGTCATTAAAAATGCAAATCAATTTATAACATTTTGACATGTGTTTTTCTTGATTTTTTTGTTGTTATTCTGTCTCTCACTGTTCAAATAAACCTACCATAAAAATTATAGACTGATCATTTCTTTGTCAGTGGGCAAACGTACAAAATCAGCAGGGGATCAAATACTTTTTTCCCTCACTGTATATACACCTGTTCTGAAAGGCCCCAGGGTCTGCAACACCACTAAGTAAGGGGCACAACCAATCAAGCGGCACCATGAAGACCAAGGAGCTCTCCAAACAGGTCAGGGACAAAGTTGTGGAGAAGTACAGATCAGGGTTGGGTTATAAAAAATTATCCGAAACTTTTAACATCCCACGGAGCACCATTTTTAAATCCATTATTAAAAAATGGAAAGAAAATGGCACCACAACAAACCTGCCAAGAGAGGGCCACCCACCAAAACTCACGGACCAGGCAAGGAGGGCATTAATCAGAGAGGCAACAGAGACCAAAGATAACCCTGAAGGAGCTGCAAAGCTCCACAGCTGAGATTGGAGTATCTGTCCATAGGACCACTTTAAGCCGTACACTCCACAGAAGTGGGCTTTACGGAAGAGTGGCCAGAAAAAAGCCATTGCTTGAAGAAAAAAATGGTGTTTGCCAAAAGGCATGTGGGAGACTCCCCAAACATATGGAAGAAGGTACTCTGGTCAGATGAGACTAAAATTGAGCTTTTTGGCCATCAAGGAAAACACTATGTCTGGCGCAAACCCAACACCTCTCATCACCCCTAGAACACCATCCCCACAATGAAGCATGGTGGTGGCAGCATCATGCTGTGGTAGGGACTGGGAAACTGGTCAGAATTGAAGGAATGATGGATGGCGCTAAATACAGGGAAATTCTTGAGGGAAACCTGTTTCAGTCTTCCAGAGATTTGAGACTGGAACAGAGGTTCACCTTCCAGCAGGACAATGACCTTAAGCATACTGCTAAAGCAACACTTGAGTGGTTTAAGGGGAAACATTTAAATGTCTTGGAATGGCCTAGTCAAAGCCCAGACCTCAATCCAATTGAGAATCTGTGGTATGACTTAAAGATTGCTGTACACCAGCGGAACCCATCCAACTTGAAGGAGCTGGAGCAGTTTTGCCTTGAAGAATTGGCAAAATCCCAGTGGCTAGATGTGCCAAGCTTATAGAGACATACCCCAAGAAACTTGCAGCTGTAATTGCTGCAAAAGGTGGCTCTACAAAGTATTGACTTTGGGGGGGTGAATAGTTATGCACGCTCAAGTTTTCTGTTTTTTTGTTTTATTTCTTGTTTGTTTCACCCCAAAAAAGATGTATCTTCAAATTGGTAGGCATTTTGTGTAAATCAAATGATACAAACCCCCCAAAAAATCTAATTTAATTCTAGGTTATAAGGCAACAAAATAGGAAAAATGCCAAGGGTGGTGAATGCTTTCGGAAGGCACTGTACAATTTCAGTAGCACATGCCTTAGAGTGATGTTCTGTGCCATCCTCACGGCTTCCTCCAATGGATTAGTCCACTCAGACAGGTGTGAATCAGATGGGTGTCTTGTGCACCATAAAAAATGTAATGAAAACATTTGTGACTGACTGCTCGACTAAAGAAATCTTGGTCGACCAACATCCTATCGACCAAACAATCGACCAGTTGACTAAATGGGGTCAGCCCTAAAAGAAACCCTACGTGATATTGCCTCCACACATGTTGCTGTTAATAACCAGAACTTGTGCAGCTGGTACTGTGGTTGTAAATTAGCTGGTTGTAATTGGCTAACACGCATTGATGACCTGTGACGCAACCCTGCTTGGATCTGTTCCCTAAAAGCTTACCTTGAACACATCAGGAAGACTGGGCAATAGATAAGTCAGCCACTGAATGCTTTTGGCTGTGTTAGCAAATAAAAAAATAAAAAAATACCAGATAGACATTCACATGATACTGGTTCATTCCTCCATCACCTGGGTCTCTTTCATATGGCCACAAACTTCATATCTGGCTCAGACAAAGTAATTGCTTGTTAGCGACAGGTGTTTACATTTGCCAGTGTAATGAAATTCGTTTTTGGCTTGGCCCAGCTTCACCTGCCTGGCTCATGGCTAGGCTGATTAATGCACAATTATGTCACAGCTGCTGGCTCAGGCTGGTCTTTTAGAAGTCCTCTTTCACTTCCATCTGCTCTCTGACTCAGTGTAAATTATCAATATGAGTCTGGAAAAGCTTGTGGCCTGGAACACTCTACATCAATTTGCTACTGTCCTAAATGAATATGGTGTGTGTGAAGGCGAGAGATTGATTTCTAAGCTCCATATATATATATATTAGAGACTCAAACCGTTTTGAATATGGGTCTAAAGCTATTAATTTTACAGTAACTAAACTGCTTCTTCCTGGCTCTAAGGCCTGTCGGGTGTCTGTTGGGGAGATGAGAGGAAAGCATCACTTTGCTACTCTCTCCTCTCCCCCTTTTACAGACTGAATGCTCTGCCTCCTGGAAAGATGATCTAATGTGGTGTCAATTATTATTTTTACACCAACGCTCTTATCTGAGAGATAATGACCTCTGTTGATAGTCTCCTATGAGACACACACACAGTCATGTAGGATGAGGCTGGCTAGGTCAAACAAGTGTCTAATTAGGCTATGTCATTTATTTGTGTCTGGTGCCGATTTTAATCTGTTGTTAGTTCTACTTCCTCATTTGCTCTGTTTCTTCCTTGTTTTGTCTGACTAAGGAGCTGCTGACTGCTGGGCTTTGGACGGATGGAAAATCAGGGTAAGAAAAGTATGATTTCTATTTAGGCCTAAATCCTATTCTATCCTAGCCTACTGCTTAATGAAAATTGATTTAGCCTAGCTGTAATAGCATGTCATGCCTTTTGTGTAAATGGCTTAGGCTTTATTGTCTAGGAAAATGTGTTTTTGTATGTGGTGGTCTTAGCTTTTGCCCTCAGTCAAAACATCTGAAAACCCACACTTAAGACTGTTCTAACCTAGCTAGATGTTATAAGTGTTGCATGCAATGGTGTTGTGCTTTGGAGATTACCATCAGGAATGGTATCAGAAAAGCCGAAAGTGGTGAGTCAACACTAACAGTGTAAAGTGCCAAGTTGCCTGTGCTGCGCAAGCGATACTAGCCTGTCCTTCCATTAGGGGTTGGGTGCAGCGTGACGCATGGCTCTGTTGACAGGGGCTATCTGGTTGGGCCTCTCTCCCAGCAGAGGACACACCTGTAAAGGTTAGGAAGCAGCTCAGTGTTGTTCTCTGCTGGCCCCACACGGCATTGGCTCTAGTCTCTAGTTTCAACTGCAGAAGAACCTCCATGTGAGTCTATGGAAGAGGAGACTGTACTTGATACTGTCTCGCTAGTTTCTCCCTGCCCTATCGCAGACTGATCTGTTGAGTTCTATCGTTGGATATATTGTTCAAATCTGTTTATTGATCTCTGAAAGGAATGGCTGTACGACGTGAGTCAAATTCTGTTTCTGTTGGTGATTTTGTGATTTCTCTGTTCCGTTCTTGTGTTGAATAGTTTATTTGTTTGTTTGAAACTGGTGAACAATGTCAAAGTAATTTGTGAGGCCATTTTATCAAGCAGAGTCTAAAAGACTGAACTTGATAACTGAATGAGGGAGCGGTGTGATTGTTTGTACTGTAAACTGGCTGAGATCATGTGATATGTGCTATGTGTGTGGCCTCCCCTGGTCTTCCTAAGCCAGGCATTGAAAGACGTGGGGGCTGGTCTGGTGCAGTTCTGGATTGGTCAGGGCACTGTCCTGGTTGACCAACACACACACACACACACACACAAAAAAAAGAGATGTTATGTTGTCACAATGCAGTGAAATTTGTTCTTTTAAGGGGTCAGCCAAAGTACTACGGTGCCCCTGGAGCAAATTAGGTTTAAGTGCCTTGCTCAAGGGCACGTCGGCAGATTTCCAGCTTGTCAGTTCGGGTATTCGAACCAGCAATTTTTCGGTTACCAGCCCAACGCTCTAACCGCTAGGCTACCTGCCACCCTATTACACCTAGAGGAACAGAGTCACAGTCCACCAGCTAGGACAGATTAGAAGGCCAGATCCACTGAACCCTGACCCTGGCTGGCTTTCTGACCCTGGCTGGCCAAGTGGCCCAGCTCAGTATAAATACACCTCACTGATTTGATTTCCCCCCTGTCTCTTGAACTGTTTTCAACGGAGGTGTTTAAACCGGACTGATTCCTTCCCTGTCATAGTGCCCAGAGCTGTATAGGGCTCTGATGGGGCCTTTTATCTCAATGATGGTGGTTTTGGCAGTGACTGGAGTGACATACACTACCGGTCAAAAGTGAAGTCATTAAACTATGAAATAACACACATGGAATTATGTAGTAACCAAAAAAGTGTTAAACAAATCAAAATACATTTTATATTTGAGATTCTTCAAATAGCCACGCTTTGCCTTGATGACAGCTTTACACACTCTTGGCATTCTCTCAACCAGTTTCACCTGGAATGCTTTTCCAACAGTCTTGAAGGAGTTCACACATATGCTGAGCACTTGTTGGCTTCTTTTCCTTCACTCTGTGGTCCGACTCATCCCAAACCATCTCAATTTGGTTGAGGTCGGGGGATTGTGGAGGCCAGGTCATCTGATGCAGCACTCATCACTCTCCTTCTTGGTAAAATATCCCTTACACAGCCAGCTATGGTTCCCAGGGTAGTGGGCCTGATTAGGACCTTTTATCAAAAAGCTGACCTATAGCCTCACATTCTTAACATTCCTGCATGTAATTTCCCCTTGAGAGAGGTCAGTTTTGTGTCATTACCTGGTTCCACCTCTAGAGAGAGCTACAGTGTTCTGCACTGTGACTCAACAGAGGCAAACAGGTTTTTGAATTGAGTAGTGTCAGATTTGAAAAGACGCACACACTCAATCTTTTTTTTTTTAAAGTCAAGGTCATTCACACACTGACTACTTCATTCAGAGCAATAAACAGTTGGCTACTTTTATAGGTTACACACTGTATTCAAAATAGCTACTGTTTGAAACATTGACAGGTTTGAACTAGTGTCAAGTAAGTTATCGAACCAAGAATTGTGCCACCTGTAACTGAACGGTTTAGGAACGTGTGCCGTGTCAACAAACAAACTGCACATTCCCACAGTCAATTAGTCATTCAATCATTCATTGGTTATGGTGGACCTTTTGTAGCTCAGTTGGTAGAGCATGGCACTTGTAATGCCAGGGTAGTGGGTTCAATTCCCAGGACCACCCATACGTAAAAAAAAATGATGCACGCATGACTAAGTCATTTTGGATAAAAGCATCTGCTATTATTATTCATATACACTCGGTGGACAGTTTATTAGGTACACCCATCTAGTTTCAGGTGGGACCCCCCTTTGCCTCCAGAACAGCCTGAATTCTTCGGGGAATGGAAACGTTACTCAATTGGTATCAAGGGACCTAACGTGTGCTAGGAAAAAATTCCCCACATCATTACACCACCACCAGCCTGTACCAATGACACCAGGCAGGATGGGGCCGTGGACATATCCTGACTCTACCATCAGCGTGACGCAACAGGAACTGGGATTCGTCAGACCAGGCAATGTTTTTCCACTCATCAATTGTCCAGTGTTGGTGATCACGTGCCCACTGGAGTAGCTTCTTCTTGTTTTTAGCTGATAGGAGTGGAACCTGGTGTGGTCGTCTGCTGCAATAGCCCATCCGTGACAAGGATCAACGAGTTGTACGTTCCGAGATGCCGTTCTGCGCACCACTGTTCTACTGCGCCGTTATTTGCCTGTTTGTGGCCTGCCTGTTAGCTTGTACGATTCTTGCCATTCTCTTTTGACCTCTCATCAACAAGCTATTAGCGCCCACAGGACTGCCGCTAACTGGATGTTTTTTGTTTGTCACACCATTCTCGGTAAACCCTAGACACTGTCATGCTTGAAAAGCCCAGGAGGCCGGTCATTTCTGAGATACTGGAACCGGCGCGCCTAGCACCGACGAGGATACCACGCTCAAAGTCGATTAGGTCACTTGTTTTGTCCATTCTAACGTTCAATCGAACAGTAACTGATTGCTTTGTTGCCTGTCTGCCTGCTTTATATAGCAAGCCACAGTGGCTGTGGTGACTCACTGTCTGTAGGTGCAAACCATTTTTGTAAACAGGGTGGTGTACGTAATAAACTGGCGACTGAGTGTATATTATATTGAGCTTGACTAGGTTTATTCACACAGTTACTCTCATGCTATGTGAGTTTGTTGTCTTTTAATGAGCTACATTTCCCAATTTAGTTTATTTACCTTCTGATTACTGTCAATATTGTAGGCTAGTCTCTAAAGGTTGAGTATATGCAGTTCTGTGACTGCCTAGGTTCATTGGGCTACTAGTTCACTTAGACTTAGACTATTATAGCTAGGCTAGGGGAAGAAGCAACTGTTGATTCCTTTATGCTCTGCAGTCATAGTTTGAGATGGACTTTCTGCACGTTGCTATTTGCATTATTTGAGAAAACATCTCTCATCCAGCAGGTCTTACTGTATATCATAACAGTTTATCACATTTTTAGGTAGGCTAATCTACTGTTTTATGTATTGGCACAGACTGAGTTTGAGTGTAGGCATTTATACAGCTCCACAAGCTTTCTTGTCCACTCCATGGAACAGGAGTGATTTAAGATCAAGAATAGTTTGTTAGGCTATAGGCCTAGCTATTCACAAATTTGCCTCAGTCATCCAGGCAATGCTGACTGGTCTGGCAATTGTCAAATCTGCTCTTGATAAGATTCTCAGTAAATGGAATGTGTTTGTGGACTCTGGGTTGTATCTTCTTGTAGACTTGAAAGGGTTGCATCCCTAGTGTAGTGTACAGCCCGCTCGGTCTGATTGGCAGTAGGAAAGAAATGCCTTCCTCTCCCACCCCCTCCTTACCTCCCTCCAGGAGCTATTTCTCCTCTCCCCCTCTCAGCCTAAACAGAGTGATTACATGTAACAACACCACTCACTGCTAACATTCAGTACAGCAGGGCTGAAGGAACATTGCTGTTCAACAGGGATTTCTGACTGACACATTAAACACTCACTGAAAGACCTGCTCCTTTTGTCAGTTCACTTCCCCCAATAGTCCCACTGTGAAAGAAAGACCAATAGAAAGCAGAAACACCTCTTGAGGGGGTGTAGCTCAGTTGGTAGAGCATGGTGTTTGCAACGCCAGGGTTGTGGGTTCGATTCCTAAGGGGGGCCAGTATGAAAAATAAAAAATAATGTATGCACTCACTAACTGTATGTCGCTCTGGATAAGAGCGTCTGCTAAATGACTAAAATGTAAATGTGTTCTGTAGAATTCAGTGTGCCCTGAGATATTGTGGTGGTGTTGATTTTAGCAGTGTGTTGACGTTGGGGCATCTTAGGTGAGCTGTTATGCAATTATGTCTTCTCTCTTCCTCAACAGTTGGGCTTTTTCAAAACTATCCATCCAAACTAAACTATCCATAAAATAAGAAAGGAGTGTTTTGATTAACCTGTAAGCAACAACTCTACCATTCAGCTGTCCTTCTGCACAACAACACACCCTTCACTCATGAGTGGTGCACTACACATTATAGGCTATGTAGTTGACTCCGGGAGTGTAATACGACAACTCAGTGACATCACTTCCTCTTTGCATGGTGTGGAGCTCCACCCTCCACCCTCCACCTAGAACCATCTCACCTTCTACCACTTCTCACGTTACCAACCTCTCCTCTCCCCAGCAGACCTGGGTTCAAATACTATTTTAATTATCTCAAATACTGTTAGCTTTTGCTCTAGTCTGCCTGTAGTACCAGATGGGTGGTGTTTGCACTATTGCACATATTCTATTGATCCCATTGTGCCAGGCAAGATCAATCAAGCCCAGATAAAATATCTGAAATTATTTTGAATAATATTTGAACCCAGGTCTGTTATCCAGCGAGCAGAGAGCCCTCCCATTGCCATTGTGCCTGGGTGCT
This sequence comes from Coregonus lavaretus, assembly GCF_964263955.1. NCBI lineage: Eukaryota > Metazoa > Chordata > Actinopteri > Salmoniformes > Salmonidae > Coregonus > Coregonus lavaretus. The sequence continues at coordinate 16,156,829 of NC_139990.1, forward strand.
GCTCTCTCTGCTCTGCTGGAGGGGACCCACTCTGACTGAAACCTCTCTGGGCTTGACTACACTGGACTGGCCTACCCTCCACCCCTCTCCTACCCCCCACCACTACCAAGCCCTCTCTCTCACCTCCCGTATACTTTGCCCCTGAAAAATCTGCGGTGAGGAATGACAGGCATCTGAGTCTTCCGGAATGCCGCTGCCTTATAACTGGAGTACCTTATTTATGAAGTCAGCTAGACAGACAGGAAGGAAGGGAGGAGGGACTTAGCAAACTGAGTGAGTAAGCAAGTGTGTGTGTGTGTGTGAGAGCGAGAGCGAGACCAAAACACACACAGTAATAGACGGAAGGGCAGGGCGAGACTAGAAAGAAAGAGAGAAAAAGAGAGGGGTAGGGAACGACATGAACTGAGGGAGTAGAAGAGTCTTGGGTTACAGGAGCGTTAAGGTGGTTGGGTTTGTTGGCGAGGATCATAGCTGGGGATCTATTTTTCCTCCCTGCCGTGGACCCGAGGAGAGGTAGGAGCCGGTGGGACAGGGGCGTGGGGTAGCATGGGACAGAGTGCCAGCAATGCTGAGACAGTGCCCCAGCAACACCAACAGCAACCTGCTCAACACAACACTGGTGAGTCCAAGGACAGAACAGGACAGGAAGCATGTACAGAACCTGAGGACATGAGCTTTTGTATTTGACTTTGTATTTGTTTTTGGAAGAGGAGGTTTTCTGTGAAGTAGCCTACTCAGCATAACGCTGTTTGTTTGTGTTGGCGTGGGAGAACAGAGGACCTAACAGGACCTAAGGACCTGCTTTTGTATTGGTTTCTTTGGAAGATGAGTTTGTTTGTGGAATGTTTTGTAGAGAAGTGTTTGTGTTAGCATGGAACAGAGAGGGTAGGCGGATATGGAGGAGATATAGTGCAGGTGTATTTGTGTTGGAAACAGAGACCGAGAGAGAGAGCGGAGGCAGAGAAGTGCAGGCACAGACCGGTATCAGGGAATTAATGTATGTTGATGGAATGTGGTGATTGTGTAATACACCAACCTCACTGACCACTCTGCTGTCTAAACTACACCAACCTCACTGACCACTCTGCTGTCTAAACTACACCAACCCTACTGACCACTCTGCTGTCTAAACTACACCAACCTCACTGACCACTCTGCTGTCTAAACTACACCAACCCTACTGACCACTCTGCTGTCTAAACTACACCAACCTCACTGACCACTCTGCTGTCTCTGTGTGTGTGTCAGGATTCCATCTCTTATTATGGTGTTGTACAGTTTGCCTAGCCTAAAGCCCCCATCGGTCCTCTCTAATACACAGAGACAAACACAGAAACCTGTTTTTGCTGCTGTGTCTGTCAGAGGGCGGAACACATAACTGTTGAATTTAGACTGTTCCTCTGTGTGCAGAGAGAGATCTCCAGTCTCCGCTTGATAGGGTGGTGGCTCTGTATAGTTGAGCTCCAGTCTATTAGGCTTGGATTGTGAGTTGTAGTCAGTGAGAAGAACACGTTACAGTTGGATTTAGGCCTAATTGTCTCAATCTCTGTACCGTGCAGCGTTTTGGTGGGGTGGTGGCTCATCCGAGATTGTCTTAGAGACATTGGAATGAAGCAGAATGCTAATTTCTGTGGACAACGGACAATAAAGTAATCTCCTTAGTATCCCACTACTTCTTGTGCTCAAGTTTGTTGGGCTTGTATTGTGAGTTTCTAATCCAACTAATGTGAACCGCATGACATGGTCTGGTCAGTCAGTGTTTGCTGTGTGATGTTGTGGACTTTGATAGGTTGGCATTGTTTTGTTGTGACCTTCGAACTCTTTAAAAAGGTAAAGAAATTGCATGCCTTGGTTTAGGTATTTTATCTGTACAATGTGGGTTTTATATTAGAGCCCGTTGGGGAATGTTAATGTAGTGTAAGCCTAGTAGGCATTGTGTACTTTAAACTGAGTTGGTAATGTTATGTAATGTAGTTATTGCAAACAATAAACTTGTAACACATGTTGACTCATACAGTGCAGTACATACATACAGTGAGGGGAAAAAAGTATTTGATCCCCTGCTGATTTTGTACGTTTGCCCACTGACAAAGACATTACATTTACATTTTTTTAAATTTTAGTCATTTAGCAGACGCTCTTATCCAGAGCGACTTACAGGAGCAATTAGGGTTAAGTGCCTTGCTCAAGGGCACATTTACGTCATTTAGCAGATGCTCTTATCCAGAGCGACTCACAAATTGGTGCATTCACCCTATAGCCAGTGGGATAACCACATTACAATTTTTTTTTGGGGGGGGGGGGGTGGAAGGATTACTTTATCCTATCCCAGGTATTCCTTAAAGAGGTGGGGTTTCAAATGTCTCCGGAAGGTGGTGATTGACTCCGCTGTCCTGGCGTCGTGAGGGAGCTTGTTCCACCATTGGGGTGCCAGAGCAGCGAACAGTTTTGACTGGGCTGAGCGGGAACTATGCTTCCGCAGAGGAAGGGGAGCCAGCAGGCCAGAGGTGGATGAACGCAATGCCCTCGTTTGGGTGTAGGGACTGATCAGAGCCCGAAGGTACAGAGGTGCCGTTCCCCTCACTGCTCCATAGGCAAGCACCATGGTCTTGTAACGGATGCGAGCTTCAACTGGAAGCCAGTGGAGTGTGCGGAGGAGGGGGGTGACGTGAGAGAACTTGGGAAGGTTGAACACCAGACGGGCTGCGGCGTTCTGGATGAGTTGTAGGGGTTTAATGGCACAGGCAGGGAGGCCAGCCAACATCGAGTTGCAGTAATCCAGACGGGAGATGACAAGTGCCTGGATTAGGACCTGTGCCGCTTCCTGTGTAAGGCAGGGTCGTACTCTCCGAATGTTGTAGAGCATGAACCTGCAGGAGCGGGTCACCGCCTTGATGTTAGCGGAGAACGACAGGGTGTTGTCCAGGGTCACGCCAAGGCTCTTCGCACTCTGGGAGGAGGACACAACGGAGTTGTCAACCGTGATGGCGAGATCATGGAACGGGCAGTCCTTCCCCGGGAGGAAGAGCAGCTCCGTCTTGCCAGGGTTCAGCTTGAGGTGGTGATCCGTCATCCATACTGATATGTCTGCCAGACATGCAGAGATGCGATTCGCCACCTGGTTATCAGAAGGGGGAAAGGAGAAGATTAGTTGTGTATCGTCAGCGTAGCAATGATAGGAGAGGCCATGTGAGGATATGACAGAGCCAAGTGACTTGGTGTATAGGGAGAAAAGGAGAGGGCCTAGAACTGAGCCCTGGGGGACACCAGTGGTGAGAGCACGTGGTGCGGAGACAGCTTCTCGCCACGCCACTTGGTAGGAGCGACCGGTCAGGTAGGACGCAATCCAGGAGTGAGCCGCGCCGGAGATGCCCAGCTCGGAGAGGGTGGAGAGGAGGATCTGATGGTTCACAGTATCAAAGGCAGCAGACAGGTCTAGAAGGACAAGAGCAGAGGAGAGAGAGTTAGCTTTAGCAGTGCGGAGAGCCTCCGTGACACAGAGAAGAGCAGTCTCAGTTGAATGACCAGTCCTGAAACCTGACTGGTTTGGATCAAGAAGGTCATTCTGAGAGAGATAGCAAGAGAGTTGGCTAACGACGGCACGCTCAATAGTTTTGGAAAGAAAAGAAAGAAGGGATACTGGTCTGTAGTTGTTGACATCAGTGGGATCGAGTGTTGGTTTTTTGAGAAGGGGAGCAACTCTCGCTCTCTTGAAGACGGAAGGGACATGGCCAGCGGTCAAGGATGAGTTGACATGCCAAAGACATGATCATTCTATAATTTTAATGGTATGTTTATTTGAACAGTGAGAGACAGAATAACAACAAAAAAACGCTTGACAAAAATGTTATAAATAGATTTTCATTTTAATGAGGGAAATAAGTATTTGACCCCTCTGCAAAACATGACTTAGTACTTGGTGGCAAAACCCTTGTTGGCAATCACAGAGGTCAGACGTTTCTTGTAGTTGGCCACCAGGTTTGCACACATCTCAGGAGGGATTTTGTCCCACTCCTCTTTGCAGATCTTCTCCAAGTCATTAAGGTTTCGAGGCTGACGTTTGGCAACTCGAACCTTCAGCTCCCTCCACAGATTTTCTATGGGATTAAGGTCTGGAGACTGGCTAGGCCACTCCAGGACCTTAATGTTCTTCTTCTTGAGCCACTCCATTGTTGCCTTGGCCGTGTGTTTTGGGTCATTGTCATGCTGGAATACCCATCCACGACCCATTTTCAATGCCCTGGCTGAGGGAAGGAGGTTCTCACCCAAGATTTGACGGTACATGGCCCCGTCCATCGTCCCTTTGATGCGGTGAAGTTGTCCCGTCCCCTTAGCAGAAAAACACCCCCAAAGCATAATGTTTCCACCCCCAAGTTTGACGGTGGGGATGGTGTTCTTGGGGTCATAAGCAGCATTCCTCCTCCTCCAAACACGGCGAGTTGAGTTGATGCCAAAGAGCTCGATTTTGGTCTCATCTGACCACAACACTTTCACCCAGTTCTCCTCTGAATCGTTCAGATGTTCATTGGCAAACTTCCGACGGGCCTGTATATGTGCTTTCTTGAGCAGGGGGACCTTGCAGGCGCTGCAGGATTTCAGTCCTTCACGGCGTAGTGTGTTACCAATTGTTTTCTTGGTGACTATGGTCTCAGCTGCCTTGAGATCATTTACAAGATCCTCCCGTGTAGTTCTGGGCTGATTCCTCACCATTCTCATGATCATTGCAACTCCACGAGGTGAGATCTTGCATGGAGCCCCAGGCCGAGGGAGATTTACAGTTATTTTGTGTTTCTTCCATTTGCGAATAATCGCACCAACTGTTGTCACCTTCTCACCAAGCTGTTTGGCGATGGTCTTGTAGCCCATTCCAGCCTTGTGTAGGTCTACAATCTTGTCCCTGACATCCTTGGAGAGCTCTTTGGTCTTGGCCATGGTGGAGAGTTTGGAATCTGATAGATTGATTGCTTCTGTGGACAGGTGTCTTTTATACAGGTAACAAGCTGAGATTAGGAGCACACTCTTAAAGGGAGTACTCCTAATCTCAGCTCATTACCTCCCTCATTAAAATGCAAATCAATTTATAACATTTTGACATGCGTTTTTCTGGAATTTATTTTGTTCAAGTTCAAATGAAGTTCAAATAAACCTACCATTTAAAATTGTAGACTGATCATTTCTTTGTCAGTGGGCAAACGTACAAAATCTGCAGGGGATCAAATACTTTTTTCCCACACTGTATAATTGTATTTCTTATGTACAGTTCTCTCCTGTGTATACTTCCACTGCATGCATGCATGGTATACCACCACAGTGCTACGCTCGTAGGAATAGAATGTCATTCCAACTTTATGGCTACGTTACTCCATGCAGTTATCAGAAGCTATGTTGACTCAGTGCGTGTCATGGCATTGGTATGGGTCATTTACCGTATGGAGCCTTCAGTATTACTGCTGGTTGCGTAAGAGCAAGCCAAGGATTAGGCTACTCTAGCAGCTGTCTCTGCTTCTCTCTGCTTGTCATGTTAACACAGTAATGGCAGCAGGTGGATTTTCTAAGCCGGGAAACAATGAGTACATTCACCTTGACAATATTGTCGCAGTTTTCGGTTCAAACAAGACGTGTGTGTGTGCGCAGGTTTGTTGTAATATACGTAGCTTGCATGCCAGTAAGACAGTGCTCAACCTGTGGATGGATGTCAAGCTCTCTCTCTCTTTGTGATGGCCTATCAGTCTCTGTAGCAGTGGCCTCTCTCTCTCTCTCTCTTTGTGATGGCCTATCAGTCTCTGTAGCAGTGGCCTCTCTCTCTCTTTGTGATGGCCTATCAGTCTCTGTGTAGCAGTGGCCTCTCTCTCTTTGTGATGGCCTATCAGTCTCTGTAGCAGTGGCCTCTCTCTCAGACAGACAGACACCAACCCCCTCTCCGTCCCCTCCCAGAACCTATTTAGTCTGTCTGTCCAGGATATAGTATGTGGCAGTGTGAGACAGCTGTGAGGCCAATGTGTTTGACAGAGTAAATGTTCACCGCCCACCACTGCACCCTGTCCCCTGCATCGCTGCAGTGCCATACAGTTGAGGTTAGGACCTCTCCGCGGTCAACCGGAGATCACACGAGACCCATATAGGAACTGAACCGAACCGACAAACACTTGTTTATCTCATAGAAATACATGGACCTGACAACAGTGTTCTGAATTTAAAGGGACATGAAAAGGAGCACTCATTTGAATGAGGTGTATCATTCACAGCAACGTAAACTCAGGCTTAGACTTAATCCGAAATGATTTAATATAGGATACAGTATAGCTAGGCTAACAGTTATGGTGACTTGGCATGGTGATTGCTGGTGTTTGAAGTTCAGTTGGTATTGCCAGTTCTGGTGACCATGATAAAGTATGATTCCTCAGTTGTTCCTGTATGGAACTGTCTGTACCCAAATGAAATATAATGTCCTGAGCTTTGCTGCTGATACATTTAGCCTAGACTAACCTTGAGAAGATGTACAGTACTGCAGGGAACTTCATCTCTCTGAGTGTTGACTGTTTCCAGACCAGCACAGTTGTCATGCGGCCTGGATGTGGAACTATTTACAGTACATATTATGCATACTAGATGCATGTTTTAAGATGCATATTGGCATTAGGTCTGATGTAATCTTCAGGCTAGAACAGTAGTTCCCAAACTATGGGTCGCGACCCCATGTTTGTCACCTGATATGAAAATGGGGTCACGGGAGAATTTCAAAAATCCTTAAAACAAAAACAAACAAAACAAAAAATATATATACACTACTGTTCAAAAGTTTGGGGTCACTTAGAAATGTCCTTGTTTTTTTGTCCATTTTAAAATAACATCAAATTGATCAGAAATACAGTGTAGACATTGTAAATGTTGTAAATGGCTATTGTAGCTGGAAACGGCTGATTTTTTTTAAATCGAATATCTACATAGGCGTACAGAGGCCCATTATCAGCAACCATCAGTCCTGTGTTCCTATGGCACGTTGTGTTTGCTAATCCAAGTTTATCATTTTAAAAGGCTAATTGATCATTAGAAAACCATTTTGCAATTATGTTAGCACAGCTGAAAACTGTTGTGCTGATTTAAGGAAGCAATAGAACTGGCCTTCTTGAGACTAGTTGAGTATCTGGAGCATCAGCAATTGTGGGTTCGATTACAGGATCAAAATGGTCATAAACAAATAACTTTCTTCTGAAACTCGTCAGTCTATTCTTGTTCTGAGAAATGAAGGCTATTCCATGCGAGAAATTTCCAAGAAACTGAAGATCTCGTACAACGCTGTGTACTACTCCCTTCACAGAACAGCGCAAACTGGCTCTAACCAGAATAGAAAGAGGAGTGGGAGGCCCCAGTGCACAACTGAGCAAGAGTACAAATACATTAAGTGTGTCTAGTTTGAGAAACAGACGCCTCACAGGTCCTCAACTGGCAGCTTCATTAAAAAGTACCCGCAAAACACCAGTCTCAACGTCAACAGTGAAGAGGCGACTCTGGGATGCTGACCAAGGCAGAGTTGCAAAGAAAAAGTCCAGTGTCTGTGTTCTTTTGCCCATCTTAATATTTTATTTTTATTGGCCAGTCTGAGATTTGGCTTTTTCTTTGCAACTCTGCCTAGGTCAGCCTCCCGGAGTCGCCTCGTCACTGTTGACGTTGAGACTGGTGTTTTGCAGGTACTTTTTAATGAAGCTGCCAGTTGAGGACCCATGTTGTTGGTCCCATGTTTCATGAGCTGAAATTAAAGATCCCAGAAATGTTTCATATGCACAAAAAGCTTATTTCTCTCACATTTTGTGCACACATTTGTTTACATCCCTGTTAGAGAGCATTTCTCCTTTGCCAAGAAAATCCATCCACCTGACAGGTGTGGCATATCAAGAAGCTGATTAAACAGCGTAATCATTACACAGTTGCACCTTGTGCTGGGGACAATAAAAGGCCACTCTAAAATGTGCTGTTTTGTCACACAACACAATGCCACAGATGTCTCAAGTTTCCAGGGTGCGGTCAAATGGCATGCTGACTGCAGGAATGTCCACCAGAGCTATTGCCAGATAATTTAATGTTAATTTCTCTACCGTAAGCCGCCTCCCAACATCGTTTTAGAGAATTTAGCAGTACGTCCAACCAGCCTCTCAACCGTAGACCACATGAATGGCGTCGTGTGTGCGAGCGGTTTGCTGATATCAATGTTGTGAACAGAATGCTCCATGGTGGCAGTGGGGTTACGGTATGGGCAGGCATAAGCTACGGACAATGAACACAATTGCATTTTATCGATGGCAGTTTGAATGCATAGAAATACCGTGACGAGATCAATTTTTTAAAAAGGCTTCTGTGACCAACAGATACATACAGTGCATTTGGAAAGTTTTCATACCCCTTGACTTTTACAGCCTTATTCTAAAATGGATTAAATTGTTGTTTTTCTCATCAATTTACCCACAATACCCCATAATGACAAAGCAAAAACAGTTTTTTAGAAATGTTTGCGAATTTAAAACATCACATTTACATACGTTTTCAGACCCTTTACTTAGTACTTGGTTGAAGCACCTTTGGCAGCGATTACAGCCTAGAATCTTCTTGGGTATGACGCTACATGCTTGGCACAACTGTATTTGGGGAGTTTCTCCCATTCTTCTCTGCAGATCCTCTCAAGCTCTGTCAGGTTGGATGGGGAGCGTCGCTGCACAGCTATTTTCAGGTCTTTCCAGAGATGTTCGATCGGGTTCAAGTCCGGGCACTGGCTGGGCCACTCGAGTACATTCAGAGACTTGTCTCGAAGCTACTCCTGTGCTGTCTTGGCTGTGTGCTTAGGGTCGTTGTCCTGTTGTAAGGTGAACCTTTGACCCAGTCTGAGGTCCTGAGCGCTCTGTAGCAGGTTTTCATCAATGATATCTCAGTACTTTGTTCCGTTCATCTTTCGCTCGATCCTGACTAGTCTCCCAGTCCCTGCCGCTGAAAAACATTCCCACAGCACGATGCTGCCACCACCCTGCTTCACCATAGGGTGGTGCCATGTTTCCTCCAGACGTGACGCTTGGCATTCAGGCCAAAGAGTTCAATCTTGGTTTCATCAGACCAGAGAATCTTGTTTCTCATGGTCTGAGAGTCCTTTAGGTACCTTTTGGCAAACTCCAAGCAGGCTGTCATGTGCCTTTTACTAAGGAGTGGCTTCCGTCTGGCCACTTTACCATAAAGGCCTGATTGCTGAAGTGCTGCAGAGATGGTTGTCCTTCTGGCAGGTTCTCCCATCTCCACAAAGGAACTCTGAAGCTCTGTCAGAGTGACCATTGGTTTCTTGGTCACCTCCCTGACCAAGGCCCTTCTTCCCCGATTGCTCAGTTTGGCCGAGCGGCCAGCTCTAGGAAGAGCCTTGGTGTTTCCAAACTTCTTCCATTTAAGAATGATGGAGGCCACTGTGTTCTTGGGGACCTTCAGTGCTGCAGAACTGTTTTGTTACCCTTCCCCAGACCATCCCTACAGTGAAGCATGGTAGTGGCAGCATCATGCTGTGAGGAGGTTTTCAGTGGCAGGGACTGGGAGACTAGTCAGGATCGAGGGAAAGTTGAACGGAGCAAAGTACAGAGAGATTCTCTGTTTTGTTTTTGCTGGCACTGACTGGCTTCTCTGTCTCTTTCGGTCTCTCTCAAACAGTGTTCTGTGGAACTGAGGTGCGCCTGGCGCCTGCCTGCCGCAGGGATATCAGCACTCCCATCTTCCCCTCCTGAATCTTGGCCCCGTCTCGCACATCTTGCCATGTCTTGTCTCCCAACCTCTCTCTTTTTGCCGTCTCTTTCTCTTTCCTCTGCTCGTCTTTTATAACATTATTATTTTGTTTAGCAGACACCCTTGCCTGTAGTGAATTGCACCTCTATCCTGTTTTTAGCATTCTTTTATCTATTCATACTATTTAGTCTGTCACAACTGAGCGAGGACAGAGTTGTACTTTTGCCTGAGGGCACGATATGCCTTCTCTCTCCCTCTAGCTCTTTGAATCTGTCAAATTGCCAATCGAGAGAATTCGATCTGTTGCTTTCCACTTACCTTTCATCCCTCTTTCTCATTCCAGGGTGTCTGCTAAGAGTCAGAATAGAGGAGGATGAGGGAGAGATGGGTGGAGGAGTGAATTGAGGATGACGTTGCAAATTGGCTCTGTCCTAAAGTGTGACCCATAGACTGGATTGGTGTGACCTCAGTAATATAAGGCAGATGACTGTAACATATGTCTGGCGTTTTATATAGAACTCAATGTGAACTGGGTGTGTGGGAACCTCATGCTATTCACAGCTTCCTGGCAGGTTCCTTAGGTAGTGCATTTGATTCAGTCAGTCAACCATCAGTCTGCTGTTTGTCCTAAGCACCGTTGTCTTATGCAACAAGTCGACTCATCACCTAAGAATAGGTGGATATTTCACACCCAGTCTTCCTGGATCTGTTACATGGTTTGCAGCAGCATGTGATGTCATCAGCTGGAGACCAGTTATGAGTCATGGTTTCTGGGAGAGTAACCTAACCCTGTCCTCTCTAACGTGTTGCTTGTTTGTATATTATGCTCTTTGAATGCAGTTTCTGTGGTAATTATGTGTGTAACTCTTGACTGTGTGACTCTTGACTTATGTTTGTATTGAAACCATCCTACTCCGACTTCTCACCACCAGAATGAAACGACGGTCTCAGTTCAATGTTAGAAACTCTTGAGTTGGAGCAGCAGCCAAAGACGTATTATCAACATACCAACATAAGAATCTCTGCCAACTGGTACAACTCAGCAGCCAATAAGAATGGAATTCAGACCAGCCTTCAGCTTTAAGCCTGGCTCAGAGTCTGTACTGTGGTCTAGTATGACACCGACACTCTGTACTCTAAGATGGCAGTGGAATGTAGCACCAACTAGCTCAAGCCTAGTTCATAGTCTTGCAGGCTCTAGTTGTGTCTTGTTTATTATCCAGTCGTGTGGTCAAGTGCTGCAAGGAAAGACCTAGTTAAGCTGCAGCTGGCCCAGAACAGAGCGGCACGTCTTGCTCTTCATTGTAATCAGAGGGCTAATATAAATACTATGCATGCCAGTCTCTCTTGGCTAAGAGTTGAGGAGAGACTGACTGCATCACTTCTTCTTTTTATAAGAAACACTAATGTGTTGAAAATCCCATATTGTTTGCATAGTCAATTTACACACAGCTCTGACACACATACTTAACCCACCAGACATGCCACCAGGGGTGTTTTCACAGTCCCCAAATCCAGAACAAATTCAAGAAAGCGTAGTGTTATATAGAGCCATTATTGCATGGAACTCCCTTCCATCTCATATTGCTCAAATGAACAGCAAATCTGGTTTAAAAAACCCCCAGATAAATTAACCCCTCACGGCAAAACGCCTCTCCCCTATTTGACCTAGATAGTTTGTGTACAGTGGGGGGAAAAAGTATTTAGTCAGCCACCAATTGTGCAAGTTCTCCCACTTAAAAAGATGAGAGAGGCCTGTAATTTTCATCATAGGTACACGTCAACTATGACAGACAAATTGAGAAAAAAATTCCAGAAAATCACATTGTAGGATTTTTTATGAATTTATTTGCAAATTATGGTGGAAAATATGTATTTGGTCACCTACAAACAAGCAAGATTTCTGGCTCTCACAGACCTGTAACTTCTTCTTTAAGAGGCTCCTCTGTCCTCCACTCATTACCTGTATTAATGGCACCTGTTTGAACTTGTTATCAGTATAAAAGACACCTGTCCACAACCTCAAACAGTCACACTCCAAACTCCACTATGGCCAAGACCAAAGAGCTGTCAAAGGACACCAGAAACAAAATTGTAGACCTGAACCAGGCTGGGAAGACTGCATCTGCAATAGGTAAGCAGCTTGGTTTGAAGAAATCAACTGTGGGAGCAATTATTAGGAAATGGAAGACATACAAGACCACTGATAATCTCCCTCGATCTGGGGCTCCACGCAAGATCTCACCCTGTGGGGTCAAAATGATCACAAGAACGGTGAGCAAAAATCCCAGAAGCACACGGGGGACCTAGTGAATGACCTGCAGAGAGCTGGGACCAAAGTAACAAAGCCTACCATCAGTAACACACTACGCCGCCAGGGACTCAAATCCTGCAGTGCCAGACGTGTCCCCCTGCTTAAGCCAGTACATGTCCAGGCCCGTCTGAAGTTTGCTAGAGTGCATTTGGATGATCCAGAAGAGGATTGGGAGAATGTCATATGGTCAGATGAAACCAAAATAGAACTTTTTGGTAAAAACTCAACTCGTCGTGTTTGGAGGACAAAGAATGCTGAGTTGCATCCAAAGAACACCATACCTACTGTGAAGCATGGGGGTGGAAACATCATGCTTTGGGGCTGTTTTTCTGCAAAGGGACCAGGACGACTGATCCGTGTAAAGGAAAGAATGAATGGGGCCATGTATCGAGATTTTGAGTGAAAACCTCCTTCCATCAGCAAGGGCATTGAAGATGAAACGTGGCTGGGTCTTTCAGCATGACAATGATCCCAAACACACCGCCCGGGCAACAAAGGAGTGGCTTCGTAAGAAGCATTTCAAGGTCCTGGAGTGGCCTAGCCAGTCTCCAGATCTCAACCCCATAGAAAATCTTTGGAGGGAGTTGAAAGTCTGTTGCCCAGCGACAGCCCCAAAACATCACTGCTCTAGAGGAGATCTGCATGGAGGAATGGGCCAAAATACCAGCAACAGTGTGTGAAAACCTTGTGAAGACTTACAGAAAACGTTTGACCCGTGTCATTGCCAACAAAGGGTATATAACAAAGTATTGAGAAACTTTTGTTATTGACCAAATACTTATTTTCCACCATAATTTGCAAATAAATTCATTAAAAATCCTACAATGTGATTTTCTGGAAAAAAAATCTCATTTTGTCTGTCATAGTTGATGTGTACATATGATGAAAATTACAGGCCTCTCTCATCTTTTTAAGTGGGAGAACTTGCACAATTGGTGGCTGACTAAAAACTTTTTTTCCCCACTGTATATATTGATATGTAGGCTACGTGTTCCTTTTTATAATTGATGTAGTTCTGTCCTTGAGCTGTTCTTGTCTATTAATATTCTGTATTATGTCATGTTTCATGCTTTGTGTGGACCCCAGGAAGAGTAGCTGCTGCTTTCGCAACAGCTAATCGGGATCCTAATATAATACCACATTCTGTAACGTTACTGTTGGAGACATACTGTAGCACTGTAGAGTTAGTTAGGGCCTAGTCTATATGTGAAATGGATCCCTTTTTTACGAATAGGGCTGCACGTTCAGTAGGCCTATTTTATAATTTTCTATCCGCCCATGCCTTCATTTTATGTCTTGTAATAAGTGTCATGACACTCACCTCTCTCCCTCCCTTTCTTCCTCCCTCTCTCTCCCTCTTTCCCTCCTTCTCCAGATGATGAGGTGGACTTGCAGCAGAGTACAACAGGGAGTGAGGGAGGGAACTCATCAGGCGGAACCCCTCCCTCCAAACGCAAGGGCAAGTTCTCCAGCTTTGGTAATATGTTCAAGCCCTGGAAGTGGAGGAAGAAGAAGAGCAGTGAGACGTTTATCGAAACCTCAATAGGTACCTACCCTTTATAAGTAGGCAAATTTATGTATGGATTTATTGTAAGGACGTGTTGAAGTTGAACTTCTATCTTAAGTCAGCTCAAGTCTTCATGGTGTCAGACACGGTTACTCATCAAGGCACCTCTGTTAAGGGAAAAAATTAAGCATTTGTTTACTTTCAGTGTTGGAGAGGAAGATCTCAGTAAGGAGACCTCGTCAGGAGCTGATCGACAGAGGAGTGCTGAAAGAACTCCCAGAGAATGGTATGCAGACTAGGGCCTATCCACAAAGCCTCTCAGAGTAGGGTGCTGGTCTAGGATCAGGCCTTTTTGATCATAATAAATAAGATTATATGGACAGATCCTAAATCTGCACTCCCTACTCGGAGATGCTTTGTGGCTACAGGCCCTGATCATTGTGGAGTAGGCAAAGGACCTAAAGAGATACAAGAGCCTATATTTTATCAACGAGAAACAAAACTATAGTAGGGTAACACTTTTAGAGAATGTTGAGATGTAGAGAATATCTTTGCTGACCTCAAATTCCATCATTATGCGTTTCTGTGTCACAGAGGGCAACAATGTGAACCATTCCAAAGATTCGGTGTTGAAGAATGGCCAGCCAGTGCCCACGGATGTTGACCGGGTCTCAGAGTCAGGGGTCAGGGTGTCCCGGGGGGAGGCAGGCCCAGGGCTCAACCCCACCTGGCTGCCCCAGGGAGAGGACCCACGCCGGGGCAGCGTCCCTTCAGATGACCCCCGGAGCAGGAGCAGGGTGCCCTCCGACGCCTCGCGCTCCAACCGAGCCCCACTGGATGTAGACTCACACGCCAGGCTATCGGCCATAGATCTGGAGAGACGGAGCAGACTGCCGTCTGACGTGTCAGAGAGGAGAGGAGGGTCACTACCGAGAGGACCTGCTCCAGAGGAGGGGAGGCACCGGAGAGAGGAGAGGAGAGACGGGAAAGAGGTCAAGAGAGAGGAGAGGAGAGAGGGGAAGGATGAGAGGAGAGAGGGGAAGGATGAGAGGAGAGATGGGAAGGAGGAGAGGAGAGATGGGAAGGAGGAGAGGAGAGATGGGAAGGAGGAGAGGAGAGATGGGAAAGAGGAGAGGAGAGATGGGAAGGAGGAGAGGAGAGATGGGAAAGAGGAGAGGAGAGATCCTCGTGATGACAGGGAGGAGAGAGAAAGAAAGGATCGGAGGGAGAGGGAGGAGAGAGACAGGGAGGGAGGCGAACGGAGGGATGAGAAAGACAACAGGGAAAAGAGAGACCGGAGAGATGACAGGGAGAGGAGAGATGATAGAGTAGTGAGAGAGGAGAGGGACAGAGATGATCGAGAGAGGAGAGAAGAGGGGGGGAAGGAGGACAAGGAGAAGAGAGGAGAAAAAGATGACAGAAGAGAGGGAAAAGAGAGAAGAGATGATCGTGAGAAAAGAGACGACAGGAGAGACGAGAAGAGAGAGGATCGAGAGAGGAGGGATGACAGGAGAGACGAGAAGAGAGAGGATCGAGAGAGGAGAGATGACCGGGAAAGAAAAGATGACCGGTACAAGAGAATCGATCGTGAAAAGCCAGACGAAAGGAGAGATGATCGTGATCGCAGAGACGATGGGGAAAAGAGGGGGGAAGAGAGGGATCGGAGAAGGAGTCCTCCTAGGGCTGGGAAACCAGAGCCCCTCTTGAAACCTATAGAAGAGGGTCGTCCTGTGGTCAGACCCCACTCTGAGATGGAGCTAAGGCCGAGTCTCCAGAAGACCTCCTCAGAGGACCTCCGTAGCAGGGTCCGCCCTGCCTCCGAGGCTTACAGCGGGAGCACCCTGCCCAGGTACATGCCATCTGAGGAGACCAAAGGAGGGGAGACCCGCGGACGAGCAGGTAAGAAACAGCCTGGGGCGTAAAAGTAAATGCACTTGCTTGTATGTCTGAAGGTTGCTCTGCAGTTGTTGGAGAAGTTAAACAATTTTTAGTGGAAATAAGCACTTCAATGCACCACCAACCCCAGTGTATTGGGCACTTTGCAAGTGCAATGTGTTACTGTCTGCTAGTTGAGTGTCTAGGAGATTCTGTGTTGTATATCTGGTAACTCTGTGATTCTCCTTGTTCTCACCCCTGTGAGAGGACTTGACCAGAATCCGTCTTTACTTAGTTAATCTGTTATAAAGCTGCTTATTGTCCAACGTTGTGTTGCAGCTCATCTCAGCTCTGTGTTCTATGTGCTCAGCACTGTACAGTAACAGTGTGTTTGTTGTGGTTGCGCTTTGAGCCCCAGGGACCATGGGGGAATAGAAACGTATTGTCCTCCTGACCTCTCCCTCTCTGTGTGTGTGTGTGTGTGTCTCCATGTCCTGTCCCTGTCTGTAGAGTCCACTGGTGTCCGCTTCGCCCCTAGCCACACCCCAGACCCTGACTCCACCCGTGACTCCTCCTCCTCCCGGAGAGAGCCGCCTCCTACCAAACAGGCCATGCTTCCTCCTAAGAGCCACCCCACTATCACCTCCTCCACGGAACCTGGCCAGACCTCCACTCCACCCTCCTCCTCCTTTATCTCCTCTACCTCCCCTACTATAGCGGTGGCCAAGCCACCCAGGACTGTCTCCCTGGTCATCAGTGATGACCCTCCTCCCACGCACTCCAACCCCGTCCCCCCTGCACGGTCCAGCCAGGTACCCCCCTCCTCCACCACGGGGGAATCGGCTGCTCCTCCCCATGTACCCCCCCATGCCAAGCAGCCACCTGTACCCCCACCCAAACCCACCAACCGCAACAGCAACCCCACTCTGCTTGGTGAGTTTACCCTGCCTCTTCTCCCTGTTTGTACAGTTGTTTCACTCCATAATGTACTGATTATAATTGTACTACATACAGTGAGGGGAAAAAAATATTTGATCCCCTGCTGATTTTGTACGTTTGCCCACTGACAAAGACATGATCAGTCTATAATTTGAACGGTAGGTTTATTTGAACAGTGAGAGACAGAATAACAACAAAAAAATCCAGAAAAACAAATGTAAAAAATGTTATAAATTGATTTGCATTTTAATGAGAGAAGTAAGTATTTGACCCCCTCTCAATCAGAAAGATTTCAATACTCTTTCGCAAAGGACTCCAGTAGGAGACACTTGTGCTTCCTCGCCAAAAGGAGGCTATCGAGGAAGGGAGGACCGTCTTCCATTTGCCTATTAACAAATTGACACTCCTCGAAGACTCTTCTGTTTCTGGCTCAAACGAGAAAAGGCCCTAGTCTGCAGTTTCAGTGTACAGCGAGACAGTCTCTTAAGAGAGGGCTCGTCTTTGCCGCGTTTATGCAAGCACAACATACTCACACACACACACAGCGCCATACTGGCACTCCTCTGACAGGCTGGGAGCGACTCCAGAGCGTCCAGGGCTCTGATTGGCTGCCTCAGTGTTCCGTGTCCTCTGACCCAGCATGCCGCAGCTGCTCTAGGTCGGAGCCCATCCCAACAGTCTGTATAGTAACAGTTGTTGTGACGCAATTAGAAAATTCCTATGCCATTCTGAAGGCGTGGTCCTCATAGATACTTTACTCCATTTCACACTCACTCAGTATTCATACAGTGGACATCTGGCTAACGTTGTTGTCATGCTGAACATAGAGTTGTGTACAACAGAAATGATAGTACTCATAATTTGGACCTGATAGGCTTTCCGAGTCTGTATTCTGATTGGCTGCTACATTGACACACACACCTCACGGTTCACTTCTGCACACTCAGCAAGTCTTAAATCCTGCAGCTGCTGTTATTTTCCCTCCATGTCTCCTGGCTAATCCCATGGCTCAATGGTTAAATCATATACACTGAGTGTACAAACATTAGGAACACCTGCTCATTCCATGACACATACTGACCAGGTGAATCCAGGTGAAATCTATGATCCCTTATTGATGTCACATGTTAAATCCACTTCAATCAGTGTAGATGAAGAGGAGGAGTCAGGTTAAATAAGGATTTTTAAGCCTTGAGAAAATTGAGACATGGATTGTGTATGTGTGCCATTCAGAGGGTGAATGGGCAAGACAAAATATTTAAGTGCATTTGAACAGGTTATGGTAGTAGGTGCTAAGGGCACCAGTTTGAGCGTGTCAAGAACTGCAACGTTCCTGGGTTTTTCATGCTCAACAGTTTTCCGTGTGTATCAAGAATGGTCCACCACCCAAAAGACATCCAGCCAACATGACACAACTGTGGGAAGCGTTGGAATCAACATGGGCCTCCATCCCTGTGGCACGCTTTCGACACCTTGTAGAGTCCATGCCCAGACTAATTGAGGTTGTTCTGAGGGCAAAAGAGGATGCAACTCAATATTAGGAAGGTGTTCCTAATGTTTTGTACACTCAGTGTATATAACCCTGTCATTGGTCATATACCATAAGGGATCCACAGAATGCAAACATCCATTCTCTCTCTGCAAGAGAGCAGCGGTTTATGTATCATCACAATATGTACATACAATAGGCCTACATCCTCACCAGTCTGTAAACAGACAATCATGTGTTTTCCTGACAGCTTTCTATCCAAAGTCTATCCTTATGCTAGATATTAGATTTAGTAAGATTAGATATTAGGTTACTTCTTAATTGGGCTCCTGAGTGGCGCAGCGGACTAAGGCACTGCATCTCAGTGCTTGAGGCATCACTACAGACCCTGGTTTGATTCCAGGCTGTATCACAATCCGGCTGTGATTGGGAGTCCCATAGGGCGGCGTACAATTGGCCCAGCGTCGTCCGGGTTTGGCCGGGTTAGGCCGTCATTGTAAATAAGAATTTGTTCTTAACTGACTTGTCTAGTTAAATAAAGGTTAAATAAATAAATAAACAATTAATTGAGGTAACAATCTGCCTAGCTGGGCGGCAGTGGCCAGATATTGTGTCCCGCACCTTCAAGCAGCCTGCTGAAGGCCTTGACCTCTGACCTCATCTCTGGCAGTGTCCACATTGAACAGGGCCTCCAGGGTCCACGGTCCCCCTCCTC
Organism: Coregonus lavaretus; assembly: GCF_964263955.1. Taxonomy (NCBI): domain Eukaryota; kingdom Metazoa; phylum Chordata; class Actinopteri; order Salmoniformes; family Salmonidae; genus Coregonus; species Coregonus lavaretus. The sequence continues at coordinate 16,175,415 of NC_139990.1, forward strand.
CTCACTACTGGACTAGCTGGAGAATGCAGGGGGAGCTGGGCCTCTACCTTTCCCTGCCCACCTACCTCCACCGCCGACAGGCTGAACAAGCCTGCTCAGGTACCCTGCCCTGAGGGGCACAACCCAAACCTGCCATGCCACGCTATGTCGCTGTCATTCTGATTAACCATAATCGCTCCACAGCATGTGTTGTGGCACATCACCAAGTCTAATGCCTGACCTATAACAACTGAATAACTGTTCCCCATTCTGCCCATAGCGCGAAGTGTGATGCACCACCAGCATAGATCGATCGTCCCACACTACTTCATTCATTGCATGTGGATTGAGTTGTGGCTGAACTGACGGAACTAACTTGACTTGGCTGGAATGAAAACAATGCATGGAAGTTAGGATAACTGCCAGGCAGTGTGCCCCAGCTTGTTGGTTGTGTCTTCTTTGACTTCGAAGAAAGATCAAGAGAGACTGCGGAGAAGTGTGAAATGTCTTCAAAATAATGTATTCAGACTAATAAAATGCTTTTCTGGTTGTTTTCAAATGATTCAGGCTTTAATACTGCACAAAATGATTTCCATCTAAACCATAGGGTAAGATGTGTACCGTTCATATCCAGGCCTGATATCATCATGCTTTTTAAATATGCTCCATCCATCCACTGGTTAAACGTGCATTGTGCCTTCTTGAAACTAAACGAGTCATCAGAATCCTTTAACCAGTTTGCTTGAGTGTGAATGTGATGCATTGATTGATGCATTTTATATTTCAGATTAGTAATACTCTTTTTCCCTCTTTCTTTCTCTGTCTGTTCTGTCCTCTGTGTCTACTGCATGTCAGTCCTTGTAAATGACTAGTATTCATTCTGTTGTGTGTTTTGTTCCATAGCGGAACTCTCTCAGGCTGGCAGTGGTGTCATCGTTGTTCCTGCCCCCACCAGGCGCTCTCCTCCCACTCCGCCCAAGAGGATGACCCCCGTCACCAAGCACCACTCTGGCGACCCGTCCCCTGAGCCAGAGACCACCGGCCCCTCTGGTTTTGTCCCAGTCCCCATACCTACTGTCCCCGTACCCCCCAGCACAGACCGAGACGACACCAGGGACACCCTCAGGGCAGTAGGGTTCCAACTAACCACCTCTGACCCTGCACCAGCACCCCGACCTCTGTCCCATATACCCACGTCCACTCCCAGGTCCCACCCCCACTTACCGCTCCCCAACCCTGCCTCCACCCCCCTCCCAGTCCCCCTCCCCATCCCTCAGAAGGACCCTCCCAGCCCCACCACAGAGCCGCCCAGCCACCCCCCAGCCTCAGTCCCAGCCATCCCCCTTCACATCCTGATCCAGCGGGCCCTGTGCTCCCCCAGCCCGGCCCAGGCTAACCCAGACGGATCCCAGAGAGCCCATTCCATGCTGTTTGAGTCCCCTCCAGAGTTCCTCACTGAGGCTGGAGGCCGACACTCCCTACCCGTCACCATAGAACCCCTCAGACTGTGAGTACACTACTTATTATACTTCCATAATGTCACAGCATGTCTATTAACCACAGTTCAAACGGGAACAATATTTACGCTAAGCTAGAAACGTGACTTAGATCATTGCAATAGAAAAAGACAAGTATATTCATACTTCATATGACTTGATCACACTCTATTCAACAGAGTCAGACTCAGTTGTTGACATTTCTCCCTCTCTCTCCAGACCTGATGACGATGACTTTGACATGGAGGAGGAGTTGGAGAAGCTTCACCCCAGGCGGATGCTGCCCCCCCAGCCCCCCAGGCAGCCTGAGCTGGAGCCCAGGAGCAGGAGGGGTCTGGTGGTTGACCCCAGGGTCAGTGTGATCCCAGAGGGCCGGGGGCCCGGAGACAGCAGTGAGGAGGATGAGGATGAGGAGACGGACTCTGATGGACCCATCCTCTACAGAGACGACGATGAAGACGAGGACGACAATCCACCAAGTTAGTAGATCTGAAGTCTGTTGATAATATCACATGGGTCTGGTGTTGATTTAGTAAGCAGATCTGAAGTCTGTTGATAATATCACATGGGTCTTGTGTTGATTTAGTAAGCAGATCTGAAGTCTGTTGATAATATCACATGGGTCTGGTGTTGATTTAGTAAGCAGATCTGAAGTCTGTTGATAATATCACATGGGTCTGGTGTTGATTTCAATCTCAGAAGTCAAACTGAAAGAATGAAAGAAAGTACAGTACTATCAAGGAAGGCCGTTTCATTATTAGTAAAAACAGTATCAATAAGGGAAATTCCATATATCTGTCTTTCTGTTTTCTTCCTTCATTTTATTTATTTTACTACTTGCAGGTAAAGCTAAATCAAATGAGTCATGTAAACTGAGTAGTTTATAATGTGCAAATGTGATGTAGAGCAAAAGTATAGTCCCATGTTACTGGAACTGTTTGTCGGTACCACCCAGGTGCCTTGGCCAGCCGTGTGACGAGGAAGGACACCCTGGCCCTGAAGCTGGAGAGACAGCAGGAGAGAGAGGAGCAGGAGGGAGGAGAGGGACAGGACGGAGTCGGCTGGCAGAGCAAGGAGCAGTGGGAGACACTCAAGAACAAGATCGGTACCACGCTCAACAGGTAACTACATCTACAGTCGTGGTCAAAAGTTTTGAGAATGACACAAGTATTGGTCTTCACAAAGTTCGCTGCTTCAGTATTATGAGATATTTTTGTCAGATGTTACTATGGTATACTGAAGTATAATTACAAGCATTCCATAAGTGTCAAAGGCTTTTATTGACAATTACATAAAGTTTATGCAAAGAGTTAATATTTGCAGTGTTGACCCTTCTTTTTCAAGACCTCTCCAATCCGCCCTGGCATGCTGTCAATTAACTTCTGGGCCACATCCTGACTGATGGCAGCCCATTCTTGCATAATCAATGCTTGGAGTTTGTCAGAATTTGAGGGTTTTTGTTTGTCCACCCGCCTCTTGAGGATCGACCACAAGTTCTCAATGGGATTAAGGTCTGGGGAGTTTCCTGGCCATGGACCCAAAATGTCGATGTTTTGTTCCTCGAGCCACTTAGATATCACTTTTTCCTTATGGCAAGGTGCTCCATCATGCTGGAAAAGGCATTGGTCGTCACCAAACTGTTCTTGGATGGTTGGGAGAAGTTGCTCTCGGAGGATGTGTTGGTACCATTCTTCATTCGTGGCTGTGTTCTTAGGCAAAATTGTGAGTGAGCCCACTCCCTTGGCTGAGAAGCAACCCCACACACGAATGGTCTCAGGATGCTTTACTGTTGGCATGACACAGGACTGATGGTAGCGCTCACCTTGTCTTCTCCGGACAAGGTGTTTTCCGGATGCCCCAAACAATCGGAAAGGGGATTCATCAGAGAAAATGACTTTACCCCAGTCCTCAGCAGTCCAATCCCTGTACCTTTTGCAGAATATCAGTCTGTCCCTGATGTTTTTCCTGAAGAGAAGTGGCTTCTTTGCTGCCCTTCTTGACACCAGGCCATCCTCCAAAAGTCTTCGCCTCACTGTGCGTGCAGATTCACTCACACCTGCCTGCTGCCATTCCTGAGCAAGCTCTGCACTGGTGGTGCCCCGATCCCGCAGCTGAATCAACTTTAGGAGACGGTCCTGGAGCTTGCTGGACTTTCTTGGGCGCCCTGACACCTTCTTCACAACAATTAAACCTCTCTCCTTGAAGTTCTTGATGATCTGAAAAATTGTTGATTTAGGTGCAATCTTACTAGCAGCAATATCCTTGCCTGCGAAGCCCTTTTTTGTGCAAAGCAATGATGACGGCATGTGTTTCCTTGCAGGTAGCCATGGTTAACAGAGGAAGAACAATGATTTCAAGCACCACCCTCCTTTTAAAGCTTCCAGTCTGTTATTCTAACTCAATCAGCATGACAGAGTGATCTCCAGCCTTGTCCTCGTCAACACTCTCACCTTTGTTAACGAGAGAATCACTGACATGATGGCAGCTGGTCCTTTTGTGGCAGGGCTGAAATGCAGTGGAAATGTTTTTTGGGGATTAAGTTCATTTTCATGGCAAAAAGGGACTTTGCAATTAATTGCAATTCATCTGATCACTCTTCATGACATTCTGGAGTATATGCAAATTGCCATCATCAAAACTGAGGCAGCAGACTTTGTGAAAATTACAAAGTCTGCTGGGGGGGGTGTTCCCCTATTCTAAACGTGTGTTTCTCTAATCAGGAGGTTGAGTCAGAGACCCACAGCAGAGGAGTTGGAGCAGAGAAACATCCTTCCAGGTAACGCTCGCTCTCTTTCTCTGTCAATTCTATTTTGTCTACATTTTTATGTCTGATTTAATATCATTTTTTCTGTCAATATCAACTTCATGCTTCATTAATCTCCCCTCGCAGTTGCTTTAATGTCCTTTACCTCTAGATAGACAAGCATCTCTCTGGTTTTACTAGTAACCCAAAACGATCTAATACAGTGGGAAATGTCAGTGTGTTGTAGACATCTGCCATACATCAGTCTGTCTACCCTATAGATGCCCCCTTGTGGTCTGTAGGAGTAATTCCATACAATAAAAGCTATGGCTTGCTTCATGCACTTGTTTGTTCTTGAGTTCCAAAATGGTGGTGCCAACACTAAGATTTTTAGATCATATTGTCTAAAACGTATTTTCACTCATATATCCATAATGTAAAGTTTTCACGTGTCTTGTGGTTATCCTCAGACTACTCTGAAAGCACTACTTAAAAGCTTTGTCCTTAGACAAAAAATGACTACATAATGTTCAGACTGCAGTGTATCTAAGACAATGCACTTCCTTGTCCCAGAGAGGGTAAAGACTGTGATTAAAACGACTCCTGTTACTCCTGTGCTGTGTAGGCACCAAGAAAAGCTCAGGGCCCGGAGTGCTGGTCTAGGATCAGGTCCCCCCCCCCCCCCGACCATATAATCATAATCATATTCATTATGATCTAAAAGGAAAAACGGATTCTAGATCAGCACTCCTATTCTGATACGCTTAGTGAATATGGGCCCTGGTCCAGTCTGCCTTTCTCTCTCTCTGACTAGCAGCAGTGTTTCTGTTCTGCCTCTGATGGAATGTCTTGTCTTATTGTAGCCAGGAACGAAGCTGATATCAGGGCAGAGAGGAGCGAGATCAAACGCAGACTCACCAGAAAGGTTAGCCTGACTCACTCACACACACACACACACACACACACACACACACACACACACACACTGCAGAATTAAAACACATAAAGATATATAGTACACTAACCTTCATACACACACACACACACACACTCCGGTGACAAAGCAATCATACACGGATATACAAATAAAACACTCAAATTTAACTAACCACCATAAACTCTTAACTTATCATTTTAGTTCCAGACGTTCACTCTGTGTGTTTCCTCTATACCTCCCCCCAGCTGTCCCAGAGGCCCACCATAGCAGAGCTTCAGGCCAGGAAGATCCTGCGTTTCCATGAGTACGTAGAGTGTACCACGACTCAAGACTACGACCGCCGTGCAGACAAACCCTGGACCAAGCTCACTCCCTCCGACAAGGTGAGTCGCAGTTAAGCGACTAACCAAATACATTGTAGATTGTAAAAGATTGGTATAAAATGGTAAGATTGCTCATCAACTATAGTATAGAGTGACAGTAATAAGAGACTGCCACACACTTTTAAATCTTTGTACCTTTATTTATACTAGGAAGTCCTCTGAGGTTGAAACCTCTTTTCAGACCGAGAGATTCTTTACTTTACTATTTCAGCAGTGTTTTGAATTCCAGACATACTCTGTCAAACAAAAATCCCAAGAATGCAATATAACCGCTGCTTAATGTCTGTGCTGAGATGTCCCCAGAGTATTACCTGGACCAGTGAAGCTAGGAGAAGAGGTTGAAACAGAAATTATTGCATACTTTCTATTATTCAGAGATTTAAAATCCCTGAGGAAAAAGATAGTTTGACCATTTTTTTGATGAAAACTGAGGTCTTATAACATTTGCTGTTTTGTTTTTAAATTTGCAGAACTTTTATTGACAAGTTAAAATCTTGAGAGGTTTATATTTATGAAGTTTTGAGGTTCCAGGATTTGGATATGAGGCAGGAAACTGTGTGGAAACTCATTATACCCAGATGAAGACAGCTTGTCTGTCGAAACAGTGGTTATTAGGTTATTAAATGATTGCATCTCAGCTCCTAGAGTCTTTCCTTTTTCAAGGAAACTGTGTGCCATCGCAAATACGTCTGACAGCTGGAGAGAAGAGCAGACACTGTGGCTCCATTGTCATTTTATTCTCTTAGAAAAAAGCTGGAATTCTGAAGTGTAGGCACTGGTCGTTTTGATCTGTCTGTACTGTACAGTATTAAAGAGTAGACCTGCTCTAGGATGTTGCTGCCTGTACAGTGCATCACACCTGACTCAATCTTTGCTCTCTATTCTATTCAATCTAGGCTGCCATCCGCAAGGAACTGAATGAGTTCAAGAGCTCTGAGATGGAGGTTCACGAAGAGAGCAGGATCTATACCAGGTAAGTGTCCTATACGACACCAATATCAATAAATTATCTTATCAATTATCAAAATGACTCCTCAGATTTTGCTGAACAAGAGGAGAGCAAATACTGGTCTTTTCTTCCCACTTCAACATTTCTTCCAACTTTATGATGAACTCGGGAACTGTGTTTGAATTTTTGCAAGTTGAAACCCTATATCTTCTTAGCCAGTGCACATTATGACTTTCCTCCATCCCCACTCCTCAGATTCCATCGGCCTTAGCTGTTCTCCTTGGCCTGGCTGCAGAACAAGCACTTAAATGCAATACTGAGCCAGGGGGTTGCAGGACTTCAATACGGAGCACACAGACCCCTGTTGACTGCAATATCCACAGCCCCCTGTCCTGGAACAAGCCTGTTCCTCCCCTGTAAGGCATACTATTGATGGCTGCATCTGAAACTATGGACTAGAGGAATGGGCTGTCTGTAACCATGGACTATGGATCTATGGATGTGGCCCCCCAGTCCATCCAGTCATTGTTAAAACCACAGACTAGAACTGTGGCCTATAGATAAACCACTCGCATCTAAAACCATGGACTAGGGATTTGGCCTCTCGGTCAAACCACTTACTGTTAAAACCATGGACTAGAGTTGACGCCCATCGGTCCAACCCCTCGCATATGAAACCATGGGACTACTGGTACTACTGTACTCCAACGTTTATCTGCCTGACAAGACGACCCACAGGGGGAGCAGGAGAAGAAGAACAACTAGCTGGAGGAGGTGGAGTGGTTTAGGCTTATTTCAGCTAACATTTTGTAGGTTTCCTGTGCCAACACTGTGACTATTACAATAGGAAGGACAAGAGGGACAGATGGAGATTGTGACAGAGAATGTCCTGTTTTGTTCCTCACATCACCTCCATTCTCTCTGTCGTTTCCTAAGGCAAGAATGTTCCCAAGAGGCCTTTACTGTACCTGCTTTTTAGAGTTCCCTCAACACTTTGCCTATTTTTGAGAACAGGAAAGAATTGTATACGTATTGATTGTTGATCATGATGATGGTCAACATTAGTACACGGTGGTACTAATGATTTAATGTTCAACTAAATGTGATACAGAACTTTGTTAGACTACATGACACTGGTGAAACCCTCCAGTGTGTGTGTGTGTGTATGGGTACCCACTGGTACCGGCCTTATCTCTGATGGAACAATACATGGATTGGTACGGAAACTGTACGGAGGAAATGTGAAATGGCTATAGCTAGCCTACATATCGGTGACGGGTTTAGTTTTCCAACCACAAGACATTAGTTAAAGTGAAACTCAAATGTAGCTTCTACTAGTCAGCTATCTAGCTGTGTTACATAGACCTTATTCAACATCGCTCCATTTTCCCCATACTCAATGATGTGCATTTTTACTGTATTCTGTTGATTATGTAAGTGGTTTTGTGACAGCCCATAATATAAGCTGACTAATCATTTGTTCAGCGTAGTAATAAGGAACCATATTGTTTAAAATTGACATTTAAAGTAAAAAAAGAAAATACAATTTGAAACGTTAGAAATAATATAATTTAATAGGACACAACTTAAAGCTTACATACACTATAATTATTGAATGGTTGGTGTTGAAAGACTGCGGCAGGAACATGGATATATTTTTACTTCACAAATTGTTTTATTATGTTACTTTGTGTATGTAGGCCAGTGGTTGGCCTCAGCTGTATAGACTTATCCTGTAGATTGATTTAATTGACTTTATATTATATATGTCTTCCTAATATTAACAAAAAATTGTTTTAAATGTAATTAAAGTATTACAACAGTGCTATTTTCTAATAATGATCTAAAAATGTTACAGAAAGAGGGTTACCTTATTTTACAGATGTTTTGAGATCTTTAAAATTACTTGCAAACCTACTGTATAAATGAATGGTCAACTCGCACTCAAATTAAAATAAATGGTTTATCATAAAGCATGTTGTCAACTTGTCATTATCACAATCACTTACTTGCCTTTTGAAAAATACTCCAGGTGAGGGCAGTATTACAGAAACTGTATTGTTTGGCTGCATCTTGAAACTCTTCTATTCTGGGTGGAAAATACAGGGACATTTTGTGTTGTATGGGTCAACAATAGCCTTCAAACTATTATGAATATTTCCTATCGTCATACATGCAGATGAGAAGTGTAGCCTAACTCTGGCAATAGAGTATTCTTGTATTCTTCTTCGACTGTTGGTGCATGGGATAAATAGCCTTCCTTGATCAGGCATGTTATATCATACTGCACATAAAGCCCCAAGTTAAATCAGGTCCTATTTGCTCCTCTCTTCACAGCCTTTGAAATGCTAATTATCGAGCCACGTAATAGAAACACATTAATTGTGCCCACTCGACCTCATGTTAGTTCTTCTTAGCCAATTAGCCGGAGAAAATTGTTATGCAAGTTTTTTAGCAAAGTGAATTAATATCTAATACTCTTCTACTCTTTCTTACTTTATTGCCTTTCATCTTTGCTGATGTATTCTGTTTTTATTGTTCAATTTTTTCCTTTCGTTGAGTCCTTGGACTATCAATTGTGGACAATGTGTTCCACCCACAATAGCCATCAGTGGGTACTCTCCTTACTGATAACAATGTCATTCAGAACAGCTGCACCATCGAGAGCATCTCGACTGGCTGCATCACTGCATGGTATGGCAAATGCACCGCCCTCGATCGCAAAGCACTACAGAGGGTGGTGCGGATGGCCCAGTACATCACTGGGGTCGAGCTCCCTGCCATCCAGGACCTCTATATCAGGCGGTGTCAGAGGAAGGCCCGGCAACCCAAGCCTGTTCACTCTGCTACCATCCGGCAAACGGTACTGGAGCATCGGCTCTTGGACCAACAGGCTCCGAGACCGCTTCTACCCCCAAGCAATAAGATTGCTAAATAGTTCATTAAATGGATACCCGGACTAGCTGCATTGACCCTATCTTGCACAGACTCTATGCACACTTTAGACGGGTTGGCTGACAATGTCACAAATGTTGCGAGCGCATCGATGAGGCCGTGTGGTGTTATGATTCGGAATGGTCAGATAGTTGGCAACATTGGCAAGAAGCTGCCATGTGGGTAATCGTAGGTGGCTCGTATCTTGTTACTGATACATGTTTTGAGTTGTTTTGACTCGTGTCATGTCTATGCTAATATGGCAAAAATTAGCTAGCTAGCTAACCAACAACTGTAACCATGTACAGTATTTTGAGAGACAAGTGCTCATTGTGCAAATGTATTTGTTTTCAATAAACATTTGGACACTAAATATAGTTTACATTTTGTAAACAATCTAAGCCTACCCCATAGTTGTTTTGCCCAAAAGATGTGCATGCATCGGTTTTGTTGCAACCAACAAAAATGTAACTCTTTGGCCTGAATGCAAAGCGCTGTGTCTGGAGAACCAGGCACAGCTCATCACCCGTCGAACACCATCCCTACAGTGAAGCATGGTTGTGGCAACATCATGCTATGCGGATGCTTTGAATGGAGCCAAATATAGGGAAATCCTTGATGAGAACCTACCTGCTTCAGAGTGCTAACAACCTTAGACTTGGAAAGCTGCCACGGTCATCCCCCTCTTTAAAGGGGGTGACACTCTAGATCCAAACTGTTACAGACCTATATCCATCCTGCCCTGCCTTTCGAAAGTATTTGAAAGCCAAGTTAACAAACAGATCACCGACCATTTCGAATCCCACCGTACCTTCTCCGCTATGCAATCCGGTTTCCGAGCTGGTCATGGGTGCACCTCAGCCACGCTCAAGGTCCTAAACGATATTATAAACGCGATCGATAAAAGACAGTACTGCGCAGCAGTCTTCATCGGCCTGGCCAAGGCTTTCGACTCTGTCAACCACCGCATTCTTATTGGCAGACTAAATAGCCTTGGTTTCTCTAATGACTGCCTTGCCTGGTTCACCAACTACTTCTCAGATAGAGTTCAATGTGTCAAATCAGAGGGCCTGTTGTCTGGACCTCTGGCCGTCTCTATGGGCGTGCCACAGGGTTCAATTCTCGGGCCGACTCTATTCTCTGTGTATATCAATGATGTCGCTCTTGCTGCTGGTGACGCTCGGATCCACCTCTATGCGGACGACACCATTTTGTATACATCTGCCCCTTCATTGGACACTGTGTTAACAAACCTCCAAACGAGCTTCAATGCCATACATCCGTAGCCTCCAACTGCTCTTAAACACTAGTAAAACTAAATGCATGCTCTTCAACCGAACGCTGCTTGCACCCGCCCACCCGACTAGAATCACTACTCTTGGCGGGTCTGACTTAGAGTATGTGGACAACTACAAATACCTAGGTGTCTGGTTAGACTGTAAACTCTCCTTCCAGACTCACATTAAGCATCTCCAATCAAAAGTTAGATCTAGAATCGGCTTCCTATTTCGCAACAAAGCCTCCTTCACTCATGCTGCCAAACATGCTCTCGTAAAACTGACTATCCTACTGATCCTTGACTTCGGCGATGTCATTTACAAATAGCCTCCAACACCCTACTCAGCAAATTGGATGTAGTCTATCACAGTGCCATCCGTTTTGTCACCAAAGCCCCATATACTACCCACCATTGTGACCTGTACACTCTTGTTGGCTGGCCCTCACTACATATTCGTCGCCAAACCCACTGGCTCCAGGTCATCTATAAATCACTGCTAGGCAAATCCCCGTCTTATCTTAGCTCACTGGTCACCATAGCAACACCCACCCGTAGTCTGCGCTCCAGCAGGTATATCTCACTGGTCATCCCCAAAGCCAACAACTCCTTTAGCCGCCATTCCTTCCAGTTCTCTGCTGCCAATGACTGGAACGAACTGCAAAAATCTCTGAAGCTGGAGACTCTTATCTCCATCACTAACTTTAAGCGTCAGTTGTCAGAGCAGCTTACCGATCACTGCACCTGTACACAGCCTTTCTGAAATTAGCCCACCCAACTACCTCATCCCCATATTGTTATTTATTTTTGCTAATTTGCACCCCAGTATCTCTATTTGCACATCATCTTTTGCACATCTATCATTCCAGTATTATACGAAATTGTAACTATTTTGCACTATGGCCTATTTATTACCTTACCTCCATAACATTTGAACACACTGTATACATATTTTCTGTTGTATTTTTGACTTTATGTTTTGTTTACCCCATATGTAACTCTGTGTTGTTGTTTTTATCGCACTGCTTTGCTTTATCTTGGCCAGGTCGCAGTTGTAAATGAGAACTTGTTCTCAACTGGCTTACCTGGTTAAATAAAGGTGAAATAAAAACATTAAAAAAGACTGGGGCGAAGATTTACATTCCAACAGGACAATGACCCCAAGCATACAGCCAAAGCAATGCTGGAATGGCTTTAGAACAAGAATGTGAAAGTCCTTGAGTGGGCCAACAAAAGCCCAGACTTGAATCCCATTTTAAAGTCTTTGGAAAGACTTGAAGATTGCTGTTCACCGTTGCTCCCCATCTAACTTAACAGAGCTTCAGAATCTGAAAGGAGGAATGGGACAAAATCCCCAAATCCAGATGTGCAAGGCTGATACAGACATACCCAAGACGACTCAAAGCTGTAATTGCCGCCAAAGGTGCTTCTTCTAAGTATTTCTGTAGTTAATTTTCAATAAATGTGCAAAAATGTAAAAAAAAAAAAATGTTTTCACTTTGTCAGTATGGGGTATTGTGTGTAGATGGGTGAGAAAAAATATATATTTAATCTATTTTGAATTCAGGCTGTAACACAACAACATGTGGATTAAATCCAGGGGTATGAATACTTTCTGAAGGCACTGAACACGCACACATATACTGACAACACACTTTCACATTCATCATATGCTGCTCCTACTCTGTTCTTTATTTTTACTGTTATCTATCCTATTGCTTGGTCACTTTACCCTGCCTTTATGTACATATATACCTCAAATACCTTGTACATCTGCCACACTGATCCTCAACACTGGGGCACCTCAGGCGAACGTGCTTAGTCCCCTCCTGTACTCCCTGTTCACCCACGACTGCGTGGCCAAACACAACTCCAACACTATCATTACGTTTGCTGATGGCACAACAGTGGTAGGCCTGATCACCAACAACGATGAGACAGCGTATAGGGAGGAGGTCAGAGACCTGGCAGTGTGGTGCCAGGACAACAACCTCTCCCTCAATGTGAGCAAGACAAAGGAGCTGATTGTGGACTACTGGAAAAGGCGGGCCGAACAGGCCCCCATTAACATCGACGGGGCTGTAGTGGAGCGGGTCGAGAGTTTCAAGTTCCTTGGTGTCCACATCACCAACAAACTATCATGGTCCAAACACACCAAGACAGTTGTGAAGAGGGCACGACAACAACTTTTCCCCTCAGGAGTCTGAAAAGATTTGGCATGGGTCCCCAGATCCTCAAAAAGTTCTACAGCTGCACCATCGAGAGCATCTTGACCGGTTGCATCACCGCTTGGTATGGCAACTGCCCGGCATCTGATCGCAAGGCGCTACAGAGGGTAGTGTGTACGGCCCAGTACATCACTGGGGCCAAGCTTCCTGCCATCCAGGACCTATATACTAGGCGTTGTCAGAGGAAGGCCCAAAAATGGTCAAAGACTCTATTCATCCAAGTCATAGACTGTTCTCTCTGCTACCGCACGGCAAGCAGTACCAGAGCACCAAGTCTAGGACCAAAAGGCTCCTTAACAGCTTCTACCCCCAAGCCCATAAGACTGCTGAACAATTAATCAAATGGCCACCCGGACTATTTACATTGACACCTCCCACCCCCTTCCCTTTGTTTTTACACTGCTGCTACTCTCTGTTTATTATCTATGCAGAGTCACTTTACCCCTACCTGTACAAATTACCTCGACCAACCTGTACCACCGCACATTGACTCTGTACCGGTACCCCCTGTATATAGCCTCATTATTATTTTATTGTGTTCCTTTTTATTATTATTATATATATATATATATATATATATATATATATATATATATATTTACTTTAGTTTATTTAGTAAATATTTTCTTAACTCTATTTCTTGAACTGCATTGTTGGTTAAGGGCTTGTAAGTAAGCATGTCACGGTATTCGGCGCATGTGACAACATTTCATTTCATTTGATCTGGTACTCCCTGTATATACACTACCGGTCAAAAGTTTTAGAACACCTACTCATTCAAGGGTTTTTCTTTATTTTTACTATTTTCTACATTGTAGAATAATAGTGAAGACATCAAAACTATGAAATAACACATATGGAATCATGTAGTAACCAAAAAAGTGTTAAACAAATCAAAATATATTTCATATTTGAGATTCTTCAATAGGCACCATTTGGCTTGATGACAGCTTTGCACACTCTTGGCATTCTCTCAACCAGCTTCATGAGGTAGTCACCTGGAATGCATTTCAATTAACAGGTGTGCCGCCTTAAAAGTTAATTTGTGGAATTTCTTTCCTTCTTAATGCATTTGAGCCAATCAGTTGTGATGTGACAAGGTAGGGGGGGTATACAGAAGATAGCCCTATTTGGTAAAATACCAAGTCCATATTATGGCAAGAACAGCTCAAATAAGCAAAGAGAAATGACAGTCCATCGTTACTTTAAGACATGAAGGTCAGTCAATCCGGAAAATTTCAAGAAATTTGAACGTTTTTTCAAGTGCAGTCGCAAAAACCATCAAGCGCTATGATGAAACTGGCTCTCATGAGGACCGCCACAGGAAAGGAAGACCCAGAGTTACCTCTGCTGCAGAGGATAAGTTCATTAGAGTTACCAGCATCAGAAATTGCAGCACAAATAAATGCTTCACGGAGTTCAAGTAACAGACACATCTCAACATCAACTGTTCAGAGGAGACTGTGTGAATCAGGTCTTCATGGTCGAATTGCTGCAAAGAAACCACTACTAAAGGACACCAATAAGAAGAAGAGACTTGCTTGGGCCAAGAAACACGAGCAATGGACATTAGACCGGTGGAAATTTGTCCTTTGGTCTGGAGTGGAAATTGGAGATTTTTGGTTCCAACCGCCGTGTCTTTGTGAGATGCGGTGTGGGTGAACGGATGATCTCCGCATGTGTATTTCCCACCTATAAAGCATGGAGGAGGAGGTGTTATGGTGGGGGTGCTTTGCTGGTGACACTGTCTGTGATTTATTTAGAATTCAAGGCATGGCTACCACAGCATTCTGCAACGTTACGCCATCCCATCTGGTTTGGGCTTAGTGGGACTATCATTTGTTTTTCAACAGGACAATGACCCAACACACCTCCAGGCTGTGTAAGGGCTATTTTACCAAGGAGGAGAGTGTTGGAGTGCTGCATCAGATAACCTGGCCTCCACAATCCCCGACCTTAACCCAATTGAGATGGTTTGGGATGAGTCGGACCGCAGAGTGAAGGAAAAGCAGCCAACAAGTGCTCAGCATATGTGGGAACTCCTTCAAGACTGTTGGAAAAGCATTCCAGGTGAAGCTGGTTGAGAGAGTGCCAAGAGTGTGCAAAGCTGTCATCAAGGCAAAGGGTGGCTATTTGAAGAATCTCAAGTATAAAATATATTTTGATTTGTTTAACATGTTTTTGGTTACAACATGATTCCATATGTGTTATTTCATAGTTTTGATGTCTTCACTATTATTCTAAAATGTAGAAAATAGTATAAATAAAGAAAAACCCTTGAATTAGTAGGTGTTTGACCGGTAGTGTAGCTTCATTCTTTTGTATTTTATTCAGTTTGTGTTACATTTTTATGTTTGCATTGTTTTAGCTCTGCATTGTTGGGAAGGGCTTGTAAGCAAACATTTCACGGTAAAGTCTACACCCATTGTATTCGCTGCATGTGACAAAATGTAATTTGATTTGAAACAGCAGGTTCTAGAGAAGACCATGTTTTTCACAGATTGGTAAGGCTTTGTGATTCTGTTCGTGTTATGTTACTTCCATTGAGTCGCCTTGTAGAGCGTAAAGGAGGAATCCTACAGCACATCTTAGTTGATAAACCGATCTACCAGAGGTAATCAAACAGCTTCAGGCTCCGAGACAGTCAGTGCTAGCGATAGCTCTGTAATAGTGATTGCAACCTGGTATGCCCCCTTCTTCAAAAAATTAGTTAAAAGGATGAATAGCTGAATTATAGGCTCTGTCCCAAATGGCACCCAATTACCTACATATTCATTACTTTTGACCATTTGGGACTCTGCCAGAGACTGGTCTATAAAATGGAGCGTAGAGTACTTATCTGGGCAGATGCAACACAATACGATTGTGGCTCGCTCTTCAGCAGTAACCTACATTGCTATCTTATTTATAATGTAGATTGGAGATCCATCTATATGCCCCTGTAGTTTTGTATTTGATCTCAAAGCATTTAGCCCATGGGGCCTCCCTGGTCTGCCTTATTCAAGTTGCCATTGGCAACAATATGGCCCTGTTGAAAAAGTGCTTCATGGCGTTTCCTCTGAAACAGATGATTAAAATCCTGTTAGCCCTATCAAATGCTGAAACAAAAAAATGTATATTTAATGTACCTTCTTGGCTCCTGGAATTGGTGGACCTTTCCAAGCTCCTAAAACAGTACGCCTGATGTTCTGTGAGATTTATTTCTGGGTTCTGAGATTGACATTTTAACAAACCAATCCCTACGATACACTGACCCTACCTTTCCCTATTCAATGGACTGACAGATGCAGGGATCTCTCTCTCTACCATGTAATTGTTGTTGTCATGTAGACTACCTTAGGCTTAGTTTCCCGTGACAGATGTTTGATTCTGGGTAACGAGACTACCTCAGCCTTGACTTACTCTTCATGTGGTTGACAGGCACATTGAATACTGTGTTGTCCAACAGGTAAATGGAAAGTTGTGGAATGTAATGACAGTTATTCTACTGAGCTGAATGTCAACTGGCACTTTGCCGCTACTTACTTGATCACAAAACACCCACTTATCTACCCATCTATCTATTTCTGTCTATGTATTTGTTCACTTTAGTAAATTCTACTATACAGGACAATATTGATCATGGATCTGAATTTGGGGTCATTCTGCTCCAACATATAGTTAAAAAAAAATCTGTAATATGCTTTTGGAACACAGTTGCCTTGGTAACTAGGTACAAATCTGATATATGGATGGAATCATGATGGTGTTGTCTATCTGGTTCTTACAGTAATGAGATTTAAATCATCTCTCATACAGTTCTTCTCTCAGATTTGTTATACTGTATACAGGTATGTGAAGTGATACAAGCTATGAAAGTGACACTTCCTGTATCCTCATTTAACCCATTTAATCCCATCAGTCACAATAGTGCTTTCATTTTCAATACATTGAATCCATGATGCTCGTGGTATATACATTTGTGACCAATGGGAAAATGCAGTGGCTCTAACTTATTATATTTAATCATAGCAGATCATAAAAATGTTCAGTAGATTGAAGTTGAGATGGATTATGGATATTCTTGATCAAGATGATTTTAAAGATGATTTTACCATTAGCCTTTACATACAGTATGTTTAAATCAGTGATTTTGACTGTAAAACGTCATACTTTGTTATTTCAGGGGGAATTGGCCATGTATAGACCCATAAATTGAATTAGTGTAATAACAAATAGGTTTGGTTAGGGTAGACAGTTTATCAGAGCATTGGGGCATAGCCACAGGTGTAAACCTGGTTTGTATGGGTATTTGGGCTGAGATATGCAGGTGTAGATCTGGTTTATATTAGTATTGGGACTCAGTCAAAGGTGTAGATCTGGTTTAAAGTCGTACTGGAGCTGTGTTGCAGGGGTAGAACTGGTTTATAGTTTGAGAATTCAGGCTTTGTCACATTTAGACCTGGCTTAGTTGACTTGTTGGGTTCAACCACAGGTGTAGACCTATTTTAGTACAGGTGTAGACCAATCGTTATGAATATTGGGACTGAAATACAGAAGTACACCAATTTTTATGACATGGCTGACATGTAGCAGTAGAACACTTTAATACAATTATTCACGTGCAGTTGTTCGTAAGAATATTGAGGCTGAAGTACAAGTATAGACCTGATTTGTATGAATGTTGAGGCTTGGGTGCTGGGGTAGACCTGTTTTATATGAGTACGCCCATGGATTTACCTGGTTCATATGAGTAATGGGGTGTAGGGATACTCATACAGGTAATACAGGTAATGGTTCTGTATGGACGTCTGTTGCTCATTCAAATCCTTTCTGGCAACAAGTTTGTGGTAGGAAAAAAGTGAATGGGGCTGGGGCACATGTGTTATACCACAGTATTATGAGTTTAACTATGAAAGTATTTGCATATACAGGTCAGAGGTCACAGGACTAAGATATGCAAATAACAGGGTGTAGGTATGCAGCGAATAGCTGGATATAGGTTACTGTTTGTGACTTGGGGAATACAGGCCTAAGGAAAGTGGGTAACAGGGCTGAGATAGGCAAGTAACAGGGATGAGGAGTATTGGCAAAGGAACTGGGGTCTATGAGTAACAAATAGGGCATTTAGGGCTAGGATATGGGTGAATTGGTATTTGATTGTATCAATATTAGGGTATTGGCATGTGGGTTCTAGGGTTAGGGCATGGGGGTAACTGGGTTTATGTTTGTGGGTAAGTGGGCTGAGGTATATAGATATTAGGGCTGAGGAATATGGGTAAATGTCTGTTAGTTGTATTATAGGAAGAGCACTGTATGTCCCCATCGGTCATTGTGACTGAGACAAAAATATTATTTTTTACTCACTTTTCGATATATAAAAAAATAATTATGAATTACATGTTAGGGTTACTAATGGCATACTATTTGCATAGTGGAATGTCTGGGAAGAATTTGGGAACAAATGGGTTAAGATAAATATAAAAATATACAGTATCTCACAAAAGTGAGTACACCCCTCACATTGTTGTAAATATTTGAGTATATCTTTTCATATGACAACACTGAAGAAATGACACTTTGCTACAATGTAAAGTAGTGAGTGTACAGCTTGTATAACAGTGTAAATTTGCTGTCCCCTCAAAATAACACAACACATAGCCATTAATGTCTAAACCGCTGGCAACAAATGTGAGTACACCCCTAAGTGAAAATGTCCAGATTGGGCCCAATTAGCCATTTTCCCTCCCCGGTGTCATGTGACTCGTTAGTGTTTCAAGGTCTCAGGTGTGAATGGGGAGCAGGTGTGTTAGATTTGGTGTCATCGCTCTCACACTCCCTCATACTGGTCACTGGAAGTTCAACATGGCACGTCATGGCAAATAACTTTCTGAGGATCTGAAATAAAGAATTGTTGCTCTACATAAAGATGGCCTGGGTTATAAGAAGATTGCCAAGACCCTGAAACTGAGCTGCAGCACGGTGGCCAAGACCATACAGCGGTTTAACAGGACAGGTTCCACTCAGAACAGGCCTCGCCATGGTCGACCAAAGAAGTTGAGTTCACGTGTTCAGCGTCATATCCAGAGGTCGTCTTTGGGAAATAGACGTATGAGTGCTGCCAGCATTGCTGCAGAGGTAGAAGGGGTGGGGGGGTCAGCCTGTCAGTGCTCAGACCATACACCGCACACTGCATCAAA
The DNA here is from genome assembly GCF_964263955.1 of Coregonus lavaretus. Taxonomy (NCBI): domain Eukaryota; kingdom Metazoa; phylum Chordata; class Actinopteri; order Salmoniformes; family Salmonidae; genus Coregonus; species Coregonus lavaretus. The sequence goes on from NC_139990.1 coordinate 16,194,519, forward strand.
TTGGTCTGCATGGCTGTCGTCCCAGAAGGAAGCCTCTTCTAAAGATGATGCACAAGAAAACCCGTTTGCTGAAGACAAGCAGACTAAGGACATGGATTACTGGAACCATGTCCTGTGGTCTGATGAGACCAAGATAAACTTATTTGGTTCAGATGGTGTCAAGCGTGTGTGGCGGCAACCAGGTGAGGAGTACAAAGACAAGTGTGTCTTGCCTACAGTCAAGCATGGTGGTGGGAGTGTCATGGTCTGGGGCTGCATGAGTGCTGCTGGCACTGGGGAGCTACAGTTCATTGAGGGAACCATGAATGCCAACATGTACTGTGACATACTGAAGCAGAGCATGATCCCCTCCCTTCGGAGACTGGGCCGCAGGGCAGTATTCCAACATGATAACGACCCCAAACACACCTCCAAGACGACCACTGCCTTGCTAAAGAAGCTGAGGGTAAAGGTGATGGACTGGCCAAGCATGTCTCCAGACCTAAACCGTATTGAGCATCAGTGGGGCATCCTCAAACGGAAGGTGGAGGAGTGCAAGGTCTCTAACATCCACCAGCTCCGTGATGTCGTCATGGAGGAGTGGAAGAGGACTCCAGTGGCAACCTGTGAAGCTCTGGTGAACTCCATGCCCAAGAGGGTTAAGGCAGTGCTGGAAAATGATGGTGGCCACACAAAATATTGACACTTTGGGCCCAATTTGGACATTTTCACTTAGGGGTGTACTCACTTTTGTTACCAGCGGTTTAGACATTAATGGCTGTGTGTTGTGTTATTTTGAGGGGACAGCAAATTTACACTGTTATACAATCTGTACACTCACTACTTTACATTGTAGCAAAGTGTCATTTCTTCAGTGTTGTCACATGAAAAGATACACTCAAATATTTACAAAAATGTGAGGGGTGGACTCACTTTTGTGAGATACTGTATATGTGCTTACCAGTACATTTACTTACCGTATGCCGTTTTCAATGTATTTGACAGCCAAGAAGAAGCCTGACCAAGAAGAAGCCTGAAGCCGAAGACTTTAACGGTTTCATTAGAACTACACACATGAACTACAACTCCCACCAGATGTATATGTCTCACTTTCGACAGCTTGCTGGCCTACAAAAAAAAACTTATTTTTTTGCATTTCCAAAAAGTACTGGCTGGCAAGGTTCAGTAAAAAAAGAAAAAGCGTAATCTAATATAAAACACATCAAACGACCTGTAACTAATGTGTTCTTACCGTCCTGTGAGTCACCAACTCGAGGCTGCAGAAGTTGTAGTTCAAAAGAGACTTTTCTTACATCTTGAGTGTAAAATATTTTTGATAAAAGCCATCGGGTAGAGCAAATCAATACAAAAATACGAATATAGTTTTATATATAGCTTAAATGACCTTGTTTTCGTCAAATTGATAATATAATCTTGAAGCCTAGTCAAGAGATTATGTGACACAACCAATGATTTATATACTGTATACACTAGATTAATGTTAGGGGGCGCTGTGTTGAAGCCACTGTGCCTCCATTTTGGCAGCTATAGAAATGCCTTTATAAATGTCTACATTCGTTTTTGCCACATTTATTCCATTACAGACACCTTAATGCATAGTTTTAAATTATCTGTGAGCTAAACAATCAAATAAAACATATAAAGAAATATAAAAACATTTTCCTTAAAGTATATATTTTTTAGATTACTGATGTTACTGTCACCACTACAACAAGAACAATACTTAAATACATGTCATTTTGCCCTTTTAACATTTAATTGAAATACTGTAGAATTCCATTCATTCCTACGGAGGACCGCTCCTACTGGGGAGTGCCAATATGGCCGACCGGTGGCTTCAAAGCCTCTCAATGGCCAACATCATTGGACACGACCCGGAAGTATGCCATAGGAATGCGTTACTTTCCTATCGTATTAAACCCACACAATCTCCCTCCCCTCATTTAGTAGCTGATGAAAGGTCTTTGGAGATCCAACATGTTTTGATTAAGAAAAGCAATAACAAGCCTTTAGGGGAATATAGTATTGTGGCCTTCAATATGTTCCCACTGTATTATAGCAGCTCTGCAGTGACAGCCCAGTGTTTCTCCTTCTGCACCCTCTGTCCCTCCATCCCTCTCTCCCCCTCTCTTTCTCCCTCTGCCCCATCTCTCTTTCTTTCTCTCTCTCTTCCCCATCTCTTTTCTCCTTCTCTCCCTCTCTCTGCACTGTTCTCATTCCCGTATAATAGTATTTTCTCCATCTCATGGCTCTTAAGTGTATAGATAGAAGATTGAGTCTGCCTGATGCACTTTACTTTGCAGGGTTTTTACCCAGGGAGATTTCAGAAGCCACATGAAAGCTAGGGCGAATGGACCTCTCTCTCACCATGGAGACAGGGAATAGAATGCCTAAAATGTTTGATGGATCTGGACTTGTGGGACTCAGATGGGAGATCAGAAAGATGCCTACGGGCTTCCTTCCCTTGAAGCAGGGCTATAGGTTTTCAAACACCTCTCATATGTCTGCCTATAGAGGCACCCCCAAAAAACGTCTGTAGTTGAGAAGTTTCGTCTCTTGCAGCTGGGTTACAGGTGTACAAGACAACACCACACCCCTCTGTCTATTCATAGGTGTCCAAACAAAACCCTCTTCTTTCCAAATGAGAAGTTTAATGATTAATTGTTTCATTTCTAGATATCATATTTATTTTTCTGCAGAGGCTCAGGCAACAACAGAGAGTGATGAATTTATAGGAGGCAACACTTCTAGCTTCATGTAATAAATGTTTTATATTATTAAATACAACCCTAGAGTAAGACTGTGAAGTCCAAGTATCCAGGTCAGCCTCGCTCTCAACACACACTCAAAGCCATGAGAGCACTGACAGCAGTGTGTGGAGAAGATACACTGAGTGTACAAACCATTAAGAACACCTTCCTAATATTGAGTTGAGTTACCCCGTTCAAGGGCACTTAAATATTTTGTCTTGCCCATTCACCCTCTGAATGGCAAACATACACAATCCATGTCTCAATTGTCTCAAGGCTTAAAAATCCCTCTTTTACCTCTTGAGGATCGTGCCCTTTTTTTAAATATTTGCCTAAAATGACATACCCAAATCTAACTGCCTGTAGCTCAGGACCTGAAGCAAGGATATGCATATTCTTGGAACCATTTGAAAGGAAACACTTTGAGGTTTGTGGAAATATGAAATTAATGTAGGATGATATAACACATTAGATCTTGTAAAAGATAATACAAACAAACAAACATGCATTTTTTTTTTTTTTTTGCATCATCTTCGAAATGCAAGAGAAGGCAAGGAATCTAGGTGTAATTTCGATTTGGTCCACAAGATGGGAGCATTGTGTGTGCAAAGTTTCAGACTGATCCAGTGAAGAATTACATTACTACACAATATTTTGTATCAAGTCTGCCAGGAGTTTTCCCAAATTTTCCGAATTGGGGGATTGGAGCCAGATACAGCAGGGGATCAAACTGTAGAACCCAGTTCCTACATTTCAATATAAAAATTGATTTTATAAAACAAAACTATGCTACATTTTCAGAGGTGAATGTATCAAACCAGTTGCCATGACAAAAGTGTTTGGTTGTTGTGCACTATCCTCAAACAATAGCATGTTATTGTTTTTGCTTGAATAGCTACTGTAAATTGGACACTGCAGTAAGATTAACAGGAATTTAAGCTTTCTGCCCATATAAGACATGTAAGACATGTCTAAAGTTGGGGTTGTTTATTGAGCAGCAACCATCCCGGTATAGGGACACCGATCCCGTAGAGGTTAACCTGTCTCCTCCCCTTCATCTACACTGAAGTGGATTTAACAAGTGAGATCAATAAGATATCATAGCGTTCACCTGGATTCACCTGCAGTCTGTCATGGAAAGAGCAGGTGTTCATAATGTTTTGTACACTCAGTGTACAGTACAGTAATGTATAGGAGGAACTGAAGTGGACTATAGGCTGAGCCAGAGATTCATGGATGAAGCCTGGGTTGGTATGTGATTTTTATGACTGGAGGTGTAGAGTGGAGGAGAGGAGCTATTCTAAAACCTCCCTCACTAGGCTCTTGCATGAAGCATTACAATGCTCTTTGGGGCAACTGTAGGAGAATCACTATGCTGGGGCTTCCTTCCGGCCAAACAGAATATATACTGTATATTTTTTAGAGGACATTATGTGTGTATATCTCTCGTCCTCTCCCTGAAATATACCTCCACACAGCCTCTCCATTTCCATCTCTCCTCCTCGCTCTGAGCTATACCTCCACACAGTTTCTCCATCTCCCTCTCTCCATCCCTCTCTCTCTCTCTCCGTCTCTCTGAGGCTCCCCCTCCCCTGCCATGGTCTATTCTCCTGAGGTGTAGCCACCACAGGCCAAGAGCAGTGATCACCATTAGACAGCAATGCCGGAGAGAGGGAGTGTGTGTGAGAGAGAGGGAGAGCGGAGGAGCGAAAGAGAGGGAGCCTTGTAAGACCTACAGTCCACATTGTAATTACAGTCTCGCATCAGTGACCCAATCCCAGTGCTTCCCCTGAGTGAGGGACTGTTAGTGTCTCAGACTCCTCTCGGGATGATTCAACAATGTACTCCTGTCCTGTCCCTCCAAATTCATCTCTCCTCCCCTAAACACTGTCCTCCAGCCTTCCCCTGGGATGGTGTTCTGGGAGGCATGATGTCTCTACAAAGTCTTCATTATCAGCATCAGCAATGTTAGCAGCCAGTGGCCTTGATGCTGTTGGGAACAAGAAGTGTTTGATGCCATCAGAGAATGACCTGGCACTCCTGCTCTGTTGTAACCCTGAGAGACAGACCATAGCTCACAACTGGAGAGACAACTTAATCTCTCCATGGATCTGATGAATAGCAACTCTCAAACCTCAAAGGGCAGCTAGGAGAGTTATTACTGTATAATAAAATAAGGATAATAGGGTTCTGTGGTTGGAGGTTGTGGTTGGATGCTTGTTGGGAGTAGTCTGTCTCGTGGATGAAACTGAATCCATACCCTTTCCAACTCTTGAGTCCCCCGGCTGCTGTTACATAATTAGCCTATGTGGAGGAAGACAAATGCAATATAAAATTGAAAATGTTCCATCATCATAAATATTCAATGCCCATGTGGATCGATGCAGTAAGTAGGGCAGCTCTGTTCTTTTCAGAGACTAGTTGTTTGAATATGAACACAGACAACAGAAAATCCCTAGTTTCCTCAAGCTCTATCCCATCTCGAAAAACACTTCATTCATCTAGACTCTCCCTGTTAGTGACTACAGTGAACACTGTTGTTCTAAAATCAGAGTTAGACACTACAGGGGGCTAATGAACCGTTTTCCATTAACCTAAATCCTCCACTTCAAATCAGCCTCCTCTAGCTTCATGCAAAATGCTTTTTATGATTACCCGCCCTTTCCTCTTATAAAACCCTGAACCCCCCCTGTGTCTGCTAACTGCTAGCCTCTAACTGCTAACTAGCACACCTTAGCCATGTGTGTCCCAAATGTAACCCTATTCCCTGTGGGCCATGGTCAAAAGTAGTGCACTATATAGGGAATAGGTTGCCATTTGGGACACATTCATTGTTGACTGGTGCCTGTGTCCACCGGCTCCCCCTTCTGGCCTGTAAGTATATCTTCAGAGGAGTGAGACTCATGGGCGGCGCACAATTGGCCCAGCGTCGTCCAGGGTAGGGGAGGGAATGGCCGGCAGGGATGTAGCTCAGTTGATAGAGCATGGCGTTTGCAACGCCAGGGTTGTGGGTTCGATTCCCACAGGGGGCCAGTATAAAAAAAAAATATGTAAGTCGCTCTGGATAAGAGCGTCTGCTAAATGACTAAAATGTAAATGTAAATGTGAGTGCTACCCTCCTCCTCGCTCCAGCAGCCTCCACTGTGACTGTAGCTGTAATTAACAAAATGCTGCTGCCATGCATGGCAATCTAAAGCTAATTAACTAGCAGAGCTTTGTTGAGATCCTTATCCATTCCACTAGGAGTTTATAATGAAACAAATGAATAAATGAAACTCCATGAACAACAAAAAAACTCACAAAGGAACAAAGAAGTTTATTAAAGTTGATAATTTGCTGTCATTGTCAGAGAGGTGGCTGGTGGCGGTGGCTCTGGAGAGTAGGCTAGGTGGGTGGTAACATCATATTATTAATACAACAGAATAACAATAGAATTTAGACCCATTCTGTGGAAATACTCTAGCTGGATTTGTTTTCTCATATCATAGCTTTTCTTCACTGATTATTTTGTAATCTAAACAATGCTCCATGCTCTTTGTTGTTTTATGGTGATCCTATGCCCTCTTCATGTTGTCCATCATGACCCTGCTTTGGAGACGTCAGTACGCTACTGATACCTGACCTAACCTTTGACCCACATCAATAATCAATCCATCAACACCTTTTCATCAATAATGAAACAAGACAAATCTAAGGTGTGTATCGGCAAAGCTATATCTTATTAGTCCCCAAAACATGAATCATTCTTTATTTTGTCCCCTCGAGCTGAAAACAAAATCAGGAATGGACCACGCTGAGTCTCTTCAAGGGGGTAGGAGATGAATTCTTTAAGAGGAAATGTATCTGTGTCATGCAGAACGTGTCACCACTTGTTTTGGCAGCACTTCTGAGAACCAGGAACTTTGAAGATGGTTTGCTTGTTTATGTTTATGTCTGGAGTCTTTGAAATATGTTAACATATAATTAAAATATGTTAACATACATTTAGCTAAATCATCCACAGTGATTATGTTATCAGAGCAGAGAAAACTCAAAATCTCAAGATGAGCCTATTTTTCTAAAGGTAGTTGCAGCAGACTTGGGCCTACACAAAGTGGACATTCAATGATAAAAACATTTAAAATTGGTGCCATTTTGAGCACATGTTATTTTCTCATCTTTCAGCCCCCAGTTCAGAATGGGAACAATGTATGCCTCCCAAATGACCCTGGTCAAGATGTGTGCATTATATAGGGAATAGGGTGCCTTTTGGTACATACAGAGAGCACCAAAAGTATTGTAGCCTGTGAGTGGTTGATGTTTAAGGGTAGCAGGGAGGAAAATCACTCAAGCAGTGAGAGAAAGAGGCCTGCAGATTTTCAAATTACCACTCAAAAAATGTACCGTGAAGAAAAAAGGTTTATGCCTAGCTAACCAGTGATTAATGCAACCTTGCTTTTTTTTACACACCCTAACCAGTACCCTTGAAATGTAAAAGAAGACCTTTAAGGCAGTAACCTATTGTTAAGAAGTTTTGAGGTTCAAATTGTATTGCTTCCTCTATCATGCAGAGGGCCTTCAGCTCTTTGTATAGTAGAGTGTATTTACAATGCAGCTATTCGGTTTGAGTTGTGACTCATGACTAGACCTTGTTTGTTGGTGTCTGAGTTGGTGGCCATGAAGAATTATGTGTGTTATTTTTGCGTGTGAGCTTTGTGTTCTCAGTTTCGTTATTTTTTTCAGTAGCCTTGATCTCTGAACATTGAGTGATGAGAGAGTCAAAGACGTTCACTCATCTGAGCTCATCTTGCACTAAATAACTCACATTGAAAAATATTATTCTACAAATAATTAATTTGTAAGTGGTGCTGTTGTGTAGACTTCTTTGTGAGTTGACGGGGGAGAGTGGGAGTTGTGGACGGCTCTTGGGACACAGTATTACATCCCTGACAGACTCTGTGGAGGCAGGGGATGGGTGGGACTGGCATAAACAGACAGAGGCATGGTGCGCGTGTTTGTCTCAGTCACAGCAGCGCGTTGGCACACACTGTGCCATTACAGCAGCTGTGAATCGATCGACACCTCGGCTCGGCCACACAATATGCTACTCAGCCTGTCAGCTGCCACAAACGCCTGCCCCGCTTGGCTGTGAATCCATCCCCGATCTGCGTACTTAAAGTCTTAATTATCAATCCTCTTCTATCAGAGGGTCTCTCTGGCAGGAGACGTCGCCGGGGCTGGACAGCCAACGCCAGACATCTGACATGTTCAATCTTAAAGATGGAATCCGCATTAGGGAAACAGCGCCTGTCCACCTCACCAACGTTGTTATTGTTTTTGTTTTGTTGACAAAGCGTAGGTGAGGAGTGTCGCGCAGCGTGGAAAAAAAATGTGCAGTACATATTCTGTTGTTCTATTGCAATGATGTTCGAGGGAAAAAAACAGTGTTAATTGTTTACAGTTACTTCTTTGTTGTTGTAATATCGCAAACGGCTGGGGCAGTTTCACCATTAAGTATTCCAGCTTTAAATAATAGATCTGACTGACAAGAATAGCCATGGGAGACCCAAACATTAAGACAGTTCAACTGAGCTCCTAAGGCATTTATAAGTGATAATCTTCAAGAATCAATGGGTTTAAATCATTAATATAAACAATCAAAAACACCTTTAAATATCACATAGTGAACCTTTAAAAATGTATAAATGGCTCACAAGAATCCATCAGCCATGTGAGTCCCAATTCTCCAGACCCCAAAAGTCCTCTATAACCTCTGTTCAGTAAAATGAGGGAAGACATGCTTCTTTCTCAGTCCTTAGGTCCTCTGGCTAAATGACAAGGTGTTAGCTGAATGTGTATGATGGATGGAGAGGTGGCGCAAGATAGTTGCACCAGCAGATAGGCACTAGTAAGGAACCACCTAAATAGGATATTTATTCGTAGGAAGGAACTGGGCCTGTAAGATTATTGACTGACTGAAAAACGTCAGTTCTGAGGTTTCTGACCCTCATCATTACATATGCAAATTTCATAAATAGAGACCTATTGGAGTCTGTGTTCAATTAGGTGTCCTGAAATGATTTGTGTGTCTCTTTGAACGAACTCATTAACTCACTCTCCTCTCAGGGTGACACACACACACACAATGCTCTCAGGCTGGGTAAGTGGAGGTGGTTGACGAGGACAGAATAATCAACCACTCTTCCATGTTATAATGCTAATGTAACGTTATGAAGGGCTTTCAGGCAGAAGGCTTTGAAGTACAACCAGTCTTTTCTTTTTTTTCTTATTTAAAAAATATATATATATTTTACCTTTATTTAACCAGGTAAGCCAGTTGAGAACAAGTTCTCATTTACATCTGCGACCTGGCCAAGATAAAGCAAAGCAATGCGATTAAAAACAACAACAACACAGAGTTACATATGGGATAAACAAAACGTACATCAATAACACAATAGAAAATCTATATACAGTGTGTGCAAATGTAGTAAGTTATGGAGGTAAGGCAATAAATAGGCCATAGTGCAAAAATAATTACAATTTAGTATTAACACTGGAGTAATAGATGTGCAGAAGATGATGTGCAAATAGAGATACTGGGGTGCAAATGAGCAAAATAAATAACAATATGGGGATGAGGTAGTTGGGTGGACTAATTACAGATGGGCTGTGTACAGGTGCTGTGATCGGTAAGCTGCTCTGACAACTGATGCTTAAAGTTAGTGAGGGAGATAAGAGTCTCCAGCTTCAGAGATTTTTGCAGTTCTAGGAAGCCGATTCTAGATTTAACTTTGGATTGGAGATGCTTAATGTGAGTCTGGAAGGAGAGTTTACGGTCTAACCAGACACCTAGGTATTTGTAGTTGTCCACATACTCTAGGTCAGACCTGCCGAGAGTAGTGATTCTAGTCGGGCGGGCGGGTGTAAGCAGCATACATCATAGAGGATGATAAGAAGTAATGCTGAAACAACAAGTGAGAAAATGGTGATTATGAACTCCACACAGAGCAGAGCTATTTTTAGTTGCTTTTCATTGTTACCCGTTAGTGTGGAAGCGACCTCCCGACCTCATATTACAGGGTTGTCATGGCAGCGCTATAACATAAACCACATAATGTATTGACTTTTACCGTTGTGGACAACACAGTATTTGTACATTTGAGTCATTTAGCAGACGCTCTAATCCAGAGCAATTAGGGTTAAATAACTTGCTCAACGGCACATCAACAGATTTTTCACCTAGTCGGCTTGGGGATTCGATCCATCGACCTTTTGTTTACTGGCCCAACGCTCTTAACTGCTAGGCTACCTGCCACCCCTGTATTTGTATAATGTGTTCCTCAGTTTACGTTTCAGTCCAATAGGATTACAGTGTACATTATACTGCTTTGAAATACAATAGGCTTAAGATTGTGTGCTTCAATTCATCATCAGCTGTAAACGCATTATAGTCCAACCAGCTGACATAGCAAGCCGAAGCTTGACCTAGAAAATATGCAACTTATAACTTATCTCATACATTTTGATTAGAACATGAACATACAAGCACATAATTTACTGCCACTTGGCAAATACTTTATGTGGAGCATGATATTATATGTAGGCTGTGTATGTAAATGACATAAATTCAATAAATGTACCTATACAAATACTGACATGTATCTAACATAATGTATACAAGTACACAGTCGTGGCTGTGTAACAGCAGACTGATTAGGATTTATGTCGCGCTGGGGGGGTGTGCTTGTGTGCGTGCGCGTGCGTAGTTACGTGCGTGAATGCGTGCATGTTTAAGATGGCAGGTTGAAGCAGGACCTCCCTCTGCCTTCATGCCTTCCATCTACAATACATCTGGCATCTGTTGCCACAAGCAACACAACTTTCAATTACCGAACCCAGGCTGTTAGCTAGGAGCAATCAAGGTCTCAGTCGCCGCAACTGTGCGTGAGTGTGTCTGTGTACCTCAATTATTTGCTGTTCTAAATGAAGGCACCATTGTTGAGTCAGTGAATGTAATGGACTGTAAAATGTGTCCTACACTGCATAAAATAGCCTGGTCCAGACTGCAAATTGTGTTTAAGAGTCTTTGGCTGCACTGAAATGGCACCCTATTACCTAGTGCACTACTTTTGACCAGACCCGTGGTAGTGCACTATATTGGGAATAGGGTGCCATTTCAGAAGCACCCTATAAGTCCTGTTTTAAAGTCCGGATGCGGATGTCAATGAGATGAGTTGATCACCTTCAGCTCCATCTGTGCTGGGAGGGAGAGGGACAGACGTCCCTGATGTGTTTGCACATAGCATTGTCTACGTGACCCATCTGTTAATGCAAAACATTCTACCATGGCAAAGTTATAGGACAACAACAGACAATCTATCCTTCAGTAAATGATAGCAACCATCGATCACTGTTGTAGTACATCTTGGTCGTTGTGTAAAACTCTTTGCAGAGAGTTGTTGAGGGATGAGGCCAGAGAAGACTTTGGGATTTGAAAGATGACAAATACTGTATACTCTATGTTCCTGGAATAGATGAAAGATGTGCTTCCTACAAGAGTATAGATAGATAAGTAGTTATTCAAGTTGTCTTTTGAGGTACTTTTGAGGTCACCGTGGCATAGTCTGCATCCCTAGATATGGTCCCTGGTCAAAAGTAGTGCATTATATAGGGACTGAAATAAATAATTCTCTCTACTATTATTCTGACATTTCACATTCTTAAAATTAAGTGGTGATCCTAACTGACCTAAAACAGGGAATTTTTACTAGGATTAAATGTCAGGAATTGTGAAAAACTGAGTTTAAATGTATTTGGCTAAGGTGTATGTAAACTTCTGACTTCAACTGTATGTTCCTTGTGAATCTATTCTTCATGAATGGGCTATTGCATGTAATGAAGTAATGGGGACATTATAGTTAATGGATCATGATGTTTACTCCACATCTGATCTGTTGGCAGTTTCCAGGCATCTATTTGCCTAATGGGTTTTGGAGACAGTTTTGTCTGTGTGGTCAGAAAGTCAATAATTATTTTCTATCTTGGTTTCTTCTGAATTCCCTCTTTTATTCTTCCATAAATGTCACAAAAACACAGCTTAATATTTCAAACTATATGAATAAATTCTGTAGAAAACTATCACCCCATTTTCTACGTTTTCCTTGAACCTGATGTGGGTATACAACACTGCTCCCTGTCTTCTACCTCTTTTAGACAATCCATTAAAGTTATGGCATTGACAAAACTCCATGTGCTGCTTCTGATAATACTCTTGAAAAGAGCCATCAATTGATCATAAAGAAAAGGCTCAGCATCACTGAAAGCCAGGACAGACATTTGAGTCATTTAGCAGACGCTCTTATCCAGAGCGACTTACAGGAGCAATTAGGGTTAAGTGCCTTGCTTAAGGGCACATCGACAGATTTTTCACCTAGTCGGCTCGGGGATTAGAACCAGCGACCTTTCGGGTACTGGCACAACGCTCTTAACCACTAAGCTACCTGCCGCCCTGAGAGGACATAGTGCTTTCAGTATGATCTATAATGTACCTTAACGATAACGCCATACACACTCTCTCTCATTCCTGCCACAGGTCATCCACGAGGCTAGCACACACACACACACACACACACACACACACACACACACACACACACACACACACACAGTCGTCAACATAATGCTCTCAGTCCGGATGGCTGGTGTTTTCAGTTCGTTAGTTGCAACAGTTTGGACAGCCACTTTAACAGGTGCTGACAGCCATTAACAATGAGGATGAGTTGAAGCAGCTGTGTCAATTCAGTCACATATGCATCAGGGTAGAAGGTTAGACAGGAAAAATATAAACAGACTGCACCCCACTGGAATAACAGGAACAGAATGCAAAATGTCTTAATAGCCCATAAACCAACTGCAGTTCTAAAGTGCTTGAACAATAATTACTCTCTCAGGGGCATATCCTAACTTCAATTTAGTTGGATTTTCACTTAGTCTCCCAATGAAATCAATGTATGACTAAGTGAAAATTCAACTTAAGTGGAAGTTAGGATACAACACTGCTCTCTGAAGAGATAAATACACCTTCATGTCCACCAAACATTTCAGAATAAGTGCTATGAGTAGTTAGGTTTCCATCCAATTTGCAACAGATTTTCATGAGAATATTCTAAAATCTGCATAAAACAATATGCGCATTTTCCCACCGGAGATGTTTCCATCAAACTGACTTTATGCGGATAAAAGGCTGTGCGTGATTACGTAGTGCAAATGCAAATAACTTTTGCCATTAAATTCCCATGTACTGAATGAAAAATACAAGTTAAATGGGTTTCCATCACATTTTCAACTCTACTGATGGTTTTGTCACAAAAACTGTTGTGTTATATAGCAAATGTGCCCACTTTGGTCTTGGCACATGCGCTCTAGCCAACAGCTCGCAGATACAGTTCGGGTAGGCTACATACATTATGACAGGGTTTCCCAAAACTCGGTCCTCGGGACCACAAGGGGTGCACGTTTTGATTTTTGCCCTAGCACTACACAGCTTATTCAATTAATCAACTAATCATCAAGTTTTGATTATTTCAATCAGCTGTGTAGTGTTAGGGTAAAAACCAAAACGTGCACCCCTTGGGGTCTTGAGGACCAATATTGGGAAACTCTGCATCAAGAGATTATTATGGATACGAGTAACATTATTTGTATTTGTCAAAAGGGCAGCCAAGCATTGATCATCATGTCACCAGAATAAGACCCTCTATATATTTGGGAAAGGAGCATGCACTTTCACCACCCTGTGAAGTTCATCATAACTTATTTAATATGTAGCCTAATAAACTGCATGGTTTTCCGAGACGTATTGGGAGGACCACACAACATATCATCGCGTGACTCCAAGTTTACTTCGATATGATGGTTATTATTACATTAACATTTTAGTCATTTAGCAGACGCTCTTATCCAGAGCGACTTACAGTTAGTGAGTGCATACATTTTCATACTGGCCCCCCATGGGAAACGAAACCACAACCCTGGCGTTGCAAGCGCCATGCTCTAACAACTGAGCTACAGGGGACTACATTTATATCAATATTTGCGCATAAAGGCATTTCCACCGATATTTCTCACATAATTAATTTTACAGACACAAAAAGATCCCACCATGTCGAACAAACAAATTGTCTGTCAGCAATTATTAAAATTGTATCCATCAGCCCGGTCATTACTTTTTTAATGTGTCAGGTAATTCATCTACATGAAATGGTTGGATGGAAACGTGGCGTATATTAACTTTACATAGAACGTTTGGTGAAAGTTTAGCCTATTCAAAGTATTAAAACTCCCTGCGCCAGCATCTAAACTCTAATAAGGACTTTCTTTGTATTCTGTGTGAGCAGTTTTCTCTCTGGCCATACCCTGGGTTAAGCTGAAATGATGCCCCTGCATAAACAAGTTAGATGTTCACCAAACTTCTAGGAATAAGAGCCATCTATTAACTCAGCTTTTGATTAAAAGTTTGGCGGAAGTCAAAGTCTACGGTGCTTGCTCTCTTTATTAAAAGTTCCTGCTCTGGCTAAAAACTCTGGTATAAACTCTTGTATAAACTATGGTATAACCTCTGGTATAAACTCTAGTATAAACTCTAGTATAAACTCTGGTATAAACTCTGGTATAAACTCCGGATATCATCTTTGTATTCAGTGTAAGCAGCCTTTTCTCTCCAGACTAGCTGCATGATGGAGCTGTTGGTCTCTAATGGGGGTGGATGTTAATGAAGGATTTATAATAGGCATGAACCAGAGAGGAGGTAGAGAGAGAGAGATAGAGATAGAAAGAGGAATATCTAATGTTACTGTTATCTAAAGCACTGCACTCTTTAGTCTGGGCCTACGTTTGAGTTCAGCTCATATAGCAAAGGCCTCTTTCATGTTTCCCTAGTCGTTGTCTGAGTCCCAAATGGCACCCTATCCCCTATAGTACACTAAATAGTTCACTATAAAGGGAATAGTGTGAAAGGTTGGCTTTGTGCTAAACTGTCACTACGCTGACAGCTGTCAATTAGTGAGAGTGGACGCCCTCAGAGAGAGGAGAGTGAAGGTGAGGTGAGTAATATACCAAGCACATGTCAGCATGCATGGCTGCACTGAGATAAAACAGCCATAAAAGTGATTCAGGAGAGAAAATAGGGACATTTCTCTTTCATATCGGGACAAAGAGAGCTGTCTTGTAGCTGTTGTTTTTAGTCGTCTACTTCTGAGTCACAATCATCCAACCAAGATAGAGATAGTCACAATCATTCAACCAAGATAGAGATAGTCACAATCATTCAACCAAGATAGAGATAGTCACAATCATCCAACCAAGATAGAGATAGTCACAATCATTCAACCAAGATAGAGATAGTCACAATCATCCAACCAAAGATAGAGATAGTCACAATCATCCAACCAAGATAGAGATAGTCACAATCATTCAACCAAGATAGAGATAGTCACAATCATTCAACCAAGATAGAGATAGTCACAATCATTCAACCAAGATAGAGAAAGTCACAATCCTTAAACGGCATTCAAATATTTGAACACACACAGGGTGCTGCATTACATATGAACTTGACATGACACGAACATGAACCTGACAATCTAACCAGAGAAATTTGAAATGTTTGCAATCTACCAGTGCATGTTGTCTTTCCATTTCTCTCCATTGAGAAGAAGGATTGCGATAGAAAGGAAAGGAATGCAAGTCTTGTTGTGTGCTTTCCCAAATCCTTTTACAGTAGCTGTAATGAATCAAAACCTGCATGACTGTTTCCGTTGAATTTCTTTTGAATGACCTTAAAACTGGTGGCAAAGGAGACAAAGGGGATATCCACAGACTCAGTCCTCATCTTGACAAACCCATTCTGCAGCTCTGGTCCACAGTTAAAGACAAACAACTCTGTAAGTCCTGCCAGCTCCAGACTATTCACATTCATTGCAGGTGTGAGAAAAAGAGGAAAGATGCTGCAATTCAAATGCTGTTGTTCATAGTATCCCCAATGCTGTGAGGGCAGATTGTGTGTGTGTGTGTGTGTGTGTGTGTGTGTGTGTGTGTGTGTGTGTGCGTGTGCGTGTGCGTGTGCGAGAGGGGTGGGAGCTGGCACACAGGGATGCAGGGAGGAATTAATTGTCTTTCCATGCCTGCTGGGCTACTCACACCATCTCACCTAGGCCTCCCTCTACTAATACACACACTCTCTCTCTCTTTCCTGAGTGAGACCCATATCTTCATCCCACATCCTCATGCAGAACGTTTTATCCCTGGCCTCAGTGTGACTTCAGAATATTTCCTTTCTGGACAATTGCTATAGTCACATAGGGTACAATCAAAATGGCACCCTAATGCCTATATACAGATGTCGGATCTTAATTTGATCATGCTTTTGTTGCTGAGAATTTTCCTGCACCGCAGGAAATGCAGATGAGCTTCGTGATTTACATGAATTCACTTTTGGCTAGCTAATAACCACCGATCAAGCAACATTATGGTCTAAACGTTCAAATCCTGTTGCTGCTTGGGGTGTCATTTCAGACTCAGCCATAGCCTTATCCCTGACCTCATTGTGACTCCTCATGCTTCAGACTATTTCATATCCTCTGGAGGATTGTTATGATCACATAATTTGTTCCTCTCAGTCAGCTCAGCTCCAGTCTGAAGATCAGATCAATATGATCATTCATTATTGTCATTGGAGCGTTTGTGATCCGAAGCTCTTTCTCATCTAACCATTTTGCATTAGATCATGTTACTGAAGATAATCATCACCAGAATCTGAATCAGTCATGGGAATCGGATTAGACTGGGGCTGCGGCTGAAATGGCATCCTATTCCCTTCTACAGTGCACTACTTTTGACCATAGCCTGGTACAGTTGAAGTCGGAAGTTTACATACACGTAGGTTGGAGTCATTAAAACTCGTTTTTCAACCACTCCACAAATTTCTTGTTAACAAACTATAGTTTTGGCAAGTCGGTTAGGACATCTACTTTGTGCATGACACAAGTCATTTTTCCAACAATTGTTTACAGACAGATTATTTCACTTATAATTCATTGTATCACAATTCCATTGGGTCAGAAGTTGACTGTGCCTTTAAACAGCTTGGAAAATTCCAGAAAATGATGTAATGGCTTTAGAAGCTTCTGATAGGCTAATTGACATCATTTGAGTCAATTGGAGGTGTACGTGTGGATGTATTTCAAGGCCTACCTTCAAACTCAGTGCCTCTTTGCTTGACATCATGGGAAAATCAAAATAAATCAGCCAAGACCTCAGAACATTTTTTTAGACCTCCACAAGTCTGGTTTATCCTTGGGAGCAATTTTCAAACACCTGAAGGTACCACGTTAGTCTGTACAAACAATAGTACGCAAGTATAAACACCATGGGACCACGCAGCCGTCATACCACTCAGGAAGGAGACGTGTTCTGTCTCCTAGAGATGAACGTACTTTGGTGCGAAAAGTGCAAATCAATCCCAGAACAACAGCAAAGGACCTTGTGAAGATGCTGGAGGAAACAGGTACAAAGTATCTACATCCACAGTAAAACGAGTCATATATCGACATAACCTGAAAGGCCGCTCAGCAAGGAAGAAGCCACTGCTCCAAAACCGCCATAAAAAAGCCAGACTACGGTTTGCAACTGCACATGGGGACAAAGGTCGTACTTTTTGGAGAAATGTGCTCTGGTCTGATGAAACAAAAATAGAACTGTTTGGCCATAATGACCATTGTTATGTTTGGAGGAAAAAGGTGGTGCTTGCAAGCCGAAGAACACCATCCCAACCGTAAAGCACAGGGGTGGCAGCATCAAGCTGTTGGGGTGCTTTGCTGCAGGAGGGACTGGTGCACTTCACAAAATAGATGGCATCATGAGGAAGGAAAATGATGTGGATATATTGAAGCAACATCTCAAGATGGTCCTCTGTAGCTCAATTGGTAGAGCATGGCGCTTGTAATGCCAGGGTAGTGGGTTCGATCCCCGGGACCACCCATACGTAAAAATGTATGCGCACATGACTGTAAGTCGCTTTGGATAAAAGCGTCTGCTAAATGGCATATCAAGACATCAGTCAGGAACTTAAAGCTTGGTTGCAAATGGGTCTTCCAAATGGACAATGACCCCAAGCATACTTCCAAAGCTGTGGCAAAATGGCTTAAGGACAACAAAGTCAAGGTATTGGAGTGGCCATCACAAAGCCCTGACCTCAATCCTATAGAAAATATGTGGGCAGAACTGAAAAAGCGTGTGCGAACAAGGAGGCCTACAAACCTGACTCAGTTACACCAGCTCTGTCAGGAGGAATGGGCCAAAATTCACCCAACTTATTGTGGGAAGGCTACCCGAAATGTTTGACTCAAGTTAAACAATTTAAAGGCAATGCTACCAAATACTAATTGAGTGTATGTAAACTTCTGACCCACTGGGAATGTGATGAAATAAATGGAAGCTGAAATAAATCATTCTCTCTACTATTATTCTGACATTTCACATTCTTAAAATGAAGTGGTGATCCTAACTGACCTAAGACAGGGAATTTTTACTAGGATTAAATGTCAAGAATTGTGAAAAACTGAGTTAAAATGTATTTGGCTAAGGTGTTTGTAAACTTCTGACTTCAACTGTATAGGGGATAGGTTAGCATTTTGGACGCAGACCCAGTCTAATCCGATTGCCATGGCTGATTCTGGTTCTGGTGATGAATATCTTCAGTAACATGATCTTATGCAAAATGGTTAGATGCGGAAGAATAATGAAGGAAAAATAATGTGTCCTTTCCCAGAATTCTTTGTTTTTCCAGAAGTCCTGGTTGGAAGATTCCGGATATCCTGATTATTTCCTCCTGATTACAGGATTCTTCCAACCAGAATGTCTGGAAAACCTGGGAATTTTTTGAATGTTACCATCATTTTGCAACCCTAGCCCCTGTTAAAAACCTGTATCTTTTCCTACCATATCTGACACTATATTTTCCCTAGCATGATCATAATATGGAGTCAAGAGTTTTTAAGCAAAGTTTTACGAACAATAAACATTAAATGATTTATTTTACGATGAATCTGAGGCAAATAATCTTCAACCTTGAGATAAACGACATCCTTCTGTGGAATGGTTTTAGCATTCAGAGAGCCTACTACAGTAAAGACTATTGTACCTGATAACAAAAGCCTGCGAGTGGAACGATAACCTCGGGAGCACAGCTCTCGGGATGAAAAAATGCCTAATGGAGCATGGCTGCGTCCCAAATTGCACCCTATTCCCTATATAGTGCACTACAACGCTCTGATCGAATATAAAACATTTTTAAACGCTGAGGCTGATTTCATCTCTGCATACTGCATTTTTCCTTTAGGGCTGACAGACAGCCAGCCTCTGGAATTAACCGAGGGATGAAATATATGTGCTTTCTCATTATTGAATTGAGCATAATAACACAGTGACGTTGTATGGTTTTCATTAGGACTTAATGTAGGCTATAGGTCAAATGTCAAAATGTTTGCCTCTTTTGCCTCTTTTACAATGGAAAAACTATATGATTTCTGTACATTAATTTGCCACACAAACCAATTAGCCAATGATGGACATTCTAGGCCTTCTTCCATCTAATCAAATATTCTCAGAATCTATAGCATGTTTTAAGATTCTATAGCCAGTGGGATGTCCCCATTGGTCCTCTAGCCATGTGAAATGGTGAGCTATAAAGCTATAACCAGCCCTTTCTCTCTCATCCTCTCTTCCTATTCTCTCTTTCTTATGCATAAACTTAAAAGATCAAGATCCTAGTATTATCTATATTTCATTGTGATAGCCTCTTGTTTACGACTTCTATTCCACAACAGTAATGTCCTGCTCTTCTGATCAAAGAGTGATGTTCATCAGAGGCAACAGGCTGTGTAGTTTAGCACAACTAAGGTTTATTTCTGAGAGGTCGTACGTGTTTGAGATCGACTATTGCGATCGGCGACTGCAGACGAACTGATCTACGAATCACCTTGCATCCTAAATTATTACTCATTATTGTTTGTAGATCAGTCCTTTTTCTCTGTGATCAGCGACTGAGCAAAATTGATGATCTCAAACACGGCATATTCTGCTCTTGTTTAACCAATGCCTTGATTCCACATAAATACATATTTTATTTTTATTTTTACAATGGATTCAATTCACTAGTTTGAAGTGAGAAACAACAACAATTCTGTATTGCCCTCTTAGCGGAGCACATGAGGATTATGGCCTACATTTTCGTATTATCGCTGAGAATTGCAGAACATACAGTGGGGAAAAAAGTATTTAGTCAGCCACCAATTGTGCAAGTTCTCCCACTTAAAAAGATGAGAGAGGCCTGTAATTTTCATCATAGGTACTCGTCAACTATGACAGACAAATTCAGAAAAGAAAATCCAGAAAATCACATTGTAGGATTTTTTATGAATTTATTTGCAAATTATGGTGGAAAATAAGTATTTGGTCACCTACAAACAAGCAAGATTTCTGGCTCTCACAGACCTGTAACTTCTTCTTTAAGAGGCTCCTCTGTCCTCCACTCGTTACCTGTATTAATGGCACCTGTTTGAACTTGTTATCAGTATAAAAGACACCTGTCCACAACCTCAAACAGTCACACTCCAAACTCCACTATGGCCAAGACCAAAGAGCTGTCAAAGGACACCATAAACAAAATTGTAGACCTGAACCAGGCTGGGAAGACTGAATCTGCAATAGGTAAGCAGCTTGGTTTGAAGAAATCAACTGTGGGAGCAATTATTAGGAAATGGAAGACATACAAGACCACTGATAATCTCCCTCGATCTGGGGCTCCACGCAAGATCTCACCCCGTGGGGTCAAAATGATCACAAGAACGGTGAGCAAAAATCCCAGAACCACACGGGGGGACCTAGTGAATGACCTGCAGAGAGCTGGGACCAAAGTAACAAAGCCTACCATCAGTAACACACTACGCCGCCAGGGACTCAAATCCTGCACTGCCAGACGTGTCCCCCTGCTTGTCCAGGCCCATCTGAAGTTTGCTAGAGTGCATTTGGATGATCCAGAAGAGGATTGGGAGAATGTCATATGGTCAGATGAAACCAAAATATAACTTTTTGGTAAAAACTCAACTCGTCGTGTTTGGAGGACAAAGAATGCTGAGTTGCATCCAAAGAACACCATACCTACTGTGAAGCATGGGGGTGGAAACATCAAGCTTTGGGGCTGTTTTTCTGCAAAGGGACCAGGACGACTGATCCGTGTAAAGGAAAGAATGAATGGGGCCATGTATCGTGAGATTTTGAGTGAAAACCTCCTTCCATCAGCAAGGGCATTGAAGATGAAACGTGGCTGGGTCTTTCAGCATGACAATGATCCCAAACACACCGCCCGGGCAACGAAGGAGTGGCTTCGTAAGAAGCATTTCAAGGTCCTGGAGTGGCCTAGCCAGTCTCCAGATCTCAACCCCATAGAAAATCTTTGGAGGGAGTTGAAAGTCTGTGTTGCCCAGCGACAGCCCCAAAACATCACTGCTCTAGAGGAGATCTGCATGGAGGAATGGGCCAAAATACCAGCAACAGTGTGTGAAAACCTTGTGAAGACTTACAGAAAACGTTTGACCTGTGTCATTGTCAACAAAGGGTATATAACAAAGTATTGAGAAACTTTTGTTATTGACCAAATACTTATTTTCCACCATAATTTGCAAATAAATTCATTACAAATACTACAATGTGATTTTATGGAATTTTTCTCATTTTGTCTGTCATAGTTGACATGTACCTATGATGAAAATTACAGGCCTCTCTCATCTTTTTAAGTGGGAGAACTTGCACAATTGGTGGTTGACTAAATACTTTTTTTCCCCACTGTATGTAAATCTGAACTCACATACAGTGGGGAAAACAAGTATTTAGTCAGCCACCAATTGTGCAAGTTCTCCCACTTAAAAAAGATGAGAGAGGCCTGTAATTTTCATCATAGGTACACGTCAACTATGACAGACAAAATGAGAAAAAAGAATCCAGAAAATCACATTGTAGGATTTTAATGAATTTATTTGCAAATTATGGTGGAAAATAAGTATTTGGTCAATAACAAAAGTTTCTCAATACTTTGTTATATACCCTTTGTTGGCAATGACACAGGTCAAACGTTTTCTGTAAGTCTTCACAAGGTTTTCACATACTGTTGCTGGTATTTTGGCCCATTCCTCCATGCAGATATCCTCTAGAGCAGTGATGTTTTGGGGCTGTCGCTGGGCAACACAGACTTTCAACTCCCTCCAAAGATTTTCTATGGGGTTGAGATCTGGAGACTGGCTAGGCCACTCCAGGACCTTGAAATGCTTCTTACAAAGCCACTCCTTCGTTGCCCAGGCGGTGTGTTTGGGATCATTGTCATGCTGAAAGACCCAGCCACGTTTCATCTTCAATGCCCTTGCTGATGGAAGGAGGTTTTCACTCAAAATCTCACGATACATGGCCCCATTCATTCTTTCCTTTACACGGATCAGTCGTCCTGGTCCCTTTGCAGAAAAACAGCCCCAAAGCATGATGTTTCCACCCCCATGCTTCACAGTAGGTATGGTGTTCTTTGAATGCAACTCAGCATTCTTTGTCCTCCAAACACGACGAGTTGAGTTTTTACCAAAAAGTTATATTTTTGTTTCATCTGACCATATGACATTCTCCCAATCCTCTTCTGGATCATCCAAATGCACTCTAGCAAACTTCAGACGGGCCTGGACATGTACTGGCTTAAGCAGGGGGACACGTCTGGCACTGCAGCATTTGAGTCCCTGGCGGCGTAGTGTGTTACTGATGGTAGGCTTTGTTACTTTGGTCCCAGCTCTCTGCAGGTCATTCACTAGGTCCCCCCGTGTGGTTCTGGGATTTTTGCTCACCGTTCTTGTGATCATTTTGACCCCACGGGGTGAGATCTTGCGTGGAGCCCCAGATCGTGGGAGATTATCAGTGGTCTTGTATGTCTTCCATTTCCTAATAATTGCTCCCACAGTTGATTTCTTCAAACCAAGCTGCTTACCTATTGCAGATGTAGTCTTCCCAGCCTGGTGCAGGTCTACAATTTTGTTTCTGGTGTCCTTTGACAGCTCTTTGGTCTTGGCCATAGTGGAGTTTGGATTGTGACTGTTTGAGGTTGTGGACAGGTGTCTTTTATACTGATAACAAGTTCAAACAGGTGCCATTAATACAGGTAACGAGTGGAGGACAGAGGAGCCTCTTAAAGAAGAAGTTACAGGTCTGTGAGAGCCAGAAATCTTGCTTGTTTGTAGGTGACCAAATACTTATTTTCCACCATAATTTGCAAATAAATTCATTAAAAATCCTACAATGTGATTTTCTGGAAATAAAATTCTCAATTTGTCTGTAATAGTTGACGTGTACCTATGATGAAAATTACAGGCCTCTCTCATCTTTTTAAGTGGGAGAACTTGCACAATTGGTGGCTGACTAAATACTTTTTTCCCCACTGTACACCCTACAGAGATACAATGTCCTTAAAGCTACAATATGCAACTTTTTGGGTGTCTGACCAAA
Source organism: Coregonus lavaretus (assembly GCF_964263955.1). Classification (NCBI taxonomy): domain Eukaryota; kingdom Metazoa; phylum Chordata; class Actinopteri; order Salmoniformes; family Salmonidae; genus Coregonus; species Coregonus lavaretus. Next base: position 16,217,843 of record NC_139990.1, read on the forward strand.
TTCACACAGAAATGTGTTATATATATTTTATTCTCATTGAAAGCAAGTCTAAGAAGTGGTAGATCTGTTCTATGTGCTCTATTTCTATGCTTCCCGTTCTTAACTTTTTCGTTTTTGTCTTTTACTTTCGGTTTTGTATGCCAGCTCTAAATAGCTGAAAATACAATATTTTTGGTTATGGAAAATATATTTCACAGTGGTTTAGATGGTGCAATGATTCTCTACACGACTGCTTGTTTTGTCACATAAACTGAAATTAGCGGAAATGGCGGAGCGATTTCTGCATAGTGCATCTTTAAGTATGGCCTGCCCTCCATTTTAGTTAAGTTAACGTAAATATCTCTCTTCACTTTGTTTCCATCCAACACTCCACTAAGGGTAATTAATATGAGGCTGGTAGAAAGAAAACTCCCCTTAATTAAACATAAACACTTCAGATGCTTCAGTGAAGCGAATCCTCTGCATCTCCGTGGGCAGTGTTGTTCCTACCCTTGTCTCCATGGTGACTGGCTGGATCTGCAGAGGATGCAAACAGAGTGGGAACTTTAATTTTCTGACAGCGAATGGCTCGATGCGATGGCACTCGCACGCTAGAGCTCACTGACGAAGGCCTTGGGGCCATCTTTGTGACGCATTCATATTGAAAGTGTCTAATTTGAAATGCATTTACAATTTGATTTCATGATTTACTTTTATTAAAACGGACTTTGTCATCACTTTAAAATGGATTTCTGCTCATGGATGAATTGATGGGTTATTTTAAAGGGGCAATGCTTTCTGTGACATGGAAAATGCCATTATATAGTGTTGTGTGGTGGAAATTATCCAACCATTATGTAGAAATAATGTTGAATATAATAATAAACTACATTCATCAATCTGACAATATAATGTGAATAAATGCAACAAGCCCCATACGTCTCTGGAGGAATCTAGTCAAGGTAACAAGCCTTACATCACTTCTCAGTATGACTACAATGAACATGTGTCTAACTTGCACTGCATTTATTAAGAGACTAGATACAAATAGCTAATCATGGCGACCAATGTTCTAGCATTAATTTATTGAGGCAAGCGCTGTAATTAGTAGTGTAATTAACAATTACCAATAGACCTACTAAATTATAAGCGTATAGTCAATCAAATAATTACTCTATAAAACGAAGATTGCATTTACCCAATTCAACTAATATAATTTATTAGCCGTGAAATAATTAACACACAAACAATTAGTGTACATGAGATACATGATACATTATAGAATAACAGAGTAAATGACTATCACCAATATGCTAAGACTTAACATGGTTACACGTGTCTTCAGTTCAGAATCATCTCTAAGAGAAAAAACTGTGTGTGACAACTTCTCAAAGTATGAGCAAATTCCCTTACCTTTTAACCAAATTCAAGCAGAAACTCACCCCCGACCTGAATTAGTATTTCTTTGCACTTCGCTAGTAAAAACAAAAGACAGGAAAACACACCCCGATTCTTATCTAATCAACTAAATTTAAATGATAGGAGCACACCCCTGTGTCGCTCCTCTTTGAACTATCCGCCATGTGCCGAACAAAATAGAACAGTTTCCCTGTAACAATAAATCCATAGCACTTACAGTACAATAAAACATATACAAATGTGTAGCTCTTTATGAACTCTTGAAACAATCCAAACATGACAATTTAATTCATACAGTAACATTAATTTAGTCGATTCAAGTCTCATCAGTCTTCACACCTCTCCTGGCATCAGTGACCCCAGGATTCTGTGGGAACGTCTCTTCCTCGAGATTGCCACAGATAAGGTGTGTTTGATCCCTGTGATAGCCAACAAATGGTCTGCCATCCAAACAATTATATATATCATGATTGAGTCGTCACACTGTGCTCCCACGCCAGACAGTCGCAAGTATTACCTTCTCTCATTCTTCCAATAAAATAGTTTCTTAGATGTTGTTTACGTTTTTGAAGTTGAAGAAAGCTTACATTAAGCTTGCTTGCATTAAATCCACCATGCTGACTTTTTAATAACATTTTGAAATCATCACTGGTATGTCTAATAAATCAATGTGTTTGTTTATTTCTGGTCGTGCGGGTGTGTTGTACTGCTATACTGTTTGTTGCTACTTGGCTACCTGCCAAACTTTTTCGCTTTTTGCTCTCAATAACTATTTAATCAAACTCTGTATTTAACAAGTTTACCAAGGTCTTAGTTTTGTCCTCACACACATTTTTTTATTACACTTTTTCAACCTGATCACTTTACCTGGACAAAGATCTGCAGGACCTCCTCCGGACGAAAAAAAGATAGCTAAGTAACATTATGCCTTCTCATTGCAGTCACTGTACTCTTAATATATAGGAGAACTATCACCTTATGGTGAGGATAGCCTAGTTGCAAGCTCGTCTTCAGACGCAATCGTTAGGCAAGGGCAATTTAACTGTAGGAAAGGATGATACAGCGTCAGTGCCACCAGTAAAAGCAAGTAGTAGTGTAATCCCCCCTGCACAGTCCCCGCAGACTGACAATTTTCTCATGGCTTCTGGAAAGAAATGCTTTCGGCATGCTCAACCGGTGTCGCTCATTAAACCGACAGAACCTTTCAACCAGTTTTCCCCAATAAGCAACAAGTCGGAGTCAGAGCCTTAGCCTTCTCAGGTCTCTCCTCCACCCGTTACGGGGTTTTAGCCAAAGACTCCCACCATTAGCTCTGACAAATTGAAAATCCTAGTCATTGGCGACTCCATTCCCCGCAATATTAGACTTAAAAATAATCATCCAGCAATCATACATTGTTTACCGGGGTCAGGGCTACCGACGGAAAGGCTAATCTGAAGATGGTGCTGGCTGAGGCTAAAATTGGCGAGTGTAAATGGTATAGGGCTATTGATACCACGTCGGCACCAACAATGTTAGGATGAAACAGTCAGAGGTCACCAAGCGCAACATAACTTCAGCGTGTAACTTAGCTAGAAAGATGTGTTGACATCGAGTAATTTTCTCTGGCCCCCTCCCAGTTAGGGGGAGTGATGAGCTCTACAGCAGTCTCACAACTCAATCGCTGGTTGAAAACTGTTTTCTGCCCCTCCCAAAATATAGAATTTGTAGATAACTGGCCCTCTTTCTGGGCCAGTTATCTACAACAGGACCAAGCCTGGCCTGCTGAGGAGTGACAGACTCCATCCAAGCTGGAGGGGTGCTCTCATCTTATCTATCAACATAGACAGGGCTCTAACTCCTCTAGCTCCACAATGAGATAGGGTGCAGACCAGGCAGCAGCCTGCAAGCTTAGTGGAGTCTGCCACTAGCACAGTCAGTGTAGTCAGCTCAGCTTTCCCGATTGAGACTGTGTCTGTGCCTTGATCTAGGTCGAGCAAAACTAAACATGGCGGTGTTCGCCTTAGCAATCTCACTGGAATAAAGACCTCCTCTATTCCTGTCATTATTGAAAGAGATTGTGATAATATCTCTCATCTCAAAATAGGACTACTTAATGTTAGATCCCTCAGTTCCATGGCAGTCATAGTCAATGATCTAAACACTGATCCTAACCTTCATGTGATTGGCCTGACTGAAACATGGCCCAAACCTGATGAATTTACTGTGTTAAATGAGGCCTCTCTTCCTGGTTACACTAATGACCATATCCCCCGCTCATCCCGCTAAGGCGGAGGTGTTGCTAACATTTATGACAGCAAATTTCAATGTACAAAAAAAAATGAGACTGCATTTTCGTCTTTTGAGCTTCTAGTCATGAGATCTATGCAGCCTTCTCAATCGCTTTTTATAGCTGCTGTTTACAGGTCTCCTGGGCCGTATGCAGCGTTCCTCACTGAGTTCCCTGAATTCCTATCGGACGATGGCAGATAATATTCGATATTCACGTGGAAAATCCACAGAGGCTTTTGGAGCGATCATTGACTTTGTGGGTTTTGACCAACACGTCTCCGGACCTACTCATTGCCACAGTCATACCCTGGATCTAGTTTTGTCCCGTGGACTATCGGACAACCATTTTATTACGTTTGCAATCGCAACAAATAATCCCCATAGGGAGGCGCACAATTGGCCCAGACCAAGGATTATCAAAAGCTGCACTATAAATTCTTGGACAACCCAAAGATTCCAAGATGCACTTCCAGACTCCCTCCACCTTCCCAAGGACGTCAGAGTACAAAAATCAGTTAACCACCTAACCGAGGATCTAAATTTAACGCTGAAGCAAGCTTCCAGAAAATTGGAACGGAAATGGCGTTCCACCAAACTGTACGTTTTCCGACTAGCTTGGAAAGACACTACCGTGCAATATCAAAGAGCAATCACTGCTACTCGATCAGCCTACTTTTCCAACCTAATTGAGTAATAATAACAATCCAAAATGTTTTTTTGATACTGTCGCAAAGCTAACTAAAAAGCAGCTTTCCCCAAGAGAGGATGGCCTTCACTTCAGCAGTGATGAATTCATGAACTTCTTCGACGAAAAGATCATGATCAGTGGAAAGCAAATTACGGACTCATCTTTGGATCTGCGTATTTCTCCAAAACTCACATGTCCTGAGTCTGCACAGAACTGTCAGGACCTAAGATCAATGGAGACACTCAAGTTTTTTTATCCTTTATCTCTCGCCACATTCACGAAACTAATCATGGCCTCTAAACATTCCAGGGGCCTATTGGACCCTATTCCAACTAAACTACTGAAATAGCTACTTCCTGTGCTTGGCCTTCCTATGTTGAACACAATAAACGGCTCCCTATCCTCCGAATCTGTACCAAACTCACTAAAAGTGGCAGTAATAAAGCCTCTCCTGAAAAAGCCAAACCTGAAAAAAACAAAAAAACATTGGCCTATATCGAATCTCCCATTCCTTTCTAAATTCTTTGAAAAAGCTGTTGCGCAGAAACTCACTGCCTTCCTGAAGACAAATAATTAATACGAAATGCTACAGTCTGGTTTTAGACACCATCACAGTACTGAAACTGCACTCGTGAAGGTGGTAAATTACCTTTTAATGGTGTCAGACAAAGGCTCTGCATCTGTCCTTGTGCTTCTAGACCTTAGTGGTGCTTTGACACCATCGATCACCAAATTATTTTGGAGAGATTGGAAACCCTAATTGGTCTTGCCTGGTTTAGATCTTATCTGTCAGATAGATATTAGTTTGTCTCTGTGGATGGTTTGTCCTCTGACAAATCAAATGTAAGTTTCGGTGTTCCTCAAGGTTCCGTTTTAGGACCACTATTGTTTTCACTATATATTTGACCTCTTAGTGATGTCATTCGGAAACACAATGTCAACTTTCACTGCTATGCGGACGACACACAGATGTACATTTCGATGAAACATGGTGAAGCCCCAAAATTGCCTACCCTGGAAGCCTGTGTTTCAGACATAAGGAAGTGGATGGCGGCAAATATTTTACTTTTAAACTCGGACAAAACAAAGATATCTGCTGTTTGATCTGACAATTAATATTGATGATTGTACAGTGGTCTCAAATAAAACTGTGAAGTACCTCGGCGTTACTCTGGACCCTGATCTCTCTTTTGATGAACATATCAAGAATATTTCATGGGCAGCGTTTTTCCATCTTAGTAACATTGCAAAAATGTTGCAGAATATGCAGAAATATGCAGAAAAGCTAATCCATGCTTTTGTCACTTCTAGATTAAACTGCAATGCTCTACTCTCCGGCTACCCTAATAAGGCACTAAATAAACTTCAGTTAGTGCTAAATACGGCTGCTAAATTCTTGACTAGAACCCAACATTTTTATCATATTACTCCAGTGATAGCTTCTCTACACTAGCTTCCTGTTAAGGCTAGGGCTGATTTCAAGGTTTTACTGCTAACCTACAAAGCATTACATGGACTTGCTCCTACCTATTTCTCCGATTTGCTCCTGCTGTACATACCTACAGTGGGGAGAACAAGTATTTGATACACTGCCGATTTTGCAGGTTTTCCTACTTACAAAGCATGTAGAGGTCTGTAATTTTTATCATAGGTACACTTCAACTGTGAGAGACGGAATCTAAAACAAAAATCCAGAAAATCACATTGTATGATTTTTAAGTAATTCATTTGCATTTTATTGCATGACATAAGTATTTGATCACCTACCAACCAGTAAGAATTCCGGCTCTCACAGACCTGTTAGTTTTTCTTTAAGAAGCCCTCCTGTTCTTCACTCATTACCTGTATTAACTGCACCTGTTTGAACTCGTTACCTGTTGTCCACACACTCAATCAAACAGACTCCAACCTCTCCACAATGGCCAAGACCAGAGAGCTGTGTAAGGACATCAGGGATAAAATTGTAGACCTGTACAAGGCTGGGATGGGCTACAGGACAATAGGTTAAGCAGCTTGGTGAGAAGGCAACAACTGTTGGCGCAATTATTAGAAAATGGAAGAAGTTCAAGATGACAGTCAATCACCCTCGGTCTGGGGCTCCATGCAAGATCTCACCTCGTGGGGCATCAATGATCATGAGGAAGGTGAGGGATCAGCCCAGAACTACACGGCAGGACCTGGTCAATGACCTGAAGAGAGCTGGGACCCCAGTCTCAAAGAAAACCATTAGTAACACAATACGCCGTCATGGATTAAAATCCTGCAGCGCACGCAAGGTCCCCCTGCTCAAACCAGCGCATGTCCAGGCCCGTCTGAAGTTTGCCAATGGCCATCTGGATGATCCAGAGGAGGAATGGGAGAAGGTCATGTGGTCTGATGAGACAAAAATAGAGCTTTTTGGTCTAAACTCCACTTGCCGTGTTTGGAGGAAGAAGAAGGATGAGTACAACCCCAAGAACACCATCCCAACCGTGAAGCATGGAGGTGGAAACATTATTCTTTGGGGATGCTTTTCTGCAAAGGGGACAGGACGACTGCACCATATTGAGGGGAGGATGGATGGGCCATGTATCGCGAGATCTTGGCCAACAACCTCCTTCCCTCAGTAAGAGCATTGAAAATGGGTCGTGGCTGGGTCTTCCAGCATGACAACGACCCGAAACACACAGCCAGGGCAACTAAGGAGTGGCTCCGTAAGAAGCATCTCAAGGTCCTGGAGTGGCCTAGCCAGTCTCCAGACCTGAACCCAATATAAAATCTTTGGAGGGAGCTGAAAGTCCGTATTGCCCAGTGACAGCCCTGAAACCTGAAGGATCTGGAGAAGGTCTGTATGGAGGAGTGGGCCAAAAAAGGTTTCTGTACCAAATATTAAGTTCTGCTTTTCTGATGTATCAAATACTTATGTCATGCAATAAAATGCAAATTAATTACTTAAAAATCATACAATGTGATTTTCTGGATTTTTGTTTTAGATTCCGTCTCTCACAGTTGAAGTGTACCTATGATAAAAATTACAGACATCTACATGCTTTGTAAGTAGGAAAACCTGCAAAATCGGCAGTGTATCAAATACTTGTTCTCCCCACTGTATATGTACGCTACAGTCACAAGATGCAGGCCTCCTTATTGTCCCTAGAATTTCTAAGAAAACAGCTGGTGGCAGGGCTTTCTCCTATTGAGCTCAATCTCTATGGAATGGTCTGCCTATCCATGTGAGAGATGCAGACTCGGTCTCAACCTTCAGTAGGTCCTGTGATCTGGCCCAGGGGTACGAAGGTGAACAGCAAGGCACTGGAATGATAAACCGCCCTTGCTGTCTCTGCCTGGCTGGCTCCCATCTCTCCACTGGGATTCTCTGCCTCTGACCCTATTACGGGACTGAGTCACTGGCTTACTAATGTTCTTCAATGCCGTCCCTAGGAGTGGTGCGTCACGTTGTGCCAGGCTTTTTTCACTATACTCGACTTGAGTGGGATGAGTCACTGACGTGATCTTCCTGTCTGGTTTTGCGCCCGCTTGTGCTGTGGAGGAAATCTTTGTGGGCTATATTGTGCCTTGTCTCAGGGTAGTAAGTTAGTCGTCTGTTTATATCCCTCTAGTAGTGTGGGGGCTGTGCTTTGGCAAAGTGGGTGGGGTTATATCCTGCCAGGATGGCCCTGTCCCGGAATATCGTCGGACAGGGCCACAGTGTCCCCCGACCCCACCCTGTCTCAGCCTCCTGTATCTATGCTGCAATAGTCTATGTGCCGCGGGGCTAGGCTCAGTCTGTCCTATCTGGTGAAATTCTCCTGTCTTATCTGGTGTCCTGTGTGAACTTAAGTAGGCTCCCTCTAATTCTCCCATCTCTCCCTTTCTCTTGGAGGACCTGAGCCCTAGGACCATGCCTCAGGACTAGCTGGCCTGATGACTCCTGGCTTTCCCCAGTCCACCTGGTCGTGCTGCTGATCCATTTTCTGCTGTTTTGCCTGTGGCTATGGCTGACCGGACGTGCTACCTTGTCCCGGATCTGCTATTTTCGACACTCTCCCTCCCTCCCTCCCTCCCTCCCTCCCTCCCTCCCTCCCTCCCTCCCTCCCTCCCTCCCTCCCTCTCTCTCTCTCTCTCTGTACCGCAACTGCTGTCTCGACCTCTGAATGCTCGGCTATGAAAAGCCAACTGGCATTTACTTCTGAGGTGCTGACCTGTTGCACCCTCTACAACCACTGTGATTATTATTTGACCCTGCTGGTCATCGATGAACGTTTGAACATCTTGAAGAACGATCTGGCCTTAATGGCCATGTACTCTTGTGATCTCCAACCGGCACAGCCGGAAGAGGACTGGTCACCCCTCAGAGCCTAGGTTTCTGCCTTTCTAGTTTTTCCTAGCCACCGTGCTTCTACATCTGCATTGCTTGCTGTTTGGGGTTTTAGGCCGGGTTTCTGTATAAGCACTTTGTGACATCTGCTGACATCTTAAAAATAAAATTGATTTGAAATGTCTATATCTTTACATACACAGCCCTGATTGGTGAACAGGATCATCTAGACCAGAGCCTACCCCTTCAAAGTAGGAAGATACATATGCAAATAAAAGATCATTGATCAGAATAATCAGATCAGGTTGTGATGTCATGCTGTGGGCAAACTCCATCCCACCTGAACAGGCTGAAATTCCAGGCATTTTTTCTTCTTCACTAACACTAAAAGGGCATTAATCAACCTCAGAGTGTGGAAATATAAAAAACAAACTGGAACATCACGTTTTTGACTTCACTGCCCCTTTAAGATAATTCCATAGACTTACTGGTTCAAAATGAATTCTGTAGGGAAGGTCTTTGGGTCACACTTTATTTGGATAGTCTAGATTCTCCATTTGCTCTACAGATGGTCATACTACCAACAAACTATCTGTTGATAAGCAACTGCTTGCTAAGGTTAGGGTTACGGTTAGGTTTAGAATAAGGGTAAGAGTTACGTTTATGGTTAGGATAAGGGTTAAGGTTAGGGTTAGAGCTAGGGTTAGAGCTAGGGTTAGGGTTGGGCTCCCGAGTGGCGCAGCATCTCAGTGCTTGAGGCGTCACTACAGACCCCCTGGTTCGATTCCAAGCTGTATCACAACCGGCCGTGATTGGGAGTCCAACAGGGCGGCGCACAATTGGCCCAGCGTCGTCCGGGTTTGGCCGGTGTAGGCCGTCATTGTAAATAAGAATTTGTTCTTAACTGACTTGCCTAGTTAAATAAAGGTAAAATAAAAAAAATAGGGTTAGTAGTTAGTTGAAATGCTACTGATAGTCTGTAGAGCATCTACAGATGGACTATCCAAATAAAGTGTTATCGGTCTTTGTTTTTCTGTTTTCGGCTTTTGACTGTTACAATGTACTGTGAAGACAGCAACTAATAGTTTAGCTATCTATCCACAGTTCCTCCGACTAGACATAGTACTCCCGCAACCCTAACCGCTTACTTAGCTAACATTAGCCACAAATGCTAACGCAACATGACGTATGATACTGCACGACCGCTAAGACGTATGATACTGTACTACCGATATTCCGCCACCAGACCATTCGTAATATCGTATATGAAGATTATGTCTTTGTTAAATGTTTTTCATGAAGAAATGGAATGTTGTTTATGTTAGTATCAAAAGGGAATGTTTTAGTGTAACGTCACATACAACAGACAGGAAGTGTGTTGTAGACAGGGGAGACTGGTGATTGGCCAGAAGAGGGAGCCACCCATCTTTTTGCATTGTTTATAAATAGGGGTTAAACGAAGAAGAAAGTCAGAACGGCCATGGCAATCTGGGACGCCGTTCTCCAGACACACCGCGGGTCTGTAACTTATGCTGTAACCTCATGATTTTAATAAAAGCCTCTAACACGGTGCAGCTTGAGCGGACTCTTTGTTGACAGCAATAATTGCCACCATTCACCCGATACGACAAATGGCGCCCAACGTGGGGCTGGTCTGCAATCCTCCTCTGCTGCATTTGTAGCCGCCAAGCTAACTCAAGCTAACTCGGTCTGGAGTCATGACCAGACAAGGGTGAGTGTTCCTCACAGCTAAGTTGTTAGTTTTGTTACTGCTTGTGTACACTGGAGGAATGTACCATTACGACCGTGCCTCGGGTGGCGTTTTTGCTGATGACTGGGGGTCTGGCTAATCATTATAAAATTTTAAAAACAGCGCAAAAGTGGTTAGAGTTTATGGATTGTTTATAGAGATGTGTTGCTTGAATAGTAAGTCAAGAACAATCGGGGCCAAGATATGTATACAATTTTAGAGCATTGCAGGTTTAGATAAGCCCTCGTGACAAACGGGGCGACCGCATGGTGGGCCATAAAATCCTGGCAACGCGTTAGGAGTTTCAGGTCAGTCTTAGACTGGGGTTGGTGGGACATTTCTTGGGGGTTGCTTGCTCATCTTCTGTCCGACGGGATATCTGCATGGGGGGGACCGCTCATAGAAATAGCCATACTCACGGCAGAATAAATTTAGGAACATAGAAAAATGAATTTAAGACGCAATGCGGGTTTTGTTACATGTTGTAGGCCGCAGTTAGCTAAAGGCTAATGATAATGCTAAATGCTAAATGTGTGTTGTGTCACATTGTACCTAAAGCTAATGCTAATGCTAGTTGCTAAATGCTAATTGTGTTGCGTGCTACATGATAACCTTAACCTTAGAGGTCCACTGCGATGGATTCAAGCCTCTTAAACTTGTTTGTATGTGGGTGGAACTGAAAGTTCTACGCAAATGTGAGTTCTGTTATGTGTTATTGTCTGGCTATAAGTGTAAAATAGAGAACTGAGGTAGAACGCTGGCGTTCTATGGTGTGGTAAGCATGGGGTTAAGTGGATGTGCGCATGCGCTTGATTTTACGGGGCTAAAACTACGACATGCGGTTATGTGCTAAGACTACAAAACTGCATTGTGGGTAAAGGTCATAGGTCCCATCTGGGGTTACCCTGCAAGGGGGAGACAGAGAAATAGACAGACAGAGGAGAAATTTTAACACGAATCTTCTAGTTAGATATATGGTAACGGATTATAATAAATTGAATTAAATAATTAAAAGACGATTAAAATTAAATAAAATGTTTTTGAGCGATCGATAATTATTCCTGAGTTAATTCTTAGAGCGAATGTAGAACGAACGAATATTGAATATGGTTGAAATAACTCAGTGATTGCATTAACTACTAAAATCTGTTTCTGTGTCTTTGTTCCCTTGTCATATGAGAGACAGGAGAGAGAGAGGAGATACAGGAAGTGATGACGTACACGTCACGTGACGCGACAGAGGATCAAGTCAAAAAAAAAAAGGTTTTGAGATGACAATTTCACATAGGCTTGGCAAATACTATTTCATTAAAAATTGCATTTTGGAGGCTATGTGCATCACTGGGGTTTGATTGGAGTTGTGTTGGGAATCAAGGACTGACATTATTCTGTACATTTAAGATAATTAGGGGTTATAGAGCAAGGGGTTACAGGCTTTGTTTTTGGGATTGCTTTGAAGTTGACTAACTTACATTTACTTGCATTTGATGGGTTGTGGTAAGATAGCCAACACTAATTGATAAATTGGTGACATAGGATATAGGAATAAAATTTGGTTTTAATTATTCATGATTTTTAATTGATTTATAAAAAAAAAAAAAAAAAAGCTGTAACAGTGATATTAATTATTACAGGGGGGAAGCCATAGGCTATACAGTCTAAAATAGTTCACAATAAAGGAATATAAAAGGGTTGATATAGGGGAAAAAATAGTAATCCTTTAACTAAAGTAGTGTTAGAAAAACTAATGGCAGAAGTTAGTACACCTTTCTCACATACGGATTCAGCAAAAAGACACCCACCTTATGAGAAGGAAGTAGAGCTTAGGGAGTAGAGCTTAGGGATGTTTATCCTCAGCTTCCGGTGATCATCCAGGAGGGTGATTGGTGCATCAGAGATGAAGACGAATAATAGATAGAGGACAAGCAGAAACGACGATCACAGAAGAAAAGTAAGAAGATGATGGAAGATGATATTTTGAGGACAGAACTTAGAATATAAGCTTTTGAAGAATCCTGATATGTCAACAGCAAGAAAGAACAGGACGAAGAAACTCTGAGAAAACTCAATCATACAACTGGTGGAGAAGAGAAGCTTTGGTTATGAAGAATCAGAGTGAACCAAATCAACAATCACTGTTACAGCTTCAACTGAACAATATCAAATGCAATTGTACCAGCCAAGGGGGGTACAAAATGTTCCATATCCACAGCCAGTTTCTGGACAGACACAGAATTGGAGAGGAAGAGGATGAGAAGAAATAGAAGGAGGAGGAAGATTTCAGCTACACTTCCAGCAACTTTCAGAAGACTGTTATAATTGTGGACAGATTGGTTACTTTACCTGTGAGTGCAACAAGTCAGGAGGAAAAAACAGAGAACATTTTTAAGGAAGATACAGGGGCAATTCAAGATCACCTGTTCTCCAGGTGAACCCTAAAGATTCTAGAGTGCCTAGAAGATCGGGAAGGGGGGTGTCAGCTGATAGCACCGATTAGAGAAGAAGAGAAAATATCTAACAATTGAAGTAAAACCAGAGGACTATGAGAAGTGATAGTGAATAGTGTAAAAACTTATCTGTGTTCAGCCTAAAGAGGTTAAACATCTCACTATGTAAAATTAACTAATTAGGATAGGGATTTGAGGTAGTAAAACAGTTAATTACTCTTAGGGAACCAATTGATCTCTGCTATAGAACTCAAAGAGAAATCAAAATAGACATACTAATATTAGAAGATACTGTTATTGCAGTGTTGGGAAGAGATGCATTGTTTAAATTGAATTGTACAATAAGATGTACACTAGACGACTGTCTGGTAGAAGATTTTAAAAAGTAGGTTTTTGGGAATCGTATTTGCTTAAAAAGATAGTATCATAGGAAGGATGATACTGCCTATTAGACAATCTGTCTGGGAAATAAAGTTAAAAGGGGTGACGGTTATTCTGGGTTACATTCTTACACTAAGAGATTTCAGGCTAGGCTAAAAGGTGTTTAGTCATTTGCCAAGTCTGTGTGTAAAAAAAGTCAGAAGCAGGTGGGGACTTTCCCAATCACATATTCTAAAAATTTGGTGGTAAAGGGATTTTGTGAATAAATCAGTGGAAAAGGTTTTTAAAGGTTAGGAGAAAAATATTAGATTAAAATAAGTTAGGAGAACTAGGTTGAAGGAACTCTAAGACAGTAAGCTAAGTTTCAAAGTTAGTAGTAAGAGAGAGAGAACAGTAGTGAAGGACATTTTAAAGTTTAGTGGGAAGATATGGTAGGAGTTTAGATCTGTTAGGAGCAGATGCATTGAGAAAGTAAGTGTTGCTGAATGATAAGAGAAGATTGAGGGTGATTGAGTATCTATAGTTACAGTTCCCAGCAGGGAGATCAAGGTAATTATAGGTGTATTTTTATAATCAAAAGTTTGAAAGTCAGGGATTAGAGATGGGACTGAGAGTTGGGAAAAAGTGACACTAGTGGTGATAGATGGAAGTACAAGCAAAGACAACTTTTCTTTGGAAAATGGATGAAGTAACTAAGGACATTAACACTTCAGTCTATTAAAACAACAGTGAGAAGCAATTTAATTCTTTCAACATTGATAGTTATTAAAGCCATAAATATATCGCATTTGATTATAAGGGAACCAATAGCTCACCAATTTTAGGGGAAAAAATACTTATTAGGGTTAGTATGGGGACGTTCCTCCCACATGGAGAGATAATTATGGAGAATAAGTATTGTTATCAGGACCAGATGTAGAAGCGGTGTCCCCTAGTCAAAGGAGGGATAGTTTGTACAACGATATGAAGTGGAAGAGGTTAGGAGTGACTGTTCACTTATTTGGCGTAATGTTACAGAGAAAGGTCAGGGAGAATATATGTGTACTTATCTAGTGCAAGCATTAGAATTTGTTCCGGTTAAGAATTATTGGTTAAAAGGCTATGTAATTCATAAAGTAACGCTTATAATGGAAGAGTTGAGGTCTGTTGTAGCCTCCACAGTCATTGAGGGAGTTTAGGAAGAATAGAGACAATATAGATTCATCTGAAATAGTGAAGGAAACTATCATGGAAGTACAGGATGAGGTCTTTGATTTTAATGACAGACAAGGAGAGGTATCTGATCAGTACCGCTCGTTAGGGAAGAGAGAAACTAAATGCATGTGGTTTGATTCTTCTGTTGTGAAAGTTAGAGATAGATGGCAGGTAGGAATCTTTGGTTCCAGCGGTTAACTCATTCTGTAATATCAGTGAGGAATCTTGAGGGTCCATGTCTGGTGAGAATTCCACCACCAAACATTTTAGAGACGGTCGTTCGACCTCTATCAAGTATGTGTCAATCTTATGCTTTGTCATGACTGTGGTATCAGCAACAATCAGTAACAGATAAAATAATGTCGTTGTCAAAACATTTGTTTAAGCCTAGGTTTAGGTGTTATTGGGTTAAGTGAATTAACTTGGGTGCATTTGGTAGATGGAAAGTAAAATCAGGTAACGGCAAACCCTGAAGCATTTGAGGTGTAACCATTGAGGGCTAAAAGTTGTTTTTGTTCTAATAAAACATATGAGGTAAGGGGTATGTTTATGGGAATATCAGATTGTGATGTTATATGATAACTTTGGGTATGCATGAAATTAAGGGTAGTAATGAGAAATATGTTACTTTTTATGTATCAGGTAGTAAGAACAGCAGGACTTTGATGGTTAAAAGATTAGCTTTTGCCTGACAATGTGACTATGGGGAATTTTAGAGATTTGGAGGGTTTGTGGTGATAAAGCATATATATTCTTACCCTATGGATGGACAGGATGTTGTTACATGTCAACGTTGAAGCTTCCATATGAGGTTTCTACCATTATAAGAGGGGTAGCACCGGACACAGAAATCTGAAGCTATATTTGAAATTGGATGAAAAGAGACATGGCTACATGTCATAGTCTTCAAGCCTATCATTGAAGGATAAATCTAAGGGAGAAGGGGGGACTTTTTCCATGGTATGGTGTAACATTTGGGAAGATCATATTGATAATATTAGGTATACTTTTAGTCCAGATAGTTCAGATATTATCACTAGGGTTATATATGCATTGAAGAATATAAGGGATGCATTTGGGAGATCTGAGGGAGCAGAAGTCAGCGAAGACTTGGTTGCAAGATCAGGTAGGCCAGTAGGGGCAGTGATGGGTTACATTTAATGGCAGCTTTGATAACACTGTGTGATGTTTGTAATTTGTTACTGACCTTTGAGAAAGCTATGATATTGAGATAGGTTGGAGAGTGATGCCTGGAGACAACACTCAGATGCCGGTGTTGACTGTTCCTGATCTGGATGAAGATGGACAAGTAGACCTGAATGGATAAATATCATTTTTGATGTTTTGATCATTTTTCAAAAAAAATTTTTTTTCCAATATTAGTGTGATTTGTAGTATGATTTATGAATCAAAGGGGGGAATGGGTTTATGTGATTCATACATCATTTATATATCATTTTTATATTCTTAGTTGATATTGATGTTTAATTTGAAAGTGTTGTTTTGCAAAAGATACTGTTTGGTTTTTCCTTTTCTTCCAGAAGCATTTGGGGAACATATGGAGAGTGAAATACTCAAACAGGGACAATATGAAGGGACAATATGACTGGAGGAGATGAAACAAGGAGGGTGTGGCCGATTCCATCATCAACAAATCCATTGGAAGAGGAGACTACGGGGAGATGAAGTGTAGGGACTACATTCCAGTGTCTGCAATGAAATATAGACATGTGTAATACATAATTGTGTCATATTCTTAGGTATTAATTTTTGTAGAATGATGTTTGATGTTATTGAATACATGTGAGGATCTTAGATGTTTTTGTTTATTTCGTGAATGATTAGGGACAGGGAATTTAGGCAGGGAGAGGTTCACTGTAGGGTCCAATGGGTTGACCAGCCTTACAATGGATATTTATTGGATAGGATTTTGTTTGCAGGGGCTTACATGTGTATTTAATTGCATCATAGTTTCAAATGCATTTACATTGTTTATGAGGTTATCTGGAGTACCGAGGTGGTTGCCTGGGGCAGAGGGACCGTGAGAGAATTTTACTGTCTTGATTGATGGATGGAAGGTTGCCGGACAGTTTTTCGCTCTTACACTCCATAGAGATTTGTTCATATTTCATAGTAATGTATTCACACTTCATAAAGATAGTAATGTATTCACACTTCATAAACAGTTGTTCATATTTCATAGAAAGGTATTTACACTCTAGAGGAGAATGTTTTTGGTTTAAGGTTAAAGATACTCAATAAGATAAATTGTTACTGGTCATAATCCTATTCTGTTTGTTTTCGAGACTTAGTTCGTCTCGAAGGGGGGAATATCGTATATGAAGATTATGTCTTTGTTAAATGTTTTTCATGAAGAAATGGAATGTTGTTTATGTTAGTATCAAAAGGGAATGTTTTAGTGTAACGTCACATACAACAGACAGGAAGTGTGTTGTAGACAGGGGAGACTGGTGATTGGCCAGAAGAGGGAGCCACCCATCTTTTTGCATTGTTTATAAATAGGGGTTAAACGAAGAAGAAAGTCAGAACGGCCATGGCAATCTGGGACGCCGTTCTCCAGACACACCGCGGGTCTGTAACTTATGCTGTAACCTCATGATTTTAATAAAAGCCTCTAACACGGTGCAGCTTGAGCGGACTCTTTGTTGACAGCAATAATTGCCACCATTCACCCGATACGACAGTAACATATCATACAAATTGGAGGACGTAACATATCATACCAAATGGAGGGACACAAGAAAAAATATAATATAATGTGAATGGGTGTGAGACAGCATTGGTTCTACAAATCATTCAATGGTTGAAAAAAATTGGAACACATAATTTGCTACCATGTTCATTTTATTGATTTTTGTTGTTGTTTTAATCAAAACAATCAAAACATTCATCAATGCATTTTACAACAGATGCTCATCTATCTTAAGCTATAAGCTATAAACTATAAGGATTACTACATGACCACTGCAAGGTTAACCATGATGGCTTCAAGTATGAATAGCACAAATACCTTACAGTCTCTGGCAATACATTGAATACAAGCAAACATACAGATTGTTTTATTAATGTTACAGACATTTTCCAATATTTAATAGTTTTTAAAGGAGTTACATATCAATTTATATTAATTCATAAAAATGAAAAAAATAGCTAACTGCAATATCCAAAGCATGGCAGAAAAAATATAGGCAACACTTTATTTGGATCTGTAGGCTAAAGACATGCTGTTGAAATGCTGCTGATAGTCTACAGATAGTTTGTTGAACATCTGTAGATTTACTATTTATATAAAATGTTACCAAAATATACAGTGAGGTTTTGATCCCCTGCTGATTTTGTATGTTTGCCCACTGACAAAGAAATGATCAGTCTATAATTTTAATGGTAGGTTTATTTGAACAGTGAGAGACAGAATAACAACAAAAAAAATCCAGAAAAACGCATGTCAAAAATGTTATACATTGATTTGCCTTTTAATGAGGGAAATAAGTATTTGACTCTTAAAGGGAGTGCTCCTAATCTCAGTTTGTTACCTGTATAAAAGACACCTGTCCACAGAAGCAATCAATCAATCAGATTCCAAACTCTCCACCATGGCCAAGACCAAAGAGCTCTCCAAGGATGTCAGGGACAAGATTGTAGACCTACACAAGGCTGGAATGGGCTACAAGACCATCGCCAAGCAGCTTGGTGAGAAGGTGACAACAGCTGGTGCGATTATTCGCAAATGGAAGAAACACAAAATAACTGTCAATCTCCCTCGGCCTGGGGCTCCATGCAAGATCTCACCTCGTGGAGTTGCAATGATCATGAGAACGGTGAGGAATCAGCCCAGAACTACACGGGAGGATCTTGTCTATGATCTCAAGGCAGCTGGGACCATAGTCACCAAGAAAACAATTGGTAACACACTACGCCGTGAAGGACTGAAATCCTGCAGCGCCCGCAAGGTCCCCCTGCTCAAGAAAGCACATATACATGCCCGTCTGAAGTTCGCCAATGAACATCTGAATGATTCAGAGGAGAACTGGGTGAAAGTGTGGTGGTCAGATGAGACCAAAATCGAGCTCTTTGGCATCAACTCAACTCGCTGTGTTTGGAGGAGGAGGAATGCTGCCTATGACCCCAAGAACACCATCCCCACCGTCAAACATGGAGGTGGAAACATTATGCTTTGGGGGTGTTTTTCTGCTAAGGGGACAACTTCACCGCATCAAAGGGACGATGGACGGGGCCATGTACCGTCACATCTTGGGCGAGAACCTCCTTCCCTCAGCCAGGGCATTGAAAATGGGTCTTGGATGGGTATTCCAGCATGACAATGACCCAAAACACACGGCCAAGGCAACAAAGGAGTGGCTCAAGAAGAAGCACATTAAGGTCCTGGAGTGGCCTAGCCAGTCTCCAGACCTTAATCCCAAAGAAAATCTGTGGAGGGAGCTGAAGGTTCGAGTTGCCAAACATCAGCCTCGAAACCTTAATGACTTGGAGAAGATCTGCAAAGAGGAGTGGAACAAAATCCCTCCTGAGATGTGTGCAAACCTGGTGGCCAACTACAAGAAACGTCTGACCCCTGTGATTGCCAACAAGGGTTTTGCCACCAAGTACTAAGTCATGTTTTGCAGAGGGGTCAAATACTTATTTCCCTCATTAAAATGCAAATCAATTGATAACATTTTTGACATGCGTTTTTCTGGATTTTTTGTTGTTGTTATTCTGTCTCTCACT
This sequence comes from Coregonus lavaretus, assembly GCF_964263955.1. NCBI lineage: Eukaryota > Metazoa > Chordata > Actinopteri > Salmoniformes > Salmonidae > Coregonus > Coregonus lavaretus. Next base: position 16,237,018 of record NC_139990.1, read on the forward strand.
GTTCAAATAAACCTACCATTAAAATTATAGACTGATCATGTCTTTGTCAGTGGGCAAACGTACAAAATCAGCAGGGGATCAAATACTTTTAGTATAAAAAACATGAGTGATAGATTGTGAAAGAAGAAGATTGGAATTCAACACAAAGAGTGATTCACATAAAGAGAGTAAGGAAAGGTACAATACTGCAGCTATTGACAGCGGTTTCGAGAAAGAATATGTGGTAGTTAGCCTTGATCAATATAACATCCATTATTCTATACCAGACACTCAGAGGCAAGACGGCTATAGTAGGCTATTAGCAACAGTTGCTGTTGTAGAAATGGGTGGCTAAGTGGCCATTTTCTATTTTGTGACATTAGGATGCTTTTTTTCAGTGTGATGTACTGTACTCTTTACCATTATGGTCCCACTGTGTATTAAAGGGTGTTAAAACCATATTTAGATTGCCATTGTATTGGCATGTTCAGTTCATTTACAGAAAGTGTGAACATTGTTACTTCAATATCTCTACCCAGTCGGTTTGCGCTTGTTTGCAAAGCTAATGCATGTCATCATGTCAATATCATATCTGTAATACATAACGATGTGTAGGCTGTTCCTCATTTTAATACACTATCTTCCTTTGTAGCTACCATGTAAATACATTAGTCTGTCAGGAATACTGACAAAGCGAATAGAACATAAACCAGAAATGGATTCAGCTGTAAATAATTCAGCAGTCTGTGTTCTTAGTCCTGAAGCATTTTCACTCACTGCCAGGAAATATACTGCAAATAAGACCAGGAATAAAATAATCTCAGTTTATAATGACATTTTTACAATTTAAGTCGGACTGAATCAGTTTCTTTCATATATTTTTATATTTTTATATTTCTAGCCTCAGCAGTAGAGTATGTGATCAAATATCACTATGAAAATAGAGAGATAGTCATCATGATGAAAGCATAAAGAATCACATACACCAGTTGTTTCACCTATAACTGAAAAAGTTAGCGAACTTTTGTCCTCAGAACAGACTCAATTCTTCTCTAAAAGGTGTCGAAAGCGTTCCAAAGGGATGCTGGCCCATGTTGACTCCAGTGCTTCCCACAGTTGTTACGTTGGCTGGATGTCCTTTGGTTGGTGGACCATTTTGATACACACAGGAAACTGTTGAGCGTGAAAACCCCAGCAGCATTGCAATTCTTGACACAAACCGGTGTGCCTGGCACATACCCCATTCAAAGGCACTTAAATATTTTGTCTTGCCCATTCACCCTCTGAATGGCACACATACACAATCCATGTCTCAGTTGTCTCAAGGCTTAAAAATCGCTGATTGAAGTGGATTTAACAAGTGACATCAATAAGGGATCATAGCTTTCACCTGGATTCATCTGGTCAGTCTATGTCATTGAAAGAGCAGGTGTTCTTAATGTTTTGTATACTCAGTGTAATATGTAGGAGTTCTGAGAATATCTACATCTACAAAGTCACGTTAAGTGATTTTAGTTTAGAACTGAAATGTGAATTATGTGAATTATAATTAATGGACATTTTTGTAGGGGTTGATTCATTTTTCGTCAGGCCAAATGAAGTTTGAAATTTGAAATTGGAATTTATAAACTTTAGGAAGCCTTTTTAAAACTCAAATACTCTACAAGTTTGCATTTCCTGCTGTGCAGGAACATTTCCAGCACAAAAGAGTGATCAAATTAAGATCCTACATCTGTAAACTGACATCGAAATAAGCAATTATATTATATTTTCTTCTTTAGTCTGTGCTAGTTAGTATCATTATGCAAAATGATTTTGGGGGTTGTCACAGTGGTTCGTGACATAGCATCGTGTCCAAGGTCAGTCAAATCTATAGCTGCATCTGAAATGGTACCCTATTCCCTACATAGTGCACTACTTGGTCAAATGTAGTGCACTATATAGGGAATAGGGTGCCATGTGGAATGCAATCTATGGCAGGATTTATAGGCTGGATATTTCATCAGCATTGATTTTTTGCAAGGTCACCAGGAGAATGTATACCCTATAATAAACTCAAATTATAGCCTATGACATACGAATGGTAATTTTCATCTTAATGGCTGTCATTGATTGACGCCCTCAACGTAAAGTTGAGCGCTGTGATCATCTATTTTAGGAATTTTATCATGACTTAATGCCATTGTTAAGACTCTATAATCTGCCATAGATTTATGTAGACAGATGACACAATGTTTCTCTCCAATTACACAGTAACATAGAGGCTGCATCCGAAATGGCACCCTATTCCCTATAGAAAAAAGGGTTCTAAAAGGGTTATTTGGCTGTCCCCATAGAAGAACCCTTTTAGGTTCTAAATAGCACCTTCTTTTCTAAGAGTGTACTTTCGACCAGAGCCCTATGGACCTACTGTATGTTCAAAAGATGTGCACTATATAGGGAATAGGGTACCTTTTCAATGCATCCTTAGTTAAGCATAGTTTAATATGCCATAGATTTAATTTGACAGATGACACAATGTTTTTCTCCAATTACACAGTAACACAGATAGTGAGTCCTATTCAAACCTTACTTGGTTCAGCTATATAAATGCTCAGTGATTCTCAAGAGGTTTGTGGTCTCGGTCTCACAAGCCGCCATACTCTTCCGGCTTGTCAGTTTTAAAGTTATTTAGCTGTCCACAGTGGGCGTTCTGCTGTTGTTGTTCAGAGTAGTAATGCATTCACACAGTGAGTGTAGATCTAGATTGGACTGTGCAGCCCCAGCGTCTTCCGTCTGCTCCTCCACCCTCAGTCAGTGGACTATGATTGTTTAGTTATTCCTTTCAGTGGTCCCATCTACCTCTCTGCTCCGACCGATAAAACCTACCCATGAAAGTAGGCTTGGAGCCAACAGCCAAGGTGTCGGTGGAAAGGAAACGCTATGGTACAGTAGTTTGAACCCTCCTGGATTCTCAGCAGTAGGGCACAGGCAGGTACAGAGCTCTGTGGTAGATTTCCATGTAGAAATGTTCCATGTTGCGAATGTCATAAAATACAAAATAGTGTTCTAACATTATCTTGCTTTGACAACAACGGCGGTGTCGGAGCGTATTGTCAGTCTATAAGGAATTCTCGAAACAATGCTTTTGTTTATATAGTATAAAAAATAATGTTGCCTGCAGAGTCACATAGCTATCAGCCCTATTTTCCCATTTTGTTTCAGTGTCTTGTGCCCTAATGCTTTGCACTAAAGTATGCTTTCATCCATCATCCAACCTGTCAAAAAGGATCTGTAGTTTCTTCTTCCTCCGTAGCGCATGAAATGTATTTGTTTTGCCTTTTGTTTTGAAGTAGATGGAAAGTGGAAATAATGTTTTGTTTTTCATGTTAGATCTTTTTTAGACTCCCTGAAAGTGGAGTCAGGTGTGATGGTTAGAACATGCGTCAGCAATCTTTGAAGTTCCTCATCAATGTTAGTTTACAGGTGCTTGCTTCCCAGGTAATAGAAAGAAGATCAACAAAGATTGGACATCAATGCTTCTCCACTTTCTCAGTTTGTCAAAGCACAAGGCAACTGTGTCCTGGAGGAGCATTGACGTCACACACGCAGTGTACTGTACCCAAACTACAGTCTGTCCTTTTCTATTCACACTGCTTCAAGATATATGATGCAGTCTCTGGTACATGAGATACAAATGGACCACTGCTTAGCATTTGGAATCTTTGCCAAGTCCGTTAGCTGTAACAACTGTCATTTTAACTGAACTGTGTTGGGTGTTTTCTCCACCCCCTTCTGGGCCATATGTCCATATTTCAGATGTCAACATACAGTGCATTTTGTTACGTTACAGCCTTTTTCTAAAATGGATGAAATTATTTTTTCCCCTCATCAATCTATACACAATACCCCATAATGACAAAGCAAAAACAGGTTTTTAGATATTTTTGCAAATATATAAAAAATGTAAAACAAAAATACATTATTTACATAAGTATTCAGACCCTTTGCTATGAGACTCGAAATTGAGCTCAAGTACATCCTGTTTCCATTGATGATCCTTGAGATGATTCTACAACTTGATTGGAGTCCACCTGTGGTAAATTCAATTGATTGGACATGATTTGGAAAGGCACACACCTGTCTATATAAGGTCCCACAGTTGACAGTGCATGTCAGAGCAAAAACCAAGCCATGAGGTCGAAGGAATCATCCGTAGAGCTCAGAGACAGGATTGTGTCGAGGTACAGATCTGGGGAAGGGTACCAAAAATGTCTGCAGCATTGAAGGTCCCCAACAACACAGTGGCCTCCATCATTCTTAAATGGAAAATGTTTGGAACCACCAAGACTCTTCCTAGAGCTGGCCGCCCGGCCAAACTGAGCAATAGCGGGAGAAGGGCCTTGGTCAGGGAGGTGACCAAGAACCCGATGGTCACTCTGACAGAGCTCCAAGGTTCCTCTATGGAGATGAGAGAACCTTCCAGAAGGACAACCATCTCTGCAGCACTCCACCAAATCAGGCCTTTATGGTAGAGTGGCCAGACGGAAGCCTCTCTTCAGTAAAATACACATGACAGCCTGCTTGGAGTTTCCAAAAGACACCTAAAAGACTCTCAGACCATGAGAAGCAAAATTCTCTGGTCTGATGAAACCAAGATTGAATTCTTTGGCCTGAATGCCAAGCGTCACGTCTGTAGGAAACCTGGCAACATCCCTACGGTGAAGCATGGTGGTGGCAGCATCATGCTGTGGGGATGTTTTTCAGCGGCAGGGACTGGGAGAGATCGAGGGAAAGATCAACGGAGCAAAGTACAGAGAGGTCCTTGATGAAAACCTGCTCAAGAGGGCTCAGGACCTCAGACTGGGGCGAAGGTTCACCTTCCAACAGGACAACGACCCTAAGCACACAGTCAAGACAACGCAGGAGTTGCTTTGGGACAAGTCTCTGAATAACCTTGAGTGGCCCAGCCAGAGCCTGGACTCAAACATCTCTGGAGAGACCTGAAAATAGCTGTGCAGCAGCACTCCCCATCCAACCTGACAGAGCTTGAGAGGATCTGCAGAGAAGAATGGGAGAAACTCCCCAAATACAGGTGTGCCAAGCTTGTAGCGTCATACCCAAGAAGACTCAAGGCTGTAATTGAATACATTTTAGAATAAGGCAGTAACATAACAAAATGTGGAAAAAGTCAAGGGGTCTGAATAGTTTCTGAATGCACTGTATCTACTCATTCAGTGGTTTCCCTAACCCTGTTGCCTTTATTTTAAAAACAAGCCCAGTCCCATATTTGTGCAGCTTGTCATCAGTCACAAACAAGGATGACTAGTTGACGAAACCATGTGGCATCTTTTGGACCGCTGTCCTTGACAACATCCTGTGTATTATGTCTGCAGCCAGACATCCATTTGTCACAAACCAGAAATGCACTACTCAAAAATCCCTGGCACTGTCGCAGATTGTCTCTGGATAGAACCTTCACGGAGATGTGTGTCCTTGAGTTTTATCGAAAACGATTTATGATGAAACATTGAATCTGTCTCCTTCTGAGCAACAATAAAGAACGTTCGTAAATCTCACTGGTAGGAATGTCAATGATGTGGTCCTAAAAAAAAAATGGTGTGTGTTGGAACCCTCTTTACTGACACCTCTGTGTGAGTCTCACTAAATAATTGTTTGTCCTGTCAGAACTCTGTTGTGGAGATCTGGGTGACCTCAGACTGCAGGTCTTGCTGGGCCCTCCTGGATCGAGAACCACAAGGGATCTGGTCCATGCCTAGTCATACGGGCTTATTTTCCGTCCCAGCTATAGTCGGAGCGCAGACGGACACGGGTTCCCGGTTGGCATTCCGACCCCTGTTGAGGGAGTTGCGTTCCATGCGGGTCCGGCAGGGCAGGCAGAAGTCCCGGAAGCACCTCTTGAAGTTCTCATCCAGGAAAGCGTAGAGAACGGGGTTGAGACTACTGTTCATGTAGCCCAGCGCAATGCAGAGGTGCCAGCTGGCTTTCACGTAGGGGTTCCTGTTAATAATAAATAATCATAAATTATGTATAATTCATTTTACGCCCTTTTTCGAAGTAATTTGACCTAATAAAATCAGCAAGATTAATAAAAAAGCAATAAAGCACACAGTAAAATCAACAAGAAAATAAAACTACACAAAACATAAATACTTACCTAGAGTCGATCTCCACCAGGGTCTTGATGATGATGAAGATGTGGATGGGCGTCCAGCAGATGATGAAGGCCGCGACAATCACGAGGACCATGCGGGTGATGCGGCGCATGTTGCGGTCCTTCTCCTTAGAGCCTGAGAGCAGGCGGACGCTGCGCAGACGCAGTATCATCAGACCATAGCAGATGGTGATGACCGTGACAGGGACGACGAAGGCAAAGATGAACACGCAGATCTTAGTGACCGTGTCCCAGTACCAGTCAGGGTCGGGGAACTTCAACGTGCACATAGTCTGACCTAGGAGGAGAGGGGTGAAGGGGCGGAGCAAGGGGTGAAGGGGCGGAGCGAGGGGTGAAGGGGCGGAGCGAGGGGTGAAGGAGAGAAGGAAAGGAGTCAAACATATTTAGAGAGGAGACTGTAGGAGGTTTATGTTATAGAGATAATTGATATTTTGACCAAAGATATAATATACTGTAAATTTGCAGGAAGAGGTACTTATCCCCTTATTTAATGGGATTAAAAAAAACATAAATTCAACTGAAGAATTCCAAAACATGTTGAGTTTCAAATGACGAAAACTCCAATATGAGTGAGGCTATACAAGAAATCCTTTGAAAGAAGTGTAAAAAACGTGCTAGCTAGTTTAACGCTGCTGTCTCACCACTGTCTGTCATTTTGGTCACCGCCATGACCATGATGGGCACTCCGATGGCAGAGGACAGAACCCAGATCAGAACGTTGATGATCTTACCCTTGGCGGGCGTCCTGAACTCCAGGGCTCTCACTGGGTGACACACAGAAAATTAAGTTAAGAGTGCTGGCCTTTTTTCATTTTTTATGTGGTCGATTATTGGCTCTAAGCACCCTTTCATTTATTTACGCGAGAGGATAGGAGTTGATCAGTCTGCATTCCAAATGGCACCCTATTCCCTATAAAGTGCACTTCTTCTGACCAGAGCTTCCCTAGGCTCTGGTTAAAAGTAGTGCACTATAAAGGGAATAGGGTGCCATGTGGAATGCTTCTCTCCTTTTACCTGGGTGGCACACAGCGATGTAGCGGTCCACAGACATCATGGTCAGGGTGAAGATGCTGGTGAACATGTTATAGTAGTCGATGGCGATGACCACCTTACAGAGGACCTCTCCGAACGCCCAGGTCCCCATCAGGTACTTGGCGCTCTGGAAGGGGAGTGTGCTGGTGGCTAGGGCATCCGCTAGAGCCAGGTTAAAGATGTAGATGTTGGTGGATGTCTTCATCTTGGTGTATCTGTGGACAGAGGCAGAGAAATTAGTTAAATAGGTGTTGCTATAAAAGCGTCTGTTGTTTTCTTTGAAAATGATTAAAGATAATTGATCTCTTGCTGTATGTTGAACATGCGTGGAACTGCAAAACATGCTATGCTAATTATTTTTGGAAACAATTCTATTTCTATCTGAATGAGTGATTAAAGATTAAAGCATTAGAGAGCTACAAGTAGCTCCACATAATTTGAACCCGATCGAACATCTCTGGAGAGATAGCTGTGCAGCGATGCTCCACATCCAACCTGACAGAACTTGAGAGGTTCTGCAGAGAACAATGGGAGAAACTCCCCAAATACAGCGTCATACCCAAGAAGACTTGAAGCTGTAATTGCTGCCATAGGTGCTTCAACAAAGTACTGAGTAAAGGGTCTGAATACTTATGTAAATGTAATATTTCCGTTTTTTATTGTTAATACATTTGTTAAACATTCTAAAAACCTGTTTTTTCTTTGTCGTTATGGGGTATTGTGTGTAGATTGATGAGGGGAAAAAAACAGCTTAATCAATTTTAGAATAAGGCTGTAACGTAACAAAATGTGGAAAAAGTCAAGGGGTCTGAATACTTTCCGAATGCGCTGTATATTCTATCTTAACCTTTTTCTTCTTCAAAACAGTATTCTGTTAGTCATAGCCCATTGGTCTGTATGTAAAAGGTTGTAGAGGTACAGACTACACTAGTGTTGACATCGGTGTGCCTAAATGTGCTTGTCAATTAGATTTTTGCACTCTGTTGCACAGCTCTGTGGATAAATTAAGTGCAGATTTTGTACAGTCCATTTAGTTAATGGTCCAGACGTGTGTGTTCACCATAAAAGCTATTGATATTCAAAAGCCAAAAGGACAACAAAATCTAAACAAACAACACTCAGAATGAAGTAAACAACATTTACTGGAAAATGGAAATCAGCTCTGGGCGTTGGTCAGTCATTGACAGTGACTGTAAGCTCCATACCTAACTCACTGTTCCCTGTCACCCAGTAATAAATAAATTGTAGCCTGTTGATTTTCATCTCCGTTTCTCCCTCCTTAAGGATAGCATGTAGTCTTTGCACTTACAGCTCCTACTGCATAAACACTAACAGACAAATCACTCTGGGGACTGGGGCTATAATGTAAGTCAGCAAAGAGACCTACAGCCAGGACTGTGATGACCATCCCATGTTTAGGCATCCCATTTGCGTATGAGACTGATGGTGGGTTGGGGGTGAGAGGGGGCAGGCCTGTCGAGTGCCTGCAGCTGAGAGCTGCTGGTGATTTCTCTTCTGCTCCTACGGCTCCAATAGGAGTGTTAAACCCTACTGACTCTGCACTTTACCTGCTATTCATTTCGGTCAAAATACATCTCATCAAGAAACACAGACGCACGCAAATGCACACATAGACACACACATCTAATTACCAGACAACTGGAGGCTCTAGACCTCGATCTCGATCAGGGGAGGATTGCGATTAATCACAATTGGTTTTGGAGTTGGAATTTGATAAATGTCCTCCTTTCAGTAATGGATTCTCTCTGTAGTTAGGGAACTAATCAAGGTGTAGTATGGTCAGTGGTGGAAAAAGTATTCAATAGTCATCCTTGAGTAAAAGTAAAGATTTCTTAATAGAAAATTACTAAAGTAAAAGTGAAAGTCACCCAGTAAACTACTACTTGAGTAAAATTCTAAAAGTATTTGGTTTTAAATATACTTAAGTATCAAAAGTCAATTTTATTGCAAAAATATACTTAAGTATATGCATGAATTGGACAATTTTCCTGTCCTGCTAAGCATTCAAAATATAACGAGTACTTGTGGGTGTCAGGGGAAATGTATGGAGTAAAAAGTACATTATTTTCTTTAGGAATGTAGTGAAGTAAAAGTAAAAGTTGTCAAAAATATAAATAGTGAAGTAAAGTACAGATACCCCAAAAAACTACTTAAGTAGTACTTCAAAGTATTTTTACTTAAGTAGTTTACACCACTGAGTATGGTAAGACACAGAGCTCTGAGCTCTCAGCTGGGGTGGATTTATATTTTGTTGTGCTCCTCTTGGACACAAAAGTCTCCTCGCTGTCCTTATTCTGCCTAATATCAGGGAGTGATGAACTGAGACGATCAAAATGGCCTATTGCATACATATCATCTCAGTTCCCTGAGACATAATAACATATTTCTATTGATCAGGTGGAGGACAATCTGTTGTATAAGCATGATGGATGGCTGAAAGACCTGCCAATCATGGGAGACCCGCCTCCCTAGGGTGTAAAATCAAATACAAACGCTTCGTAAACAACAGGTGTAGATTAACAGTGAAATGCTTATTTACGGGTCCTTTTCCAACAATGCAGAGTTAAAGATAACAGGTCCTCTTATATGCTTAATTTAGAGTTATTTATGCAACTTTAGTTGTGATTAAGCTATATGTTTAGATTTTTTATACATTCTAAGGCTGCATGATACGACTCCAATGACGATTTGAAAAAAGTTGCATGAAAGGCATGAGCTCTGCTTTGTTTCTTGCACTGGCTGCACACACTTCATCAGTCTCTCATTCACAATTTGACAAGCACTTGATAATATTCTCACCAGGCCTCAAATTTCCCGGCGGCATTCCCCTTGTGTGGCCGTAATGCCCCCTAAAACAATCCATGCCTTTTGCGGCCAAAGTGGACGTTGTGCCCTTGGGCTGAATAATATTTAGAATTCCCTTCTCCCGGCTGCCAATCGCAGTGCTCCAAAGCACCTCTCACTCTCATGGCTCTCTCAGATATCTCAATTCTTATTAGCCAATGCCCGTCACGTGATCGGGTCCTTCTCACAGGTATCTCAGCTCCGAAGTAGGCTACAAGTGAAGACAGACACATCGGGGACGCAACTGCGCGTGTCCTTCTTATCAAATTCCGAGGCGCATATTGAAGATGTTAGAAGAACTGTCCACATTTACTTTTCGTCAGCCAACAAGATGAGTAGGCCTAACAAACAGCAAATGCACTAGCCTATGTCAATCTACTATCCCCTATAGTACAAAAGTTTACCTATTCTATTGGTCAACTTGTCCTTCTGTGCGAGAAATAAATATTCCATACATACTCTGGGACAGTTGTGGGATGCGATAGATCCCAAATTAATACAACCACTCGCATCAAAAAACCTTTTAAAAGCAATGAGGCTGATGCAACAGATCAGAACTATTAGGCTATTTCTTCACATTATAAGCGCAGCAATATGCACACGGAAGTAGGCTATAAGCGTGAATGTTCCAAAATGCATTTACGGCAAAACACCATTCTCAAAAGTGAACGTAAATGTGATTATGCATGTAATCCATTATTATAAAGGTGCATTTATATGGTGAAAATGATCTTCCCGAAACTTGAAACTCACGCGCCTCCAGTTAGGTTGTAAAGCGGATGAATGTGCTTCATTTTAAGAAGTTATTTGGCCACTTTAGTTGTGATACAAACCTTATCAACATATAGGCCTATGGGAGAGGCTACATGAGGTGTGTGACTATTATTTGAAAAAGTCGAGAAAAAAAAAAGGCTTGAGCTGTTTCTTGCCTTACTGCACACGCTGGGCATCATTCACAAGTGAAAGGCTAATATTGTCACCCATCAGACTATTGTTAATATAATCTTGTCTTTATACTAAATAATATATGTGTGAAATTAGTTTTGATTTAGAATGGACCATTATCACCTGTCTCAAAACAGGGGCAGGGGAAAGAAATACATGTCATCTATGCACTTAAATAGAGAATGGAGGACGCTTTTCCCGTGGTTCATTTTCATGCCAGTATGCTATTCTCCTGTTGTAAAGCGAAGCAATGTGCTTAATATTAGGAAAGTTGAGAAATAAATATAGTAGGCCTAGCCTATAGAAAGGTGATGGGATCCGCCTTCTTTTAATAGAGGCCATCAAAACTCTGTTTTCTCACGCAATTGCATAGCCTATAGAAATGTTGCGCAACATGAGCTCATGGATTCTCATTAAGTCAAGTTAGCATGTTTGGTAGGCTACTAATGGCCATCAGCAGCATCAGAGCTTGGAAAAGGCTAGTTACAATGACAAAACGGTCATTTTGACTGCGGTCATGACTCATGACTGCCGGTGTGGCGGTAATACGGTCACCGTAACAGCCCTAGTCACACGTATTGGGGAGCCAGAGCCAGAGTAAAACTATTGCCTGGAGTTTCCGGTGCTCAGATGTATTCTGAGGCAGAATATAACAGGATACAGACAGTTTTATTGTTCTTGTCTGTTAGAACCCTTTGATTCAGCATAACTCCATCTATGAATCCGTCTGTTAGAACCCTTTGATTCAGCATAACTCCATCTATGAATCCGTCTGTTAGAACCCTTTGATTCAGCATAACTCCATCTATGAATCCGTCTGTTAGAACCCTTTGATTCAGCATAACTTCATCTATGAATCCGTCTGTTAGAACCCTTTGATTCAGCATAACTTCATCTATGAATCCATCTGTTAGAACCCTTTGATTCAGCATAACTTCATCTATGAATCCGTCTGTTAGAACCCTTTGATTCAGCATAACTTCATCTATGAATCCGTCTGTTAGAACCCTTTGATTCAGCATAACTTCATCTATTAATCCGTCTGTTAGAACCCTTTGATTCAGCATAACTTCATCTATGAATCCGTCTGTTAGAACCCTTTGATTCAGCATAACTTCATCTATGAATCCGTCTGTTAGAACCCTTTGATTCAGCATAACTTCATCTATGAATCCGTCTGTTAGAACCCTTTGATTCAGCATAACTTCATCTATGAAGCCGTCTGTGCCTCCTAGCTCCACTGTCAGCAGGAGAGAATTAGACATTACATATTCATTCTCATATTTTTCGTATTCATAAAACAACAGTGAATCAGAGGCAGTTGTTATACCCCTTGGATGGATTTGCTCTCTGCATATGTAGAATCATCATCGCCAGCCCTGATCTGAGCTGACGTAGTCGGGACTACACTCCTTCTCTACACCCTCCACACACACATGCACATGCACACACACCTCTCCTCCACAACCAAGACCCAAGCTGGGTCCAAGTCCCTTCTTGTCTTTCCTGTTCAAACCATGGCCCACTCCCATCTGCCTTGAGCCAATGTTACAGGAGCCAGGGCTTACACATGATGCACACACACACATAGACACACACTCTTACACACACACACACACACACACACACACACACACACACACACACACACACAGAGAGACAGAGATGCGACGAGAGACGCATGGAGTGGGTGGCCTCTGGGCTCTGTTGGTGTGGGTGGATGTTGATGAAGTGGCTAGAGAAAGGGAGAAGAGGCGGGTGGGTGGTGGGGGAAGATGATGTCATATGCACGGTGTCACACACACAGGAGCTGAGAACACACCAGTGACCAGACACATACTGGCAGGATACAGTGTTCTGTACAGCACTGTACGGTACAGTCGGTTCAGGGAACTTGCTAGGATAGGCTGTCCCTCCCTGCTATTTTTTCGGGGGTGCAGCTGCCAACCTGAAGGATCTTCTCAGCAGGTGACAGCATCAAGGCAGGTTTCACCACAACATGCTATGTTCCATTTCCCACTGAGGATGACAGCTGTGCATTCATTAGTCATAGAAGAGGGGGGAGAAGATGAGCTTTGATATTTGCCCACGTTGCCCACTCTGTTCATGCCATCCGTTTAACTGGTTCTGGACCTGTAGTAGTTAGCTAATGCCACAAGTTCATAGGGGTGGTTTTGTATGTCCATCCTCCTTGTTGGAAGCTTGAAAAAAAAACAGTGGGATATTTGTTCCAACGTCATGTTTAATCATGCTGTTCAAAACGAGAAACATGAACTGTGATAGCATCATAGACCCCTGTCTAATTGGGGATTGTAGCTGTGTAGCTGTCATTGCTGTGTCCCTAGAGCAGCGGTTCACAACCTCCAAATCACCATCAAAACCTCTTGAGGACCACCATTCGCAGAGTCATGACATTTTCAACATGAAATATCTTGGCTGACAAATTTTGAGTACATTTTATCAGTGAATGTAACAGATGAAAGGGCTATTATTATTATTATTATTATTATTATTATTATAAACAATTTGCATTGTGAAAAGTAATATAACATTTCTTATAATACCCAATTTATTATTTTTGGAAGAAAAATCAAAAATTAAAATATACAATAAATAGAGGGTAACCAACATATGGAGGAGGCAGATCCTTGTTAGAATCACTGCTGCAGGCTACATAAGGTTGTGTGTGTGTGTGTGTGTGTGTGTGTGTGTGTGTGTATGTGTGTGCGTGTGTGTGTGTGTGCATGTGTGCTTTGTGTTTGTTCGATTCACTGCTGCAGGGAACAGAGGGTCATTTAAAAAATGTCAGTCAGTGGCCTTGGTTCCAGGACAAACAGGATGGAGATGGAATGCTTCCTTCTCCAGACACTTGTGAATATTGATTATTGTCTTATTGATCACAGCTTCATCGGACCACAGGCATAATTTGTAAGTTGGGCACATACACCCAGAGCCATTGATCATAGTCTGTCACCACAAGCTAATTACTCAGTCCAATATTGACCATGTTCGCTGGGCTCCAGTCCACAGTGTATATCTTTCAGCTAGTTTAAAAGGCAGAACAACATGAAAATATATCTTGCTGCTGTAACGGAAGTGGTTTAGTGAACCATGCTTGCTTGATAGCTAACCTTGCCTCAGACATGAAGAGTTGTGTTTGCTTTATGACTTATTACCTAGGCTTTAGCTCAGAGGGCTAACAGAGTTGTGTGGCGCATGGGAGACGCAGACTGGAACCCCAGTTAGTCACACTGCTTGTAGACAGCCTCTGTGAGTACTCACTCTGTTGTGAGGGTGTTTCATTCAGCCAGTTTACTATGAATTGGAGACATTAGCATTTAGACCAGGGGCTTGGTGGGCCAAAATACAATCTGAGTGGTGGCCAAACAAATAGACATTATGTAAGCAAGCATAAAAATCACACTTCAAACATTAATCAAATTGTAGCCATATAACTTCACACCTAACAACACATTCTGATTACCAGTAAAGATGTATTTAAACAATTGAACAGTTGTGGCACAGAAACTGCAACCAAGTTTCTATGTTCATAAGGCTAATAACTTGAATATGTTTCAAATGACTTGAATATGGGAAAGGTGTAACAATTTGTATTTGCAGCAGGAAGTCTGATCTGTCTTCATTTCTCCCCCACTGTTTTCTCTGTACTCTGCGGCAGTGCCCTCTACCCCTCATCGCTTCCCACCGCTTTCCTGACCAAACACACACTACTCATCCCAGAGCTCTCGCTGTGTTCTTCAAGCTGTCGGGCCAGAAGTAGAACACACACACACACACACACACTGCCGAGTAAGAGAGGAGACATGCAGCGAGACACGGTAGCTGGTGTTGACTCACACCCATCCTAAAAAACACCCTACTAAAGCTTCCACTCCACTGTGTACAATATTTCAGGCTGGAATTGATGCTCTTTGTGTGTTTGAGTAAACCCTGCTGTATGTATCCAAAGAAAAGGATTTCAACCTAATCAGAGTTAATGTCAATTTACGGTATATACCGGAGTTTGAAAGTAATCTTACTAAAGCTTATGGGATGATTCTCCCCAGTTTTGGAGAGCGCTTTCCCCCTGAGACAGCTCTATGTATGGTTAAACCAAGCACACCACCTAGTACACCAGCTACACGACTCAAAGAAGCAATTTTATCAACTGCACACCCACACATTCATAACATTTAGATGTAGGTCATAGCATAGTACATTGGGTACAATCATCTCTACACTCATACTGCTTCTGTGTGTGTGTGTGTGTCTGTGTGTGTCTGTGTGTGTGTGTGACTTGGATGGCTGGCTGTCAAGCAGAGAGGAGTGCTGCTGACCTGGGCTGTGTTACAGAGGGATGATCCACAGCAGTGGTGGTGTCAGCTCCAGCTCTCAGCTCTCCCCTCAGTCCCCTTAGTCAGTAATCACAGAGGACTCTTCTTCGGCTCTGTTCCTATATCCACTCTAGCATACCACTCAGAATGAAGCAATGTATTGGGCATGCATTATAAGTGATGCTAGTATGGATACTAGAACATAACCTTCATATCTACACCAGGCAGCTCTCACTCTGGAGCAGGCTATACCTGGGTTCAAATAGTATTAGTTTTCTTTCAAATACATTGAGTGTGTGATTTAGCCTGCCTGGAAAGCCAAATTGGATACAGTCAACAGCTCTCTAGAATGGAGGGAGGGGATATACTGTAGATGGCTCGTAAATAGCTTAATTACACACTGTACTGTGTTTTCAAAACGGATATCCAATGCAAATCATGATTCACAGTGAATGAACAATAGCAACTGACTGTGGTGGCTAACACATTCATTTTACTCCACTAGTAATGTTTTATTTCCTGTGTTCCAGAGAATTAGAACACATAGAACCCAACAACGCCACCGCTTTCTCCACACTCCATCTCTCAATATCTATTTAAATGTTTTAAAATTTTAGTCATTTAGCAGACGCTCTTATCCAGAGCGACTTACAGTTTAGTGAGTGCATACATTTTTCATACTGGCCCCCTGTGGGAATCGAACCCACAATCCTGGCGTTGCAAGTGCCATGCTCTACCAACTGAGCTAAAGGAGGCCTAAATGTGTGTTGTTCAGTCCTTGAGCTATTCTTGTCTATTAATAATATGCCATTTAGCAGACGCTTTTATCCAAAGCGACTTACAGTCGTGCGTGCATACATTTTTGTGTATGGGTGGTCCCGGGGATCGAACCCACTACCTTGGCGTTACAAGCGCCGTGCTCTACCAGCTGAGCTACAGAGGACCTGTATTATGTCCTGCTTTATGTTGTGTGTGGACCCCAGGAAGGGTAGCTGCTAATTCAGTAACAGCTAATGGGGATCCTAATAAACTACTAAAATACTAAATCTGTCTGTTTCTCTCTCTCTCTACCGCTTTCTCTCTCTCTCTCTCTCTCTCTCTCTCTGTTTCAATTCAATTTCAATTTCAATTTAAGGGCTTTATTGGCATGGGAAACGTGTGTTAACATTGCCAAAGCAAGGGAAGTAGATAGTAAACAAAAGTGAAATAAACAATAAATATTAACAGTAAACATTACACTCAGAAGTTTCAAAAGAATAAAGACATTTCAAATGTCATATTATGTATATATACAGTGTTGTAACAATGTGCAAATAGTTCAAGTACAAATGGGAAAATAAATAAACATAAATATGGGTTGTATTTACAATGGTGTTTGTTCTTCACTGGTTGCCCTTATCTTGTGGCAACAGGTCACAAATCTTGCAGCTGTGATGGCACACTGTGGTTTTTCACCCAGTAGATAAGGGAGTTTATCAAAATTGGGTTTGTTTTCGAATTCTTTGTGGATCGCTGTAATCTGAGGGAAATATGTGTCTCTAATATGGTCATACATTTGGCAGGAGGTTAGGAAGTGCAGCTCAGTTTCCACCTCATTTCGTGGGCAGTGTGCACATAGCCTGTCTTCTCTTGGTCTGCCTACGGCGGCCTTTCTCAATAGCAAGGCTATGGTCACTGAGTCTGTACATAGTCAAAGCTTTCCTTAAGTTTGGGTCAGTCACAGTGGTCAGGTATTCTGCCACTGTGTACTCTCTGTTTAGGGCCAAATAGCATTCTAGTTTGCTCAGTTTTTTTGTTTGTTCTTTCCAATGTGTCAAGTAATTCTCTTTTTGTTTTCTCATGATTTGGTTGGGTCTAATTGTGTTGTTGTTGTTGTTGTTGTTGTTGTTGTTGTCCTGGGGCTGTGTGGGGTCTGTTTGTGTTTGTGAACAGAGGCCCAGGACAAGCTTACTTAGGGGACTCTTCTCCAAGTTCATCTCTCTGTAGGTGATGGCTTTGTTATGGAAGGTTTGGGAATCGCTTCCTTTTAAGTGGTTATAGAATTTAACGTCTCTTTTCTGGATTTTGATAATTAGCGGGTATTGACCTAATTCTGCTCTGCATGCATTATTTGGTGTTTTACGTTGTACACGGAGGATGTTTTTGCAGAATTCTGCATGCAGAGTCTCAATTTGGTGTTTGTCCCATTTTGTGAATTCTTGGTTGGTGAGCGGACCCCAGACCTCAGAACCATAAAGGGCAATGGGTTCTATAACTGATTCAAGTATTTTTAGCCAGATCCTAATTGGTATGTCAAATTATATGTTCCTTTTGATGGCATAGAAGGCCCTTCTTGCCTTGTCTCTCTTGTTTCTCTCTCTCTCTCTACTGCTTTCTCTCTATCTCTGACTCTCTCCGTTTCTCTCTCTCTCGCACACCCACTCTCTCTCTCTTTGTCTGTCTGTCTCTCTCTCTGTCTGTCTGTCTGTCTGTCTGTCTGTCTGTCTGTCTGTCTGTCTGTCTGTCTGTCTGTCTGTCTGTCTGTCTGTCTGTCTGTCTGTATTTCTGTCTGTATCTCTGTCTGTCTCTCTGTTTTTTTCTCTCTTCCTCATTCTCTCTCTCCCTTCTCTCTGTTTCTGCCACTGCCTCTCTCTCTCTCTTTTTTTTCTCTCTCTCCTTACATTTTGGGGTAGTTGTAATGGTAATGGCAGGTAATGTGCAAACAAACACTTTAGAAGAAGAAGAAGAATGCAGAATGCAGAAGGCATTAAAGTGGTTGTTGCGAATAAAGGCGCAATGTATTGGGCATGCATTATAAACATGGTGTCCGTTCTCTTAATATATGGCTTTGGGAGAAACCAACTAATGTCCATTGTCATGAAAACCCCTTTCATGATCTGACAGAAGACATCAGAAGAGGCCATTAGATGTATATTTTTCCTGACAACCAGAGAGGAGGGTTCGTACTGATGGTAGCCTACTGGCTCTTACCGTCAAGCTCCACTGAACAACTATACATACAGTTGAAGTCGGAAGATTACATACACCTTAGCCAAATACATTTAAACTCAGTTTTTCACAATTCATGACATTTAATCCTAGTAAAAATTCCCTGTCTTAGGTCAGTTAGGATCACCACTTAATTTTAAGAATGTGAAATGTCAGAATAATAGTAGAGAGAATGATTTATTTCAGCTTTTATTTATTTCAGCACATTCCCAGTGGGTCAGAAGTTTACATACACTCAATTAGTATTTGGTAGCATTTCCTTTAAATTGTTTAACTTGGGTCAAATGGTTCGGGTAGCCTTCCACAAGCTTCCCACAATAAGTTGAGTGAATTTTGGCCCATTCCTCCTGACAGAGCTGGTGTAACTGAGTCAGGTTTGTAGGCCTCCTTGCTCGCACACGCATTTTCAGTTCTGCCCACACATTTTCTATAGGTTTGAGGTCAGGGCTTTGTGATGGCCACTCCAATACCTTGACTTTGTTGTCCTTAAGCCATTTTGCCACAACTTTGGAAGTATTCTTGAGGTCATTGTCCATTTGGAAGACCCATTTGCGACCAAGCTTTAACTTCCTGACTGATGTCTTGAGATGTTGCTTCAATATATCCACATAATTTACCTTCCTCATGATGCCATCTATTTTGTGAAGTGCACCAGTACCTCCTGCAGCAAAGCACCCCCACAGCATGATGCTGCCACCCCCGTGCTTCACGGTTGGGATGGTGTTCTTCGGCTTGCAAGCTGTCCCCTTTTTCCTCCAAACACAACAATGGTCATTACGGCCAAACAGTTCTATTTTTGTTTCATCAGACCAGAGGACATTTTGCCAAAAAGTACGATCTTTGTCCCCATGTGCAGTTGCAAACCGTAGTCTGGCTGTTCTATGGCGGTTTTGGAGCAGTGGCTTCTTCCTTGCTGAGCGGCCTTTCAGGTTATGTCGATATAGGACTCCTTTTACTGTAGATATAGATACTTTTGTACCTGTTTCCTCCAGCATCTTCACAAGGTCCTTTGCTGTTGTTCTGGGATTGATTTGCACTTTTCGCACCAAAGTACGTTCATCTCTAGGAGACAGAACACGTCTCCTTCCTGAGCGGTATGACGGCTGTGTGGTCCCATGGTGTTTATACTTGCGTACTATTGTTTGTACAGATGAACGTGGTACCTTCAGGCGACAAGCCTGGCAAGCAAAGAGCCTTGAAATACATCCACAGGTACACCTCCAATTGACTCAAATGATGTCGATTAGCCTATCAGAAGCTTCTAAAGCCATGACATCATTTTCTGGAATTTTCCAAGCTGTTTAAAGGCACAGTCAACTTGTGTATGTAAACTTCTGACATTTACATTTACATTTTTAGTCATTTAGCAGACGCTCTTATCCAGAGCGACTTACAGTTAGACCCACTGGAATTGTGATACAGTGAATTATAAGTGAAATAATCTGTCTGTAATCACAAAGTAGATGTCCTAACCGACTTGCCAAAACTATAGTTTGTGGAGTGGTTGAAATGTGACAGCGTCTAAGGCACAACCGGAGCCCGTGGACAGTCCCCTTACGACAAGGACGTCAAACTCCTCAGTGTCTTGCAGGGTGGAGAGCTGTAACTCCCCCTCGGCTGCTACATACGCCAGCCCATGCCCATTTATTCTGTCTTTCTGTATTCTGACAGTTGTGATTGGTCCAGAACAGCAGCGGCCGCCCTGGTTCTGATGATTGCTGTCCTTTTCAAGGCCTTCCGGAAGGCCATTGATCCTGGTCCTGCTATGATTTTCAATGTTCAATTGATGATAATAATGCCGGGAGAGCCAGGGCGTAAACTGTAAACGGTGAACCAACTCTTCATGATGTGAAAATATTGTTTTTTATGGTGATGAGTAGAATAAATAAGCCATTTGAATTTCTATGAATTTCTTTGAATTCAATTCCACTTAATTTCATTCAAATTCTATTCAAATTCTGCTTCCTGTTGTGTGTGTCCAATTCAAATTCAATTCAATTTCATGAATTGAATTGGAAATAAAGAGCAATCAGCATTTTAATTCAGAATTGACCCCAATTCTGTAATATAGTGATAGGGAGAAGTCATAGGGTGATGTAGGAATTTGAAAGATACATTTTGTAAACAACAAGAGTACAAATTAGATTTTTATCTTAATTTAATCTAGATGAGTATGTCAACCCTGTGTGTTTTATTGCGAAGTTGAGGCTAAATAGGGACGCCAGGTAGCCTAGCGGTTAAGAGCGTTGGGCCAGTAACCGAAAGGTCGGTGTGCCCTTGAGCAAGGCACTTAACCCTAATTGCTCCTGTAAGTCGCTCTGGACTGAAATGTAAATGTAAAATCATGTATGATTACAATACCATATAGCATAAGGTTGAAACATTTCATTTTCAAAACTCATTCTCATAAAATAATTGTAAATAATTATAGTGGTCTGGAAATATTCTACGATCGTGTTGTGGGTTGTCTATAATTATCCATAATTCCCTTAATGTTCTAAATATCAGAAAGAAATAAAAAATCCCAGAATGCATTAGATCAAACACTGAAGTATGGAAGGGAACAATCTAAAATCTCATGGCAAAGAAAAATACTGTTTGACATCTTTGAGTTATAATCAAAGTAATATTTGAAATGCTATGTCTATTCTTTGCATTAATAAGTGGCATAACCTTTTGATAAAATATTTTTCAAATGAATGAGACTTTCATGTTTCACATCTCAGTTGAATTGGTTTTAATTTGTTTTAATCCAATTCTACTTCCTTCAATTCAAATTCTGCTTCCTGTGGGGTGTGGTCAATTCAAACTTAATTCAAATTCATTGTTTGAATTTAATTAAATTCAAAAATTCAGAATTGACCACAACCCTAAAGCTATTAGTGGATTCAGAGCTACTAGACTGGACACTGTTTTATAATGTCTGACTGCAGTGGGCAATAAAGCTATTAGTGGACATCAGAGGAAGTAAGTGCATTAGACTGGACATCCAGTTTACTAGACTAGACACTCACTGTCTTATAATGCCAGACAGTTTAGTACACTGCTAGGGTTCAGTTTAGTACACTGCTAAGGTTCAGTTTAGTACACACTGCTAGGGTTCAGTTTAGTACACACTGCGAGGGTTCAGTCCTCCAAGTTTGGTCATGAGGGTGGGTGGGTGGGGGGGGGTTCAATTTGAGTGATGTGGGCATAATTATTTTCCTTAAAGATACACTCAGCATGGTAATGTCAACTTTAACAATAACCCCATCACTGACATCAATACTATTTAAATTAAGGGAGGGTGCAGATTGGGAATAGCCAATAATAATGGCAGTAATTGGAATTTCAATCCTGTTGTTCTTAATTAATGTCTGAAAGCTAGCCCAATTTGAGGAGTATTTTCAGTATAATCCTTTCACTTCAAACCAAATCAAACGAAAGAAAGCGTCATATTTACCAGTTAGAGATGGCGGTAAAAGAGACTCCCTGCTTGACCTGGCCCAGCTCTCTAGCCATATGCTGTGTGTGTGTGTGTTCGCGCGCGTGCACTGTGGAATCGGGCTGAACTGAGGACGACTGCATGTGAAATATGAAAGCGAGTCCGAAGCACGCACACACACTCCACCAGACTCTCTCTTTCCTCTGGTGCTCTAGCGCGAGTACATTTTACATGTAAGTCATTTAGCAGACGCTCTTATCCAGAGCGACTTACAGTTAGTGAGTGCATACATTTTCATACTGCATTTGGCAAATCAACGGTATGCTTAGTTAACATTGAGAGGCGCACATGAAATATTGTGCTATAAAAAACTGAATTTCCATACGAAATACACAATTCCTTTATAGCCTCAAACTTTTTTGTTGATATGCATTCACAAGCTTTCTTACAGAAAATAATAGGCATACAATCTCAAAAGTAAGTTGTCACCAATGATAGTAGGCTAAGTAGAATTTTCCACCGGTGGTTCCAGTAGAAAGCCCTTACCTCACCACCCCGTACATCACAAGGATATTCCCGAGCAATCCCACCACGCAGATAACGGAGTAGAGCGCGGTGATGGAGATGGCTACTATAATATTGGAGGCGCTCTGAAACGGGAACTGCTGGGTGTAGTTTCCCCCGTTGGGCACGAACCCCATCTCGTCGTCCGGGTAGGTGACATTAGGCGGAATCACCGAGTACAGCTCGAAATCAGCCGGTTCAGTGGATGGCTCCATGGCTCTAGTACTGTCGCGCGCGCCTGGGACTGTCGTTGTTCTCTGGTCCTTGGTGCTGAAAACTTCTCCAATCACTACTGCTCCGCTAGGCGGGCACTGCTCGCGCTTTTGTTTCGCCTACTCGGCGTTTTATTGGCTGGAAGGTGTGTACTGATCCTTACACGACAAAGGCCGAGGTGGACAGTTTATAGTTGGTCGGTTGGTCTGTCTCACCAAGGGGTCGATCCTGAAAAACAGGACGATGACAGACTTTACCACCCAAAAAATAAGAATGGAAAAGCAAAAATGATTTCAGTACTGTTTAGATTTCACAGAAAATGATGATTCAAGAAATGTTCCTTTATGTGTCCGGTTGAAAGAGAGGAGTCCTGTTCTCAGGAGGATCGGTCTGTGTAGTGTTGACCGTAGCCGTTAGTGGAAAAGGTGTACACAGTGATTTGTTCTCGCTCTCCAAACGCCTAATGTTCACCCCATCGGGCCCTGCAAGTGGTTTCTTACAACCAAGGTTATAGGTCGAGATCAAAGTTGTGCATAGTTGGCTGATAATTGTTTTAGCCTATTCCGCTGAACTGTAGAGGCCAATTAATATCTACACTTATTGTAGGCTATGGGACGGAACAAATGATAAACATATTGTTCACATACAAGAACATGATGATGCAAGTTTATTTTAATAAATAACCAAATGCAGGACTTCGAATTAAAGGAAATAATACTGGGCCTAGGCCTATTAGTGATAAAATCAGCCTTTGTCTAGATGTGTAGTTTTAGGCTTGGTGCTTGGCAAGCGCATAGAGAAAATAATCTAACTAGGAATTTAATGGTGCCTCAGCTGGTTTTGATGTGGCAATATTCATCTTAATGGAAAATGCACGTGGAAAAACTGCTCCCCATTAGATAGCCTACATTTGCTAATGTTCTTTATAATCATTTATATTTCTCAGATGAACATCACCTGTGGAGTACTACCACAACACCCTCCCCATTCAATTCTTAGTGGGAATTGTAACGTGGCTCATATTGTATAGAGAGGGTCGCTAAACTGCCCCCTCAGAACGGGAAGGCACGTCCCTGTGCTTGGATTTTCTTTCAAGACCCTTGACACATAAGGTCTTGCATTCTGATGGCCTCACCACCACCATCCCACTTCTGAAACCAGTGTAGCAAATGGAGGGAGGGGGAAGCAAACCCAGGTCGCTGGTGTGAAAGGCAAACACCCTTCATATCACGACAAGCGTATTAACCCTCTTGGTGGGAATTATAACGTGGCTCATATAGCGGTGATCTCTACAATACTGAATTATCATTGGTCACAGACTACTGTCCTATCATACTAAGCTATGATTGGTTAGACCACCCAGGTGAGGTCAATGCAGTTCATCATGGTGTCACGACTTCCGCCGAAGTTGGTGCCTCTCCTTGTGCGGGTGACTATCGGTGGTCGTCGTCACCGGCTTTCTAGCTGCCACCGATCTACGTGTCTGTTTTCCATTTGTTTTGTCTTGTTTGTACACACCTGGTTCCCATTGCATTATGATTATTTCCCTATTTAACCCTCTGGTTCCCACATGGTTTTGTGTGTGTTTGTTCATTGTGTTGTGTCATACACTTTTGTGAGCTGGTGTGTTTTCCCTGCGTGGAAATTAGTGTTTGTTTTTCAGAGTATAGTACGTTGTGTACTCAGTTCTGTGTCCTGCGCCTGACTCCGTCCTACCGCTGCACATTTGACACATGACAGAAACACGCACCTAATATGGAGTCAGCAGGTGCAGCCAGTACTCCGGTACCAGTGGAGGAGCGTGTCCAGCAGCATGCGACGATGCTCCAGAATCTTGGCACAGCTATGGATCGCGTGTTGCAGACCATGGAGCGATGGGAGAGAGGGGTTTTTCCCACAACCCCATCAACTTCAGGTCAACCCACACCGATGTCCACCCCTCCGTCACCTGGACCCAGTGGGATTCGGCTCTCGCTCCCGAGGGCATATGATGGGACGGCTGCCGGGTGCCAGGGGTTCCTGCTCCAGGTGGAGCTTCCGGGCGGTCTTCGATCATCCACCTGAGGGGAGAGCGGCGGGGGAACGCTTGTTCCACCTCAGACAGGGGAAGAGGAGCGCACAAGACTTCGCAATGGACTTCAGGACTTTGGCGGCCAGCGCGGGATGGAATGGGAGGGCCTTGATTGACCATTACCGGTGTAGTCTACGTGAGGACGTTTATCGGGAGCTGGCATGCAGGGACACCACCCTTACCCTCGACCAGCTGGTGGATCTATTGATATGGCTGGATAACCTGTTGGCCACCCGCGGACGTTCGGATCAGGGCCCGTCCAGTCCATCCCCCAGCACCTCCGACCCTACCCCTATGGAGCTTGGAGGTGCTGCTCTAAGGGTGACTGGAGGGGGGGCCGTTTCCTGCACAAACTGTGGCCGCAGAGGGCACACTGCTGGTCGGTGCTGGGGAGGTTCCTCAGGGAGTGGAGGCAGCAGGCAGGGCACTGGTGGATCATCCCAGGTGAGTAGGCACCTGACTTACCCAGAGCTCCCTGTTGCACACATGTGTGTATGTATAGAATTTCCTGAGTTTTCCCAGCATTCCCAGCATAAGGCACTAGTAGATTCAGGCGCAGCTGGGAACTTTATTGACCGTTCATTTGCACGTAGATTAGGGATCCCTATTGTTCCTGTTGATGTGCCCTTCCCTGTACATGCCTTAGATAGTCGTCCTTTAGGGTCGGGCCTGATTAGGGAGGTCACAGCTCCACTCTGTATGAAAACGCAGGAGGGTCATGAGGAGAGAATGAGTCTCTTCCTGATCGATTTTCCTGCGTTTCCTGTGGTGTTGGGGCTTCCCAGGCCTCTCATGACCCCACTATTTCGTGGCAACAGAGGGCTCTCAAGGGATGGTCACATCAGTGCTCAGAGAGGTGTGTAGGTGTTTCCCTTGGTGCAACTACGGAGGAGAGTCCCAACCAGGTCTCCACTACGCACATTCCCCCCGAATATGCCAATTTGGCTCTCGCCTTCTGTAAAAAGAAGGCTACTCAACTACCACCCCATCGACAGGGGGATTGTGCGATAAATCTCCAGGTAGGCGCAGCACTTCCCAGGAGTCACGTGTATCCTCTGTCTCAGGAGGAGACGGCAGCTATGGAAACATATGTCTCCGAATCTCTGGGACAGGGATACATTCGGTCTTCCACTTCACCTGCCTCCTCGAGTTTCTTTTTTGTGAAGAAGCAGGATGGAGGTTTACGCCCGTGCATTGACTATCGAGGTCTAAATCAGATCACAGATCACAGTTACCCACTGTCTCTCATAGCCAGTGTGACAGAGTCATTGTACTGGGCGCGCATCTTCACCAAATTGGATCTCAGGAGCGCTTACAACCTGGTGCGTATCCGGGAGGGGGATGAGTGGAAGACGGCTTTTAGTACCAGCTCTGGGCACTATGAGTACCTCGTCATGCCGTACGGGTTGATGAATGCTCCATCAGTCTTCCAATCCTTCGTAGACGAGATTTTCAGGGACCTGCACGGGCAGGGTGTAGTGGTGTATATAGATGACATTCCAATATACTCTGCTACATGCGCCGAGCATGTGTCCCTGGTGCGCAAGGTGCTTGGTCAACTGTTGGAGCATGACCTGTAGGTCAAGGCTGAGAAATGTCTGTTCTTCCAACAGTCCGTCTCCTTCCTAGGGTCCCGCCTGTCCGCGTCAGGGATGGAGATGGAGAATGACCGCATTTTAGCCGTGCGTAATTGGCCGACTCCAACCATGGTGAAGGAGGAGCAGTGGTTCTTAGGGTTTGCCAACTACCACCAGAGGTTTATCCGGGGCTTTGGTCAGGTAGTGGCTCCCATTACCTCCTTGCTGAAGGGGGGACCAGTGAGACTGCAGTGGTCAGCTGGGGCGGACAGGGCTTTTGGTCACCTGAAGGCTCTGTTAACCTCGGCTCCCGTGCTGGCTCATCCTGATCCCTCCTTGGCATTCATAGTAGAGGTGGACGCATCCGAGGCTGGGATAGGAGCTGTGCTGTCTCAGCGCTCGGGTATGCCACCAAAGCTCCGCCCCTGTGCTTTTTATTAGAAGAAGCTCAGCCCGGCGGAGCGAAACTATGATGTGGGGGACCGGGAGCTGTTAGCTGTTGTCAAGGCTCTGAAGGCGTGGAGGCATTGGCTTGAGGGGGCTAAACACCCTTTCCTCATTTGAACTGACCACCGCAATCTGGAGTACATCCGGGCGGCGAGGAGACTGAACCCTCGCCAGGCTAGGTGGGCCATGTTTTTCACCCATTTTGTTTTCACCCTATCCTACAGACCAGGTTCCCAGAACGCTAAGGCAGACACACTGTCCCGGATGTATGACACAGAGGAGCGGTCCACGGATCCCACTCCCATACTTCCGGCTTCTTGCCTGGTGGCACCGGTGGTATGGGAGGTTAATGCGGGCGTTACGGACGGAGCCCACTCCCACCCAGTGTCCAGTTGGGCGTCTGTACGTTCCGTCTGATGTTCCCGATCGATTGATCTGTTGGGCCCACACATCACCCTCCTCTGGTCATCCTGGCATCGGTCAGACAGTGCGCTGTCTTAGTGGGAAGTACTGGTGGGCCACTTTAGCTAAGGATGTGAGGGTTTATGTTTCCTCCTGCTCGGTGTGCGCCCAGTGCAAGGCACCTAGACACCTGCCTAGAGGGAAATTACAAACCCTACCCGTTCCACAACGGCCGTGGTCACACCTATCGGTGGACTTCGTGACGGATCATCCTCCATCCCGAGGTAACACCACGATCCTGGTCGTTGTGGATTGGTTTTCTAAGTGCTGCCATCTCCTTCCTTTGCCCGGTCTCCCTACGGCCATGCAGACTGCGGAGGCCCTGTTTACCCACGTCTTCCGGCACTACGGGGTGCCTGAGGATATAGTGTCTGATCCCCAGTTCACATCGAGGGTCTGGAGGGCGTTCATGGAACGTCTGGGAGTCTTGGTCAGCCTGACCTCAGGTTTTCACCCCGAGAGTAATGGGCAGGTGGAGAGAGTTAACCAGGATGTGGGTATGTTTCTGTGGTGCTATTGCTAGGACCGACCGGGGGAGTGGGCGGTTTTCATCCCCTGGGCAGAGATGGCCCAAAACTCCCTCCACCACTCCTCCACTAACATGTCTCCATTTCAGTGTGTACTAGGTTATCAGCCGGTCCTGGCACCGTGGCATCAGAGCCAGATCGAGGCACCTGCGGTGGATGAATGGTTTCAGTGCTCGGAGGAGACATGGCACGCTGCCCATGTGCGCCTGCAACGGGCCATCAGGCGACAGAAGGCAAGCGCCGACCACCACCGCAGTGAGGCCCCAATGTATGCACCGGGGGACCGGGTCTGGCTCTCGACCCGAAACCTGCCCCTTCGCCTGCCCTGTTGGAAGCTGGGTCCACGGTTTGTGGGGCCATTTAAAGTCCTGAGGAGACTGAACGAGGTATGCTGTAGGTTACAGCTCCCCCCTGATTACCGTATTAACCCCTCGTTCCATGTGTCTCTCCTCAGGCCGGTGGTGGCAGGTCCGTTCCAGCAGTCTGAGGTGCGGGAGGTTCCTCCGCCCCCTCTGGATATCGAGGGGGTCCCGGCGTATACTGTACGAGCCATCATGGACTCAAGACGTCGGGCGAGGGGCCTTCAGTACCTCGTGGAGTGGGAGGGGTACGGTCCGGAGGAGAGATGCTGGGTGCCGGTGGAGGACATCCTGGACCCTTCCTTACTGCAGGAATTTCACCGTCTCCACCCGGATCGTCCTGCACCTCGTCCTCTGGGTCGTCCCCGAGGCCGTTGTCGGCGCGCTGCTGGAGCCGCGCGTCAAGGGGGGGTACTGTCATGACTTCCGCCGAAGTTGGTGCCTCTCCTTGTGCGGGCGTTTATCGGCGGTCGTCGTCACCGGCTTTCTAGCTGCCACCAATCTACGTTTCTGTTTTCCATTTGTTTTGTCTGTTTGTACACACTTGGTTCCCATTGCATTATGATTATTTCCCTACTTAACCCTCTGGTTCCCACATGATTTTGTGTGTGTTTGTTCGTTGTGTTGTCTCATACACTTTTATGAGCTGGTGTGTTTTCCCTGCGTGGAAATTAGTGTTTGTTTTTCCGAGTATAGTACGTCATGTACTCAGTTCTGTGTCCTGCGCCTGACTCCGTCCTACCGCTGCACATTTGACACATGACACATGGCGGGAGACACGAACATGAACATACCAGTAACTAGCTAATAAAGAAGCCACGTTTTATAAAGATCCTGTCTTTCTGCATTTATTATTTTTGTACAAAGCCTGGAAAACAAGACATAGTGTCAGAAGTGAGATTACAAGTTGGATACCTCTGGAGGTTCTTCACTTCGGATGAACTGAGTCTACACACTTACCGGATGCATGGCATAGATTCCAACAGAATGTGGAGCTAATGTTTAAGTCCTACCAGCGTTGGGGTCAATTCGAATTGGCAGTCAATTAAGGAAGTAAATTGAATTCAAACTTAATAATGGAAAAAATGGAATCTGTTTTCAATAACTTCTCAATCAATTGAAAAGTAGAAGCTATTTATTTCAATTTCAATTTTTTAATAAAAGATTCACTGCCTTCAATTCGAATTGACCTCAACTCTGATTCCTACAGTACCCCTCTCATCTATTATTGCACAGACAGTGCTCAAATAGACCCAATGTATTCACCATCACATTACAGACTATCACACTACATACTTTATCTACTGTCCATCTGTGAGCGTGATCATGGCAAGCCAGCTAACTGAAGCTACATGGCAATTACAGGCCTGTCTCATATGTGATGTAGGATCGATCAGGGAGGCATTCCACTTGCTCATCATCAGTGATCTGATGTCTCTGATACACTACATGACCAAAACCATGAAAAACAGCCCAAAACCATTATTCCTCCTCCACCAAACTTTACAGTTGGCACTGTGTATTCGGGCCAGGTAGCGTTCTCCTGACATCCGCCAAACCCAGATTCGTCTGTCGGACTGCCAGATGGTGAAGCGTGATTTATCACTCCAGAGAACGCATTTCCACTGTTCCAGAGTCCAATGGCGGAGAGCTTTACACCACTCCAGCTGACGCTTGGCATTGCGCATGGTGATCTTAGGCTTGTGTGCGGCTGCTTGGCCATGGAAATCCATTTCATTAAGCTCCCGACGAACAGTTCTTGTGCTGATGTTGCTTCTAGAGGCAGTTTGGAACTCGGTAGTGAGCGTTGCAACCGAGGACAGATGATTTTTACACACTACGTGCTTCCACACCCGGCGGTTCCGTTATGTAAGCTTGTGTGGCCTACCACTTCGCGGCTGAGCCATTGTTGCTCCTAGACATTTCCATTTCACAATAACAGCACTTACAGTTGACCGGGGCAGCTCTAGCAGGGCAGAAATGTGACGAACTGACTTGTTGCAAATGTGGCATCCTATGACGGTGCCACGTTGAAAGTCACTGAGCTCTTCAGTAAGGCTCCCGAGTGGCGCAGCAGTCTAAGGCACTGCATCTCAGTGCTTGAGGCGTCACTACAGACCCCCTGGTTCGATTCCAGGCTGTATCACAACCGGCCGTGATTGGGAGTCCCATAGGGCAGTGCACAATTGGCCCAGCGTCGTCCGGGTTTGGCCGGTGTAGGCCGTCATTGTAAATAAGAATTTGTTCTTAACTGACTTGCCTAGTTAAATAAAAAATAAAAGGCCATTCTACTGCCAATGTTTGTCTATGGAGATTGCATGGCTGTGTGCTCGATTTTATACACCTGTCAGCAACAGGTGTGGCTGAAATAGCCAAATCCACTAATTTGAAGGGGTGTCCACATACCTTTGTATATATAGTGTATCTCCCCTGGGTAATGGACTGGCCACTACCTGTGTTTAAAAGGTTTATATCTATAGAGCTAGTAGACCTAATAGATATATATGTACTACCTGTGTTTCAAAGCTTTAGACTGATAGAGTTAGCAGAGCTACAAGATTGGATATGCTACGGTACCAGTGTTTGGACACTAGATCTTATATCAGAGAGAGGTATAGATTTTCCTGTCTTTCTTTTTGTTTTTCTTTCTATAGTTTTTTATCTTTCTTTCTCTCTCTCATTCTCTCTCTCCCACTCGCTTTCTTCATTTCATCATTTCATTGATTCCTCTCCTACTGTCTTGATGACTATTCTGAGTCCCTCACCTCATTACTCTCCACTTTACCAGGCTCCATAATGACCCTTAATTTCCTGCTATCTAAAGTGGCTATACTAGCTCTTGTTCACACACAACTAAACCCTTCAGGAAATATACAACACTCCTCCGCGGACAGGGCTTAGAGGACCAGTTCATTATTATTAATATAAGCCTCATGGACCTCTGGAGTTCACACAGGTTGAATCCCACATGGCACCCAATTCCTTATATAGGGCCCTACTTTTGACCAGGCCCTATGGGTAGTGCACTAAAGTGGTGCACTATATAGGGAATAGGGTGCCATTTGGGAAGCAGCCACAGTAATGATGCGCCTACGTTGATGATGCGCCTAGATATCCACTTAATCATCTCTGATCCTACGTGTCACAACCACATTGATTAATGGTGCAGAGAGAAATTCTTATCGTAAAACATTACATAAAAACAGCCCAGACACAATTTAAATCACCTATCTCTTCCCTATCTCTCTGTGTCTGTCTGACAACCTCCTCCACCTCCACCTATCCAAATAGAAATGGATTCTCATTAAAACACAGAGCAGAACAGAGCATGTTAGGAAGGTTTGTTCCGCCACCTCTCTTGGTGACAGAGAGACAGACAGTCAGACACATCTCGCTGAACTTCGGAGGCCTGTGGATAGGATGGGCTCCTCCAGAGCAGCTTTCCATCTGGGGCTGGCTGAGAGGAGGGGAAAGGCTTCCCCATTAAAGAGAAAGGGAGACAGGCCCACCACAGGTAGAGGGACCACAACTAGGCAGGCCAATCATTGAGTGAGGCAGCGGCAGGCTGGCCACAGCAAGCCCAGCAGCAGTTGTAAATTGGTTCTAACGACATCATTCTACCAATTAGAGACAGAGAGTGGGGGATGCAGGCCACAGTCAGAGAAGTAAGCCTCCTCCTCCACTCCATAATATATCATGACAGCATAGATCCCTAGTGACACCTCCTCACCATAATATATTATGACAGCATAGCTCCCTAATGACACCTCCTCACCATAATATATCATAACAGCATAAATCCCTAGTGACACCTCCTCACCAAAATATATCATGACAGCATAGATCCCTAGTGACACCCTTTCCTAAATACAGTTTAATTACATACACTACCGGACAAAAGTTTTAGAACACCTACTCATTCAAGGGTTTTTCTTTATTTTTACTATTTTCTACATTGTAGAATAATAGTGAAGACATCAAAACTATGAAATAACGCATATGGAATCATGTAGTAACCAAAAAAAGTGTTAAACAAATCAAAATATATTTTATATTTGAGATTCTTCAAATAGCCACCCTTTGCCTTAATGACAGCTTTGCACACTCTTGGCATTCTCTCAACCAGCTTCACCTGGAATTATTTTCCAACAGTCTTGAAGGAGTTCCCACATATGCTAAGCACTTGTTGGCTGCTTTTCCTTCACTTTGTGGTCCAACTCCTCCCAAACCATCTCAATTTGGTTGAGGTCTTGGGATTGTGGAGGCCAGGACATCTGATGCAGCACTCCATCACTCTCCTTCTTGGTAAAATAGCCCTTACACAGCCTGGAGGTGTGTTGGGTCATTGTCCTGTTAACAAATGATAGTCCCACTAAGCCCAAATCAGATGGGATGGCGTATCGCTGCAGAATGCTGTGGCCATGCTGGTTAAGTGTGCCTTGAATTCTAAATAAATCACAGACAGTGTCACCAGCAAAGCACCCCCACACCATAACACCTTCTCCTCCATGCTTACGGTGGGAAATACACATGCAGAGATCATCTGTTCACCCACACTGCGTCTCACAAAGACACGGCGGTTGGAACCAAAAATCTCCAATTTGGACTCCAGACCAAAGGAGATATTTCCACCGGTCTAATTGCTCGTGTTTCTTGACCCAAGCAAGTCTCTTCTTCTTATTCGTGTCCTTTAGTAGTGGTTTCTTTGCAGCAATTCGACCATGAAGGCCTGATTCACACAGTCTCTTCTGAACAGTTGATGTTGAGATGTGTCTGATACTTGAACTCTGTGAAGCATTTATTTGGGCTGCAATTGCTGAGGCTGGTAACTCTAATGAACTTATCCTCTGCAGCAGAGGTAACTTCCATTCCTGTGGCGGTCCTCGTGAGAGCCAGTTTCATCATAGCGCTTCATGGTTTTTGCGAATGGGCTTGAAGAAACGTTAAAAGTTCTTAAAATTTTCCGTATTGACTGACCTTCATGTCTTAAAGTAATAATGGACTGTCGTTTCTCTTTGCTTAGTTGAGCTGTTCTTGCCATAATATGGACTTGGTCTTTTACCAAATGGGACTATCTTCTGTATACCACCCCTACCTTGTCACAACACAACTGATTGGCTCAAACGCATTAAGAAGGAAAGAAATTCCACAAATTAACTTTTAAGAATGCACACCTGTTAACTGAAATGCATTCCAGGTGACTACCTCATAAGCCTATTACGCTTGGTTGAATAGTGGTTTATAAATGTACTTAAAATGGTCATAAGACAAATTCTTATTCCATCATGTAACCTTGCAAGGGTTTCACTGTTGAGGAACATTCTCACTTTTGGATGGGATGGATTGGTGCAATTATTTATTTATCCCAGGAATTAAGGGACATCATGTCAAGATCTGCCCATTTGTGCAACACGACGACCTTGAACGTGCCCACATGTGTTGACACTGACGTCAGAGATTGCTGAAAAAAAAAAAAACTGTTGTGAATGAAACAAAAACGTCAACACAGGAGAGAGAAAGTACGTTTTCCATGCAATTCCTTTTGCCTTTTTGGATACATTAATTCTGCTGGACGATTTAGCATAGGTAGTTAGTTAGCTAGCTAGCAGTTGCCAGCTAGCTAGCCTAGTGTTGTCTAGCTAGCTAATTGTAGCTTATTAGTGTTAGCAAGCACTATTAATGCTAGCTGGATAACACAACAACTACTAGCTAGGCCAAGCCTAAACTATAGAAATGATGATTATGATGATAACTAGTATAGGGTAATGTACATTGTCTATGATAAATTGTCATACATTCTTCTTCTCTACCACAGGTCTCAGACTCCAGGATGGGAAAATGCTTACAAGAAAGAAATAGATGAAGACAGAGACAGAGTTGTCGATTTCCATTATTACTTGTAATGTTAAAAAGGAAAGAGAAAGACAATCCCGTTTTTCTAAATTAGCAACAGTATCAAGGCTACTCAATATATTAGCTATAGGCTACAGATATGAGTCACCACTAGTTATTTTTCTGTTATTGAGTAGGCCTTTATCTTTGTTTAATCTATTTAATCAAATTATTAATCTAACAATACATATCTGTATTGAAATGTAAGGTCTTTAAATGTTGCAATAAAGTTGACTAAAGTAGAAGATCATCTTTTGCTTATAAGTATTTTGACTTTGTAATGAGGAATACATAATTATATAGAAATTGCTCATAAGGTTACACTTCACTATAAGGTTACACTTCACTTTAAATAGCTAAATCCTGTTTAACACCTAGTAATTACATTGTACTTATGCAAATATTACATGTACTCTGGTGTACTAGTGTGTTTATCCTCCCACGTGGATGGCGCTTCCGGAAACCTTCAAATAAGGGTCAGGTTGTCAGGATGGGTAATGTACTATACCAGTACACATTAATTACAGTAAGTACCTTTGAAAATCTAAAATAGAACAAAGTTCTATTTTAGCGCCTGGATACGCAGACGCCTGTTGACGTGCGCAAGCAGTTTGGATGAAATTATTGAGTAACATGTAAGTGTACATTTATTTTGCAATGCACATTCAGAGAAAGATAGGATCTCACGATCAAAATACCAGTGTCTGATTAGAGCAAAACATTAAGTGAAACATTAATTTACATGCAAGTCATTCATCTTGAAATGTTTTATCATCTTAGATTGGATAAAGAAAATATTTGGGTCATATGCCCAAGCTCGAAAGATCAATCAACATTCATTAAATAAGACATTCATTAGAAATAAAATCTTGACATTTTTTATCATCTTCATTTGAATAAGTCATCTCAACATTATTTTATATCGTCTCAGTTCGTTTGACTGAGGAGATGTGTGTGTCATGTTCTGTAACTTAAAAGATCAAGCAGCAGAGAAGCAATTTCAGGCAATGATTAAAACACCAAGCCATATTCAATTTGGGCTGGAACAAAATATCTCTTTCACGTTGGTATTATTCTGACTGCCTGTCATCACTTTACTGTTGCAGATATGTAGAGCGCGAATTCAATTTAGAATTGATCACCAACGCTTGTTGTTTCTAGATTGATGTAACTGTAAGCCTAGGTGTTCTTCAGTGTTTATTTGTGTGGGGGCTCTATTCAATCCGTGTCGCGGAAGTTCAGCGTTACAGCGTGATTGAAATTTAAAGGCAATGTTCCCGCATGTGCGGAGAATGCATTCACAGTAAAAGCTGCATATATCGGCTCAATGGGATTTACCTTAACATCTCTATCGCGCAATCTGTAACACTTCAGCGATACAGATTGAATAGATGTTTGTCTTTATTTTGATATTTTCAGATCCCAGTCTGTCACGAGAGACACCATCATGTTGATGGCGGCACTTTTAGGAGACACATGGCAGTGGTTGGTGTTTGGCACATTTAAGTGTTCCTATGGTTCATATTGTTCCTGTGCCAATGGCTTACCCCCTTCAACCAATTCATAACAGTTGCTTTCTTCTTTGCTCATTTGGTAACAGGTGATGTGCCAATCGCTTTCCCCCTTTGCCCAGTAGCCCAGTTGGTAAAACGTGACTATGGCAATGGTTTCCCCCCTTCGCCCAGTTGGTAACAGGCGACTGGCAAGTGGCTCATTTGCAGTCTATTAAATCTCCCTCTGAACAGCCAAATGGGATGGTTTGTACCATACAGCCTCTTCATCATGGCTAGAGCAGATGGTGGTAGAGATGGGCGAGATGTCTTGTCCAGACACATTACCTAGACCCCTGATTCCTCACACTCTCCTGGATACAGATATTAGAGGAGAATAGGATAGATTTTGACAAAATAGTCAAGGATTCTTCTAACCACGTGGTTGCCCTGTCCTTGGTTTGGTATTTTCCCAGCTTCAAAACACCAGGAGAAATACTGCTTTTGTCAATATAATAAAGTTGATCTCTTTCTTTCCTTTGTCTTTGATTAATCTTTTCTTTCTTTCTTTCTTTCTTTCTTTCTTTCTTTCTTTCTTTCTTTCTTTCTTTCTTTCTTTCTTTCTTTCTTTCTTTCTTTCTTTCTTTCTTTCTTTCTTTCTTTCTTTCTTTCTTTCTTTCTTTCTTTCTCCCTCCTTTTCCTCTTAGTTAGATGCTAGAAATAAACATGTTTATTCTTGAGGTCATTACTTCAACATTTCACAGCAAGGTCCAGTGAATATGCAGAACATGTTCAGTGTTACACCAGGATATGTTATATAGCACCAGGCTCAGGCTGACTGGCAGAAAACAGCAGCATCTACAGAAAGCTGTTATCTCACCTTTCCCTCACAGCTGTTCCACTCCACTTATGCTCAACATAACCAGTCATACCTCCTTTTATACCTTTCTTTCTTTCCTACCTGCCTCATCTCTCTTTCTCTTCTCTCTAATTGGCTGTTGTAACATAACATTGTACCTTTTCTCCCTCCCTCACGTAACCTCCTCATTCCTGTCTTCTGTCTGTTGTAATGTAACGTTGTACCTTTCCTCCCTCCCTCACGTAACCTCCTCATTCTTGTCTTCTGTCCATTGTAATGTAACGTTGTACCTTTCCTCCCTCCCTCCCTCACGTAACCTCCTCATTCTTCTCTTCTGTCCGTTGTAATGTAACGTTGTACCTTTCCTCCCTCCCTCACGTAAACTCCTCATTCTTGTCTTCTGTCCGTTGTAATGTAACGTTGTACCTTTCCTCCCTCCCTCATGTAACCTCCTCATTCTTGTCTTCTGTCCGTTGTAATGTAACGTTGTACCTTTCCTCCCTCCCTCACGTAACCTCCTCATTCTTCTCTTCTGTCCGTTGTAATGTAACGTTGTACCTTTCCTCCCTCCCTCATGTAACCTCCTCATTCTTGTCTTCTGTCCGTTGTAATGTAACGTTGTACCTTTCCTCCCTCCCTCACGTAACCTCCTCCTTCTTCTCTTCTGTCCGTTGTAATGTAACGTTGTACCTTTCCTCCCTCCCTCATGTAAACTCCTCATTCTTGTCTTCTGTCCGTTGTAATGTAACGTTGTACCTTTCCTCCCTCCCTCGCGTAACCTCCTCATTCTTGTCTTCTGTCCGTTGTAATGTAACGTTGTACCTTTCCTCCCTCCCTCATGTAACCTCCTCATTCTTGTCTTCTGTCCGTTGTAATGTAACGTTGTACCTTTCCTCCCACCCTCACGTAAACTCCTCATTCTTGTCTTCTGTCCGTTGTAATGTAACGTTGTACCTTTCCTCCCTCCCTCACTGTCACACCCTGACATATGGAACTCTTGTTTGTGGAGTCAGGGGGTGTGAATCTATGTGATGTTTTCTATGTTTAGGATCTAGAGTTGTGTTTCTATGTTTGGCCGGGTGTGATTCCCAATCAGAGACAGCTGTCGCTTGTTGTCTCTGATTGGGGATCATACTTAGGTAGCCCAGTTGCCTACTATGTTTATGGGATCTTGTTCCGTGTGTAGGCTTGTATTTGTATAGCCTGAGGACTTCACGTTACGTTGTTTTTGTATGTTTATTCTAATAAATAAACATGTTCGCATACCACGCTGCACCTTGGTCTGACCCGTCTCTCAACGATCGTGACATTCACGTAACCTCCTCATTCTTGTCTTCTGTCGGTTGTAATGTAACGTTGTACCTTTCATCCCTCCCTCACGTAACCTCCTCATTCTTGTCTTCTGTCGGTTGTAATGTAACGTTGTACCTTTCCTCCCTCCCTCACGTAACCTCCTCATTCTTGTCTTCTGTCGGTTGTAATGTAACGTTGTACCTTTCCTCCCTCCCTCACGTAACCTCCTCATTTTTGTCTTCTGTCCGTTGTAATGTAACGTTGTACCTTTCCTCCCTCCCACACGTAACCTCCTCATTCTTGTCTTCTGTCCGTTGTAATGTAACGTTGTACCTTTCCTCCCACCCTCACATAACCTCCTCATTCTTGCCTTCATTCCGTTGTAATGTAACGTTGTACCTTTCCTCCCTCCCTCACGTAACCTCCTCATTCTTGCCTTCAGTCCGTTGTAAAGTAACGCGACACATCTTGGCTTTGCTTTCTATCTTTAGAAAACGTCCTCCCTGCCTCACCTCTCTTCCTCTTCTCTAGTTGGCCATCATTCTACTATGACTGTGGCTGACAAGCATGACATCCATTCCTTGATGTAAGGGACTCAACAGGATTTAATGACGGTTAGAGTTATGGTGGCTGTGATACGAACAGCAGTGACGACTGTAACGATCGCGTGTGTCTGTTCGTGTGTGAACACCGTAGCGATCGCTTTGCATGCTCATTAAGGAACATCCATCAAATGGTAGTAACTGTGGCAACCTCAGGATAATGGCAAAGCTCTGTCAAACACACTTCAGTGTGAAAGAATAACACATTTGTTGTGGCTTGATTCAGAAGGGTTGGGTTAAATGCGGAAGACACATTTCAGTAGAATGCATTCAGTTGTACAACTGACCAGGTATCCCCTTTCCCTTTCCTTCATAACAGCTTTGCTCTATGCTGTATATCACCCTACAGCTGCTCACAAATAACAGTTGTCTGTTGATATGAGAAAGAGGTAAAGCAGGGAGGAATGGTTTTGACCTTAGATAATTGCAGTAAACAAGGGATGGCCTTTAGAATTACATAAAAGGGGAGTAGTTCTGCCAAACCAGGATGAAAAATCCTGTGAGGGACCATTTTTTGGGGGGAAGGAGGTGAAAGAAGCACGAAGTTCACAGGAAATGTGATGTATTTGTGGTTATCGATGGAGACAGTGTTATGAGGCAGGATGGGCTGCAGTGTGTGTGTGTGTGCCTGCATCCATGTGTGTGTGTGTCTGTGTGTGTGTGTCTGTGTGCCTGTGTGTGTGTGTGTGTGTGCCAGTTCTCGCGCTCATGTGTGTTTAAGGCATGAGAACTGGCAGGTTGTGAACAGAAGGAAGGCGAGAACTGAAAGAAAAACAAGCATATTGTTCCACATCTCGTTACTAGCCAAGCGTTCACTCTTCTCTCCCTCTCCCTCCATGCTGCTCTCCTGATGCCAGGCAGAAGAAGGGGGAGAGGGAGATAGAGAGAGAGAGAGAGAGAGAGAGAGAGAGAGAGAGAGAGAGAGAGAGAGAGAGAGAGAGAGAGAGAGAGAGAGAGAGAGAGAGAGAGAGAGAGAGAGAGAGAGAGAGAGAGAGAGAGAGAGAGAGAGAGGGGGAGAGAGATGGAGAGAGCAAGAGAGTGAGAGAAAGGAAGCGAGGGAGAGAGAGAGACACAGCGAGGGAGAGAGAGAGACACAGCGAGGGAGTATGTGAGGGAGAGAGAGATGGAGGGAGATTGTAGGCTGTCCAACAGGAAAGAACCAAGAACAAAGCATGAAGATACAAGGTTAGCATATAGTCTGGTCTGAAATCTGTTTGTGCTTTCTTGCCAACTCCTGTGGTCACTGGCATGACATTAATGTGACAATAATCATAGGAGTTGGCAAGATGGCACAAACTGGGACCAGGCTAACACAATGATGGGTTGTTTGACAGAACGATATAGTGTAGAGGTCCTCACATCATACAACATATCACTTTATTGGGGGAAAATATCAAGATGATTCTGAATGTAACACCACTATAATTGTACATTGTCAACAAACACCCTTATGGCTGTTTGTCCAGACTTGTGCTTCTACTCAAGCCATGGTCAGTTTCTTATCTTGCTGTTGATGACAATGAAAATAGCACCCTGTCTGGCAGTCCAATCAGCAGCACTGACAACACTTTGACTTTGAAGGCTGTTGCGCTCCTTCTATGGAAACTTGACATACTTGATATTGTCGAGAGGAATATCAAGTCAGAACTAGATAGAGGAAGATCGAATGCTGCCTGTCAGCCGAAAAATTGGAAAAACACAAAGTGTGATGTGGAAATTGAAGTGATTACTCTCTGAGATTCTTTCCATTTCAAAGATGGATTGACTGATATTTTGAAAGGGATAGGTGGTGTGTGTGGGTGGGTGCATGTGTGTGTGCGTGTGCACGTTTATGTATGCACATGTTTATGTGTGTGGTGGGAGGTGTGTATGCGTGCATGTGTTACTCTGAAAGTCTTTGAAGCACAATAGATAGAAGAGAGGAGATGAGCCCCTCATTAACAAATATCAGAAATTCTCTTTTGTGTCCTAAATAGCATCATATTCTATATTTAGAGCACTACTTTTGACCAGAGCCCTAGTAGTACACTACATAAGGAATAGTGTGCCATTTGGGACTAAGACAATGCGTTGGCTTGCATTTCTCAACAGGCCCAATCTGTCAGCAGCGCCACTGGGCTGTTTGAGCAACTCAACTAGTAATTGTGGGTAATGGAGGTGGCCTCAAGCAGTTAGAATGTGTGTGTGTGTATGTGTGTGTATCTGTGACATTTCTGTCTTTCTGTCTTTCTGTCTGTCTGTCTCTCTCTCTTTCTTTTTTAAATTGTATTTCCTGTCTGCCTGTCTGCCTGTCTGCTGTCTGACTGCCTGTCTGCCTGACTGTTTGACGCACCTCAAGGCAACAGTGAGCTGATGTTGTTTGTTTCTTGAGGGAGGTTTCACCAGTACTGTAGATGTCCATGTACCACAATAGGTTGAGAGTAGTATTGCATGCAGTACATACATAAAGTACAGACATATAAACGTTTGATATGATTTGATAGAAGTCACAATTTTGAATGGACAGGGACTTTAAAAAAACACATGGATGGATGGATGGTCATATCAATACTAACCTGTTTGCATTGATAGAAATCTACAGAGAACCATGTCTCATTCTCTATTTTGGTCAGACAGGAGTTATAGCAAATGTCAGAACTTTTGAAACTTTACACAACTCTACACGTCAACCCACTGATGACAGAGCTGTTATTGGTGCTACAGTACTTTATTATTCCTTCGTCAATGTGTCTTTGGTTCTGGTAATGAAACGATCACCAGTTGTCTGTTCAAAAGGCAGTGGATGCCCATCCAAACCCTGGGCGCATCAGCACCAAGACTGGCAGCAGTCTCTCTCTCTCTCTCTCTCTCTCTCTCTCTCTCTCTCTCTCTCTCTCTCTCCTCTCTCTCTCTCTCTCTCTCTCTCTCTCTCTCTCTCTCTCTCTCAATTCAATTCAATAGACTTTATTGACATGGCAAGTTAAATTACTTACATTGTCAAAGTATAGATATAACAAAAATGGTGGGACCAACAGCAATAATAATAATAGTAGTAGTGGAAATGGGATTACCATTAACAGCAACTACAACAACAATATTAATGAGAATAACAATACACTAAAGCAATAGTAGTCGACCAATCTCAACACGACTGAGAAGACACATTACATTGTATGAAAGCCAAAACAAAACAGGAAATATTTATTACATTACACTTTTCACTGGCTGTCCCTCAGGTTGTGGCAGGAGGACACATATTTGGCTGCCAAAATTGCACATTTAGGCTTTTCACCCAATAAATATTGAATTTTTTCTTCCTCTTTTATAGTTTCAAATTCTTTGTACTGAATGATAATTTTGGGATTTTGATTTACTTGTTTGTCAATTAGAGTCTGCTTAGGACGTTGTGTTCATCAAGGAAATGATGTATTCTGCTGTTTATGATACTGCAGAGAATTTTCCCCAAGTTGCTGTTAACACAATTCCTCTGTAATTATTTGGGTTTTGTAGAAAAGTGGGCCTTGTAGAAAAGTATACTTTTTGAGAAGCTTGTCTTGTTGTTGTGATGACATTTATCATGTTCTGTTTAATGTTTTGTCTGTGGAACAATTTGCCGAGGCAGAGTCATCAATCAATAGTTCTTGTTTATTTCTGAAACTTTGCAAAGTGATGCAAGACCATCATTATCAAGCACATCATCATCTGCCAGCAGCTCCTAGGCTTATATGATAACTTATGACAGAGAAGAGAGCGAGAGAGAGAGAGAGAGAGAGAGAGAGAGAGAGAGAGGAGAGAGAGAGAGAGAGAGAGAGAGAGAGAGAGAGAGAGAGAGAGAGAGAGAGAGAGAATTCTCTACCTGGTTTCTGACTCACCCAGTCTAGAATGGTTCCTGATAAAATGTATGTATTATTTATTTATTAAACACACAGATATTGATCTTCTAATTACCACATAGACGTCTCCACAATGTCTCAACAACACACACACACTCACACTAAATTCGCAAATCAAACTGTTCCATCCGCATCATTGCCTGGCTTAATTGGATGGGTTGAAG
Source organism: Coregonus lavaretus (assembly GCF_964263955.1). Lineage (NCBI taxonomy): Eukaryota > Metazoa > Chordata > Actinopteri > Salmoniformes > Salmonidae > Coregonus > Coregonus lavaretus. Next base: position 16,279,152 of record NC_139990.1, read on the forward strand.
CTATAAATATGGTATCTCTCAAATTAGAGAACATAGAACTGGCATAATGTTTAAATTAAATGTCACAATGAAATGTCCCAATAGCTCCTTGCAGACAGACTACACAACTTTCGGTTGTGAATGTTGGCATGCACTATGCTGTTGCATAGGTGAAATTGCCACGGGGGATAAGGGGACATGTTCCCCCCCCCAATATTAAAAACAGGTCGATTCGTAATTTCCGACCTCCAGGGGCCCCCCCAGATAGCATATGAACATGATATAAGCAATGAAAAAATGGAGGAAATTAGCTTTAACGGTCAACTTTGGACATGAAAAACGGTCCAACTCCTTTTCTTTCTCAATTTTCAAACAGAAATGTATTGAGTTAATAAAGCCGCATACAAACATGGTCTATTTATTGCTTTCTTGAGTAAGGCAGCTCCAAAATGCAGGTTTTTCAGCATAGCTCAGTGCTTTTTGTGGTGGAGGGGCAGCCAGCGGAAAATACAGAGCGTAGTGGTTGGTAATCTTCTTTAGTTGCGCCATGATTGGCTCAGTGTTCTGCCACTCATGGGGACACTACGCCACCGCAAATTCTTCAGGGAGAGCTAGAAGGTTCAAGCCCCCTTGGGTGCTGCCATAGATTTACATAAGAAGTGCCCATCCAAGAAGGCTCAAGGTCATTGGCCACAGATAAAATTACATCAAATCACATTATGTCTACCGTAGCTTTGAATGGACTGATCATGTCAACAGCATACTTTCAAAATCTTAGCTAGTGTCACGCCCTGGCTCTGGGGACTCTAGTATGTTGAGCCAGGGTGTGAGTGTTCATTTGTTTATGTTCTAGTTTGTATTTCTATGTTGGCCTGAGTGACTCCCAATCAGAGGCAACGAGTGTCAGCTGGTTGTCTCTGATTGGGAGCCATATTTAAACTGTCTATCTTTCCCTTTGTGTTTGTGGTTTCTTGTTCCGTGTTGGTTGGTGTATGTAACCAGGGACGTCACGGTTTCGTTTTGTTGTTTTGATCGTGTGATCATTTATTAAATAAACAAGATGTTTGCCTTCAACGCTGAGCCTTGGTCCTCCTCCTTAGACGAGCGTGACAGAAGAAACCACCAGAACTGGACCAAGCAGCCTAGTGAGGAGCAGAGTGGGTGGACTTGGCAACAGTGGAGGAAGAGCTTCGACTGGGTCAAGCCGAATGAGGAGCTGAATGGCGGAGATTGGAAGCAGAAGAGCGAGAGTTGGGCGAGAATTATCGAGGCCTGGCCCACGGGGAAGAGAGACTCCCAGACATTTTTTAGGGGGGGGCTCACGACGTCGGACCAGCAGGAGGCCGCGATAGAGCGGCCCAGCGGGTTGCCAGAGGAGGCCGCCAGGTTACGGGGGCCACTGGTCGAAGAGGGGATGGAGGATGTAGAGGCACGGCGAGAGGTACTGGCGTGTGTTGCCAGTCCGGTCCGGCCTGTTCCTGATCCCCACGTAGGGCCAGTGGTGTGTGTTCCCAGTACGGTCCGGCCTGTTCCTGCCACTCGCACCAAGTCTACGGTGCGCATCGCTAGCTCGGCCCGGCCCATTCCTGCTCCCCGCACCAAGTCAGTGGTGCGTTTCGTCAGCCCTGTCCGGCCCGTTCCTGCTCTCCGCACCAAGTCTGTGGTGCGCGTCGCCAGCCCAGTCCGGCCCATTCCTGCTCCCCGCACCAAGTCTGTGGTGCGTTTCGTCAGCCCTGTCCGGCCCGTTCCTGCTCCCCGCACCAAGTCAGTGGTGCGCGTCGTCAGCCCGGCACGGCCCGTTCCTGCTCCCCGCACCAAGTCAGTGGTGCGCTTCGTCAGCCCAGTCCGGCCCGCTCCTGCTCCCCGCACCAAGTCAGTGGTGCGCTTCGTCAGCCCGGTCCGGCCCGCTCCTGCTCCCCGCCTCAAGTCAGTGGTGCGCTTCATCAGCCAGGTCCGGCCCGCTCCTGCTCCCCGCACCAAGTCAGTGGTGCGCTTCGTCAGCCCGGTCCGGCCCGCTCCTGCTCCCCGCACCAAGTCAGTGGTGCGCTTCGTCAGCCCGGTCCGGCCCGCTCCTGCTCCCCGCACCAAGTCAGTGGTGCGTTTCGTCAGCCCGGCTCGGCCCGCTCCTGCTCCCCACACCAAGCCAGTGGTGTGCGTCGTCAGTCCGGCACGGCCCGTGCCTGTTCCACCGGTGGCGGGTCCGGCACCGGTCAGGTGCTGCGTCACGCCGGAGCTAGAGCAATCCGCTCCACCTGTGTTCAGTTCAGCTCTGGTCAGCAGGGCCAGACCGGACCAGGGGTACTTTGGGGGGTTAGAGAAGGAGTGGGGGTCATGTCCGGAGCCGGATCCGCCGCCGAGGCGGAGTGCCCACCCGGTCCCTCCCCTGTTGTATTTGGTTGGTGCGGTCGGAGTCCGCGCCTTTAGGGGGGGGTACTGTCACGCCCTGGCTCTGGGGACTCTAGTATGTTGAGCCAGGGTGTGAGTGTTCATTTGTTTATGTTCTAGTTTGTATTTCTATGTTGGCCTGAGTGACTCCCAATCAGAGGCAACAAGTGTCAGCTGGTTGTCTCTGATTGGGAGCCATATTTAAACTGTCTATCTTTCCCTTTGTGTTTGTGGTTTCTTGTTCCGTGTTGGTTGGTGTATGTAACCAGGGACGTCACGGTTTCGTTTTGTTGTTTTGATCGTGTGATCATTTATTAAATAAACAAGATGTTTGCCTTCAACGCTGCGCCTTGGTCCTCCTCCTTAGACGAGCGTGACAGCTAGCAAGCTAGACAAGCAGTCATCATCATTAATCACGACGACAATCTACTGGCAAATCCTTTTCAATCCTTGTCATATGAAGAGAGATTATAGATAAAAAGTATCGATGCTCATTAGACATAAACATTACACAAGTTGGAATTGCATATTCAAAAATGAGTGGTTTGGAAGGAATCAGCGGCTAACTGCAAGCGTTGCAAAGCAATCATTATTTTGCTTCCCCTGCGATCAAAACAACTGGAAACTCAGAACTGGGAAATCTCAGACTTCAGTGAGTTCAAGACAACTGGAAACTGAAAAAAAATAGCTCAGACTGGGAAAATATGTTTTGAATGGTCATCCAACTCAAAATTCCAAGTCGGGAACTCGACATTGTTTTTTATAGTAAGCTGTTAGTAGCCAATGTGCCTCACCCTAATCATTTGGTATCTTTCCCCCTCATAACTTAGCCTACTGTTCTGACTTGGTGGTGCACATGTAGCCTATAGCCTGTTTTAGAGAAATGTCATCATCGAATATTGTAAGAGCTTTCATCGTCTGCTTATATGCCCCCTTTATTTACCCTACGGTTCTGACTTGGTGTATATCCGCTCATCATTCCTTTATGTCATAGTTTGTACATCTCAATTGTCAGTAGAAACCACATTTGTTTAAGCAAGTCTGCCATATCAGCTATGTTCGCTGATAGCCAGGTGTAGCAGTGGTAAGGATTCACTCCATGGTGCTGAAAAGAAAGCTCTGCTGTTGGGACAGCTTTACGTAGGTCCTAACAGTTTGCGGGCACCGTTTGTCACCGTTATAGTGCAATTAATGTATAGTTTAGTGTTGTGTTGTGTAGTGGTTTTGCTGGCATGCATATATTTTGTTTTGTTTTTGTTTGCCCCACCAAGATTGACATGCTAAAATCGCCACTGGAGCCGTGATCGACGTAGCTAGTTCATTAGCTAAGCTAGCCACTTGTAGCTAGACAGTAACTCCTTCAGTATGTGTTGACGTCATTTCACAGGATTTGTTTTTGGACAGAAGCTGTAGAGATCGGTAAGAAATGGTACTTCTGTAGCCAAATATCTTATTCATCCAGTTTTGGGTGTTTTTTTAAGTATTAAATGACCTGGTATGATGGTTCATTGATCATTTATACCGTTTAAAGCCCAAATTCGACCTTTAAAGTAACTGTCTAGTGTTTCCAGATTTCTATGACATACTGTATGTGACCAACTGCCTCAATTCGGTCTCATGTAGCAACATTTGAAATTGTGTTTTTTACATTGGATAAAAGTAGAGACTCAAATCTAAAATATATATATATTTATATATATATATAGTTGATCCTGCTGCTCTGATTGGATAGAGTGAAGCTTTATTTCTCCGTCCACTCGCTTCATAATTTCACCCGATCACTTTCTCACATTTTGTATTTGCATTTATTTGCAATATTTGCATCCACTCTAAATTCCAAGCATCTGCCTCTAACCCTAGGAAGCTCTTTGCCACCTCCTCCTCCCTGCTGAATCCTCCTCCCCCTCCCCCCCCCCCTCTCTGTGGATGACTTCGTCAACCATTTTGAAAAGAAGGTTGACGACATCCGATCCTCGTTTGTTAAGTCAAATGACACCGCTGGTCCTGCTCACACTGCCCTACCCTATGCTTTGACTTCTTTCTCCCCTCTCTCTCCAGATGAAATCTTGCGACTTGTGACGGCCGGCCGCCCAACAACCTGCCCGCTTGACCCTATCCCCTGCTCTCTTCTCCAGACCATTTCTGGAGACCTTCTCCCTTACCTCACCTCGCTGATCAACTCATCCTTGACCGCTGGCTATGTCCCTTCCGTCTTCAAGAGAGCGAGAGTTGCACCCCTTCTCAAAAAACCTACACTCGGTCCCTCCGATGTCAACAACTACAGACCAGTATCCCTTCTTTCTTTTCTCTCCAAAACTCTTGAGCGTGCTGTCTTTAGCCAACTCTCTTGCTATCTCTCTCAGAATTACCTTCTTGATCCAAACCAGTCAGGTTTCAAGACTGGTCATTCAACTGAGACTGCTCTTCTCTGTGTCACGGAGGCTCTCCGCACTGCTAAAGCTAACTCTCTCTCCTCTGCTCTCGTCCTTCTAGACCTATCTGCTGCCTTTGATACTGTGAACCATCAGATCCTCCTCTCCACCCTCTCCGAGTTGGGCATCTCCGGCGTGGCTCACTCTTGGATTGCATCCTACCTGACAGGTTGCTCATACCAGGTGGCGTGGCGAGAATCTGTCTACGCACCACGTGTTCTCACCACTGGTGTCCCCCAGGGCTCAGTTCTAGGCCCTCTCCTATTCTCGCTATACACCAAGTCACTTGGCTCTGTCATATCCTCACATGGCCTCTCCTATCATTGCTATGCAGACGACACACAATGAATCTTCTCCTTTCCCCCTTCTGATAACCAGGTGGCGAATCGCATCTCTGCATGTCTGGTAGACATATCAGTGTGGATGACGGATCACCACCTCAAGCTGAACCTTGGCAAGACGGAGCTGCTCTTCCTCCAGGGGAAGGACTGCCCATTCCATGATCTCGCCATCACGGTTGACAACTCCGTTGTGTCCTCCTCCCAGAGTGCAAAGAGCCTTGGTGTGACCCTGGACAACACCCTGTCGTTCTCCGCTAACATCAAGGCGGTGACCCAATCCTGTAGGTTCATGCTCTACAACATTCGCAGAGTACGACCCTGCCTTACACAGGAAGCGGCACAGGTCCTAATCCAGGCACTTGTCATCTCCCGTCTGGATTACTGCAACTCGCTGTTGGCTGGGCTCCCTGCCTCTGCCATTAAACCCCTACAACTCATCCAGAACGCCGCAGCCCATCTGGTGTTCAACCTTCCCAAGTTCTCTCACGTCACCCCGCTCCTCCGCACACTCCACTGGCTTCCAGTTGAAGCTCGCATCTGCTACAAGACCATGGTGCTTGCCTACGGAGCTGTGAGGGGAACGGCACCTCCGTACCTTCAGGCTCTGATCAGTCCCTACACCCAAACGAGGGCATTGCGTTCATCCACCTCTGGCCTGCTGGCCCCTCTACCTCTGCGGAAGCACAGTTCCCGCTCAGCCCAGTCAAAACTGTACGCAGCTCTGGCACCCCAATGGTGGAACAAGCTCCCTCACGACGCCAGGACAGCGGAGTCACTCACCACCTTCCGGAGACACTTGAAACCCCACCTCTTTAAGGAATACCTGGGATAGGGTAAAGTAATCCTTCTACCCCCCCCCCTTACCCCACCCCCAAAAAATAAAAAAATAAATGAAAAAATAAATATTGTAAAGTGGTTGTCCTACTGGCTATCATAAGGTGAATGCACAAATTTGTAAGTCGCTCTGGATAAGAGTGTCTGCTAAATGATGAAAATGTAAATGTAAATGTAAAATTAGGGATACCCATTAGTTCCTGCCAAGGCAGCATATACTCTTCCTGGGGTCCAAACACATTAAGGCACTTACATCACACATAAAACAAAAGATAAAACAGTACATCATATAACATTAATACACCACTACATATTGACAATACAAAATGTAAAATATCACCATACAACAATATCACAATGTACGTGCATGTGTTAGCGTGTGTGTGCATATGCGTGTCTGTACCTACTGTATGTGTGTCGCTTCACTGTCCCCACTGTTCCATAAGGTGTATTTTTGTCTGTTTTTTAAACCTGATTCATCCGATCACATTTTTGGTCTGATCATGTAGATTGCTGCTGCCTGCTACTATGATAAATCACATGGCAAGGACATTTGCTATCAAGCTATCAATGTGCATAATATCTAACAAGTGGGGCAAGGGTAGGGAAACAAGATGAAATAGTAATGCAAATTCTGACTGAGTGACAGCAAACTTGGCTGCCTGCTGCAAGTTGAGGACACAGACTCACCCACCCCTCCGCATGCTGCTCCTAATCTGGTATTTTGCCAACATCTATTTAGGCATATTAAAACACACACGACTATCATCCGATCCGACCATCAACTTTCAACTTACAGATACGATTACGAATACAAGTATGGCTATGTCGGCATACCCCTACCAGACACACTTGTCTTCATTGAAGGGTCATGTGAAAGAAATGCTATAACCACCCCACCAGCTACATGCAGCTAAGTGGATGGGTCACTATTGTCTAGACATGTACACATGGTCATGAAATACAATGCCGTAATCACCCCCAGACACACCTGGCTAACTTGATGGGTCATGTAATCATCTGGCAATGTGAAGTCTTTTGTTTAGACATGTAGCTAGCTAGCTAGCTAGCTAGCTAAACAATTAACCATAATCCCAACCTATACTACTAGCAATACAAATTGATTGTCATAGCTAGCCACCATGCATGAAATGCTGTAGTATGAATCTGCAGGTAGCTAAAGCTAACCAACTAGGTTCAATATTAGCTAGCTAGCTAACATTAGGCTATAAATAGATATCTGAGATAGTACTACACAGATTATACACGAAACATAAGCTAGCAAGACCGCAAGCTAATTATTTGCTAGCTAGCTAACAGTAAGCTAACAAACATTGGCTTGCTAGCTAACAGTAGGGCTGTGGCAGTTATTGTCATGCAAAAGACTGCCGGTCTCACAGTACTTGACCGTTAATTAACATACAAACATTTAGCATCTCCAGGCCTCCACACATACAGTGCATTCGGAAAGTATTCAGACCCTTTGTCTTTTTCCACATTTTGTTACGTTACAGTCTTATTTTAAAATTGATTAAATTCTTTGTTTTCCTCATCAATCTACACATAATACCCAATGATGACAAAGCAAAAAAACGTAAATATTACATTTGCATAAGTATTCAGACCCTTTACACAGTACTTTGTTGAAGCACCTTTGGCAGGGATTACAGCCTCAAGTCTTCTTGGGTATGACGCTACAAGCTTGGCACACCTGTATTTGGGAAGTTTCTCCCATTCTTCTCTGCAGATCCTCTCAAACTCTGTCAGGTTGGATGGGGAGTGTTGCTGCACAGCTATTTTCAGGTCTCTCCAGAGATGTTCGATCAGGTTTAAGTCCGGGCTCTGGCTGGGCCACTCAAGGACATTCAGAAACTTGTCCCAAAGCCACTCCTGCGTTGTCTTGGCTGTGTACTTAGGGTCATTGTCCTGTTGGAAGGTGAACCTTCGCCCCAAGTCTGAGAGCTCTAGAGCAGGTTTTCATCAAGGATCTCACTGTACTTTGCTCCGTTCATCATTGCCTCAATCCTGACTAGTCTCCCAGTCCCTGCCGCTGAAAAACATCCCCAAAGCATGATTCTGCCAACCCCATGCTTCACCGTAGGGACGGTGCCAGGTTTCCTCCAGATGTGATGCTTGGCATTCAGGCCAAAGAGTTCAATCTTGGTTTCATCAGACCAGAGAAACTTGTTTCTCATGGTCTGAGAGTCTTTAGGTGCCTTTTGGCAAACTCCAAGCGGGCTGTCATGTGCCTTTTACTGAGGAGTGGCTTCTGTCTGGCCACTCTACCATTAAGGCCTGATTGGTGGAGTGCTGCAGAGATGATTGTCCTTCTGGAAGTTTCTCCCATATCCACAGAGGAACTCTAGAGCTCTATCAGAGTGACCATCTGGTTCTTGGTCACCTCCCTGACCAACCGCCTTCTCCCCCGATTGCTCAGTTTGGCTGGGCGGCCAGCTCTAGGAAGAGTCTTGGTGGTTCCAAACTTCATGCATTTAAGAATGATGGAGGCCACTGTGTTCTTGGGGACCTTCAATGCTGCAGAAATTTTTTGGTAGCCTTCCCCAGATCTGTGCCTCGACACAATCGTGTCTCGGCGCTCTACGGATAATTCCTTCGACCTCAAGGCTTGGTTTTTGCTCTGACATGGACTGTCAACTGTGGGACCTTATATAGACAGGTGTGTTTCCTTTCCAAATAATGTCCAATCAATTCAATTTACCACAGGTGGACTCCAATCAAGTTGTAGAAACATCTCAAGGATGATCAATGGAAACAGGATGCACCTGAGCTCAATTTCGAGTCTCATAGCAAAGGGTCTGAATACGTATATCAATAAGGTATTTTTGTTTTAAATGTTTAATAAATTTGCAAACATTTCTAAAAACCTGTTTTCGCTTTGTCATTATGGGGTATTGTGTGTAGATTGCTGAGTATTTTTAATTTTTTAATCAGTTTTAGAATAAGGCTGTAACGTAACAAAATCTGGAAAAAGTCAAGGGGTCTGAATACTTTCAGAAGGCACTGTATGACCTATAATTAATTACAATATGAGTGAAATCGTTTTCCTTCCCAAAATTGTAATTCAATTAAGTATGCTAAAAAGCAGCTTTTCAATTTAATCCTCCAGAAACGACAGAACAAATAATGCAACAAATATTGTGGTTAAACTCAAATATACTAATTGATAAAAAAAACATAATTTTTTGAATAAAAAAAAAAAAAAGGTATAATCTTCGTAAATTATATCATAGGTAGGACTGGTGCAGCTAACAAAAACATATGGAAATGTCTGACAAATTACAACCAAATAATTGCAGCATTACTGCAAGAATGGAAGAGGAAAGTGGAAGGGGGAAAAAGTAAGGAACTTGTCTGTCGGCCCTGCATTAAAGAACATAATTGGTTAAAGAAAATTGTGATAAATAAAAAAGTATACCAGTTTCATTTAAGGACCGAAGGATTGACAGCCGTCCCATATAGATTGCAAAATAGTTGGGAAGAGATTTTTGATATACCGATTCCATGGCATAGTGTTTATGAACTGATACACAAAACAACGCCGGGTTTCAAAACTTATAATTACTCAATTTAAATTATTATACAAAATTCTTGCTACCAATAGAATGTTATTGATATGGGGGACACAATCTTCCCAGCTCTGCAGATTTTGCTGTGAAAAGACAGAATCATTAGATCATTTGTAGCTTGTTTTTGGACACAGGTCCGGGAATGGCTAAAGGATTGCAATATTTACCTGGAGCTAACCCTGCAGATAGCACTACTGGGTGATCTGAAAAGTCATAGTCAATCGATCAATAATATAATAATACTTTTGGCAAAAAAAAATATTTTCAATTTACAATCTGTAGAAACAATGAGAATAGAAGGGTTCAGAACATTTGTAAAACATCACAGCACAGTTGAAAAATATATGGCAAATAGAAATCCAATATGGATGGTTTGTTGAGATGGGAGGTGTTGAATGGAGTTGAAGGATGGGACTGCTAACAACTAACAACAACTAATAGCAACAAGATAACTAATGTAAAGCATACTGTGTCCATAATAAGTTTATAGGTTGAGAGCTTTTGTGAAAGAGCACAGAAAGATATGGCGTATAGAAGCAAATCGGATGGACATCATGAAAATGATTGGAGAGGTTGAGGGTAGAGGAAGTTCAGGAGTAAAAACAAACAAAATAGAATTATTGTAAAATTGACTGTGTCCATAAAATGTATATAGTACAGTTGAAGTCGGAAGTTTACATACACCTTAGCCAAATACATTTAAACTCAGTTTTTCACAATTCCTGACATTTAATCCTAGTAAAAATTCCCTGTCTTAGGTCAGTTAGGATCACCACTTTATTTTAAGAATGTGAAATGTCAGAATAATTGTAGAGAGAATGACTTATTTCAGCTTTTATTTCTTTCATCACATTCCCAGTGGGTCAGAAGTTTACATACACTCAATTCGTTTTTGGTAGCATTGCCTTTAAATTGTTTAACTTGGGTCAAACGTTTTGGGTAGCCTTCCACAAGCTTCCCACAATAAGTTGGGTGAATTTTGGCCCATTCCTCCTGACAGAGCTGGTGTAACTGAGTCAGATTTGTAGGCCTCCTTGCTCACACAGGCTATTTCAGTTCTGCCCACAAATGTTCTATAGGATTGAGGTCAGGGCTTTGTGATGGCCACTCCAATACCTTGACTTTGTTGTCCTTAAGCCATTTTGCCACAACTTTGGAAGTATGCTTGGCGTCATTGTCCATTTGGAAGACCCATTTGCGACCAAGCTTTAACTTCCTAAATGATGTCTTGAGATGTTGCTTCAATATATCCACATAATTTTCCTTCCTCATGATGCCATCTATTTTGTGAAGTGCACCAGTCCCTCCTGCAGAAAACCATCCCACAGCATAATGCTGTTACCACCGTGCTTCACGGTTGGGATCGTTCTTCGGCTTGCAAACCTTCCCCTTTTTCCTTCAAACATAACAATGGTCATGATGGCCAAACAGTTCTATTTTCGTTTCATCAGACCAGACATTTCTCCAAAAAGTATAATCTTTGTCCCCATGTGCAGTTTCAAACCGTAGTCTGGCTTTTTTATGGCAGTTTTGGAGCAGTGGCTTCTTCCTTGCTGAGCAGCCTTTTAGGTTATGTCGATATAGGACTCGTTTTACTGTGGATATAGATAATTTTGTACCTGTTTCCTCCAGCATCTTCACAAGGTCCTTTGCTGTTGTTCTGGGATTGATTTGCACTTTTCGCACCAAAGTACGTTAATCTCTAGGAGACAGATCGCGTTTCCTTCCTGAGTGGCATGACGGATGCGTTGTCCCATGGTGTTAATACTTGCAGACTATTGTTTGTACAGATGAACGTGGTACCTTCAGGCTTTTGGAAATTGCTCCCAAAGATGAACCAGACTTGTGGAGGTCTACAAAGAGGCACTGAGTTTGAAGGTAGGCCTTGAAATACATCCACAGGTACACCTCAAATTGACTCAAATGATGTCAATTAGCCTATCAGATGCTTCTAAAGCCATAACATCATTTTCTGGATTTTTCCAAGCTGTTTAAAGGCACAGTCAACATAGTGTATGTAAACTTCTGACCCACTGGAATTGTGATACAATTAATTATAAGTGAAATAATTTGTCTGTAAACAATTGTTGGAAAAATTACTTGTGTCATGCACAAAGTAGATGTCCTAACCGACATGCCAAAACTATAGTTTGTTAACAAGAAATTTGTGGAGTGGTTGAAAAACGAGTTTTAATCACTCCAACCTAAGTGTACGTAAACTTCCCACTTCAACTGTATAAACAGCTTTTTGAAATTTGATTTAGCAGCGCCATTTTGTTGCTATATATTTGAGTGAATTAAATGTAAAATGCCTATTAGACTAATACATTTTGTACCATGCCTTTTGACGAAGTGAGTGCTTTGTGACTAATGATGTGTGTCCATGTCATGTTTCACCAGTGTACCCCATTACTCATGAAACCAATTCAAATGCATGATTTAATCACAGGACAGAAATCACTACAAAGAAAAGCAATAATTAATTAGTGTGTTTTTAAAGCTGACCAAAATGAAAGTATGTCTCAAGCGCCCATTCAAAGCATATTGCCTACTGGGAAACTTTTCAGTATTGTAAAAACTATCCACTCATCCACCTGCAAGACATATGATAGGCCTACATCTTGAATAACTAACTATTCAACAGATGGCTTATCTGAGAGTTGAAATTGTGAAACTAAACAATAATTTAGTGCTACTTTGCATTTACATAACTTTGTCCCATCAGATAAAGCATTTTACACCACAGTCACCAATTGTCACCACATATGCTCCCTATATGACATAAGCTTTCAACTCAGTTTCAACATGTTGACTTTGAAATAATATTTTATTAAAAGATAAAAACATGGTGATTTTACTTAGTCAGCTCAGCAGCCCAATCCTGAGCCCAGATCTCCCCCGTACAAAGTATGGTCTGTATCCTGCATGGGGCCTGTGTTTTCCACCTCCTCTCTCAATGGCAGACCAGGGACTACAATGTAGATGTCTATTCTAGAAACCTGACTTCCATCATCCAGCAAATGATGTAAAAAACAGCAGCAGTTTTCCACTCCAAAAGGAAAAGATTGACCTGGATCCGGTAGCTACTCCTGATGGAGCATCAAACATGTGGCTCCTCTGAGCAATTTATCACAAACACAAACATCCAAATGCACAAAAACACAAAACTACCCTCCAAAGAAACAATATCAATAGCCAGAAATAAAACAATTTATATGCGACTGATTGATTTAATCCTACCTGGATTGCGGATCACATAGTTTGACTGGTCTCTCTCTCTGTGTGGCTCCTATCCTCCAAGTCTCACATGTGCACTTGTCCCTTAGCTCAGCATAAAGGCATTATCCCCCATCCAATGAAAAAAACAAACAAGGTACCTCCTTTACAGGTGTAAAGAAATTAGGATCAAGTAATCCTAAAATCCACCGCGATGTCAATCCAGTGTAGTGTTGATAAAAAGTAAAAAGTGAGATTCTGCTACAACCTCTTGGATAGGTGGATAGAGTGGGAGGGAGGGAGGAACTGACTGAAGGGGAAAGTGTAGGTGTCACGATCGTTGACACATGATGAAGCGGACCAAGGCGCAGCGTGATAGGCGTACATACTTTTATTAAAGTTCACCACACGAACAAAAACAACAAACGATACGTGAAGTCCTAGGTTATACACCAAAACAAACCTTATGGAACAAGATCCCACAATAAACATGTGCCAACAGGCTGCCTAAGTATGGTCCCCTATCAGAGACAACAAGCTACAACTGTCTCTGATTCGGAACCACCCTGGCCAACATAGAAACTAAACGATCTAGAACACAACATAGAAAACTATAACATAGAAACCTACACACCCTGGCTCAACATATAAGAGTCCACAGAGCCAGGGCGTGACAGTACCCCCCCCCCCCCCCCCCCCCCCAAGGCGCGGACTGCGACCGCGGCAACCAAAACCAACAGGGGAGGGGCCGGGTGGGCATTCCGCCTCGGAGGCGGATCCGGCTCCGGGTGTGACCACCACTCTCTTTCTACCCCCCCGTAGCGCCCCTGGTCTGGTCTGGCCCCGCTGGCTGGAGCTGGACTGGACACCGGTGGAGCGGATTGCTCTGGCTCCGGAGTGGAGCAGCTGACCGGTGCCGGACCAGGCACAGGTGGAACAGGCACGGACCGTGCCGGACTGACGACGCGCACCACTGGCTTGGTGCGGGGAGCGGGAACGGGCCGGACCGGGCTGACGACGTGCACCACTGGCTTGGTGCGGGGAGCAGGAACGGGCCGGACCGGGCTGACGACGCGTACCACTGGCTTGGTGCGGGGAGCAGGAACAGGCCGGACCGGGCTGGCGACGCGCACCACTGGCTTTGTGCAGTGAGCAGGAACCGGCCGGACCGGGCTGACGACGCGCACCACTGGCTTGGTGTGGGGAGCAGGAACAGGCCGAACCGGGCTGACGACGCGCACCACAGGCTTGGTGCGGGGAGCAGGAACAGGCCCGGACCGGGCTGGCGACGCGCACCACTGGCTTGGTGCGAGGGGCAGGAACGGGTCGGGCCGGACTGGGAACACGCACCACTAACTTAGTGCGGGGAGCAGGAACGGGTTGGGCCGTACTGGGAACACGCACCACTAACTTAGTGCGGGGAGCAGGCACGGGTTGGGTCGTACTGGGAACACACACCACTAACTTAGTGCAGGGAGCAGGAACGGGTTGGGCCGTACTGGGAACACGCACCACTAACTTAGTGCGGGGAGCAGGAACGGGTCGGGCCGGACTGGGAACACGCACCACTAACTTAGTGCGGGGAGCAGGAACGGGTCGGGCCGGACTGGGAACACGCACCACTAACTTAGTGTGGGGAGCGGGAACGGGTCGGGCCAGACTGGGAACACGCACCACTAACTTAGTGCGGGGAGCAGGAGCGGGCCTGACCGTACTGGGAACACACATCACTGGCCTTGTGCGGGAATCAGAAACGGGCCGGACCGGACTGGTGACACACACCACTTGCTTGGTGCGAGGAGCGGGACTGGGTTTCCTAATAAACCTCTGCTCCCTCTGCTGCCTACTCAGTTCCTCTCGCCTTCCACGGTGTGAGCCCCCCCCCCCTAAAAATTGATTGGGCTTGTCTCTCCCATGTGCTCAAGGCCTCCATCCCTCTTGCCAGACTCGCACTCATCTCCTCCCAAGTCCATCCTCTCTCCTCGTCACGCTGCTTGATCCAGTCGAGGTGGGATCTTCTGTCACGATCGTCATAAGAGGCAGACCAAGGTGCAGCGTGATAGGCGTACATACTTTTATTAAAGTTCACCACACGAACAAAAACAACAAACGATACGTGAAGTCCTAGGTTATACACCAAAACAAACCTTATGGAACAAGATCCCACAATAAACATGTGCCAACAGGCTGCATAAGTATGGTCCCCTATCAGAGACAACAAGCTACAGCTGTCTCTGATTGGGAACCACCCTGGCCAACATATAAACTAAACGATCTAGAACACAACATAGAAAACTATAACATAGAAACCTACACACCCTGGCTCAACATATAAGAGTCCCCAGAGCCAGGGCGTGACAGTAGGTTTTCACTAGGGGACGAGCTTGTACTTCTCAAGCTAGCTGCTCAGCTCACAGACATAAAGAACCCTGACAGGCCTGGCCAATTATAGACCAACTTTCTGGGTATATATATATTTTTTTTCTTTACGGCTGCCGGGGCTGCACCCATCTGAAGTGTTGCTGCCCTCAGCGACAGGAGGCACACAGCTTCTCTCTCAGCCACCACCTCCATTCCAGGTGACTACCTCATGAAGCTGGTTGAGAGAATGTCAAGAGTGTGCAAAGCGGTCATGAAGGCAAAGGGTGGCTACTTTGAAGAATCTCAAATATAAAATATTATTTTATTTGTTTAACACTTTTTGGGTTACTACATGATTCCATTTGTGTTATTTCATAGTTTTGATGTCTTCACTATTATTGTACAATGTAGAAAATAGTAAAAATAAAGAAAAAACCTGGAATTAGTAGGTGTGTCCAAACCTTTGACTGGTACTGAAAATTGGACATAACGGCTATACATTCTGAGATCCTATTTGTGATTACCTTTGTAGTCAGTCAGCCAGGGCAAGTGAGCACAGGCCAGTCTAACTATAGCCCCGGTGTGGTGTGAGATGGTAATGAAGTCTGGTGGTCGGATCATGGTCTGGGGCAGATGGACTTTACTTTGCTACTTTGAGTCATGCTGCATTCTGACTCCTTATAGTCGTAGGTTCAATTCCCTCAGGGTTAACATATACATAAAAATTTCAGAATGCAGCATGACTCAAAGCAGAAATTAGTGTGTTGGAAGGCTCTTTTTGTCTTCTGAACCCTGATTTTGGGTTAATGTGGCAAGTCTGCCAACATACGACTCACTTGATCAGAAGTTTTTTAATCAATATAGAATGGTTGTGATGTGGTTTTGCATTTGTTTTCTCACCGTCAGTTCATTTTGACATAATGTACCTGCAAAAACAATTGAACTTTAAATCTCACATACAGTTGAAGTCGGAAGTTTACATACACCTAGGTTGGAGTCTTTAAAACTAGTTTTTCAACCATTCCGCAAATTTCTTGTTAACAAACTATAGTTTTGGCAAGTCGGTTAGGACATCTACTTTGTGCAAGACACAAGTAATTTTTCCAACAATCATTTACAGACAGATTATTTCACTTATAATTCACTGTATCACAATTCCAGTGGGTCAGAAGTTTAAATACACCAAGTTGACTGTGCCTTTAAACAGCTTGGACATTTCCAGAAAATGATGTCATGGCTTTAGAAGCTTCTGATAGGCTAATTGAAATCATTTTAGTCAATTGGAGGTGTACCTGTGGATGTATATCAAGGCCTACCTTCAAACTCAGTGCCTCTTTGCTTGACATCATGGGAAAATCTAAAGAAAGTCTGGTTCATCCTTGGGAGCAATTTCCAAACTCCTGAAGGTACCATGTTCAAAAACAATAGTACGCAAGTATGAACACCATGGGACCACGCAGCCGTCATACCACTCAGCAAGGAGACGCGTTCTGTCTCCTAGAGACGAACGTACTTTGGTGCGAAAAGTGCAAATCAATCCCAGAACAACAGCAAAGGACCTTGTGAAGATGATGGAGGAAACAGGTACAAAAGTATCTATATCCACAGTAAAATGAGTCCTATATCGACATAACCTGAAAGGCCGCTCAGCAAGGAAGAAGCCACTGCTCCAAAACCACCATAAAAAAGCCAGACTACGGTTTGCAACTGCACATGGGGACAAATATCGTACTTTTTGGAGAAATATGCTCTGGTCTGATGAAACAAAAATAGAACTGTTTGGCCATAATGACCATTGTTATGTTTGGAGGAAAAATGGGAATGCTTGCAAGCTGAAGAACACTATCCCAACCGTGAAGCAATGGGGTGGCAGCATCATGCTGTGGGGGTGCATTGCTGCAGTAGGGACTGGTGCACTTCACAAAATAGATGGCATCATGAGGAAGGAAAATTATGTGGACATATTGAAGCAACATCTCAAGACATCAGTCAGGAAGTTAAAGCTTGGTCGAAAATGGGTCTTCCAAATGGACAATGACCCCAAGCATACTTCCAAAGTTGTGGCAAAATGGCTTAAGGACAACAAAGTCAAGGTATTGGAGTGGCCATCACAAAGCCCTGACCTCAATCCTATAGAACATTTGTGGGCAGAACTGAAAAAGCATGTGCGAGCAAGGAGGCCTACAAACCTGACTCAGTTACACCAGCTCTGTCAGGAGGAATGGGCCAAAATTCACCCAACTTATTGTGGGAAGCTTGTGGAAGGCTACCTGAAACGTTTGACCCAAGTTAAACAATTTAAAGGCAATGCTACCAAATACTAATTGAGTGTATGTAAACTTCTGACCCAATGGGAATGTGATGAAAGAAATAAAAGCTGAAATAAATCATTCTCTCTCCTTTTATTCTGACATTTCACATTCTTAAAATAAAGTGGTGATCCTAACTGACCTAAGACAGGGAATATTTACTAGGATTAAAGGTCAGGAATTGTGAAAAACTGAGTTTAAATGTGTTTGGCTAAGGTGTATGCAAACTTCCGACTTCAACTGTATGCACGCAACACTTTTCCGTTATTCATTTTGTATAATTTTTTGAAACAAGTTATTTTTTTCATTTCACTTCACTAATTTGGACTATTTTGTGTATGTCCATTACATGAAATCCAAGTAAAAATCATTTTAAGTTACAGGTTGTAATGCAACAAAATAGGAAATACGCTTAGGGGGATGAATACTTTTGCAAGGCACTGTAGTTCAGTTACCTTTGCTTTCTTGTGTACAGGAACAATGGTGGACATCTTGATACCATTGTATCTTACCTAGTTATTTACAGGTTATCTAATTTTGCTATGTCTGTGTTTTCTAAACCTGTTCGCACCTATCCCTGTAGGCTTTACAGACGCTCCCCAACCCTTGGCTGCAACCCTTCTAATTTAGTGTACCCTGTGCGCACAACAAGTGGAAATTCTGGTCTCTGGAAGCGTTTGGAACTGCTGATCTGCAGTCAAGAACGACGAGTTCATCTCAGCCTATGCTGCGTTTCAGTCCCTTGATTTTTGGGCCCTGACGGAGACATGGATCACCCCAGAGAACACTGCTACTCCAGCTTCTCTTTCTTCATCTGACTATGTTTTCTCTCATAGTCCGAGAGCATCTGGTCATCACGGTGGTAGCACAGGTCTACTAATTTCTCCTAAGTGGAGATTTTCTCTTTTCTCCCTCTCTCACCTGTCTACCTCCTCATTAGAATTCCATGTTGTCACTGTCACTTGTCCACTAAAGCTTAACATTATTGTCATCTATCACCCACCAGGTGCCCTTGGAGAGTTCCTCAATGAGCTTGACACCTTGATAAGCTCATTTCCTGACGATGGCTCACCGCTCTTCGTACTTGGCAACTTCAACCTCCCGACGTCTGCCTTTGATTAATTTCTTTCCAACTCTCTCTTTCCCCTCCTTGCCTCTTTTGTCCTCACCCTTTCCCAATACCTTCCAACTCACAAGGCAGGCAATATGCTTGACCTCATCTTTACTAGAGGCTGCTCGCCTACTAATCTTACTGCAACCCCACTCCAGTTCTCTGATCACTACTTTGTTTCCTTTTCTGTCTCCCTTTCCACCAAACCTAACCACTCAGCCCCTACCCAGATGGTAATGCGCCGCCATCGCAATCTTCGCTCTCTCTCTCCCACTACTCTCTCCTCTTCTATCCTATCATCTCTCCCTTCTGCTAAATCCTTCTCCCTCTTGTCTCCTGATTCTGCCTCTTCGACCCTACTCTCCTCCCTTTCCGCATCCTATGACTCGTACTGTCCCCTTTCCTCCTGGTCGGCTCAGCCCTCCCCTCCTGCTCCATGGCTGAGTGACTAATTGCGAGCTTACAGAACAGGGCTCAAGGCAGCTGAGTGAAAATAGAGAAAAACTAAACTTCCGGAGGACCTATCATCCTTTCACTCCCTCCTCTCTACCTTCTCTTCCTCTGTACCCACTGCTAAAGCCAATTTCTACCACTCTAAATTTCAAGCTTCTATCTCTAACCATAGGAAACTCTTTTCCACCTTCTCCTCCCTCCTTAATCCTCCACCCACTCCCCCTCCCTCCTCCGTGTCTGCGGACAACTTTGTCAACCACTTTGAAAAAAAGGTTGACGACATCCCCTACTCATTCACTCAGCCTATTGAGTCCACTGGTCTCACTCACACAGAACTACCTTACGCTTTGACCTCTTTCTCCAATTGACATCCTGCGTCTAGTGAGGTCTGGCCGCCCCAAAAACCTTCCCGCTCGATCCCATCTCCTCCTCCCTTCTCCAGACCATCTCTGGAGACCTTCGCCCATTCCTCACTTCCCTCACCAACTCATCCCTGACCACTGGCTAAGTGCCCTCTGACTTCAAAATGGCACGAGTTGCTCCCCTCCTCAAGAAACCAACACTCGACTCATCTGACGCCAAAAACTATAGACCTGTATCCCTTCTTTCCTTTCTTTCCAAAACACTTGAGCATGCTGTGTCTGATTAACTTTCTTGTTATATCTCTCAGAACGATGTTCTTGACCCTAACCAGTCAGGTTTCAAGACGGGTCACTCAACCGAGATTCTCTGTGTCACGAAGGCTCTCTGCACTGCCAAAGTGACTGTCTCTCCTCTGTACTCATCCTCCTAGATCTATCCGCTGCCTTCAACACAGTAAACCATCAGATCCTCCTCTCCACCCTCTCAGGGCTGGGCGTCTCAGGCTCTGCACACTCTTGGATTGCATCCTACGTGGCAGGCCGCTCCTATCAGGTGATGTGGAGCTCTGACTCTACTGATAGCTACATTTTTTAGGAAAACGTTACTTTCTATGCCTGTGATATGTGGTTGTCCCACCTAGCTATCTTAAGATGAATGCACTAACTGTAAGTCGCTCTGGATAAGAGCGTCTGCTAAATGACAAAAATGTTAATGTAAAATATAAAATAAAATATGGGGGAGGAGCCATCTACTGTTCGTCCCCCCCAATATCTACACTTTGTCTCATAAACTGATCTCTACTGTAATCCGTCTTCTCCCTTTGGACATGTCATGTCACGTACCAGGAGAGAATCTACAGTGCTTGCAAAAGTATTCATCCCCCTTGGCATTTTTCCTATTTTGTTGCATTACAACCTGTAATTTAAATGGATTATTACTTGGATTTCATGTAATGGACATACACAAAATAGTCCAAATTGGTGAAGTGAAATGAAAAAAATAACTTGTTTCAAAAAAGTATATAAAATTAATAGCGGAAAAGTTGTGCGTGCATATATATTCACCCCCTTTGCTATGAAGCCCCTAAATAAGATCTGGTGCAACCAATTACCTTCAGAAGTCACATAATTTGTTAAATAAAGTCCACCTGTGTGCAATCTAAGTGTCACATGATCTCAGTATATATACACCTGTTCTGAAAGTCCCCAAAGTCTGCAACACCACTAAGCAAGGGGCACCACCAAGCAAGCGGCACCATGAAGACCAAGGAGCTCTCCAAACAGGTCAGGGACAAAGTTGTGGAGATCAGGGTTGGGTTATAAAAAACATCTCCGAAACTTTTAACATCCCACGGAGCACCATTAAATCCATTATAAAAAATTTGAAAGAATATGGCACCACAAAAAACCTGCCAAGAGAGGGCCGCCCCCCAAAACTCACGGACCAGGCAAGGAGGGCATTAATCAGAGAGGCAACAAAGAGACCAAAGATAACCCTGAAGGAGCTGCAAAGCTCCACAGCGGAGATTGGAGTATCTGTCCATAGGATCACTTTAAGCTGTACACTCCACAGAGCTGGGCTTTACGGAAGAGTGGCCAGAAAAAAGCCATTGCTTAAAGAAAAAAATAAGCAAACACGTTTGGTATTCGCCAAAAGGCATGTGGGAGACTCCCCAAACATATGGAAGAAGGTACTCTGGTCAGATGAGACTAAAATTGAGCTTTTTGGCCATCAAGGAAAACGCTATGTCTGGCGCAAACCCAACACCTCTCATCACCTCGAGAACACCATCCTTACAGTGAAGCATGGTGGTGGCAGTATCATGCTGTGGGGATGTTTTTCATCAGCAGGGACTCGGAAACTGGTCAGAATTAAAGGAATGATGGATGGCGCTAAATACAGGGAAATTCTTGAGACTTTTTCAGTCTTCCAGAGATTTGAGACTGGGACGGAGGTTCACCTTCCAGCAGGACAATGACCCTAAGCATACTGCTAAAGCAACACTCAAGTGGTTTAAGGGGAAACATTGAAATGTCTTGGAATGGCCTAGTCAAAGCCCAGACCTCAATCCAATTGAGAATCTGTGGTATGACTTAAAGATTGCTGTACACCAGCGGAACCCATCCAACTTGAAGGAGCTAGAGCAGTTTTGCCTTGAAGATGTGCCAAGCTTACAGAGACATACCCCAAGAGACTTGCAGCTGTAATTGCTGCAAAAGGTGGCTCTACAAATTATTGACTTTGGGGGGGTGGGGGGGGGGGGGGGGGGGGTGAATAGTTATGCACGCTCAAGTTTTTTGTTTTTTTGTCTTATATCTTGTTTGTTTCACAAGAAAAAATATTTTGCATCTTCAAAGTGGTAGGCATGTTGTGTACATCAAATGATAGAAACCCCCCAAAAATCTATTTTAATTCCAGGTTGTAAGGCAACAAAATAGGAAAGATGCCAAGGGGTGTGAATACTTTCGCAAGCCACTGTATTCCTTCATAACACCACCCATCACTCAACAGTGACATACAGTGCCTAGTGAAAGTCTACACACCCCTTGCACAGTCTTAACAGTTTGCTGCCTTAAAATTAAATCAAAACATTTATTAAATTCGATTTTTCTCTACCCATGTACACAACTTACTTACAAATTCGATTGGAAAGTAAATAAAATGTATTCCTTTTTAAATGCAATTTTAAGGCAGCAAAAGGTGTGTAGACTTTCATTAGCAACTGTACATGGGGCGATGAGGGGTGTCGTGACGTGACTTTCATTAATGTGATGAGTGTTGTTTATCGAATCAACTAACTATGTTTAATTGTTACCCGATTAAATTAATAATGCAACAATTGACTCATTAGGAATTTGGGTTCACCACAGAAGAAGTTGTTTATAGAGTTACCATCTCCCGAATTTAACTCTAAAAGATATATATGTTATATATCGATAACAGTCACTTACTAATCATTACCTCATATCAGCCTCATTCTGAACATCGCATAATTCTTGGATCTGCAAGAACCCCTGCTTTACTTATGATTCAGCGCTACACAAATTGGCTTAATTATTTATTTACTAGCTATCTAAATAATAACACAGAATACATACATACTTAATACATGAGAAAAAGTCCATAGTGGACTAACAACAGCATGACTGCTTGGTTATCAAAGGAAATAGAGGGGTAGATAAAGAAGGAGGGAGAGAGGGACAAAGAGAATCAAACTTTTCGTATATACATTTGGAAACTAAGCTCACAATAATCAGAATACTTAGCACCCTAACCACCGCCGTTTGGAGAAGAAGTCATGAATGTATTTACGTGTCTGAATGTCTTCCTTCGTGGTTTTATCTCTGTTGGACCCAAACAAACTTGGAGTGTAAGTCTCTGATTGTCCACCAGAGGTCACAATGTCCTTCTTCTTAGTTGTCCGTGACTTAAATGACTGGTCATGTAGTCTGGGCAAAAACCAACAGGGTGGTGTTTCCTTTCACTCGTTCTGGAAGAGTGATCCTCTGAAGACAGCTAATTAGCCGTGTCGATGATCCCCAGTGGGGTGATGAGAGCAGTGTAGTAGACAATGGTTTGAAGAGAGTAACAGGATAGTCCATAATTAAATTCAACTTAATGATACAGTACTTAGAACAGCTACTCAGCCGTAACCTTGATTGTTAGAGAGGCGACTTTGTCGTCTTCACCTCGTGTTGATTTTCAGGGTCGTAACCAATGGAGACCTAAGCTGCAGCTTGAGTCCATCTGGTCTAACCATTTTAAGCCGTGTAGCCACAGCTTCACACTTTCTGGTCTGATGGTATTTGTTACCAAGGCTTGCTATGCACTCTGATAAAAAGGGGGCGTTCCATCACGCCGACACGATGTCTGTGCTCACTTGGGGTGTAGCTTGTTACTGTGCATAGTTTACATAAAACACTATTATCTCATGAGAAAACTAAAATCACATTCCTATCTTAACAAAAATACTCTCATCTTTAATCATATATGTTATACAACATATGGGTGTAAACTTGACAGATAGAATGTGTACACTTTCCGAGTTACAGTTATTTATTGATACCATCCTTAATGACATCACAAAATAATAAACAATATGACATGATTTGTCTTTAGATCCCCACTGACCATTCCAAACATTCGGATGTTAGGAATATTGTTCCAATGTTTACTTTTTGGAAGTAAAAGTTTTGGTAGCAAAAGTCTTTTGGAGACAAAGCACATTCCTTTACCAATACTGGAGAGCAGGAGAGAAATGACCCTCCTGCCTAATTTACGACCGAGTGTTAAGGTGTCAAAGCCCCACTTCCCCTCTTCTGTTGGTGAGAGGGTCTGGTTGTTGTCAGCCATTTGCCAAGTTGATCTGAGTCCTTTGATCCACAGCCAGGATAGTCATGACAGGGGGAAAACCGAGCAGTAGACAGGAAAGAGCAAGCGTACATCAGTGGAGGCTGGGGAGCTATAGGAGGACGGACTCATTGTAATGTCTGGAATGGAATAATTGGAACGGCGTCAAACATGGTTGCCATGTGTTTGATACTGTTTCATTTATTCCATTCCAGCCATTACATTGAGCCTGTCCTCCTATAGCTCCTCCCAGCAGCCTCCTCTGAAGTACATACAGTACTGCTTCAAGTCTTCAACCCAGTCTAGACTGTTAATACCCACCCATTGTTGTTTTTTCATAAAAGCAGTAGGCAGGAGCCACTTCCTACTCTCCCTTCCATCATGTCTTAATTGCAGTCATTAGT
The DNA here is from genome assembly GCF_964263955.1 of Coregonus lavaretus. Classification (NCBI taxonomy): domain Eukaryota; kingdom Metazoa; phylum Chordata; class Actinopteri; order Salmoniformes; family Salmonidae; genus Coregonus; species Coregonus lavaretus. The sequence goes on from NC_139990.1 coordinate 16,303,277, forward strand.
GTACATGCATTTGGGATGAATCAGTGCTGAAACTCTGGCTGAAAGCCCCATTAGATCATCCAGCACCCTGAGACCAGAGGAAACATCATTACTGGACTGCTTCTCCTCTCCTCTCTCTGTGTGTGTGTGTGTGTCTCTCTCTCTCTCTCTCTCTAAACATCAGGACCCCCCCCCCCCCCCCCCCCCCCCCCCATTGGTCCCTATCAAAGTAATGGCCTGTTCATTTGAACCCCTTCATCTTCTGTATGAGTGTGTATGTGTGTGTGTGTGTAATGGCCTGTTCATTTGAACCCCATCACCTCCTCATTTTCTCTCCCCACCATTCAGCACTAATGGCTGTAGGCTTTAGGCTGCTGAATGATAGCTGTGGATTGTAAACAAAAATTTGAAACATGCCTTAATTAGTGATAGTGACACACAGAGCTGGGTTCCCGGGGCCAACCGTGTTGGGAGGGGGCCGGGGGTGTGATAAAAGTTGAGCTGACATCACCTTTTGATCAAAAGCACCATTACCTTGCTTCCTTAATTTATTTTAATGATTTAACAGCCTTGCATGTCAAACTATGACAACTTAAAGGGATACTTCAGGATATTGGGAATTAAAAAACCATTTTACCCAGAGTCGAACTCATGGATACCATTTTTATGTTTCTGCGTGCAGTTTGAAGAAAGTTGAAGGTAGCATATCGTTAGCTTAGTGCAATTGCTGGAAGACTCCAGGAACTACTAGCCTGCTCCTCTCAAAAGCAGGGAAATAGACCTAACTACTCCATAAGAAAAGAGATTCTATCCACTTCCACATATTCTGTCCCGTTGTTGCATAGAGATGTATAGAGATTGCAGTGTTGTATCTGTCCCATTATGGTGTCTCTAAGCACACGGGCAGTGCCATTGAGACAGATACAACGTTGTGATCTATATACATCTCTATGCGACAACGGGACAGAATATGAGGAAGTGGATAGAATCTTGTTCTTACGATTATCAGTCAAATTAACACATTTATAAAATATAGATTACCATGTATTGCTTTGTAAGACTATAAATGACTAACCACCTTTGGAGTAGTTAGAAGGTCTATTTCTCTGCTTTTAAAAGGAGCTGGCTAGTAGTTCCTGGAGACTTCCAACAATTGTGCTAATCTAATGATATGTTACCTTCAACTTCATTGAAACTGTACGCAGAGATATAAAATGGTATCCATGGGTTCGTTCTTAATTCCCCAAATCCCAAACTATCCCTTTAAGTTAGTTTAAATGTTTTCATAGTAGAAGTGGCATCCACAGTTTAGGCTATGAAAACTGCGCTGCATGTTGTTGAAAGACAGTTTTTAAGTGTTTTGAAAGAGATAATGATGATTTTCTGTCATGTGTGAGACTGAAAGTTGACTGGAATAAAATGATGGGGGCATGAAAGTGAATATGTGCTATCTATGGTTTTATCACATCTTTAAAGCCTAACAATGTAAATTGTAAATTAATTTTTGTCTGTAATGTTAGTTCATTGTCGGACCCCAGGAAGACTAGCTTTCATCACGGCATGAGCTAAATCAAATCAAACATATTCCAGGAGTTTTCCCCTATCTTTACTATCCTTCAGAATATTTACTGTAAAAGTCTGAAAATATGAATTATGCAAAACACCATCGTCTTATATTATCTTTCAACACAAACGATACATGGACTACATGTAAATCATGTAAATCCTTCTGATCAAAGGTTAATGACTTAAAGGACAATCCCACTCAAAAACTATGTTTTGGTATTTGTTTCATTAGTCCATTGTTGATATAGTCCCAAGATGTTTTGCATGTCAGCAATCAAGTTTTCAAGATATAAAACTTTCAAAATACATAAAGTGTCACAGTATGATGCACTTTGCATTATGCAAAACAAAAAAGAGTAAGACCACAACACTTAGAACTCTCAGGTTCTCATCTCACCAGGACACAGTCAGTGTCACCAGTGTCAGATCTACTTCAGAATGTTCAAAAGAAGGATTGGCTCAGCATGTACTAAATTCCTATCAAACATACTATTACTCCTACAGAACATGCCCCTTTTCAAAAGAACATTACAGACAAGCACTGCAGAATAGTGTCAACATGCCATGCACTACAGAACAAAGAGGAGGAATGTTAGTTTGGTCAGGTGTAAGTAGGGTGGCAGTGGTGATTAAAGTGGATATACAGGTAACTGCCAAAATAAAGGAAACACAGACATAAAGTATCTTAATAGGGTGTTGGGCCCCCCAACAAGCCAGAATGAGCCAGAATAGCTTCGCATAGATTCTACAAGTGTCTGCAACTCTATTGGAGGGATGTGACACCATTCTTCCACAAACATTCCATCATTTGGTGTTTTGTTGATGGTTGTGGAAAATGCTGTCTCATGCGCCACTCCAGAATCTCCCATAAGTGTTCAATTGGGTTGAGATCTGGTGACTGAGATGGCCATGGCATATTGTTTACATCATTTTAATGCACATCAAACCATTCAGTGACCACTTGTGCCCTGTGAATGCAGGCATTGTCATCCTACGGGGCATAGCCATGGTAGCCAAAATAATGGCCTGCCCAGCATTTTTATACATGACCCTAAGCATGATGGGATGTTTATTGCTTAATTAACTCAGGAACCACACCTCTGTGGAAGCACCTGCTTTCAATATATTTTGTATCCCTCATTTACTCAAGTGTTTCCATTATTTTGTCAGTTACCTGTAGATTTTCCATTTACTGAATGGGTAATTATTTTTATTCTGAATCATATTATTTATGTATTTGTTTTTCAGCTCCCTATCTTTGAAATAATAATGATTACCATTTCACAGTAACTGCTGTTGAAAGGAGCACAAACGTACTTCAACCATTAATATTTGATCACCACCAAGAGCAGAAAACCATTAGCATGTAAACTGTGTAATAAAGGATAGATATAATCATTAGATTCATGTAGTGTAACCATGGAGACAAGATGCATAGATTGGTCCTAATAGAAAGGTTCACCCAACTGTAAGTAACCAATATTTTAATAATGGCATTGAAGAGTTTTAATTGGGTATGAGATCAATGATTGATCATCAGGCAAGATGGGGGCAAACATTTGTGGTGAATGCACTCCATACTCTCATCCTCAATCTCTTCATCTCTCCCATCCTCTCCCTCTCTTCGCTCTATCACCCTCAATGATTATATAAGATACAGCTATTGCATTGTTTCACTCAGGCTGAACTACATAGACAGATGCTAACTGCATGACAACTCTCTTCTAGATTCTGTCCCTCTCAGGCAAAGCTAGGAATCTGGTACAACTGTTCACATTTTCATGGGGATAATTTATGAGAGATCTGTCTTGTTTTTCCACTTACTGATTGTGTGCATCAGGGACGTTGTATTGTGACACATCGCCAACTGCCAGTTGTGTATCAGTTGTCAATTAAATTAAAGTCACTATTTCACTATCAATCAAATTCAATCAAATGTATTTATAATGCCTTTTTTAAATCAGCAGATGTCATAAAGTGCTTATACAGAAACCCAGCCTTAAACCCCAAAGAGCGAGCTATGCAGATGTAGAAGCATGGTGGCTAGGAAAAATACCCTAGAAAGACAGGAAACTAGGAAGAAACCGAGAGCGGAACCAGGCTCTGAAGGGTGGCCAGTGCCGGGTGAAGATTATAAGAGTACATGGCCATAAAGGCCAGATCGCTCTTCAAGATGTTCAAACGTTCATACGTTCATAGATAATCACAGTGGTTGTAGAGGGTGCAACAGGTCAGTACCTCATGAGTAAATGTCAGTTGGCTTTTCATAGCCGAACATTTAGAGGTCAAGAAAGCAGTTGCAGTAGAGAGGGAGAGAGAGAGGGAGGGAGGGAGGGAGAGAGAAAGGGAGAGGGAGGGTCGAAAACAGCAGGTCCGGGACAAGGTAGCACGTCCGGTGAACAGGTCAGGGTTCCATTGCCACAGGCAAAACAGCAGAAACTGGATCAGCAGCACAACCAGGTGGACAGGGGACAGCCAGGAGTCATCAGGCCAGGTAGTCCTGAGGCATGGTCCTAGGGGTCAGGTCCTCCGGAAGGGGAGGGAGGGAGGAGGGGAGAGAGAGAGAGAGAGAAATGGGAGAATTAGAGTGAGCATACTTAAGTTCACTCAGGACACCAGATAAGACAAGAGAATTTAGCGTCTGCTAAATGGCATATTAATATTATTATTATTATTATTATTAATTACACCATATAGGACAGACTGACCCTAGCCCCCCTGCACATAGACTATTGCAGCATAGATACTGGAGACTGAGACAGGGGGGTCGGGGGACACTGTGGCCCCGTCCGACGATACCCACGGACAGGGCAAACCAGGCAGGATATACAGTGAGGGAAAAAAGTACTTACATTTTACATTTTAGTCATTTAGCAGACGCTCTTATCCAGAGCGACTTACAGTTAGTGAGTGCATACATTATTTTTTTTCATACTGGCCCCCCATGGGAATCGAACCCACAACCCTGGCATTGCAAACACCATCCCTGCCGGCCAAACCCTCCCCTACCTTGGACGACGCTGGGCCAATTGTGCGCCGCCCCATGTCTCCCGGTCGCGGCCGGCTACAACAGAGCCTGGATTCAAACCAGGATCTCTAGTGGCACAGTTAGCACTGCGATGCAGTGCCTTAGACCACTGCGCCACTCGGGAGAGTACTTGATCCCCTGCTGATTTTGTACATTTGCCCACTGACAAAGAAATTATCAGTCTATAATTTTAATGGTAGGTTTATTTCAACAGTGAGAGACAGAATAACAACAACAAAATCCAGAAAAACGCATGTCAAAAATGTTATCAATTGATTTGCATTTTAATGAGGGAAATAAGTATTTGACCCCTCTGCAAAACATGACTTAGTACTTGGTGGCAAAACCCTTGTTGGCAATCACAGAGGTCAGACGTTTCTTGTAGTTGGCCACCAGGTTTGCACACATCTCAGGAGGGATTTTGTCCCACTCCTCTTTGCAGATCTTCTCCAAGTCATTAAGGTTTCGAGGCTGATGTTTGGCAACTCGAACCTTCAGCTCCCTCCACAGATTTATTATGGGATTAAGGTCTGGAGACTGGCTAGGCCACTCCAGGACCTTAATGTGCTTCTTCTTGAGCCACTCCTTTGTTGCCTTGGCCGTGTGTTTTGGGTCATTGTCATGCTGGAATACCCATCCACGACCCATTTTCAATGCCCTGGCTGAGGGTTCTCACCCAAGATTTGACGGTACATGGCCCCGTCCATCGTCCCTTTGATGCGGTGAAGTTCCACCTCCATGTTTGACGGTGGGGATGGTGTTCTTGGGGTCATAGGCAGCATTGCTCCTCCTCCAGTTGAGTTGATGCCAAAGAGCTCGATTTTGGTCTCATCTGACCACAACACTTTCACCCAGTTCTCCTCTGAATCATTCAGATGTTCATTGGCAAACTTCAGACGGGCATGTATGTGCTTTCTTGAGCAGGGGGACCTTGCGGGCGCTGCAGGATTTCAGTCCTTCACGGCGTAGTGTGTTACCAATTGTTTTCTTGGTGACTATGGTCCCAGCTGCCTTGAGATCATTGACAAGATCCTCCCGTGTAGTTCTGGGCTGATTCCTCACCGTTCTTATGATCATTGCAACTCCACGAGGTGAGATCTTGCATGGAGCCCCAGGCCGAGGGAGATTGACAGTTCTTTTGTGTTTCTTCCATTTGCGAATAATCGCACCAACTGTTGTCACCTTCTCACCAAGCTGCTTGGAGATGATCTTGTAGCCCATTCCAGCCTTGTGTAGGTCTACAATCTTGTCCCTGACATCCTTGGAGAGCTCTTTGGTCTTGGTCTTTGTGGAGAGTTTGGAATCTGATTGATTGATTGCTTCTGTGGACAGGTGTCTTTTATACAGGTAACAAGCTGTGATTAGGAGCACTCCCTTTAAAAGTGTGCTCCTAATCTCAGCTCGTTACCTGTATAAAAGACACCTGGGAGCCAGAAATCTTTCTGATTGAGAGGGGGACAAATACTTATTTCCCTCATTAAAATGCAAATCAATTTATGCTATTTTTGACATGCGTTTTTCTGGATTTTGTTGTTGTTATTCTGTCTCTCACTGTTAAAATAAACCTACAATTAAAATTATAGACTGATCATTTCTTTGTCAGTGGGCAAACGTACAAAATCAGCAGGGGATCAAATACTTTTTTCATTCACTGTAACCCCACCCACTTTGCCAAAGCACTGCCCCCACACCTCTAGAGGGATATCAACAGAACACCAACTTCCTACCCTGAGACAAGGCTGAGTAGAGCCGACAGAGATCTCCCCCACCGCACGAGCTCGAGGAGGTGTAAAACCGGACAGGAAGATCACGTCAGTGACTCAACCCACTCAAGTCGAGTATAGCAAAAAAAGCCTGGCACGACGTGACACACCCCTTCTAGGGACGGCATGGGAGAGCACTAGTAATAGGCTCAGAGGCAGAGAATCCCAGTGGAGAGAGGGGAGCCGGCCAGGCAGAGACAGCATGTCCTAGCCTACCTCTTTCAAGTAATACATTCAATGCAGTATTAGCCTTATATTTACCTAATTAATTATGGGTTATGCATAATAAGCTTCTAACTTATAGCCTCTGTCCCTTGTGCAATATGCATGCACCTGTGCTCTGCTGGCCTCTCTTCTTTACAAAAAAAACACACTCCTTAGCTCTTGGAGTCCCATGCAGGAATTACTAGACTAGAATAGCTTGCTAGACATAATTGTTTTTGCATTTCTTATACCAATAGACTATTCCAAGAGGGACGCAAGCTCTTGTTTGCTGAATGTTAAATACAGCAGCCAATAGAATTCATGGGTAGTTTGAAAGAAGAGTGAACGCGTTAAGGGCGGTATTTATTCAGACCCATTCCCATCCAATCTTCATGAAGAGAAGTGAAAGCCTTCTACATCTAATTCTAGTCCTATATTATTCAAGGATGTCATTAGAATGATGAAGATAAGGACAAAGAAACATATTTCATTTAACTGTTGAAAGCGAGGAAGGAATGACGCACCAATAGAGAGAGAAAGAGGAGGTAGGCTAATAACATTAGGGGAAATGTTATGAAAGGTATATATGTGTCAGCCTACTAATTATACAAATAGGCCCTATTATATTTCAAAATTAAAATCAAATTCGCTAGCCTATAGGCTACTTGTAACTTTGTAGGCCGCATGTGCTGCACCAGAATCGCATGTTCTCTCCCTGCTTTATCATGGTTTGAATGATGTGCGTAATTCCAGCCCATATAATACAGTATAATACAATACAGTACAGTAATACAGTTCACCCTCAAAAAGATTAGCCTACTGGAGCTAGTTTCATTTATTTACCCAAGAGAGCATATAGCAAGCTACATCTATGGGCTTTTATGTTTATCTGTTGTGCGTAATGTGCAGCAGCTTGTATCACATATAGTATGTATTGGATAACCGCACAATTATTTGGGCTTTTTTGGGCTTGGGCTCATTAAATGTCTTTAATGTATGGCTCATAACGTGTATTTAATGTATGGCTCATCAGGCTCAGGTAGCATCAGGCTTAAATCTTCAATCAAAGCACTAATCAAATTCAGACATGGCCTATTTATATGCTTTATAATGCTTTTAAATGACACTTCCGGTTTTGGAGGGAAATACCAGGTTACCCGGGAGAACACGCTGTCATACACATCGATCCAGAGCATCCCAAACATGCTCAATGGGTGACATGTCTAGTAAGTATGCAGGCCATGGAAGAACTGGGGCATTTTCAGATTCCAGGAATTGTGTACAGATCTTTGCAACATGGGGCCTTTTATTGTCCCCAACACAAGGTGCACCTGTGTAGTGATCAAGCTGTTTAATCAGCATCCTGATATGCCACACCTGTCAGGTGGATTGATTATCTTGGCAAAGGAGAAATGCGTACTAAAAGGGATGTAAACAAATGTGTGTACAAAATGTGAGAGAAATAAGCTTTTTGTGCATATGGAACATTTCTGGGATGTTTTATTTCAGCTCATGAAACATGGGACCAACACTTTACATGTTGTGTTTATATTTTTGCCTTCAGAAAGTATTACATGTTGTGTTACAGCCTGAATTGAAAATGTATTAAATTGAGATTGTTTTGGTCACTGGCCTACACACAATACCCCATAATGTCAAAGTGGAATTATGTTTTTATATATTTTTACAAATTAATGAAAAAGTATTCAACCCCTATGTTATGGCAAGCCTAAATAAATTCAGGAGTAAAACATTTGCTTAACAAATCACATGCGCCGAATACAACAAGTGTAGACCTTACAGTGAAATGCTTACTTACAAGCCCATAGCCAACAATGCAATTTTAAGAAAAATAAGTGTTCAGTAAACAATAGATAAGTAAAAAATAAAAGCAGTAAAATAACAGTAAAAATAATAGTAGCAAGGCTATATACAGGGGGTACCGGTACAGAGTCAATTTGCGGGGGCACCGGTTAGTCGAGGTAATTGAGGTAATATATACATGTAGGTATAGTTAAAGTGACTATGCATAGTCACATAACAAGTCGCATAATTAGTTGCATGGATTCACTCTGTGTGCACTAATATGATTAACATGATTTTTGAATGACCCCACACGTACAATTATCGGTCAGGTCCCTCAATCGAGCAGTGAATTTCAAACACATATTCAACCACAAAGACCAGGGACGTTTTCCAATGGCTCACAAAGAAGGGCACCTATCGAGAAAAAAAAAAAAAAAAAAAAAAAAAAAGCAGACATTGAATATCCTTTTGAGCATGGTGAAGTTATTAATTACACTTTGAATGGTGTCTCAATACACCCAGTCACTACAAAGATACATGCATCCCTCCAAACTCAGTTGCCAGAGAGGAAGGAAACCGCTCAGGGATTTCACCATGAGGCCAAAGGTGACTTTAAAACAGTTACAGAGTTTAATGGCTGTGATAGGAGAAAACTGAGGATGGATCAACAACATTGTGGTTACTCCACAATACTAACCTACAGTGAGGGAAAAAAGTATTTGATCCCCTGCTGATTTTGTAAGTTTGCCCACTGACAAAGAAATGATCAGTCTATAATTTTAATGGTAGGTTTATTTGAACAGTGAGAGACAGAATAACAACAATAAAATCCAGAAAAGCGCATGTCAAATATGTTATAAATTGATTTGCATTTTAATGAGGGGAATAAGTATTTGACCCCCTCTCAATCAGAAAGATTTCTGGCTCCCAGGTGTCTTTTATACAGGTAATGAGCTGAGATTAGGAGCACACTCTTAAAGGGAGTGCTCCTAATCTCAGCTTGTTACCTGTATAAAAGACACCTGTCCACAGAAGCAATCAATCAATCAGATTCCAAACTCTCCACCATGGCCAAGACCAAAGAGCTCTCCAAGGATGTCAGGGACAAGATTGTAGACCTACACAAGAATGGAATGGGCTACAAGACCATCGCCAAGCAGCTTGGTGAGAAGGTGACAACAGTTTGTGCGATTATTCGCAAATGGAAGAAACACAAAAGACCTGTCAATCTCCATCGGCCTGGGGCTCCATCCAAGATCTCACCTCGTGGAGTTGCAATGATCATGAGAACGGTGAGAAATCAGCCCAGAACTACACGGGAGGATCTTGTCAATGATCTCAAGGCAGCTGGACCATAGTCACCAAGAAAACAATAGGTAACACACTACGTCGTGAAGGACTGGAATCCTGTAGCGCCCGCAAGGTCCCCCTGCTCAAGAAAGCACATATACAGGGCCATCTGAAGTTTGCCAATGAACATCTGAATGATTCAGAGGAGAACTGGGTGAAAGTGTTGTGGTCAAATCGAGTTCTTTGGCATCAACTCAACTCGCCGAGTTTAGAGGAGGAGGAATGCTGCCTATGACCTCAAGAACACCATCCCCACCGTTAAACATGGAGGTGGAAACATTATGCTTTGGGTGTGTTTTTCTGCTAAGGGGACAGGACAACTTCACCGCATCAAAGGGACGAAGGACGGGGCCATGTACTGTCAAATCTTGGGTGAGAACCTCCTTCCCTCAGCCAGGGCATTGAAAATGGGTCGTGGATGGGTATTCCAGCATGACAATGACCCAAAACACATGGCCAAGGCAACAAAGGAGTGGCTCAAGAAGAAGCACATTAAGGTCCTGGAGTGGCCTAGCCAGTCTCCAGACCTTAATCCCATAGAAAATCTGTGGAGGGAGCTGAAGGTTCGAGTTGCCAAACGTCAGCCTCGAAACCTTAATGACTTGGAGAAGATCTGCAAAGAGGAGTGGGACAAAATCCCTCCTGAGATGTGTGCAAACCTGGTGGCCATCTACAAGAAATGTCTGACCTCAAGGGTTTTGCCACCAAATACTAAGTCATGTTTTGCAGAGGGGTCAAATACTTATTTCCCTCATTAAAATGCAAATCAATTCATAACATTTTTGACATGCGTTTTTCTGGATTTTTTTGTTGTATTTCTGTCTCTCACTGTTCAAATAAACCTACCATTAAAATTAAAGACTGATCATTTCTTTGTCAATGGGCAAACGTACAAAATCAGCAGGGGATCAAATACTTTTTTCTCTCACTGTAATTGACAGAGTGAAAAGAAGTAAGCCTGTACAGAATAAAAAATATTCCCAAACATGCATCCTCATTGCAACAAGGCACTAAAGTAATACTGCAAAAAATGTGGCAAAGCAATTCACTTTTTGTCCTGAATACAAATTGTCATGTTTCTGGCAAATCCAATGCAACACATTACTGAGTACCACTCTTCATATTTTCACATACAGTTGAAGTCGGAAGTTTACATACACCTTAGCCAAATACATTTAAACTCAGTTTTTCACAATTCCTGACATTTAATCCTAGTAAAAATGTCCTGTATTGGGTCGGTTAGGATCACCACTTTATTTTAAGAAAGTGAAATGTCAGAATAATAGGAGAGAGAATTATTTATTTCAGCTTTTATTTCTTTCATCACATTCCCAGTGGGTCAGAAGTTTACATACACTCAATTAGTATTTGGTAGAATTGCCTTTAAATTGTTTAACTTGGGTCAAACATTTCGGGTAGCCTTCCACAAGCTTCCCACCATACGTTTGGTGAATTTTGGCCCATTCCTCCTGACAGAGCTGGTGTAACTGAGTCTGGTTTGTAGGCCTCTTTGCTCGCACACGCTTTTTCAGTTCTGCCCACAAATGTTCTATAGGATTGAGGTCAGGGCTTTGTGATGGCCACTCCAATACCTTGATGTCTTGAGATGTTGCTTCAATATATCCACATAATTTTCTTTCCTCATGTGCACCAGTCCCTCCTGCAGCAAAACACCCCCACAGCATGATGCTGCCACCCCCGTGCTTCACGGTTGGGATGGTGTTCTTCGGCTTGCAAGTACCACTTTTTTCCTCCAATCATAACGATGGCCTTTATGGTCAAACAGTTATATTTTTGTTTCATCAGACCAGAAGACATTTCTCCAAAAAGTATGATCTTTGTCCCTGTCACGAGAATTTCTATCTCTAATTAATCAAACTTAATGCTTTGAATAATTCCCAGAGGGTGTAAGGCTCTGGTTTAATCATGAATTAAACGAAGGTCCGCAACCAACAAGAATGATCTGTATGTTTTAATCATGGAGAGCTCTGGCGACAAAAAACATACAGCTTTTATATCCCTTGACACAAAAAGGCACTTTGCTCCGCCCACCTTTAAACCGTTTCTTAGTCCCCTTCACCCTGGAATGCTTTCTCAACAGTTTCTAACTTCCCCCCTCTGTTAGTGGGTTGACACTACATTATAACTCTAACACCGTTCACACATTTATACTGTTTTTGGGGTGAAATCCTTTAGTCATTATTCTTAAAATACAAATTAATCTATCAATCCACCCCTTTGACTAAATATTTTCACATTCAGGATAAATGTATTTACAAGCATGATTAATCTCAGAGATTACGTCAGAACTAATAAACATTTCATCCAATTGCGGTCTTTCAGGGTCAAAATCCTCGTTATCCACCAAGCCTGGAGGATCGTTTTTCACATTCCCCTGGTCAGAGTCCGGAGTCGGTCCATCTCTCATCATTGTTGAGATACTGCATTTCACCAACGCCTTACTCACCAATCCTCGGACACAGGGAACAAGACAACAACCACATAATACAAGAATACCCATACAAACACTGACCAGCCCTAAGATGGTGGCTGCTATGGTTTTCTATTTACCAAACATTTCATCAAACCACCCTATCCATTATGTACTAACTTCTGAGTTCTCAGTTCATTCTTTACTTAGTGCAGTTAATTCTGCAAGAGCTCTGGTGACTGTCCCATCCAGTGTGGTGTTGTTAGGGATAAATGTGCAACAATGGCTTATCATTCTATAGACACCGGCCCTTTCTGCCTTATCTAGAGCTAACCTCTTTTACTAAGTCATGAGTGGGATGCCGGATAATTGTTCAGAGATCCCTTTTACTGCATCCCTAGTCTAGCCAATAAATCGTTGTTGGTCGTAATAGATATAATTAATCCAATCAACAATTTTGTTTACTGTCACCCACCAAAAGAACGTGTTAGTAAACCCTTCCCCTAATTCTTTCATAGCTTGTTATCCATCCGATACCCCCCTTGGTATCCCAATCGCATCCATCTAAATAGGGCTATTCTTATTTTTGTTAAAACTCCTCCTACGTCTGTTTAACCCTTTCCTTGGTTCCTGGTGACTAATTCTAACTAGCTGAATCAGTAGAACCAGGGCGCACGTATCTAGCCACCCTTTTGGTATTCTCTGCCTTATACTGCCTTTACTGGTACACGCCCACCACACATCGGTTACAGGGCCTGTAAGGTTCATAATTCTCTCCTGTGCTTCTGAACTTAAGTCAATCACATTACTACTATCTCCAATTGATAATTGGTGATATCTTTGTTTCTCTTTACCCCCCATCTAGATGTTCAGTACCGTCCGGTCTCATATCCCCGTCCCCAAGTGTGTTTAAACACTTGAGTCTAGAAACAATCCGCCGTGGGGGCCGAACACGAATATAATGGGATTTTATCATCCCAAGTTGCTTATTGACATGTACCCCACCCGTTGGCTACGTCCCTAACCTTTATTTTGAATCCTACAGTCTGCCCTTCTCTGACTCCCATTTTGTAGGCCATTTGTCCTTGACGGTCAGTATGTCGGGTCGCTTCTCTTCTCTTTTACTTCTTAACAATGGTAAGGACATAGCGTAATTGGTGGTGGATCTTGACATATCTAGACCATTGCCGAGACTATGATGCAGCTCAAATTACCCCTATTCCCAAAAACCGCCAACCCTCTCCTGTCCTCCGTCTTTCTGCTTGGTATCACCCCATACTCACACCCTGAGAACACACTACAGTGATGATAGGTCGGGGTAGTAGATCTTCGTTAACAGAGGTGATCCCCAGACCCTGTTGGTCCAGCTCTTCTCTCTAACTCTGCGTGTGTTCAGTGGTGCTTGTATGTGTTCTTACCTTTTTGCAGTGGGTAACGTGGACCCAGGTTGCTCTTTCTGCTATTCTAATGGCAAAGGCAGTGACCAATATAACCTGATAGGGCCCTTCCCAACAGGCCTGCTTCCAGTCTTTCTTCTTTAGGGACTGGATGCTCACCAGTCACCTGGTTAGATAGAGTGGGTCACCTTCTCCTTTAGTTCACCTGTGGGGCACAAAACCTCTGACATACCGCTCACATCAGTATTCTCTTTCTAGACTGTATCTAAAAAAAATGTTTTTTTTTAATAAAAAGTATTTTGTCCTCTCCTTCGTATATTATTTAATCCTACCACTAGCCTCTTCCCCCCTCTTGACACATGGTTCTGCTCATGTGTCAATATTACCACCTACCTAAACAATCACTTAGGTAATATTGGTAATTTATCATCCAATTGCCATCCCTGATTTATTTTTGAGACTGTCCCTTGCTTCTTTATTGCTCCTCCCACTTCCTTTGTCTTTTATGGCGGCTAAATTGGACTTTCATTCAGTTCAGAATCAATAGTAATCCAATCAATCAATCTCTTATCTTTGTAAAAACACTCATGTTTAGTTCAAACTCTGTTCTACCCCGGCTCTCCCGGGCTTGACCTGAAGACTGATGGTTGGACATGACAGGTCCATACTTAAATCTTTCAAACCTAACACAAACCCCCCTTCATGCTGTAATCAATCAAGAAGATAGCAAAGGAGAGACAGGATTTAGCCTGAACTCTGCTCAACCCTGGTGCCGCTCCCTTCACAATGTTTGAAGAGAGACAAAAGACAGCCATGGATTGAAGTAAGAGCAAGCACTTCGACCCTAGGTCACCTAAGTCTTCTGCCTAGCAACAAATAATTAAAAAACTCTATGTTTGTGATTAACCCAGTTATATCTAATAGCCCACTAAAAAAACTCCCTCATCACCATCTTTAAATCACGACCAATGTCATATATCCCTCTTTACTCTCTACCATTTGGGTAAAATCCCTGTTATATGTAGGAAAAGCTAAGACTGTTTGGGAAGTGAGCAACTTATTTATCTTCATAAATTGTTCTTCCTCCTCAGAGTTCCAAATGATTTTACCATGGGCTGCAATTGCCTTTCCATAGATAAGATCACTTAATTTACCAGTATGCAGTACATAATAGAGTACCCAAGCTCTACAGTAGTCTATCATTCCCAAAAAGCTAATCATTCTTCATCTATTTCTGGACAGCTAGTCCCTATCTTAAATGATCCTATCCAGCTTCCTATTATTACTATCTTCCTGATCTTATTACTAACTCAATGATCTAGGCAATAGCTGTTTTGCATTAGATTGTGCCTTCCTCTGATTACTGCAGCTCATTGCATTAATTTAGTTTCAAATACCAACTTGTTGTTTATTAAAGCATAATAAAAATGAAATGTAAATGACAACATTTGATAATATCTCAACTTACTTCTATCCCGTAAAAGTAATCCAAGATTAGTACAATTGACTAGCAACAGGTATCCCTCATTCAGGGAATGCTCTCTCTCGCTCTTCTGTTATTTTATGGTTCAAATCATATATATTATTACCAAATTATAATCTTCTTCACACTTTTCACAGCACTATAAATTACCCTCAACTTGATAAAATAAACCACCCCAAAGTCCTCCTCTCATGCCCCCAGAACCACTAGTGTGGATGACCAATCGACACCAGAAAGTCAAAACAGAGCCCAGAGGCCATTGAAATCACCCAACAAACCGTTCCATCCCACAGCATAGTAAACACCACCTATGAACTGTTGAAAATCCCCTAAATTCAACATAACAACCCTTTATAAACATCATACTAGGTGTGTTGTTTTTTATTTGAAAAACAACAATCAATGATAGCCAGGCCCCACTTAATTTGGTAGCTCCCTTTTACGACCTAAATACTGCCTAACTTCACTACTGCTCCCCCTAGCCCTTGGCAACATTCCAATGAGATAAGCTAATATCTTTCTCCTGGTTATACATTTTGTCAACCTTCAATTACCATCAGTAATCTAAAGATGGTAAGTACACACAAAACATGATACAGATATCCCCAGTCCTAACTCATCAATAATCGTTTGTATCAATCTAATTCCTCATAACTAATCTCACAATGATTATTGAACCCCTAAATCTGCTCCATGTGATCTCATCTCAAATGATCCATTATCAATTATTTTACCAACACCATAGGAAAATCTGTCTCCCCTTCTATTGTTCCTTTCGCCCCTGTAAATGTCATATTTCATTCATTAGCCAATACAATCACATACTCCGTGTAAGTAAGACATGATATGTTTTATCCCAGGCATCCCCTTAACATAATGCTATAGGAGACTTCCATCAATCCTGGAAGACACTATATAATACCACGTTTCATTAAGTTCACTACACCTTCTAAAATAAACCTATAACACCTTTCTATTAATTTAATCATCGCAACCTGTTGCATTGATGTTTTAAAAATATAAAACTATTGTTTAGTAACGTCATACTTATAACCAATGTTTATTCAATCCATCATCCTAATAGTAAAAACGATATCCCATTGTTCACGTTACGAAACCAAATTATCGTTTTAGAATTCACCAATTATTTTCATAACCACTGGTGTTACCCAACCTATACAATAAAGTAATAACCATTAGACTTCGTCAAAGAAATGCTTTTCATTCAACTATTAAAACTTCTGCTCGATCTAGTTAAGCAAGTACAACCCTTTTACCCGGGAACTAGAACCATAAATTATTTTCCTTTGTCCTCAACTTAAATAATTTTCACAGCTCTATCGCCATTTCAGTTCGCTATTCAATTTCTTTAACTGTTCTCTCTGATTAGGCCCTAATTAATAAAACAAATACTTGCTATCGTTGATAAGCATACATTTAATTATATTCCTATCATTTAAACTATGTACTGTCTCTCATCTTTCTATATGTACTCATCTTTCTATTTAACCCCAACCACGCTACAAAACTTCCATTCAACATCAACAAACCAAATACTCAGTAGTATCCGGTTACCACCCATACCAGCCGTTGAATTCACTCATACACACAGATTTCACCCTATGCCATTGAAATGCCCAACAAAACATAACAGTTCAATGGAACCCTCTATTGGCTCTCCACAATATTATACATTACTTCTATAACCACATTAGTTATGGTACGTTACCCATTAAACCTTATCACATAATCAAACAACGGCACAACCTTAAACTCATATGGGGCGGCAGGTAGCCTAGTGATCAAGTGCGCCGTGCCAGCAACCGAGAGGTCGCCGGTTCCAATCCCCGAACCGACCAGGCGAAAAATCTGCCGATGTGCCCCCGAGCAAGGCACCCAACCCCAATTGCTCCTGCAAGTCGCTCTGGACAAGAGCGTCTGCTAAATTACTGCAAATGTAAATATTCTCTACTTTCTCACCCATGACGTACGTCTACGTTTGGGTGAGAAAGTTCATACGTATATATTGTTAGAAATGTATAGGTACCTCTCAAATAATCGCTTCGTGGTGTTTTTAGCCAATTCTTAATCGACACAAATCACTTCTTCAAACATTTTACCCGTGGAACCAAAGAATAGACTGTCATTTCCCGGACACTGCCCTTTCCTTTATTTCTGCAGTCGCGATGGTTATGACCTGTTTTGTTACAGTATTTACACGGGCCTTACACTCCCTGGCCAAATGACCCTCCTTGTTACAGTTAAAGCACTTCCTCTTATCTCCTCCCCTATTCTGCCTCCCTGATTTATTATAGCTATCTAATTTAGTCTTTCCTGACTCTTCAAAAGCCATACTCTTGCTGTGTCTAGCCCCTCCCCTCGCTGTTTCTTCAAATCCGTTCCGCAATTTACATGCATCTACCTAATCATATTTATTTCCCATGGTAGAAAAATAAGAAATCCCCCCGTTTAGTAATAATTCAATCCAGAATTATTTTCCTTGGGACTTATTATCTGGTGCGACTCTTTAGCCAATGTTTATGATCTGCTTTTGTAATTAACCATTTAAATTATCCAACCCGTAACCCAGAGTTTTTTAAAACCCTAGTTTCATGAAAGGAATGGGACAACCATTTTTTTTTCTCACGCTACCTATTTTAGTCCCTTCCTTGAAACAATTAGCACATATTTCGATGGATCATTAGGTCTCACACGTATACAACCTTACACAATTTTTTGCTAACACTATCCGTAACCTAGAGGTCGTAACTGCTCCAGTTTCATGAAATAGACAGAGTTAGAGCAAATCCCCAGTTGTTTATGACTCTTGACTTGTTTAATGTATCTATCTCACACGCTGATAATTATCTCCCTTCCTGTTTATATTGTAAAGACTGTATCTCGTACAATCTCAATATTAACTAGTTTATTTTGGTAATGGCCATTTACCTAGAGTCATTTTCGGACCCTCCTTCCTTCCTTTATAATTCTCTTATGAGATTTTGGTAGCTATTCTCTGCCCTTCACAAGAATTACTATTCTCATACAAGTTCAAATAATTTCACCAAATCCATGAATAAAAATTACTGACCTCCTCCTTGAAGTTGGGATTTAAATGCTTTCTTTTTAGATCTCGTCAACGTCTTTATCGTTCATAAGATTCATCACCGGCCTGTTTATAACCTTAACGTCGAAGGCCAGGTCTATTCTATACGGATGCTATCATCCGCCCGTGCACGGTTTTCGGTGTCCTCAGAACGATAAAGACGTATTTTGAGATCCGGCTCGAAGGACCATTTGTCAAGAGAATTTATATCTCTAATTAATCAAACTTAATGCTTTGAATAATTCCCAGAGGGTGTAAGGCTCTGGTTTAATCATGAATTAAACAAAGGTCCGCAACCAACAAGAATGATCTGTATGTTTTAATCATGGAGAGCTCTGGCGCCAAAAAACATACATACAGCTTTTATATCCCTTGACACACAAAGGCACTTTGCCCCGCCCACCTTTAAACCGTTTCTTAGTCCCCTTCACCCTGGAATGCTTTCTCAACAGTTTCTAACTTCCCCCCTCTGTTAGTGGGTTGACACTACATTATAACTCTAACACCGTTCACACATTTATACTGTATTTGGGGTGAAATCCTTTAGTCATTATTCTTAAAATACAAATTAATCTATCAGTCCCCATGTGCAGTTGCAAACCGTAGTCTGGCTTTTTTATGGCGGTTTTGGAGCAGTGGCTTCTTCCTTGCTGAGCGGCCTTTCAGGTTATGTCAATATAGGACTTGTTTTACTGTGGATATAGATACTTTTGTACCTGTTTCCTCCAGCATCTTCACAAGGTCCATTGCTGTTGTTCTGGGATTGATTTGCAGTTTACACCAAAGTACGTTCATCTCTAGGAGACAGAACGCGTCTCCTTCCTGAGTGGTATGACGGCTGCGTGGTCCCATGGTGTTTATACTTGCGTACTATTGTTTGTTCAGATTAATGTGGTACCTTCAGGCATTTGGAAATTTCTCCCAAGGATGAACCAGACTTGTGGAGGTCTTCAATTTTTTCTCTGAGGTCTTGGCTGATTTATTTTGATTTTCCCATGATGTCAATCAAAGAGGCACTGAGTTTGAAGGTAGGCCTTGAAATACCTCCACAGGTACACCTCCAATTGACTCAAATGATGTCAATTAGCCTATCAGAAGCTTCTAAAGCCATGACATCATTTTCTGGAATTTTCCAAGCTGTTTAAAGGCACAGTCAACTTAGTGTATGTAAACCCACTGGAATTGTGATACAGTGAATTATAATTGAAATAATCTGTCTGTAAACAGTTGTTGGAAAAATGTCTTGTGTCATGCACAAAGTAGATGTCCTAACTGACTTGCCAAAATGATAGTTTGTTAACAAGACATTTTTGGAGTGGTTGAAAAACGGGTTTTAATGACTCCAACCTAAGTGTATGTAAACTTCCGACTTCAACTGTATAACAATGCTAGTCAACCCTGTCTGCTACATTGGGCCACAAGTTCTCATCCACATCACACCATATGGCCTCACGCGCAATAAACCTGGGAAAGAATCTCTTTGCATGCCTGATCCATCCCTGGCAATCTTCTGCAGAGATATCCAGGCATCCTGCATTCATTGCATCCAAGAGTGACATTTGATCATGTTGATGGTGGTCATAAACTTTCCACCTCCATGAGGAAAATAATTATTCTATGGGGTTGAGGAAGAGAGAGTAAGGGGGGAGGAAAAGTGACACCATCCCGAGATGGGCTGCAAACCACTCTGTAACTGCATGGGAGTGGTGAAATGTCACATTGTCCCATACAATCACCCAGGTTTCCATATTTCTTCTGACTTGCCCTCTTTCTTCACCTGGTAAAAGCCTTCCCTAGAGGTCATCCATGAATGAAATGAGGCGCTCAGTGTTGTATGGCCCAATTAGTGGTTAATGTAACAGCAATCCTTCATAGGATATTGCGGCACACATTGTGATGTTGGCACCCCTCTGGCCCGGGACATTCACTGTTACTCTTTTCCCAATCACATTCCTTCCACGTCGGCGTGTTTTAGCCATGTTAAAAACAGCCTCATCCACAAAGATGAACATGTGGGGTGTTGGCCTGGCTTCAAGCTCCATGACACTCTAAAATATTGTAAATCCACAGGGCAACATAACAGTTATTCTATAACAGTAGTTTACATTACAGTAGACTGTAACTGAAATCACTGCTGAGTGTGCAGTGCTCTGGTGTGTTTTTTTAAACAGTAAAAACAGTACTGTGTTACAGGATATAGACATCTTACCTGGATATATAGGTACCGGAGTTCCTTGACACGATCAGAGTTCCTCTCAAAGGGAACAGTGTACACCTGCTTCATGCTGATATGATGCTTTGTCAAGACTCTAGCAAAGGTTGTCGTGCTTACACTTTCAACATTTTGAAATGTATTATTGTCTGCCAACACTCTCTCTTGAATTTCTCTGAGTTTTATGGCATTGTTGCTAATGACCATGTCAACAATTACAGCTTCCTGCTGAGCAGAGAAAATCCTACCTCTCCCCCTTCATTTGGTAACCGTTGGGTCCTAAAACAGAAATAAAATGACACACAAGTGGTTCGGAGAGCTTTTGCTCGATTTACTACTCTACAGTAATATTCAGTAAAGTTAGATGCCCATGCAGAATGCATATCTTACCTGTTAGTTTGATGGAAGTTTCTTATAATAGATGACACAGTTGAGTGTTGCAAATTTGGCTGCACTCTGAGACACTCTCGTTGATAGACCATGATTGACAACATGACCAATGATTGTAGCCCTAATCTCCTCTGACACTACAATTCTGGGTCTTCCCCTCAGTCGTCTTCCACCACGGATATGTAATCCTCTGCCTCTCCCGGCAACTCTTCCACCTCTGTAAGCCACTACATGATCTCTGGCTGGGTCCATGTTTATGTAAAATATATTCCAAAGATGTCCCCTTTTGTAGAGATGGTAATGACATAAAAATGGAAAACACCTGGGTAGGTCTTCAGTTACGTAATGTAGAATGAAAATCAGCTGTGAATAATTAAGAGTTATTATATTTGTTTTAGAATTTCTATTTTGCTTTTACTGTAGCAATGTAAAAAATTGCAGTCTAATTCAATTTTCAGTAGCTTTTGAACTTGAGTTTAACCGTTTTAATAAGGCTATCTTAACGTTTGCAAAATGGTCTGTAGATACATAGAGTTTTGTTGGTAAATGTATTTTTGTGAGACAAATATTTATGTAATTTGAAAGATGTTGTCATTGAATGCATTTTGTGTCAAAGCAATGACAAATTATCCACAGGTTGCCACATAGAGTGTTTTTGTGATAACTGTATTTAGAGTTTTGAGCATGTATCCGCAGTATTGAACAAAGCTTGTTAGCAATCGAAAAAAACTGTAAATAGTACCCGCAAAACACCAGTCTCAACGTCAAAAGTGAAGAGGCGACTCCGGGATGCTGACCTTCTAGGTAGAGTTGCAAAGAAAAAGCCATATCTCAGACTGGCCAATAAAAATAAAAGATTAAGATGTGCAAAAGAACACAGACACTGGACAGAGGAAGATTGGGAAAAAGTGTTATGAACAAAGTTTGAGGTGTTCGGATCACAAAGAAGAACATCTGTGAGACGCAGACCAAATGAGAACATGCTGGAGGAGTGCTTGATGCCATCTGTCAAGCATGCTGAAGGCAATGTGATGGTCTGGGGGTGCTTTGGTGGTGGTAAAGTGGGAGATTTGTACAGGGTAAAAGGGATCTTGAAGAAGGAAGGCTATCACTCCATTTTGCAACGCCATGCCATACCCTGTGGACGGCGCTTGATTGGAGCCAATTTCCTCCTACAACAGGACAATGACCCAAAGTACAGCTCCAAACTATGCAAGAACTATTTAGGGAAGAAGCAGTCAGCTGGTATTCTGTCTATAATGGAGTGGCCAGCACAGTCACCGGATCTCAACTCTATTGAGCTGTTGTGGGAGCAGCTTGACCGTATGGTACGTAAGAAGTGCCCATCAAGCCAATCCAACTTGTGGGATGTGCTTCAGGAAGCATGGGGTGAAATCTCTTCAGATTACCTCAACAAATTGACAACTAGAATGCCAAAGGTCTGCAAGTCTGTAATTGCTGCAAATGGAGGATTCTTTGACGAAGCAAATTTTGAAGGACACCATTATTATTTCTATTAAAAATCATTATTTCTAACCTTGTCAATTACTAAATTTTCTATGCATTTTGCTATATTTCCTATTCAAACTCATGGTGGTGTATATATATAAAATACATTTTAGGGATAATAAAGGCAACATGTGGAGTCCACAATGTTTGATTCCATATGGACTCTGCCAAACACACAGAGAGAGAGAGAGAGCGAGAGAGAGAGAGAGAGAGAAAGAGAGAGAAAGAGAGATATTATGGTGGACTCATATGATCATACTGTATTTTCAAAAATGTTGCTTTTGTTTTCTTAGTCAGAAGCACACACACACACACACACACACACACACACACACACACACACACACACACACACACACACACACACACACACACACACACACACACACACACACACACACACACACACACACACACACAAACAGCCCAGTGGATACACAACAAAGTATTCTTTGTTGCAATATCTATCAAGAATATGTTCTGAAGAACATGAATATTTAAAGAATAACATAATGGAAAAGGCGAGACCACACAAAGAGAATAGGGAATGAAAAATAGAGAACCAGAGAGACTTCACTATAAATACCCAAGTAGTTATCATGTTGGGAGACAGACACCAGGGGGTGTTAACATACAGTACATATCATATTGGTTCTGCCTCATTACATTCCCCTCGCTGTCTCTGAAGTATCCTGATCATTTACAAAGGAAAGGTCAGTGCCTGTAGGGAAAATATGAGGGACTCACCATCTCTGAGAGGAGGAAGAGGGAGAGGAGGAGGAGGTGTAGGACGATCAAAACACCCGTAGCCTACATACAGAAGTGATGTCATGGTCCATATGCAGTACCTGTAGCTTACAGAGGTGATCCGATGGGTTTATAGCCCTGGGTTTATAGCAGTACTGTTAAAACCAGTCTTTATTAGTTCCATTGTTTTTTCTATTACTGCAATTTCATTGAACTTGCATCACTAAATCCTAAATTAATTGCTGTAAAGTTTAGGCAGTATTGTGATTGACAGTCTGATCGCACAATGCATTCAGACTGGGACACAACGAACGATGTCATCAGCTTAACTGTCGTCATAAAAACAGTATCATAAACAGAGAAGTAAACAGAAACATAACAGAGAAACAGTAGAACAATACAAGAATGAAGTAAGCACCGCAACAATGAAGGTTCAGTAACCGCTGCTACTACCTGGATCTAGCTTTTCTAAACTGACTCATCACCCCTAATGGGTCTTCTGATTTCATAATAGGTAGACAGATACAGCCATAATACTGTAGCAGAAGCAGCTGTAGGGCTGTAGAATACAGATCGATGAGAGTTTTTCCCTGACAAGATTGTTTCTGTAAAGTGTTATCCCCAGTGCCCGGAGAGGAGTGTTGGGTAAAGCTGAGGAGAATTAATATCAGGGTTTATTTCTTTATTTCTGTATGGATGGATACTTGTCCTGGTAATTAGATGTTTCTGCTGACAAGGTTTGCAATCTACACACATGCAGATATGGATGCACGCACACATGCACGCACACGCACGCACACGCACACACACACACGTACAGGGGTTACAAATCCAGTAAGTTGACAATTCAGTCAGGGAGAATCCACAGTGTCAAAGCAGGTCAATCTCAGACAACAGCTGCCTCCTTCTCTCTCCTTCTCTCCTCTCTCTCTCCTTCCTTTTCCCAGACACAGCTAGCTCTCTCCAGTGTAATGAAAGCAGAGCAACACCCTGTGACATTTCATTGAGGTAAAGGTCTCTGTGCCCTTCCTCTCCACACTGGCTTGTAATTACCCTTCCTGATGAGTTGAATTATAAACCTGTGGACAGGAAGACCTTTTACCTACAGATTGTGGATCTTAATTTGACCTATATTGTCACACCAAATTAATCCTGCAGCAACAGGATTTGAACGTATAGTCCATAATGTTGCTCTCTACTAATGTCACATAAATAAGATTAGCTCCTACTCAGCCTGGTCAAACCATGTTCTATCCCAAAGAGGTTAATACAGTAACAGGAACAGCAGAGCATGTTCGTTCTCTCTACTAATGCAACTTAAATAAGATTAGCCCCTACTCTACCCTAATCTAACCCTTTATTGAGCCTATCCCATAGAGAGTTGCCTTGGCAGTAGCAGGCACAGCATGGACATTCTTTCTACTAATGAACAAATAGAATTGTCCCCTATACTCAGACTGTTCGAACCCTGCTCTATCCCATAGATTCAGCCGTGGGCATCACTGGGGCCAAGCTCCCTGCCATCCAGGACCTCTACACCAGGAGGTATCAGAGGAAAGCCCCAGCAATTGTCAAAGACTCCAGCTACTGAAGCCATAGACTGTTCTCTCTGTTACAGCACGGCAAGAGGTACCAGTGCACCAAGTCTGGAACCAACAGGACCCTGCAAAACCTCTACCCCCAAGCCATAAGACTGCTAAACAAGACTGCTAAATAGCTAATCAAATGGCTTCCAGACTACCTGTATTGACCCTTTTTTTTCACTCTTGCACTCACTCTATGGACACACACTGGACTCTAACCACACACTCTCACATACTTACACTGACACCCCAACACACACATAACATGTGCACACATGCCTACAGACGCCACACTAACACACACACACACACACTTTCATACTCACCACATATGCTGCTGCTACTGTCTATTATCTATCCTGTTGCCTAGTCACTTTACCCCTACTTATATATAGCTACCTCAATTACCTTGGACCCCTGCACATTGACTCGGTACTGGTACTCCCTGTATATAGCCATGTTATTTTTTACTCGATATTGTTATTCGTTACTCACTGTATTTATTCCTTGTGTCACTATTTATATTTATTATTATATATATCTTTGCAACTCTGCATTTTTGGAAAAGGACCCGTAAGTAAGCATTTCACTGTTAATATACACCTGTTGATTATGAAGCATGTGACAAATAAAAATTGATTTGATTGATTTAATTTTACAGTCTTTAAAAGATTAATAATAATAATAACCTTGTGGGGCCCAAAAAAAATCACTTGCAGGTCGGTTTTGGCCCACGAGGCGCCTGTTTCCGACCCTGCCATAGAGGTTGATATGGGATCAGGCTCAGCATGGTCGTTCTATCCACTAATGCAACATACATAACATACAACATACATCCAGTACTAGAGATGTCCATATACTCAGCCTGGTCGAATCCTGCTCTATCCTATAGAGTAGGGCTTTCACATTACCAGTTTTGCAATACTCTGAAGTATCATGGCAAGGAAACCAAACATGAATCAGACAACATTTCCTGAGGAAAATGGTCCTCACCTTAGAAACAAACAGTCTTATGTTGTCAGTACACAATATTTTACTTAAAGCAGGTTCTTAGAGGACCATAGAGTTAAGTCTGCTTCATATCCTCTTATATGACATGCTTTTGTCTCCACTGCAGCCCCGTCGATGTGGATGGGCACGTGTTCTCTCTGCTGTCTTCTGTAGTCCACGATCAGCTCCTCCGTTTTGTTGACTTTGAGGGAGAGGTTATTTTCCTGGCACCACTCCAGTTATTTTCCTGGCACCACTGTCGTGATACTGGTATCGTGACAATCCTACCATAGAAGTTGATATGGTAGCAGGTACAACACAGAACAGCACAGCACAGTAGTTCCCTATACTAATGCACAATAATTCCATTTGAACCCACTATGAGTGGTCCATTACCAACATGTCCCCAACTGGTGTTCCAACTCAAACTGTGCAAGATGTGAGAGCCTAGGCCCTTGTGAAAGGCCGAAGAAATACTATCTTCAGGGTTAGTAGCTGTTGGTTTGCTTACTTTCTCTTCCCGATTCTAAGAAAAGTTTGACCCTATGACTACAATGTATAAAATCTATAGAGGCTTCAGAGTTAGCAGCACTGTCGCTGTGGGTTTGTTTACTTTCTCCTGGTGCTCAGAAAGTCTCCAGTGAACATACTGTATCTCCATATGGCTTAGATTTGGTCTGGCAGTAAGAAAGTTGAGGACTTTGGCAGTTTGAGATTCATGTAGTGATACACACACATTTACATTTTAGCAGACACCTTCTTCCAGAAGCAATTATGGTTAAGTGCCTTGCTCAAGGGCACATTGACAGATTTTTCACCTAGTCGGCTCGGGGATTCAAACAAGCGACCTTTTGGCTACTGGCCCAATGCTCTTAACCGCTAGGCTACCTGATGCACACGCACGTGCACGCACGCACACGCGCACACACACACACGCACAAACACACAGTTCACGCAGAGCCACCCAGCTATGAAGGTCTCTCTTCAGAATGCCAAAATGGAAGTTGTGTATTGTGTTGATGCAGTCTCAGCCTTGAGGCTTCTGTGCTGTGAGTTCTGTCTACTTTGCTTGTCTGCTGTCATTGTTAGCCTTACAAACAGCACCTGCAGCACATTCTGAAAGTACGGCTCTGCCAGCCTCAATGCACCACTGACCTTGTTTCAAGGTTTGTTTTGGTTTTGGTTCACTACAGTGAGGGACAGCTTTGTATGCCTTATACGATCTAGAATGTATTTTGAGAGTTGGACAGAAATGGGCTGTATTTCAACTGATTGGTCCTGTGGTGTCTAAACTGAGCATGCTGTAGTCATCCTGTCTCTGGTCTTTGGTTTCTGTCAGAGCTGGGGTGACTCCCTGAGCTCTGACACTGGACAGTGATAAGAAGAAACATTTGGCCTCCTCTGCAGAAGCAGTCTGAGAACAGTGGGGACTACTGATAAGACTAGAGAGGCTGGTACTTGAGATTACCACACAAACACACATAAAGAACACAAATGACAATGCAAAATGGCCTTGGAGTTGGGAAGAGGAATTACAAGAGAGACACCAGATTTGACCATGAACCCAACATCCTCACTGCCTAACACAGTTTATGACTCCTGTGGGCCATTCATCATACTACAGTCATGTCCTGTTCATGGAACAGCTAATTAAATTGTGTAAAGTGTCCAGTAATAAACAACCCTGTTCAATCTACAGTCAGTCATATAGAATAACAATAGCCAAACGCCTTCATCTGTCAGCCTGGGGTTGTGTCCAAATTGGCACCCTATTCCCTACATAGTGCACTACTAGGGTAATAGGGTGCCATATGTTTGGCTGTTTTTGCTGCATAATACAGTATTTCGAATTTGTCCTTTTCGGGTTTAGGAAAAAGGTCTGCTAAATCCTAAATTCTAACTCCTGATTGTATAAGCTGGTAGTATAGCTAAGCCATATAAAAATCGGTGATGGTGGTTGAAGGGTGTTTTTAAGTGTAATGCAGTTGATAGATTTTTTTTTCTAAGACATTGCTTTTAATTAGATAAAGGATTAACAAGGCGTAGGGTTTCCAATCAACATTAGTCATTGATGCACTAAGTGCCAGGGCATAATTAAAACAGCGAAGGGGGCTACACCCCAGTATTACGTAAGAGAGAGCTACATCTATTTTGGGGGGCATCCCCTGAAAATGCACACTGTTCACACCTCAGCTCTCCCTAAGGGCAATGCAGTGTCTTTATTAGGACAGGGCTCAGTGATCAGATATATGCGTCCCATTAAAGTGCCATTTTGGACTCATCCACGGGTTTGATGACTAAGGTTTTATTCTGCTGTATTTTCAGTACCCTTTGGTCATAAACCTTGCTGGTCTTATTGCTCTGTAATGGCAGGTCTACGTGAAGCAAATACAAACACTACCCATTCAACATCCACAGCAGAATCATGCCATGCAGTAGTGGCAGACAGCCAACAGCTAGGAGCTGTAAAGAACATTTTAACAATCTTACTGATATTAAAACACTCTGTGTCAAAAGTCAGCTGCAGAATATAATACATTTACGTTTTTTTTCTTTTAAATAAATCAAATCCAATCTAGCGTGATTTCATGACAACATGGTCTAGGCTCATAATTTTAAAATCCTTAAGCATCTATTGACGCACTCGTGCGTCAATCTAAGTAACATAATTTAAAAAATCCCCATCTAAATCCATCAGTTTAAGCTAAAGATCTGTTTTGGATTGGCTGCGTCTTAATCCATTGCATCCCCCTATGTCGGCCTTCCGCATCTGCGGGTGAAGGTGGCCGAGCTACAGCGGTGTTTGTCAGACCATGAGACATCCAGAAAATCAGTCTTCTCACGGAAACATTTGTAACGTCCGAATGCTTTGGCCTACAAATATGACCACTCTAGCCTACTACATCTAGCTAGCTACATTAAACGTCCATTCTCTCAGGCCAGGGGCACAATGTGTGAATTTATTGTTGGATCAGAATCGCCATTATAATCATTGGCCAGTATGGAGAATTAAGTATTAAGAATTAAGTCCAAATCCTTGTCTCCATCCATGGCTAATTTAAGAAAGGGAAAAAAATTTGCTAGCTAGCTAGCCACCGGAGGACAACAACACAACAATTCTTTTTTTTTTTGTTGATGTGATGTGATGTGATTGTTGTGAAGCCAAATCCAAACTGGCTTCCCTTGACACTTTTTTTTGGTGCGCCAGGACCATTCACAGTTGAGCTCACTCAGTTTAGCTCAATGCTGATTGGCTATTATTAATTATTTTTTAATTATCAAGGCAGGCCAAATGCTCGCTGGCTTCCCTTGCATTCAATGCTACAGCGGTAACAATGTCATACTCTTTTTGACCAGACAGCATCAGATTAAGTTTAATCACTAGCACATACAGGTATCTGCCAAAATGTGTCTTAAAAGGGTGTTGCGCCACCAAGAGATGCCAGAACAGTTTCAATGTGCCTTGGCATAGGTCCTACAAGTGGACCTAAACCATGCCAGAAAAATGTACCCCACACCATAACATATACTTTCTATCCCTTGTTTATTCAAGTGTTTTCTTAATTTTGGCAGTTATCTGTCTGCCTACAGTCGGGAAGGCCGCAGTTTGGGCAGCATGCGCACAAATATAGGCTACAGCTTGATGCGTTGTGGCCATAGACATATAATCTATAGAAGGGTTTTGTAACCTCTAACCCTAGCAATTTGACTGTTAAACTCATGGGTACACTAGCAATGGATACCAGTCCTGACTTGAATGGGAACTGCCATCTATGGATTATATTTATATGTTTGGTTGCAGCTGTCGGTTTGCCTTTAGCAGATTTCAAAATACAATCACGGGAAAAACGGACAGTTTGGAAAACAAATGCCTACTGCTTTAAAGAGAAGACTAATCTGTCTGTAGAACCAATAGAAAAAAGTTTTTCTCAACATCTCCCAATTTGTAATTAAGAGCAGCACTGTTTTTCAAAGTAGCTCATCTTGAGATAGGCTAGTGCCACAACGAGCACATTGTCCATCACCGTGAGTAGTAGCCTATGGCTTCATCTTCGTCATTAGGTGAGTCGGTGTGCCACTGGAAATTGTATTTAGTAGCCTACTGTAGCCTATAATATATATGCTGTATATATAATGCCTCCTAATAGTGTACAATATGTGTTGCTTCATTGGCCTGGGCTATTGTTTGTTTGAATTCAAGACCAGATTGATCTGTTTGTCAGTGTCAAAGTAGCCACTCATTTCGGTCATTTGTGTGGTATTAAAAAAGATTTAGCTAATGTCTCCAGTCATGCAAATGATGTAGAATTGCATGAAATGCGTTTTTAAAAGGCAGATTTTTTTCGGACCCTGCTAACAAACGTCCCCCATGTGTGGAAATCCTAAACACCTCTGCTCAAACTTAGCCTATGCCACATGGCAAATGTTATTATGGCTTTATTATAAAGGTGCTTTTTCTTCAACAGTAAATTTACCACACATGGAATTGCATCTTAGTGCAACGACTTGTTTATGGAAAATGATGGTGTGCCAGATATGAAAGGCTGAATGGGAATTAGAAATGGGAAATTACCCAATTCTTATGCTATGGTAATTCAGCAGGGCCATGATCTTCGCTCCGCAAAGTAAAAAGCCATTTACTGTAATGAGCCCTTCACCGTTTTCGTCAAAGATGATGGGGGGAAATTATTACAAAATATTTAAAACAGGAAATATTCAAAAGAGTTGGCAGATCACACCACCCCACTCTGAAACAAATTCAAACAATAAATATGCATTTGATTGTGAAGGAGGTGGGGGGAGAAACATCTGATTTTGAATGACTTTCGGCAGACTAGGTGCTGCAGTATTGAAATCTAAGATTGTATATGAGTGTGTCTGTCTTGAAAGTAAACTAAATTAAAGTTGTGAGTTTTCATATCTCCTGTTCCCACCTAGACAACACGACAACACTGAGGCAATCATTTCAGTGTGTGTGCGTGCGTACATGCGTGCATGTGTATATGTGTGAGAGAGAGAAACTGCATATGTGAGAAAAATAGCTGGAAATTACATTTCTGTCAATCTGCAAGTATCTTGTTAGATTTTGAATGTGATACTTTACAACTTTGTGATTTGTTATATGTATGCAATATATATGTCATATTGCATACTTATAACAAATCACAAAGTACTGTAGGACACCTTGAGTAAACACTTGTAAGTGTGTGTAAAATAAAAATAAAACACATACAGTAGATGTATAGCTAGTCAAGAAGAAACTCATTATAGCCTTACAATAAAGGGACTAATTATTTATCGACCAACATTGATGAGTGTGCAGCTTGCCAAGCCCAGGCTACAACAGCACTGCCGCAGGGCCACGTTGGAAACAGAAAAAGAAAAAAAGCCATTATCTGAAACACTGCTTTCATTACAAAAAAGGCATTCCACACTGGTGATAGCTAGGGATGTACAAATAACGCATAAATCATGGTTCTAGCAATACTACCACTACTAATATCACTACTAATACTACCACTACTGATACTACCACTACTAATACTACATCACTACTAATATCAGTACTAATACTACAATACTACTGATACTACCACTACTTATTCTAACACTACTAATACTACCACTAATATCACTACCAACACTACATAAGTACTAATACTAAAACTACCAATACTACATCACTACTTATACTACCACTACTATCACTACTAATAATACCACTACTGATACCACCACTACTAATACTACATCACTACCACCACTACTAATATAACTACTAATACTACCACTAATAATAATAATAATATGCCATTTAGCAGACGCTTTTATCCAAAGCAACTTACAGTCATGCGTGCATAAACAATTTTTGTGTATGGGTGGTCCCGGTGATCGAACCCACTACCTTGGCGTTACAAGCGCCGTGCTCTACCAGCTGAGCTACAGAGGACCACTAATATCACTACCAACACTACATCACTACTAATAATAACACTACTAATAACACTACTAATACTACATCACTACAAATACTACCACTACTAATATCACTACTAATACTACATCAAACCACTACTGATACAAATCAAATGTTATTTGCCACATGCGCCGAATACAACAGGCGTAGACATTACTGTGAAATGCTTACTTACAGCCCTTAACTAACAATGCATTATTATTTTTTTTATAAAAAAGTAAAATAAAACAACAACAAAAAAGTGTTGAGAAAAAAAGAGCAGAAGTAAAATAAAATAACAGTAGGAAGGCTATATACAAGGGGGTACCGGTGCAGAGTCAATGTGCAGGGGCACCGGCAAGTTGAGGTAGTTGAGGTAATATGTACAGAGAGTTATAGTGACTATGCATAAATAATTAACAGAGTAGCAGCAGCGTAAAAAGATGGGGTGGGGGTGGGGGTGGGGGGGGGGGCAGTGCAAATAGTCCGGGTAGCCATGATTAGCTGTTCAGGAGTCTTATGGCTTGGGGGTAGAAGCTGTTGGACCTAGACTTGGTGCTCCGGAACAGCTTGTCGTGCGGTAGCAGAGAGAACAGTCTATGACTAAAGTGGCTAGAGTCTTTGACAATTTTGAGGGCCTTCCTCTGACACCGCCTGGTATAGAGGTCCTGGATGGCAGGAAGCTTGGCCCCAGTGATGTACTGGGCCGTACGCACTACCCTCTGTAGTACCTTGCGGTCAGAGGCCGAGCAGTTGCCATACCAGGCGGTGATGCAACCAGTCAGGATGCTCTCGGTGGTGCAGCTGTATAACTTTTTGAGGATCTGAGGACCCATGCCAAATCTTTTCAGTCTCCTAAGGGGGAATAGGCTTCGTCGTGCCCTCTTCACGACTGTCTTGGTGTGTTTGGACCATGATAGTTCATTGGTGATGTGGACACCAAGGAACTTGAAGATCTCAACCTGTTCCACTACAGACCCGTCGATGAGAATGGGGGCATGCTCAGTCCTCTTTTTTTTCCTGTAGTCCACAATCATCTCCTTTGTCTTGGTCACGTTGAGGGAGAGGTTGTTATCCTGGTACCACACGGCCAGGTCTCTGACCTCCTCCCTATAGGCTGTCTCATCGTTGTCGGTGATCAGGCCTACCACTGTTGTGTCGTCGGCAAACTTAATGATGGTTGGAGTCGTGCCTGGCCATGCAGTCATGGGTGAGTACAGGAGGGGACTGAGCACGCACACCTGAGGGGCCCCTGTGTTGAGGATCAGCGTGTCAGATGTGTTGTTACCTACCCTTACCACCTGGGGCGGCCCTGTCAGGAAGTCCAGAATCCAGTTGCAGAAGGAAGTGTTTAGTCCCAGGATCCTTAGCTTAGTGATGAGCTTTGAGGGCACTATGGTGTTTGAGGGCACTATCACTACTGATCCTACCACTACTAATACTACCACTACTAGTACTACATCACTGCTAATACTACATCACTACAAATATAAGTACATCACTACTGATACTACCACTAATATCACTACAAACTCCACATCACTACAAACACTACTAATACTACCACTAATAATACTACATTACATTTTTGTCATTTAGCAGACGCTCTTATCCAGAGCAACTTACAGTTAGTGAGTGCATACAGTGGGAAAAAAAAGTATTTAGTCAGCCACCAATTGTGCAAGTTCTCCCACTTAAAAAGATGAGAGAGGCCTGTAATTTTCATCATAGGTACACGTCAACAATGACAGACAAAATGAGATTTTTTTTCTCCAGAAAATCACATTGTAGGATTTTTAATGAATTTATTTGCAAATTATGGTGGAAAATAATTATTTGGTCAATAACAAAAGTTTCTCAATACTTTGTTATATACCCTTTGTTGGCAATGACACAGGTCAAACGTTTTCTGTAAGTCTTCACAAGGTTTTCACACACTGTTGCTGGTATTTTGGCCCATTCCTCCATGCAGATCTCCTCTAGAGCAGTGATGTTTTGGGGCTGTCGCTGGGCAACACGGACTTTCAACTCAAAATGATCACAAGAATGGTGAGCAAAAATCCCAGAACCACACGGGGGGACCTAGTGAATGACCTGCAGAGAGCTGGGACCAAACTAACAAAGCCTACCATCAGTAACACACTACGCCGCCAGGGACTCAAATCCTGCAGTGCCAGACGTGTCCCCCTGCTTAAGCCAGTACATGTCCAGGCCCGTCTGAAGTTTGCTAGAGTGCATTTGGATGATCCAGAAGAGGATTGGGAGAATGTCATATGGTCAGATGAAACCAAAATATAACTTTTTGGTAAAAACTCAACTCGTCGTGTTTGGAGGACAAAGAATGCTGAGTTGCATCCAAAGAACACCATACGTACTGTGAAGCATGGGGGTGGAAACACCATGCTTTGGGGCTGTTTTTCTGCAAAGGGACCAGGACGACTGATCCGTGTAAAGGAAAGAATGAATGGGGCCATGTATCGTGAGATTTTGAGTGAAAACCTCCTTCCATCAGCAAGGGCATTGAAGATGAAACGTGGCTGGGTCTTTCAGCATGACAATGATCCCAAACACACCGCCCGGGCAACGAAGGAGTGGCTTCGTAAGAAGCATTTCAAGGTCCTGGAGTGGCCTAGCCAGTCTCCAGATCTCAACCCCATAGAAAATCTTTGGAGGGAGTTGAAAGTCTGTGTTGCCCAGCGACAGCCCCAAAACATCACTGCTGTAGAGGAGATCTGCATGGAGGAATGGGCAAAAATACCAGCAACAGTGTGTGAAAACCACTAAGGTAGCTTAGTGGTTAAGAGCGTTGTGCCAGTAACCGAAAGGTCGCTGGTTCTAATCCCCGAGCCGACTAGGTGAAAAACCTGTCGATGTGCCCTTGAGCAAGGCACTTAACCCTAATTGCTCCTGTAAGTCGCTCTGGATAAGAGCGTCTGCTAAATGACCAATTCATTCACTTACAGAAAACATTTGACCTGTGTCATTGCCAACAAAGGGTATATAACGAAGTATTGAGAAACTTTTGTTATTGACCAAATACTTATTTTCCACCATAATTAGCAAATAAATTCATTAAAAATCCTACAATGTGATTTTCTGGAAAAAAAAATCTCATTTTGTCTGTCATAGTTGACGTGTACCTATGATGAAAATTACAGGCCTCTCTCACTTTTTAAGTGGGAGAACTTGCACAATTGGTGGCTGACTAAATACTTTTTTCCCCCACTGTACTATCACCACTAATACTACAACTACTATCACTACCACTACTATCATTAACTACTCACACAATAGAGAAACCTTGCAGCAACACACACACACACACACACACACACACACACACCATTATATTCTTCCATCTTTTTCTTGACATGCATGGTACAACCTCATGTTCATTCCATTAAACGGAACGCCTTAGGTTAATCAAATTAGCCCTGAACCGCTATGGCGAAAGGTTGCAAGCTGTTGATTTCTCTCTCTGTTCAAGCTGTTGATTCTCTCTCCTTGCCTCAAGGCCGAGCTGATTCAGAGAGCACACAGACATAAATAATAGATTAATACCGCCATTATGGAGAACATCCAAAACATTGGAATTCATAACTAAGGAGTAGAGAAACAGCAGTAGGGTCTGTGAGCCACCAGATAGTGCTGTGATTAATGGGGACAATTTGTCTCAAACGAGAAGGAACACAATCTCTCTCACAAACATGAAGGGACACACACCACATACACACACAATACAGTACATTGCATAGATCAACACCTGCTCACGAAGACAGCACAGTCATACACTCAAACACAATGAGAGTTGATTTCCATTCATTGCATGCAATATGCAAGTTCAGTTTATACATTGGTATTACTGGATGCAAACACAGAGATACATATCACAACATTGGCCTTTATAAGTTTAGTATTTTATAGGCTTAAAATCAATGATATGATGTGGTCCCAAGCAGCCATGACACGTAGAGAGAGACCATAGAGAGGTATTGTCAAATCCCAGGATGTTATGGGTTTGACCCCCTCCCCTCCCCTGCCACCCTGGCTGATCCCTTTAGCAGTGCGCTTGTAGGCAACGTGCCTTTGATTGAATCCCAGTCTACCTTTTGTATGTTGTGTTACTCCCTTCACTGCAGTGACTCATAACACAACAGACACACACTAAGGCCGGGATTCAATCAAATGCGCATTGCCAACAAGCACACTGCTAAAGGTCATTTACATTTGAGTTGCCATTCGCATCGTTTACTGTGAATGCGATCTCCGCAAACAGGGTGTCCAGTGCGCTGCTCTATAACACGCATTGGATTAAATCCCAGCCTAACTTTTGTATGTGGTGTTACTACCTCCCTTGGCACTGAGGTTTTATAAATGCCTGTATGAACGCCAAGGCTGCTACAATGGTTGAGATTCACGATGCATGATCTCCTCCCTACTCCGTACTATGGCTGGCCGTCTACTCCAGCCACCCCCCCCCCCCCCCCCCCCCCCCAAGGCTGCTCTTTCTAATTCACTAAAATGATTTTGGGTCAGGATGCATGGACACACACTGTTGTTTGTACACGTTTCGGGAAGTGGAAGATCAATGCTTTTTTCCACTGTAGAAGTGTTGAAAGTGGGCACTCTGCTAGTCTTCTTATCATCAAGCGGTTCATTTTGAATCAGAATATGATTGAGGTTCCTTCCAAAATGCCACCATATTCCCTATACAGTGCACTACTTTAAGTCTCTGATCAAAAGGAGTGAACTATCTTGGTAATAGGGTGTCATTTGAGACGCGCACTGAGGCTGAGACATGATCAGATGGTATCTGTGCTTCACTGAGGCTGAGACATGATCAGATGGTATCTGTGCTTCATTGACACAGGCTTCCATGTGCTGTTGACAATGAATCATTAAAAACCTTTTAAATGTAACTAAATGTTATCGAAAATGTAATCTATGTAATCCCCAAAATGTATTATTTACCATGAGAGGGCCATAAACAATAACTAGTAATACTGCATACTCCAAGAAGGTTAAAATCTCACCTTTCTGGTACAAATACTTATACATTGCTGAGGTGTAGTCACTTTTGAGGACACAAGCTCAACTACACAGTACACAGTACAAATATGAACAAATATGATGTATTTCCTATTCAGCAAAACTGTATGAATAAGGCATTAAATTACTTATATTTTTTTCTAAATATAGTATAATAAATTGTTAGGTTCTGAACTAACAGAGTAAAAACTCACGGACGACTAGAAAAAGCTCAAACCAAGTTTATTCAACCACTGGGTGCTTCAGCTGCAAAACACAACATACAAGTCACACAGGCATATATTTATACCTTCCGACTAGGCGGAGTCATCTTCATGCATATCTAAGATAACCAATCCTATGTTGGTATTAGGCAGAAACATAGTAGGTTCCTCTTACTGGTATTGTCATGGCCCTGCCTAACTCTAGGACCCTCATGGGTGTGGAAGTGAGCATGTACAGTAGATGGAGAGTAGCCTACACAACTCACTCCATCCTCCAGAATCAGTAGTGAAGGAGCTGCCTCTGGAATCAAACCTGGTACCCATCAATTGTCAGGCTCAGAAGGGAACAGGAATGTTAATGAGATGTGTTGCCAATGGAAGCAGCAGCTGAAGCAGTTTGATGAATTCTCTGTTCCTCACCAGGATTTCTCCTACTCCACTGGAATAATCATAGTCAGCATTGATTTGTGTTGCAGCCTGTAGGTAGGGAGGGATAGAAAAGCTGTCGGTCAGATCTGTGGATACATGTGTGTAAATGAGAGAGTGAAGGAGAGTTAAGACAGGGGCTGGAGGGCGAAGTATGTGTGAGGGGGAGGGTGTGTTTGTTTGTTTGTTAGTGTGTGTGTGTGTAAATAGACAATGACAGAAAGCTGGAGGGGTGAAAAGAGAGACGGAGGGCGACTGAGAACGAAAACAAATAAACTGTTTTGAAGACTACTGTGCTAGAACATACTGTTTCAATCTACCTAAGAGGCTTTTCCTTGTCTCTGAGAGAGAGAGAGAGAGAGAGAGAGAGAGAGAGAGAGAGAGAGAGAGAGAGAGAGAGAGAGAGAGAGAGAGAGAGAGAGAGAGAGAGAGAGAGAGAGAGAGAGAGAGAGAGAGAGAGAGAGATGTCTATATTATCTCTCAATAACAAGCCATTGTAAAGCATATTTCGGACACTATATATTCTGTTCAGCGAAATAGTTACAGTAAGGGAAAAAAGTATTTTTCCCCTGCTGATTTTGTACGTTTGCCCACTGACAAAGACATGATCATTCTATACTTTAAATGGTAGGTTTATTTGACCAGTGAGACACAGAATAACAACAAAGAAATCCAGAAAAACGCATGTCAAAAATGTCATAAATTGATTTGCATTTTAATTAGAGAAATAAGTATTTGACCCCACTGCAAAACATGACATTACTTGGTTGCAAAACCCTTGTTGGCAATCACAGAGGTCAGACATGTCTTTTAGTTGGCCACCAGGTTTGCACACATCTCAGGAGGGATTTTGTCCCACTCCTCTTTGCAGATCTTCTCCAAGTCATTAAGGTTTCGAGCCTGACGTTTGGCAACTCGAACCTTCAGCTCCCTCTGTCACGGTTTCGGCCGAGGCTGCTCCTCTTCCTTGTTCGGGCGGACTTCGGCGGTCGTCGTCTCCGGAGTACTAGCTGCCACCGTTCGATGTTTTTTGTTCTTTTGGTTTTGTCTGTGCATAACACCTGTCCCTTATTTGTGTCTTGATTATTCTCCTTATTTAGTTGGTTTGTTTGGGGCAGGTGTTATGCGTGATTGTTATTGTCAGTTTGCCTCCGAGTAGTTCTCTCTCTCGTTTATTTAGTATTTTCGAGAGTTCGCACTGCGTGCGCCTTTTCTTGTTTTTCCGCACTGTGTGTTGTGCGTAATTGTTCGTGCCGCCCGGTTGGGTTGGCGACTCATTTCCCGTGTTGGGATACATATATATACTAAAGTCCGTTGAAGAACCTCCTTGTCCCTGCGCTTGATTCCTGCACTACATCCACACTCAACACTCTGACAGAATCACGCATCTTCATGGAATCAGCAGGAGCGACCGCGCCGACCGCCGATCTGGACGAACGGCTTCGTGGTCAGGAGGACCGTATGAACCAGGTGTGTCACGCCCTGGATAGGGTGATGACCACCCTACACCGATGGGAGACCAGCGGGGTGCCCACACCTCCCACCACCGACCCAGCTCCAGCGGTCAGCCCTCAGGGTACATCTCCGGAACCCAGTGGGATTCGGCTCTCGCTCCCGAGGGCGTACGACGGCTCCACCGCCGGGTGTCAAGGGTTCCTGCTGCAGGTGGAGCTCTACCTCGCCACCGTCCACCCGGCGCCCTCGGGACACGAGAGCGTCTCAGCCCTCATCTCCTGTCTCACCGGCAAGGCGTTGGAGTGGGCCAACGCCGAGTGGAGGAGAATGGACGCCGCAACCACGAACTATGCGGAGTTCTCCCGCCGCTTCCGTGCTGTATTCGACCATCCACCAGAGGGGAAGGCGGCGGGGGAGCGTCTGTTCTACCTCCGACAGGGGATGAGGAGCGCACAGGACTTTGCCTTGGAGTTCCGGACCCTAGCGGCTGACGCAGGGTGGAATGAGCGGGCCCATATCGACCATTTCCGCTGCAGCCTCCGGGAGGACGTCCAGCGAGAGTTGGCGTGCAGGGACACGTCGTTGACGTTCGACCAGCTGGTCGACATGGCCATCCGGCTGGATACCCTGCTCGCCACCCGTGGGCGTGCCGGAGGGGGGGGTCTGCCCATTCCACTCTCCAGCACCTCTGAGCCTAGCCCTATGGAGCTCGGAGGTGCTGGCGCTAGGGAACGCAGGAGGAGGAGCCCGAGGGGACCCGGCCCTTGCACCAACTGTGGTCGTGGAGGGCACACTGCGGCTAGGTGCTGGGGCGGGTCCTCCAGGGGAGGAGATGGCAGGTCTAGCATTGGGGGGTCCCCCCAGGTGAGTAGGCGCCCTGCTTACCCAGAGCTTTCTGTCGTGCACCTAACCTTGCCTGTTTGTTTCCCACAGGTTGCACCTCGTTCCCAGCATAAGGCGCTGGTAGATTCAGGCGCAGCTGGGAATTTTATAGATCGCCAGTTCTGTTTAGAGTTAGGGATTCCCCTCCTTCCTGTTGATAAGCCTTTCCCCGTCCATGCCCTAGATAGCCGTCCGTTAGGGTCTGGGTTGATTAGGGAGGTCACAGCACCACTTCAGATGATGGCGCAGGAGGGTCATGAGGAGAGAATTCAGCTTTATCTGATTGACTCTCCTGCGTATCCGGTGGTGCTGGGTCTTCCCTGGTTGATGACTCATGACCCTATTATTGGGTGGCGAGAGAAAGCTCTTAAAGGGTGGTCTGCTCAATGTGAGGGGCGGTGTCTGGGTGTTTCCATAGGGGCGACCTCGGTGGAGAGTCCGAATCTAATGCCAGCACTGCAGATTCCCCCCGAGTATGAGGATTTGGCACTGGCGTTCAGTAAGACTAGGGCTGCGCAGCTGCCGCCTCATAGACGGGGGGATTGTGCGATAGATCTCCAGTCAGGCGCAGCTCTCCCGCGGAGCCATGTGTATCCCTTGTCTCAAGAGGAGAAAAGATCGATGGAGACGTACATCTCTGAGTCTCTTAGACAGGGGTACATACGGCCCTCCGTTTCACCCGTTTCCTCAAGTTTCTTTTTTGTGAAGAAGAAGGATGGAGGTCTGCGGCCGTGTATTGATTACCGCGGTCTCAATCAGATCACAGTGAAGTACAGCTATCCGCTTCCTCTGATTGCGACTATGACGGAGTCACTGCACGGCGCGCGGTTCTTTACAAAATTGGATCTTAGGAGCGCATATAACTTGGTGCGCATCCGTAAGGGCGATGAATGGAAGACAGCGTTTAGCACGACTTCCGGGCACTACGAGTATCTAGTCATGCCATATGGGTTGATGAATGCTCCCTCAGTCTTCCAATCCTTCGTTGATGAGATTTTCCGGGACATGCAGGGACAGGGAGTGGTTGTGTACATCGACGACATTCTGGTGTATAGTCCTACCCGTGCTGAGCATGTAGCCCTGGTGCGCCGAGTATTGCGGAGGCTGTTGGAGCATGACCTATATGTCAAGGCAGAGAAATGTCTGTTTTTTCAGAAGTCGGTCTCCTTTCTGGGTTACCAGTTATCTGCGTCAGGGGTGAAGATGGAGGTAGACCGGGTGTCAGCTGTGCGTAATTGGCAAACCCCAACCACGGTGAAGGAGGTGCAACGGTTCTTGGGTTTTGCGAATTACTACCGGAGGTTTATCCGGGGTTTTGGACAGGTGGCAGCTCCCATAACGTCTCTGTTAAAGGGGGGTCCGGTGCGCTTGCGGTGGTCAGCTGAGGCGGACAGGGCATTTGGGAGACTGAAGGACCTGTTTACCTCGGCGCCGGTGTTGGCGCATCCGGATCCCTCTTTACCGTTCCAAGTAGAGGTGGACGCGTCAGAGGCCGGAATAGGGGCCGTTCTTTCCCAGCGTTCTGGTACTCCACCTAAACTCCGTCCCTGTGCGTTCTACTCTAAGAAGCTCAGTCCGGCGGAGCGGAATTATGACGTAGGGGACAGGGAGCTGTTAGCCGTGGTACAGGCCCTAAAGGTGTGGCGGCATTGGCTCGAGGGGGCTCAACACCCTTTCCTCATTCAAACTGACCATCGTAACCTGGAGTACATCCGGGCAGCTAGGAGACTGAATCCTCGCCAGGCTCGGTGGACTATGTTCCTGGCCCGGTTTGTGTTTAAGATCACATACATCCCTGGGTCCCAGAACGGGAAGGCAGATGCTCTGTCCCGGCGGTATGACGCGGAGGAGAGGTCAGTTGAGTCCACGCCCATACTACCGGAGTCTTGTCTGGTTGCTCCGGTGGTGTGGGAGGTTGATGGTGAGATCGAGCGGGCGTTACGCACCGACCCGAGTCCTCCTCAGTGTCCTGTGGGTCGGACGTACGTTCCGCTCGAGATACGCGATCGCCTCATTTGTTGGGCTCACACGTCTCCCTCCTCTGGTCATCCGGGTATCGGCCGGACAGTGCACTGCCTTAGCACGAAGTACTGGTGGCCAACGTTAGCTAGGGATGTGAGGATTTATGTTTCCTCCTGTTCGGTGTGTGCCCAGTGTAAGGCGCCCAGACATTTGCCCAGGGGTAAGTTACAACCCCTGCCTATTCCACAACGACCCTGGTCCCACCTCTCGGTGGATTTTGTTACCGACCTTCCCCCCTCACAGGGAAACACTACCATCCTGGTCGTTGTGGATAGGTTCTCGAAGGCCTGTCGTCTCCTTCCCATGCCGGGTCTACCCACTGCCCTGCAGACCGCGGAGGCTCTGTTCACCCATGTCTTCCGGCATTACGGGGTACCCGAGGATATAGTGTCTGACCGAGGCCCCCAGTTCACCTCGAGAGTGTGGAGGGCATTTATGGAACGGTTGGGGGTGTCGGTAAGCCTTACCTCGGGTTACCACCCGGAAAGTAATGGGCAGGTTGAACGTGTCAACCAGGATGTGGGTAGGTTTCTGAGGTCATACTGTCAGGGCCGGCCGGAGGAGTGGGCGAGATATGTGCCCTGGGCGGAGATGGCACAGAACTCTCTTCGCCACTCCTCCACCCAACTAACCCCGTTTCAGTGTGTGTTGGGGTACCAGCCGGTGCTGGCACCATGGCATGAGAGCCAGATCGAGGCCCCCGCTGTGGATGAGTGGGTAAGGCGCTCGGAGGAGACGTGGGACGCTGCACACGTCCATCTGCAGCGTGCCATACGTCGACAGAAGGCGAGCGCCGACCTACACCGCAGTGAGGGGCCAGTGTACGCACCTGGAGATCGAGTCTGGCTCTCAACCAGAAACCTGCCCCTCCGCCTGCCCTGCCGGAAGCTGGGTCGGCGGTTTGTGGGGCCGTTTAAAGTCCTGAGGAGATTGAACGAGGTGAGTTATAGGTTAGAACTACCTGTTGACTACAAAAATATTAACCCCTCGTTCCATGTGTCTCTCCTCAGGCCGGTGGTAGCTGGTCCACTCCAGGACTTTGAGATTGAGGAGACTCCTCCGCCCCCGTTGGACATCGAGGGGGCTCCGGCGTACACCGTGAGGTCCATTCTGGATTCTAGACGCCGGATGGGGGGTCTTCAATATCTCGTGGAGTGGGAGGGGTACGGTCCGGAGGAGCGGTGCTGGGTGCCAAGGAGGGACGTGCTAGACCAGTCCCTACTGACCGATTTCCATCGGGGTCATCCTGCGCGCCCTGCTCCGCGTCGTCCGGGTCGTCCTCGAGCTCCGGGTCGGCGCACGGCTGGAGCCGCGCGTCAAGGGGGGGGTACTGTCACGGTTTCGGCCGAGGCTGCTCCTCTTCCTTGTTCGGGCGGACTTCGGCGGTCGTCGTCTCCGGAGTACTAGCTGCCACCGTTCGATGTTTTTTGTTCTTTTGGTTTTGTCTGTGCATAACACCTGTCCCTTATTTGTGTCTTGATTATTCTCCTTATTTAGTTGGTTTGTTTGGGGCAGGTGTTATGCGTGATTGTTATTGTCAGTTTGCCTCCGAGTAGTTCTCTCTCTCGTTTATTTAGTATTTTCGAGAGTTCGCACTGCGTGCGCCTTTTCTTGTTTTTCCGCACTGTGTGTTGTGCGTAATTGTTCGTGCCGCCCGGTTGGGTTGGCGACTCATTTCCCGTGTTGGGATACATATATATACTAAAGTCCGTTGAAGAACCTCCTTGTCCCTGCGCTTGATTCCTGCACTACATCCACACTCAACACTCTGACACCCTCCACAGATTTTCTATGGGATTAAGGTCTGGAGACTGGCTAGGCCACTCCAGGACCTTAATGTGCTTCTTCTTGAGCCACTCCTTTGTTGCCTTGGCCGTGTGTTTTGGGTCATTGTCATGCTGGAATACCCATCCACGACCCATTTTCAATGCCCTGGCTGAGGGAAGGAGGTTCTCACCCAAGATTTGACGGTACATGGCCCCGTCCATCGTCCCTTTGATGCGGTGAAGTTGTCCTGTCCCCTTAGCAGAAAAACACCCCCAAAGCATAATGTTTCCACCTCCATGTTTGACGGTGGGGATGGTGTTCTTGGGGTCATAGGCAGCATTCCTCCTCCTCCAAACACGGCGAGTTGAGTTGATGCCAAAGAGCTCGATTTTGGTCTCATCTGACCACAACACTTTTAGCCAGTTCTCCTCTGAATCATTCAGATGTTCATTGGCAAACTTCAGACGGGCCTGTATATGTGCTTTCTTGAGCAGGGGGACCTTGCGGGCACTGTAGGATTTCAGTCCTTCACGGCGTAGTGTGTTACCAATTGTTTTATTGGTGACTATGGTCCCAGCTGCCTTGAGATCATTGACAAGATCCTCCCGTGTAGTTCTGGGCAGATTCCTCACCGTTCTCATGATTATTGCAACTCCACGAGGTGAGACCTTGCATGGAGCTCCAGGCTGAGGGAGATTGACAGTTATTTTGTGTTTCTTCCATTTGCGAATAATCGCACCAACTGTTGTCACCTTCTCACCAAGCTGCTTGGCGATGGTCTTGCAGCCCATTCCAGCCTTGTGTAGGTCTACAATCTTGTCCCTGACATCCTTGGAGAGCTCTTTGGTCTTGGCCATGGTGGAAAGTTTGGAATCTGATTGATTGCTTCTGTGGACAGGTGTCTTTTATACAGGTAACAAACTGAGATTAGCAGCACTCCCTTTAAGAGTGTGATCCTAATCTCAGCTCGTTACCTGTATAAAAGACACCTGGGAGCCAGAACTCTTTCTGATTGAGAGGGGGTCAAATACTTATTTCCCTCATTAAAATGCAAATCAATTTATAACATTTTTGACATGCGTTTTTCTGGATTTTTTTGTTGTTATTCTGTCTCTCACTGTTCAAATAAACCTACCATTAAAATTATAGACTGATCATTTCTTTGTCAGTGGGCAAACGTACAAAATCAGCAGGGGATCAAATACTTTTTTCCCTCACTGTATTTCGCTGCATAACAGAAATCAATGTGATCCACTTTCAAAAGCACCTCCACCTAGCGCATGGTTAATCACGCCTAAACTCTACACTGTCAGAAATCCAGTGCATTTCAAGGCCATTCTGTGTACTAAGACCATATATACAATTGAAGTTGGAAGTTTACATACACTTAGGTTGGAGTCATTAAAAATCGTTTTTCAACCACTTCACACATTTCTTGTTAACAAACTATCGTTTTGGCAAGTCGGTTAGGACATCTACTTTGTGCATGACACAATAAATGTTTTCAACAATTGTTTAGAGACAGATTATTTCACTCATAATTCACTG
Source organism: Coregonus lavaretus (assembly GCF_964263955.1). Classification (NCBI taxonomy): domain Eukaryota; kingdom Metazoa; phylum Chordata; class Actinopteri; order Salmoniformes; family Salmonidae; genus Coregonus; species Coregonus lavaretus. The sequence goes on from NC_139990.1 coordinate 16,348,129, forward strand.
TATCACAATTCCAGTGGGTCAGAGGTTTACATACACTAAGTTGACGGTGCCTTTAAACAGCTTTGAAAATTCCAGAAAATGATGTCATGGCTTTAGAAGCTTCTGATAGGCTAATTTACATCATTTTAGTAAATTGGAGGTGTACCTGTGGATGTATTTCAAGGCCTACCTTCAAACTCAGTGCCTCTTTGATTGACATCATGGGAAAATCAGAAGAAATCAGCCAAGACCTCAGAAAGAAAATTGTAGACCTCCACAAGTCTGGTTCATCCTTGGGAGCAATTTCCAAATGCCTGAAGGTACCACGTTCATCTGTACAAACAATAGTATGCAAGTATAAACACCATGGGACCACCAGCCGTCATACCGCTCAGGAAGGAGACGCGTTCTGTCTCCTAAAAATGAACGTACTTTGGTGCAAAAAGTGGAAATCAATCCCAGAACAACAGCAAAGGACCTTGTGAAGATGCTGGAGGAAACAGGTACAAATGTATCTATATCCACAGTAAAACGAGTCCTATATCGACATAACCTGAAAGGCCGCTCAGCAAGGAAGAAGCCACTGCTTCAAAACCGCCATAAAAAAGCCAGACTACGGTTTGCAATTGCACATGGGGACAAAGATCGTACTTTTTGGAGAAATGTCCTCTGGTCTGATGAAACAAAAATAGAACTGTTTGGCCATAATGACCATCATTATGTTTGGAGGAAAAAGGGAAAAAGCATGTGCGAGCAAGGAGGCCTTCAAACCTGACTCAGTTACACCAGCTCTGTCAGGAGGAATGGGCCAAAATTCACCCAACTTATTGTGGGAAGCTTGTGGAAGGCTACCCGAAACGTTTGACCAAAGTTAAACAATTTAAAGGCAATGCTACCAAATTCTAATTGAGTGTATGTAAACTTCTGACCCACTGGGAATGTGATGAAAAAAATAAAATCTGAAAAAAATAATTCTCTCTACTATTATTCTGACATTTCACATTCTTAAAATAAAGTGGTGATCCTAACTGACCTAAGACAGGGAATTTTTACTAGGATTAAATGTCAGGAATTGTGAAAAACTGAGTTTAAATGTATTTGGCTAAGGTGTATGTAAACTTCAGACTTCAACTGTATTTCCCCAAAAAATTGTTGGGTTGTTTTTTGTACTTTTTACCCCTTTTTCTCCCAAATTGGTAGTTACAGTCTTGTCCCATCGCTGCAACTCCCGTAGGGACTCGGGAGAGGCGAAGGTCGAGAGCCATGCGTCTTCCGAAACATGACCCTGCCAAGCCGCACTGCTTCTTGACACACTGCTCGCTTGACACGGAAGCCAGCCGCACCAATGTGTCGGAGGAAACACCGTCCAACTGCCGACCGTGTCAGCGTGCATACGCCTGGCCCGCCAAAGAAGTCACTAGAGCGCGATGGGACAAGGACATCCCGGCCGGCCAAACCCTCCCCTAACTCGGACAGCACTGGGCCAATTGTGCGCCGCCTCATGGGTCTCCCGATCGCGGCCGGCTGCGACACAGACCGGGATCGAACCCGGGATCGAACCCGGATCTGCATTGTCACCTCTAGAACTGCGATGCAGTGCCTTAGTCCGCTACACCACTCAGGAGGCCCAAGACCATATATTTTACCAGAAAAACCAGCCCATCTTGTCTTCGTGGACCCCGTTAAAAATGGTGCATATCGTGCACTACTTTTGACCAGAGCCCTTTTACTATTAAGGGAATAGGGTGCCTTTTTAGGAACTACATTTCAGAATGGAATGAAAGAGTAATAACGGCTTGAATTTAATTTGAACATGTCACACGTCACGACTCATGAGCCCAAGGTGGCTGAGTTCAAACTACTCAGGAGAAAGAAAACAAATGAAAGATATTCAGGAGAAAGAACAAAAAGGAAATGTATTAAAGGAAGAACATGAGGGAAAGAGAACTATTACAGAATGCTGTCATCCATTGTCCATCTGCATAAAAGGCTAATGTGTTCTGGGAGATGGGAGTGTAGTGAGTGAGCCTGAACCAGGTCATGCAGGAAGTTATGACACTTAAAAACGTCAGAGTCGCCTTTAACCTTTAGCCGACCTTTAACCTGTGGCAGTCTAACATGGATGTAGATCACAGCTGACAGCTACATTATGCAGGAAGCAGGGGTGGGGAGGAGGCAAGACAGATAAAAAGAGGCTTCCATTTTAGCCACTAGGCTTGTGACGCTGCTGTCACCGCTAACATGGTTCTGTGGTGTGTGTGTGTGTGTGACGAACGTGCCTCTCATTGGCCTATTAGTCAGTTTGTAACATGTGGTTGCAGAGGAGATTCATCCTGGAGATGGAACAACCCACAGAAATAGAATTCCAGAATGGTTGCCATGGTATGAGGGGGAGCCCTGGCTAATGACTGTGATGGTAATAGTCTTTGGCATTATGTACTGTTATGCCCCTGAGTGTCTAAGTACTGTGGCACAAAAAACATGGTTTTGAAATGTAACTGTAAGTGTTCCCCAGCTCTATCAGACACTGTCTGTGTTTCCTCTCATTGTCTCTCTGGGATTAAGTATCAGAAGCTCTAAATACCTATGACATAATGAAAAGCAAATAAAACAGATGCCAGTTTCATGACTATGCAGCCAGCTGTTGAAATATCATCTAAATTGTCTGAATAGAGAATTACCTATTCAGAGGGGCCTCCTCCTTAAAATTCTCCATAATCAGAAAGGGCCTATCCTAAGCTGATATTGTTTTAGGAAGGAGAATGAGACTCATCAACCTTTCTTCAGTCAGACAAGTATTTTGATTCCTCCAGACATCACTGACCTTCAGCTTGGGGGAGGAGGGTGGAAATGGTGGAGGAGGAAGGCTGGGGGAGGTGAGGATGACGCAGGTAGTGGGAGGCAGGGGAGATGGAAGAGATGGTAGGGGAGAGGAAGGCCCGGGGGGAGACGGGGAAACTGGAAAGAAAGACTGGCAGATGCCAGGCTAAGGACTAAACAGAGGTGGCAGCAGACTAGACCAGAGGAGCATTCCTGTCACTCAAGGGGGCTGAGTTGGGACAGCCTGGTAGCCCTGCCTTGCAGCCCTACACTCACATAGCTACAGAGAGGGGGAGAGGTTGCCTCAGGTCAGATAGAAAACTCTTCAACTTAAAAACATTTTACCTCAAGTGAAATGGTAAGTTGGCGGTGTCATTCTTTACATACGATACATATTACAAACATATACTGTACCTAGACAAAGTGAGTCATGTCAAGTGACTGTAGTTGTTACTGTAGGTCGTGGAAATGTTTGGGATTCCACTGCCCCTCATGAAAGCTGTGCACATTCAGTGAAGACATTCTGGAATTGTATGTGAGACATTGTAGAATTGCCCTTGAGATGTGATGGCATACAGTTGGCAATCTGAGCGGTTTGATCTCCAGAGTCTAAACAATGAAGATGTTGGCACAGAAGCCAATATGAATTACTGTATAATCACAGTCCTTTACTGTCTGTTTTTGTCCCCCATATTTTAAAACCCATTCACAAGTCACAATAACAATGTCTAAATGCATACAATTGAATTATCCATATTATTGTGCATTGCTCCATTTCCAGTATGTTCAAATGGAAGGGATTGATTTCATCCTGGATGAATCCTGTTTTATGCCTTTTATCTGAGTTCCCTGTCTGCTACTACTGCTGCCAAGCAGCTCTCACAGAGGCTTTAGTTTAAGGCTTGAACACTTTGGCAACAGAACTTGCTTTAACAACTTGTTTCATGTGAATTATGGTCAGGTAATAGGTGTCAGTCTGGACGAACTGTCTGCCGCTCAGGTGGCAGATGGATACGAGAGAGAAAGGGGAAAGGGGGGATCACATTCTGGGTGGAAATAGAGATTGAAAAACAGGAAAGGAGAATTATGTCCTAGGTGGAAATACAGAGAAAAAAACAGGAAAGGGAAAATGTCCTAAGTGGAAATGGAGGTGGCATGACACCTCTAGTAGCTTGTTAGAGAGGTAGTGATGTTTTCATCTTGGTTTTACTACTATATGTGAGGATGTCCAGTTGGTTTGGGTTTAGAGTGATTTCATTTCACACAGTTTTCTACAAGTGTCATTGGGTGCAGTATTCATGCTGAATCGAGAATAGCGTTGAGTACACACTGAAATGCTCTCTCTCAAACAGTCACGCACACACACAAATACAGAGTGACACTACTACGCACTCTCTCGCCCTTGCAGAGTAAGACACAAAGAGAGACTTCAGGGAAAGAGAAAACACACAATAGGACATCCTTGACTCTTGCTTCTGCCCTTGACACCCATGGGAAAATACAATGATAGAGAAAGTCACCCATTCTTCATCAAGTTTCAAGTTTTAATGCCACATGCATAAGTACAGTGAAATGCCTTTCTTGCAAACTCAAAAAGACAGAGTGATGTTCTCCTACCTGAACACAGAGAAAATATTTTCCATAATCACAAGAGCACAGTTGAAGATTTTTGTATCTGTGTCATTGCACTTCTAGTGATACAGTACCCAATACAAGGAAAATACATGTCATGTTTTTTAAGAGCACAAGATGAATCCAAAGACCCAGCTGTAAATTTGACTCAGTTTATCCACTAAGATAGTCCAACCTCTCCATTTACAGTCAATGCACTAACTGTAAATGTTTGCAGAATGTAAGAGGAATGTACAGTCGTGGTCAAAAGTTTTGAGAATGACACAAGTATTGGTCTTCAGTTTGCTGCTTCCGTGTTTTTAGATGTTTTTGTCAGATGTTACTATGAAATACTGAAGTATAATTATGGAATGCTTGTAAGTGTCAAAGGCTTTTATTGACAATTACATTAAGTTTATGCAAAGCGTCAATATTTGCAGTGTTGACCCCTCTTTTTCAAGACCTCTGCAATCCGCCCTGTCATGTTGTCAATAAAACTTCGGGGCCACATCCTGACTGATGGCAGCCCATTCTTGTATTATCAATGCTTGGAGTTTGTCAGAATTTGTGGGTTTTTGTTTGTCCACCCGCCTCTTGAGGATTGACCACAAGTTCTCAATGGGATTAAGGTCTGGGGAGTTACCTGGCCATGGACCCAAAATTTCGATGTTTTGTTCCCCGAGCCACTTAGTTATCACTTTTGCCTTATGGCAAGGTGCTCCATCATGCTGGAAAAGGCATTGTTCGTCACCAAACTGTTCTTGGATGGTTGGGAGAAGTTGCTCTCGGAGGATGTGTTGGTACCATTCTTCATTCATGGCTGTGTTCTTAGGCAAAATTGGAGTAAGCCCACTGCCTTGGCTAAGAAGCAACCCCACACGTGAATGGTCTCAGGATGCTTTACTGTTGGCATGACACAGGACTGATGGTAGCGCTCACCTTGTCTTCTCCGGACAAGCTTTTTTCCGGATGCCCCAAACAATCGGAAAGGGGATTCATCAGAGAAAATGACTTTACCCCAGTCCTCAGCAGTCCAATCCCTGTACCGTTTGCAGAATATCAGTCTGTCCCTGATGTTTTTCCTGGAGAGAAGTGGCTTCCTCGCTGCCCTTCTTGACACCAGGCCATCCTCCAAAAGTATTCGCCTCACTGTGCGTGCAGATGCACTCACACCTGCCTGCTGCCATTCCTGAGCAAGCTCTGCACTGGTGGTGCCCCGATCCCGCAGCTGAATCAACTTTAGGAGATGGTCCTGGCGCTTGCTGGACTTCCTTGGGCGCCCTGAAGCCTTCTTTACAACAATTGAACCTCTCTCCTTGAAGTTCTTGATGATCCGATAAATGGTTGATTTAGGTGCAATCTTACTAGCAGCAATATCCTTGCCTGTGAAGCCCTTTTTGTGCAAAGCAATGATGACGGCACGTGTTTCCTTGCAGGTAACCATGGTTAACAGAGGAAGAACAATGATTTCAAGCACCACCCTCCTTTTAAAGCTTCCAGTCTGTTATTCTAACTCAATCAGCATGACAGAGTGATCTCCAGCCTTGTCCTCGTCAACACTCTCACCTGTGTTAACGAGAGAATCACTGACATGATGTCAGCTGGTCCTTTTGTGGCAGGGCTGAAATGCAGTGAAAATGTTTTTCGGGGATTAAGTTCATTTTCATGGCAAAGAGGGACTTTGCAATTAATTGCAATTCATCTGATCACGCTTCATAAAATTCTGGAGTATATGCAAATTGCCATCATAAAAACTGAGGCAGCAGACTTTGAAAATTAATATTTGTGTCATTCTCAAAACTTTTGACCACAACTGTACTCCAAAGACTGCTGGGAACAGTAACAACCAAAAAACTCAATTATGTTTTTCGAAGATTTGGCATTTTTTAATATTCCACTGCTTGTGGCTCGGACGGTATTACCTAAGTACCATGATCTAGGTCAAAGAATGAACCTTATCAGCATTCACGGACAAAAGAATGAAAGGGGTCAGAGACAATACGATTAGTTTTGGTATTCTCTATATTGATCAGAGCCTTATTGTGCACTACAGTACTATAGATAGGGAATAGGGTGCCATTTGGGACACATCCAAATACCATTAATACTTGTAATGGGTGACACTGTCATTGGATAGCAGAGCAAGGGTGATATTTACAAAATTATTGTGGTAGGGATTTTAATTTACCTCAATGTTTGGTGGAGGGAATGCTGAGTAAATCAAAGTTTGGGTTGTCTGCCTGACAGTCTGAATGGATTGAAACAGTGATAAAAAATAAAAAATAAAACTATGTCTATTTACTACTTCTACTGCTAGCAGGTTGACCCTTAGAAATGTAATGACGTCCCTAAAATCAATATGGGATACCAAGGGAATGCAGTATATAATATATAGGTGCCTCGTGTTAACTGAGGCTGTATGTCATACACAGTATGAACAGAAAAACATTAACCACAGAATTGTATTGCATAAAATGTTATGGGGGTCAATCTTTTTTTTTGAATGACCCTGACCCATTGTAAATGTCACAGAAAATGGCATTCATTTGATGAGCGACATTTCCAGGTTAGAAATATATAAAACTCTTTGTTGTTGTTGTAATTTCACATTTACCATACATGTTATCTACTGTAAGGCTGTTGTACTTTAATAATGGAGTAGCTTTATTTTTTGAAGCATGCTAAATCATTTGAACATACTGTATACAGTATTAAGTCATAAACATGAAATCGAATCAAATGTCCATATAGTAAATTATAAATATATTCAATTTCTATCAAAAATAATGAACATGATGCCTATTTTTGAAAACCAATGAAAAGAGTTAAGACATTGCCCATTGTCATACATAAAAAAGTAAGACATAGTCATACATATTTTTAACATACACTACAAACCAAATTAGATTTTCCTCAAAAGCACCATTTGCAATCAACTCTGGATCTGTCTTAACGTGTTTGGCTGAATATGGTCCTTCAAGCACGACAGACTCTCAGCATTGGATTCCAGATAACAGATAGATGGTAAGCTAACCCAGCGACAACCCCCTGTAATTATAGTCCGGATACGACAGCTCAGCAGACCTATACTGACAGCTAGAGGAGGACCAGGGAGGACAAGTGTGGAGGATATAGGGGGAGAGAGGGAGGAGAGGACATACACACAAAAGTATGTGGACACCTGCTTGTCGAACATCTCATTCCAAAATCATGGGCATTAATATGGAGTTGGTCCCCCCTTTGCTGCTATAACAGCCTCCACTCTTCTGGGAAGGCTTTCCAATAGATGTTAAAACATTGCTGCAGGGACTTGCTTCCATTCAGCCACAAGAGCATTAGTGGAATTCTTTTCAGACCAGTATGAAACTCCAGGGTCTTGTTTTCTTGGAGGAATTTCAAAATTTGGTTGATTCACATGTTACTGAGGAATGTGATAGTCATTAGGACTTCATGCGGTCGTACATATGATTGATTTATCCATGACGCTTGTATGTTTCTGTATTTGTTTATGAATGTGTGTCTATGTCTATAATTTGTTTATGGTGTGTCTATGTAAGTTGTTATGTCTGATATTTGTCTGAAACATTGTTCCCCTCTGCTGCAGTCTTTGTTCGACCAGGTCTATGTTGAAAATAGATTTGATCTCAATAATAGTAACCTGGATAAATAAAAAAATTGGCTTTTCATTTATCTGACTTTCATTTATCTGCTTGTCCAGCCCTATTATTTAGCCTGACGATGAAGTGTTCACCATTTTATTTTCAGGACAACCAGGGCTACAAGAAGAACACAAAACAATTTGACATAAACAGTTGCATTCATGAGTTTTATGACAAATACCAATAAACAAAATAAGGTCTGCAAAAGCAAAAACCTAATCAAATGTATGTATATGAATGTTGTAAGTACAGAAATTGTTTGCTCAGTGGGAAATTAATATCCAACTAGTCAGTGACAACTGTGTGGAGGTTGTAGTTTGTGAAATCAACAATGTGAGCTTATTACAGTTTTAAAGACACTATGTCCTGAGATTTCCTATGATCTGTGTAGAAGATCCCGTAACCTTCTAATGACTCTTGTGTAGCTTGTGAGTGTCATATAGAAAAACGTGTGTGTTTGTGAGTCTCAACCTTTCAGATAGTTTTTAATAGTTTGTAGCTAAAACCATTCGGGCTCCACAGGCGTTTTTGTAAAAAAAAAGACCCGTTCCCTTCTTGATACGTCCTTATCTCACAACACCGCTCTAGCTCAGCCCTGCTAATCACACAGACTAATGGTTGGTATCAATGGATGCAGAAGAAATAGACAAAATAGACCAATGGTACAACAGAAGTCTGTAGCTCAAACATACAACGTTTTAAAGGGGTTAGAAGTCCAAAACGCAACGGCATCATGAACTTAAACCCAGTACCAGGACATTTTTGCCAAAAACCTTGTTGCCTCTGCCAGGAGGCTGAAACTTGGCCGCAAGTGGATCTTCCAGCAAGACAATAACCCTAAGCACACTTCAAAATCTACAAACAAATGGTTAATTGACTGCACAATCAACATTTTTCAATGGCCATCTCAGTCTCCGGACTGCAACTCCATTGAAAACCTGTGGTTTGAATTAAAGAGGGCAGTCCATGAGCGCAGACAAGGATATCAAGGATCTGGAAAGATTATGTATGTAGGACTAAGATCCCTCCCAATGTCTTCTCCAATCTCAAAAAACATTTCAGAAAAAGGCTCAATGTCATTATCCTTTCAACAGGAGGGTGCTGCAGTATTGAAAACAGAGGATCGAATCATTTTTACCCCTATCATTTGGAGGGGAAAAATGTGTTACTTGTTAAACAGAATCTCTTTCTGTGAGCAATTGTATTGGTATAAAATAAAATAATTATTTTTAAAATGTAGCATACAATTGTCACTACTTCCTCCGAAGCTGCCACCTCTCCTTGTTTGGGCAGGCTTCGGCGTTCGACGTCACCTGCCTTCTAGCCACTGCCGCTCCTCATCTCATCATTCCATTTGTTTTGTCTTGTTTATTACACACACCTGGTTCATATCCCCTCATCAGTACTTGTATAAGGGTTCCCTCTGCCCCCTTCTCTTTGTATGTGATTGTTTATTGTGGAGGATAGAGAAGCTCGGAGGAGCTCCGTGTATTTTGTATCTCCGGGATATTACCCCGTGTGCCTTGTATTTTCCAGTGCACCTGTTTGAACACTGGAGTGTTTTGACACATTACTGCATAACTCTGTGTTTCAGAATAAATCCTGTTATTCTGTGACTTACCCTCCTGCGCCTGACTCCTTCGAAATCACCACATCCCAGAATCACACACCAAGACATGGAGTGAGCAGGAAAGGAGCACCTGCCTGGAGTCGTGGAATGGGTCCGGGATCATTCGACGATTCACATATCCCAACCACAGGATTTTGACAGGACAGCTGCCCTCTGCCAGGCATTCCTCCTACAACTGGATTTATACTTCTCGAACATCAGCCCGGCTCCATCGGAGCGGGAGAAGGTGTCCGCCCTCGTCTCCTGCCTCTCTGGGAAAGCCATGGAGTGGGCCAACGCGGTCTGGTGTGAAGGAGGAGCCGCGTTGGACAACTACGGGGAGTTCGCTCACCTCTTTTTGGCCATCTTCGATCACCCGCCCGAGGGTAGAGAGGCTGGCAAGCGGCTGGTCCACCTGAGGCAGGGGACGAGGACTGCGCAGGACTTCGCCCTGGAGTTTCGTACTCTAGCGGCTGGGTGCAGGTGGAATGAACAGGCCCTCATCGACCACTTCCGGTGCCACCTACGAGAGGATGTCCGAAGGGAGCTAACCTGCCAGGACACCACATTGTCCTTCAATCAACTGGTGGGCATGGCCATCTGGTTGGACAACCTGCTGGCTTCTAGAGGACATCCTGGAAGGGCCTGCCCGTTCCACCCCCCCCCCCCCCCCCCCCCCCCCCAACCCGGTTCACAAGGTGATGGAGCTGGGTGGAGCGGTGATCCGGGAGAGCGGAGGACGACAGCGGCAGTTTCACTCTTGTTGGACGAGAGGACATTCTCCTGCACGCTGCCGTCTGCATTCTTTTGGGTCTGGAGGCGGCAGGCAGGGCACTCTCGCGTCACCCCAGGTATCGAACACCCACACTCGTTCAGAGCCCTCTGCTGCGCACTTTACCCTACACATCCACTTTCCTGATTACACGGTAGTTCCCCAGCGTAAGGCGCTAGTCGTTTCAGGATCAGCTGGGAACTTTATGGACAGGTCATTTGCACATAGTCTAGGCATTACATTGGTTCCCCTATCCATTCCACTCCCCATCAGAGCACTTGACAGTAGACCATTTAGGGTACGGGTTCGTTAGGGAAGTTACAGCACCAGTCATTATGGTTACGCACGAGACCCATAGTGCAAGTCACCTTATTTATTATTGAGTCTCCTGATTTCCCTGTTGTGTTAGGTCTTCCCTGGTTAGCACTACACAACCCCACCTTTTCATGGCCGCAGAGGGTTCTTACGGGGTGGTAGCGAGAGTGTCAGGGTAGGTGTCTAGGTGTTTCCGTTGGTGCAACCACAGTGGAAAGTCCAGACACTACCTCCACCGTGCGCATTCCCCTCGAATACCTCGATTTGGCGCACGCGTTTTCCAAAACTCAGGCGACCAAATTACCACCTCATCGGGCGGGGGATTGGGTGATAAACCTCCAGGTAGACGCTGTGCCTCCCAAGAGTCATGTGTATTCCCGGTCGCAGGCTGAAACGGAGATGATTGAGACATACGTCTCCGAGTCCCTGAGCCAGGGGTTCATAAGTCCCTCCACTTCGCCCGCCTCCTCGAGTTTCTTTTTTGTGAAGAAGAAAGACAGAGGTCTGCGCCCTTGCATTGATTACCGAGCACTGAACAAGGGGACAATACATTATAGTTATCCTCTACTCCTCATTCCATCTGTGATCAAGTCAATGCATGGGGCGCGCTTCTTCACAAAATTAGCTTTCCGGAGTGCGTACAACCTGGTGCGTGTCCGAGAAGGGGATAAGTGGAAGTCAGCATTCAGCACAACCACGGGGCATTACGAATACCTGGTGATGCCGTACGGTTTGATGAATGCTCCATCCGTCTTCCAGTCCTTTGTGCACAAGGTGTTTTGGGACATGCTTGGTCACGGTGTAGTGGTCTACATAGATGACATTCTGGTGTATTCCGCTACGCGCGCCGAGCATGTGTCCCTGGTTCGCAAAGTGCTGGCCCAACTGTTGGAACATGACCTTTATGCCAAGGCAGAAAATTGTCTGTTTTTCCAACAGTCCATCTCCTTCCTCGGATACAACATTACCAACTCAGGTGTGGAGATGGAGTGAGATCGCATTTCAGCCATGAGTAATTGGCTGACTCCAACCACGGTCAAGGAAGTGCAGCGCTTTATTGGCTTTGCCAACTACTATCAGAGGTTTAACCGGGGCTTTGGCAAGGTCGCAGCTCCCATCACATCTCTGTTGAAGGGTGGGCCATCCCGGCTCCGCTGGTCTGCTGAGGCTGACCGGGCCTTCCGTAACCTGAGGGTTCTGTTCACTTCAGCCCCGGTACTGGCCCATCCCAATCCATCACTACCGTTCGTAGTGGAGGTGGATGTGTCCGAGGTAGGGATAGGCGCTGTCCTATCTCAACGCTCGGGCACGCCACCCAAGCTCAGCCCCTGTGCCTTCTTCTCCAAGAAGCTCAGCCCGGCGGAGCAGAACTACGACGTTGGTGATCGGGAGCTGTTGGCTGTTGTCCGAGCCCTGACCGTGTGGAGGCACTGGCTCGAGGGGGCGAAACACCCTTTCCTCATCTGGATGGACCACCGTTTTATTTTATTTTATTTCACCTTTATTTAACCAGGTAAGCCAGTTGAGAACAGGTTCTCATTTACAACTGCGACCTGGCCAAGATAAAGCAAAGCAGTACAATAAAAACAACACAGAGTTACATATGGGGTAAAAAAACATAAAGTCAAAAATACAACAGAAAATATATTTACAGTGTGTGCAAATGTAGCAAGTTATGGAGGTAAGGCAATAAATAGGCTATAGTGCAAAATAATTACAATAGTATTAACACTGGAATGCTAGATGTGCAAGAGATTATGTGCAAATAGAGATACTGGGGTGCAAAAGAGCAAAATAAATAACAATATAGGGATGAGGTAGTTGGGTGGGCTAATTTCAGATGGGCTGTGTACAGGTGCAGTGATCGGTAAGGTGCTCTGACAACTGATGCTTAAAGTTATTGAGGGAGATAAGAGTCTCCAGCTTCAGAGATTTTTGCAATTCGTTCCAGTCATTGGCAGCAGAGAACTGGAAGGAATGGCGGCCAAAGGAGGTGTTGGCTTTGGGAATGACCAGTGAGATATACCTGCTGGAGCGCAGACTACGGGTGGGTGCTGCTATGGTGACCAATGAGCTAAGATAAGGCGGGGATTTGCCTAGCAGTGATTTATAGATGGCCTGGAGCCAGTGGGTTTGACGACGAACATGTAGTGAGGACCAGCCAACAAGAGCGTACAGGTCACAGTGGTGGGTAGTGTATGGGGCTTTGGAGACAAAACGGATTGCACTGTGATAGACTACATCCAATTTGCTGAGTAGAGTGTTGGAGGCTATTTTGTAAATGACATCGCCGAAGTCAAGGATCGGTAGGATAGTCAGTTTTACGAGGGCATGTTTGGCAGCATGAGTGAAGGAGGCTTTGTTGCGAAATAGGAAGCCGATTCTAGATTTAACTTTGGATTGGAGATTCTTTATGTGAGTCTGGAAGTTGAGTTTACAGTCTAACCAGACACCTAGGTATTTGTAGTTGTCCGCATACTCTAGGTCAGACCCGTCGAGAGTGGTGATTCTAGTCGGGTGGGCGGGTGCCAGCAGCGTTCGATTGAAAAGCATGCATTTAGTTTTACTAGTGTTTAAGAGCAGTTGGAGGCTACTGAAGGAGTGTTGTATGGCATTGAAGCTTGTTTGGAGGTTTGTTAACACAGTGTCCAATGAAGGGCCAGATGTATACAAAATGGTGTCGTCTGCGTAGAGGTGGATCTGAGAGTCACCAGCAGCAAGAGCGACATCATTGATATACACGGAGAAAAGTGTCGGCCCAAGAATTGAACCCTGTGGCACCCCCATAGAGACTGCCATAGGTCCAGACAACAGGCCCTCCGATTTGACACACTGAACTCTATCTGAGAAGTAGTTGGTGAACCAGGCGAGGCAGTCATTTGAGAAACCAAGGCTATTTAGTCTGCCAATAAGAATGCGGTGGTTGACAGAGTCGAAAGCCTTGGCCAGGTCGATGAAGACGGCTGCACAGTACTGTCTATTATCAATCGCGGTTATAATATCGTTTAGGACCTTGAGCGTGGCTGAAGTGCACCCATGACCAGCTCGGAAACCGGATTGCATAGCGGAGAAGGTACGGTGGTATTCGAAATGGTCGGTTATCTGTTTGTTAACTTGGCTTTCAAATACTTTCGAAAGGCAGGGCAGGATGGATATAGGTCTGTAGCAGTTTGGATCTAGAGTGTCACCCCCTTTGAAGAGGGGGATGACCGCGGCAGCTTTCCAATCTCTGGGGATCTCAGACGTTATGAAAGAGAGGTTGAACAGACTAGTAATAGGGGTTGCGACAATTTTGGCGGCTAGTTTTAGAAAGAAAGGGTCCAGATTGTCTAGCCCAGCTGATTTGTAGGGGTCCAGATTTTGCAGCGCTTTCAAAACATCAGCTGTCTGAATTTGTGTGAAGGAGAAGCGGGGGGGGCATGGGCAAGTTGCAGCAGAGGGTGCAGAGTTGGTGGCCAGGGTAGATGGAAAGCATGGCCATGTCACGGTTTCGGCCGAGGCTGCTCCTCTTTCTTGTTCGGGCAGGCTTCGGCGGTCGTCGTCTCCGGAGTACTAGCTGCCACCGTTCTATGTTTCTTGTTCGTTTGGTTTTGTCTCTTTGTAACACCTGTCCCTTGTTTGTGTTTGATGATGTTCCCTATTTAGTTTCGTTTGTTTGGGTCAGGTGTTATGCGTGATTGTTTATTGTCAGACTGCCTCTGTATGGTTACATTTCTCTCGTTGTTGCTTGTCCCGAGAGTTCGCACTGCGTGCGCTTTTCTTGTGTATTTCGCACTGTGTTTGGTGCGTAATTGTTTTGCGCCACCCGGTTGGGTTGGCGACTATTTTGTTCACGTGTTTGAACGTTACTAAAAAGACGGTTGAAGTCATCCTGGTTCCTGCGCTTGATTCCTTCCACTCATCTACACACACCACTCTGACAGAATCACGCATCTACTCATGGAATCAGCAGGAGCGACCGCGCCAACAGCCGGGATGGAGGAACGTCTTCGTGGACAGGAGGATCGTATTCACCAGGTCTGTCATGCCCTGGAGGGGGTGATGAACACTCTTTACCGATGGGAAACCAGCGGGGTTTCCACGCCCCCCCGAACCGAACCATCCCCATCGGTCAGTCCTCCTGCCGCATCTCCGGAACCCAGTGGGATTCGGCTCTCGCTCCCGAGGGCGTACGACGGCTCCACTGCCGGGTGTCAAGGGTTCCTGCTGCAAGTGGAGCTCTACCTCGCCACCCTCGGGACACGAGAGCGTCTCAGCCCTCATCTCCTGTCTCACCGGCAAGGCGTTGGAGTGGGCCAACGCTGAATGGAGGAGAATGGACGCCGCTACCACTAACTATGTGGAGTTCTCCCGCCGCTTCCGTGCTGTGTTTGACCATCCACCAGAGGGGAAGGCGGCGGGGGAGCGTCTGTTCTACCTCCGACAGGGGATGAGGAGCGCCCAGGACTTTGCATTGGAGTTCCGGACCCTAGCGGCCGATGCAGGGTGGAATGAGCGGGCCCATATCGACCACTTCCGCTGCAGCCTCCGGGAGGACGTCCAGCGAGAGTTGGCGTGCAGGGACACCTCGTTGACCTTTGACCAGCTTGTCGACATGGCCATTCGGCTGGATACCCTGCTCGCCACCCGTGGACGTCCCGGGGGGGGTTCGCCCATTCCACTCTCCAGCACCTCCGAGCCGAGCCCTATGGTGCTCGGGGGTGCTGGCGCTAGGGAACGGAGGAGTAGGAACCCGAGGGGGCCCGGTCCCTGCACTAACTGTGGCCGTGGAGGGCACACCGCGGCCAGGTGTTGGGGAGGGTCCCCCGGTGAGGGAGAAGGCAGGTCACGCATTGGGGGGTCCCCCCAGGTGAGTAGGCGCCCTACTTACCCAGAGCTTTCTGTCGTGCACCTAACCTTGCCTGTTTGTTTTCCACAGGTTGCACCTCGTTCCCAGCATAAGGCGCTGGTAGATTCAGGCGCAGCTGGGAATTTTGTAGATCGCCAGTTCTGTATAGAGTTAGGGATTCCCCTCCTTCCAGTTGATAAGCCTTTTCCCGTTCATGCCCTAGATAGCCGTCCGTTAGGGTCTGGGTTGATTAGGGAGGTCACAGCACCCCTTCAGATGATGGCGCAGGAGGGTCATGAGGAGATAATTCAGCTCTATCTGATTGACTCTCCTGCGTATCCGGTAGTGCTGGGTCTTCCCTGGTTGATGACCCATGACCCTACTATTATGTGGCCAGAGAAAGCTCTTAAAGGGTGGTCTGCCCAGTGTGAGGGGCGGTGTCTGGGTGTTTCCATAGGGGCGACCTCGGTGGAAAGTCCGAATCTAATGACAGCACTGCATATTCCCCCCGAGTATGAGGATTTGAAACTGGCGTTTAGTAAGACTAGGGCGGCGCAGCTGCCGCCTCATAGACGGGGGGATTGTGCGATAGATCTCCAGTCAGGAGCAGCTCTCCCGCGGAGCCATGTGTATCCCTTGTCTCAAGAGGAGAGAAAGGCAATGGAGACGTACATCGCTGAGTCTCTTAGACAGGGATACATACGGGCCTCCACTTCACCCGCTTCCTCGAGTTTCTTTTTTGTGAAGAAAAAGGATGGAGGTCTGCGCCCGTGTATTGATTACCGCGGTCTCAATCAGATCACAGTGAAGTACAGCTATCCACTTCCTCTGATTGCGACTATGACGGAGTCACTGCACGGTGCGCAGTTCTTTACAAAATTGGATCTCAGGAGCGCATATAACTTGGTGCGCATTAGAGAGGGCGATGAATGGAAGACAGCGTTTAGCACGACTTCCGGACACTACGAGTATCTAGTCATGCCATATGGGTTAATGAATGCTCCCTCAGTCTTCCAATCCTTCGTCGATGAGATTTTCCGGGACATGCAGGGACAGGGAGTAGTTGTGTACATCGACGACATTCTGGTGTACAGTCCTACCCGTGCAGAGCATGTAGCCCTGGTGCGCCGAGTATTGAGGAGGCTGTTGGAGCATGACCTATATGTCAAGGCAGAGAAATGTCTGTTTTTTCAGAAGTCGGTCTCCTTTCTGGGTTACCAGTTGTCTGCGTCAGGGGTGAAGATGGAGGTAGACCGGGTGTCAGCTGTGCGTAATTGGCAGACCCCAACCACTGTGAAGGAGGTGCAACGGTTCTTTGGTTTTGCGAATTATTACCGGAGGTTTATCCGGGGTTTTGGACAGGTGGCAGCTCCCATAACGTCTCTGTTAAAGGGGGGTCCGGTGCGCTTGCGGTGGTCAGCTGAGGCGGACAGGGCATTTGGGAGACTGAAGGACCTGTTTACCTCGGCGCCGGTGTTGGCGCATCCGGATCCCTCTTTACCGTTCCAGGTAGAGGTGGACGCGTCAGAGGCCGGGATAGGGGCCGTTCTTTCCCAGCGTTCTGGCACTCCACCTAAACTCCGTCCCTGTGCGTTTTATTCAAAGAAGCTCAGTCCGGCGGAGCGGAATTATGACGTAGGAGACAGGGAGCTGTTAGCCGTGGTACAGGCCCTAAAGGTGTGGCGGCATTGGCTCGAGGGGGCTCAACACCCTTTCCTCATTCTAACTGACCATCGTAACCTGGAGTACATCCGGGCAGCTAGGAGACTGAATCCTCGCCAGGCCCGCTGGACTATGTTTCTAGCCCGGTTTGTGTTTAAGATCACATACATCCCTGGGTCCCAGAACGGGAAGGCAGATGCTCTGTCTCGGCGGTATGACGCAGAGGAGAGGTCCGTTGAGCCCACGCCCATACTACCAGAGTCTTGTCTGGTTGCACCGGTGGTGTGGGAGGTTGATGGCGAGATCGAGCGGGCGTTACGCACCGACCCGAGTCCTCCACAGTGTCCAGTGGGTCGGACGTACGTTCCGCTCGAGGTACGCGATCGCCTCATTTGTTGGGCTCATACGTCCCCCTCCTCTGGCCATCCGGGTATCGGCCGGACAGTGCACTGCCTTAGCACGAAGTACTGGTGGCCAACGTTAGCTAGGGATGTGAGGATTTATGTCTCCTCCTGTTCGGTGTGTGCCCAGTGTAAGGCGCCCAGACATTTGCCCAGGGGTAAGTTACAACCCCTGCCTATTCCACAACGACCCTGGTCCCACCTCTCGGTGGATTTTGTTACCGACCTTCCCCCCTCACAGGGGAATACTACCATCCTGGTCGTTGTGGATCGGTTCTCGAAGGCCTGTCGTCTCCTTCCCATGCCGGGTCTACCCACTGCCCTACAGACCGCAGAGGCTCTGTTCACCCATGTCTTCCGGCATTACGGGGTACCCGAGGATATAGTGTCTGACCGAGGCCCCCAGTTCACCTCCAGAGTGTGGAGAGCATTTATGGAACGGTTGGGGGTTTCGGTAAGCCTTACCTCGGGTTACCACCCAGAGAGTAATGGGCAGGTTGAACGTGTGAACCAGGATGTGGGTAGGTTTCTGAGGTCATACTGTCAGGGCCGGCCGGAGGAGTGGGCGAGATATGTGCCCTGGGCCGAGATGGCACAGAACTCTCTTCGCCACTCCTCCACCCAACTAACCCCTTTTCAGTGTGTATTAGGGTACCAGCCGGTTCTGGCACCAGGGCATGAGAGCCAGATCGAGGCCCCCGCTGTGGATGAGTGGGTGCGGCGCTCGGAGGAGACGTGGGACGCTGCACACGTCCATCTGCAGCGTGCCATACGTCGACAGAAGACGAGCGCCGACCTACACCGCAGTGAGGGGCCAGTGTACGCACCTGGAGATCGAGTCTGGCTCTCAACCAGAAACCTGCCCCTCCGCCTGCCCTGCCGGAAGCTGGGTCGGCGGTTTGTGGGGCCCTTTAAAGTCCTGAGGAGATTGAACGAGGTGAGTTACAGGTTAGAACTACCTATTGATTACAAGAATATTAACCCCTCGTTCCATGTGTCTCTCCTCAGGCCGGTGGTAGCTGGTCCACTCCAGGACTTTGAGATTGAGGAGACTCCTCCACCCCCGTTGGACATCGAGGGGGCTCCGGCGTACACCGTGAGGTCCATCCTTGATTCGAGACGCCGGATGGGGGGTCTTCAATATCTCGTGGAGTGGGAGGGGTACGGTCCGGAGGAGCGGTGCTGGGTGCCAAGGAGGGACATATTGGACCAGTCCCTGCTGACCGAGTTCCATCGGGGTCATCCTGCGCGCCCTGCTCCGCGTCGTCCGGGTCGTCCCCGAGCCCCGGGTCGGCGCACGGCTGGAGCCGCGCGTCAAGGGGGGGGTACTGTCACGGTTTCGGCCGAGGCTGCTCCTCTTCCTTGTTCGGGCAGGCTTCGGCGGTCGTCGTCTCCGGAGTACTAGCTGCCACCGTTCTATGTTTCTTGTTCGTTTGGTTTTGTCTCTTTGTAACACCTGTCCCTTGTTTGTGTTTGATGATGTTCCCTATTTAGTTTCGTTTGTTTGGGTCAGGTGTTATGCGTGATTGTTTATTGTCAGACTGCCTCTGTATGGTTACATTTCTCTCGTTGTTGCTTGTCCCGAGAGTTCGCACTGCGTGCGCTTTTCTTGTGTATTTCGCACTGTGTTTGGTGCGTAATTGTTTTGCGCCACCCGGTTGGGTTGGCGACTATTTTGTTCACGTGTTTGAACGTTACTAAAAAGACGGTTGAAGTCATCCTGGTTCCTGCGCTTGATTCCTTCCACTCATCTACACACACCACTCTGACAGGCCAGCTGTAGCAAAATGCTTGTTGAAATTCTCGATTATTGTAGATTTATCGGTGGTGATAGTGTTTCCTAGCCTCAGTGCAGTGGGCAGCTGGGAGGAAGTGCTCTTATTCTCCATGGACTTTACAGTGTCCCAAAACTTTTTGGAGTTAGTGCTACAGGATGCAAATTTCTGTTTGAAAAAGTTAGCCTTTGCTTTCCTGACTGCTTGTGTATATTGGTTCCTAACTTCCCTGAAAAGTTGCATATCGCGGGGGCTATTTGATGCTAATGCTGTACGCCACAGGATGTTTTTGTGCTGGTCAAGGGCAGTCAAGTCTGAGGAGAACCAGGTGCTATATCGGTTCTTAGTTCTGTATTTTTTGAATGGGGCATGTTTATTTAAGATTGAGAGGAAATTACTTTTAAGGAACAACCAGGCATCCTCTACTGACGGAATGAGATCTATATCCATCCAGGATACCTGGGCCAGGTAAATTAGGAAGGCCTCCTCGCTAAAGTGTTTTAGGGAGCGTTTGACAGTGATGAGGGGTGGTCGTTTGACCGCGGACCCGTTACGGACGCAGGCAATAAGGCAGTGATCGCTGAGATCCTGGTTGAAGACAACTGAGGTGTATTTAGAGGGTATGTTAGTCAGGATGATATCTATGAGGGTACCCATGTTTACGGATTTAGGGTTGTACCTGGTAGGTTCGTTGATAATTTGCGTGAGGTTGAGGGCATCTAGTTTGGATTGTAGGATGGCTGGGGTATTAAGCATATCCCAATTTAGGTCACCAAGCATTACGAACTCTGAGGATAAATGGGGGGCAATCAATTCACATATGGTGTCCAGGGCACAGCTAGGGGCTGAGGGGGGTCTGTAGCAAGCGGCAACAGTGAGAGACTTATTTCTGGAAAGGTGGATTTTTAGAAGTAGAAGCTCAAACTGTTTGGGCACAGACCTGGATAGTATGATAGAGCTCTGCAGGCTATCTCTACAGTAGATTGCAACTCCACCCCCTTTGGCAGTTCTATCTAGATGGAAAATGTTATAGTTGGGGATGGAAATTTCAGAATTGTTGGTGGCCTTCCTGAGCCAGGATTCAGACACTGCTAGAACATCAGGGTTGGCGGAGTGTGCTAACGCAGTGAATAACTCAAACTTAGGAAGTAGCCTTCTGATATTTATGTGCAAGAAACCAAGACTTTTGCGATTACAGAAGTCAGCAAATGATAGCGCCTGGGGAGTAGGAGTGATACTGAGGGCTGCAGGGCCTGGGTTAGCCTCTACATCACCAGAGGAACAGAGGAGGACTAGAATAAGGATACGGCTAAAGGCTTTAAGAACTGGTCTTCTAGTGCGTTGGGTACATAGAATAAAGGGGGCAGATTTCCGGGTGTTATAGAAAAGATTCAGGGCATTATGTACAGACAAGGATATGGAAGGATATGAGTAAAGTGGAGGTAAACCTAAGCGTTGGGTAACAATGAAAGAGATAGCATCGCTGGAGGCATCAATTGAGTCGGTCTCCGCGTGTATAGGGGGTGGGACAAAGGAGCTATCTAAGGCAGGTTTAGCTGGGCTGGGGGGTCTACAGTGAAATAGTACAATTAGAAATAACCGAAACAACAATAAGCTAACCATGTTTGGGCTGAGGCTAAACATAAACAGGATGTAGTACCGTAAAAAAGAACAGTCCAGCAGACATCAGCTGTATAGCTGAGTTATCATAAGGTCCGGTGAACAGCAATAGGATAGTTCGGAGGCTGCTAAAGCACTAGGCCACGGCTAGCGTGTGTAAGAGGCCACGGCTAGCGTGTGCTAGCGGGCCGGGGCTAGCAGATGGAATCTTCGTGGTTAACGTCGTAACCACATCAGACGTTTTCGTCGGCAGACCAGTCGTGTAGGATCGGCGGGGCTCCGTGTCAACACTAGGTGGTCCCGTCCGGTTGACAGAGGTAGATAGCCGGGAGATGGGCCTAGCTCAGGATGATTAGCCAGACCACAGCGTCCATTTTGTTGCAGCTAGCTGGTAGCGATGAATCCGGAGTTAAAGGTCCAGTGATTCAGTGATTCCGGCAGAAAAACTGATATGTTCTGGGTCGATAACGCGCTGTGCAGACTGGCCGAATATCCGGTGATTAATGTCCAGTGATTAAAATTAATCCCGCAGGAAAAAATCCAATGTTCTGGGTGAAATACCGCTAGCTGTGGCTAATAGCAAGTAGCTAGTTAGCTGGCTAGCTAGTTTCAACTGGAGATTCTAGATAAAGGTAAGTCAATAATAGAATCCGTTCCACATTGAGTGAGGCGGGTTGCAGGAAAGTATATTTTGTAGAAGGATGAAAAGTCTGATAGGGAAATATGTACGAAAAATACAAAAAAACAGGGTATTTACAGGCTATTTACAGACACACGACAAAACAGAACTGCACTACTACGCCATCTTGGATTCCATCCGGGCAGCGAGGAGGCTGAACCATTTGCCAGGCCAGGTGGGCCCTATTCTTCACCTGGTTTGATTTTACACTATCTTACATCCCGGGTACGAAGAACGTGAAGGCAGACGCACCGTCACGGCTGTACGACACAGAGGAGAGGCCCATAGACAACACCCCCATACTCCCGGCCTCCTGCATTGAGGCGCCGTGTGGGCGATGGACGTGGACATAGAGCGGGCGTTACGCACAGAGCCATCTCCACTTCAGTGTCCAGCTGGACTGCAGTACGTGCCGTCTCTTGTCCGTGACCGTCTGATCTATTGGGCACACACGACCCCTTCCTCTGGTCACCCAGGTATCGGTCGTACAGTGCACTGCCTGATCGGAAAGTACTGGTGGCCTACCTTGGCTAAGGACGTGAAGGTGTATGTCTCCTCCTGCTCGGTGTGCGCCCAGAGTAAGGCACCTAGGCACCTCCCAGCGGGTAAGTTACAGCCCTTACCAGTTCCACAACGGCCATGGTCCCACCTGTGTATTGATTTTTTCACTGATCTTCCCCTCTCTCAGGGTAACACCACCATCCTGGTTGTTGTGGACCGCTTTTCAAAAGCCTGCCACCTCCTTCCTCTGCCAGGTCTCCCCACAGCCCTGCAGACTGCGGAGGCCCTGTTTACTCACGTCTTCCGACGCTACGGGGTGCCAGAGGACATAGTGTCTGACCGAGGTCCCCAGTTTAGATCCAGGGTCTGGAAGTCGTTCATGGAACGTCTGGGGGTCTTGGTCAGCCTGACCTCTGGGTTTCACCCCGAGAGTAATGGGAAGGTGGAACGGGTGAATCAGGATGTGGGTAGGTTCCTGCGGTCCTACTGCCAGGACGGGCCGGGGGAATGGTCGGTGTTCTTGCCATGGGCAGAATATGCCCAGAACTCTATCCGCCACTCCTCCACTAACCTATCACCCTTTCAATGTGTTTAAGGTTATCAGCCAGTTCTGGCACCGTGGCAATAGAGCCAGACCGAAGCTCCTGCGGTGGATGACTGGTTTCGGCATGTGGAGGAGACATGGAACACTGCTCACGTCCACCTCCAGCGCGCCGTGCGTCGCCAGAAGGCCAACGCTGACCGCCACCACAGTGAGGCCCCGGTCTTGGTACTGGGTGTTCGGGTCTGGCTCTTGACCCGGAATCTGCCCCTCCGCCTGCCCTGCTGGTAGCTGAGCCCGCGCTTTGTGGGGCCGTTCAAAGTCCTGAGGAGGATAAACAAGGTTACATATAGGTTATTACTCCCTCCAGATTACCATATTAACACCTTGTTCCATGTGTCTCTCCTCAGGCCGGTGGTGGCAGGTCCGCTCCAGGTGTCTGAGGTGCGGGAGGTTCCTCCGCCCCCTCTGGACATCGAAGGGGCCCCGGCGTATTCCGTCCGTTCCATCCTGGAATTGAAGCGTCGGGTGGGGGGCCTTCTGTACCTCGTGGAGTGGGAGGGTACGGTCCGGAGGAGCGGTGCTGGGTTCCGGTGAGGGATATCCTCGATCCCTCCCTATTGCGGGATTTCCACCGTCGCCCTGCTCCGCGTCCTCCTGGCCATCCCCGAGGCCGGTGTTGACGAGCTGCTGGAGCTGTGTGTCAAGGGGGAGGGGGGGTACTATCATGACTTCCTCCGAAGCTGCCACCTCTCCTTGTTCAGGCAGGCTTCGGCGTTCGTCATCACCAGCCTTCTAGCCACTGCCGCTCCTCATCTCATCATTCCATTTGTTTTGTCTTGTTTATTACACACACCTGGTTCTGTCTGCCCCGTTGTCTTTGTGTGTGATTGTTTATTGTGGAGTATAGAGAAGCTCGGTGGAGCTCCGTGTATTTTGTATCGCTGGGATATTACCCTGTGTGCCTTGTATTTTCCAATGCACCTGTTTTGCGCACTGGAGTGTTTTGACGCATTACTGCGTAACTCTGTGTTTCAGAATAAATCCTGTTATTCTGTGATTTACCCTCCTGTGCCTTACTCCTTCGAAATCACCTCATCACAACAATATAGCTCAGTATTTTTATTATTTATTTTATGCAGTCTTTTTTTACTCATCTTTATCAAGGGATCCAATAATTCTGGACCCCACTGTACTCCAGAAATAAACACGTCTAATTCTTTCAGCCATTCAATTCCACATTCACCCCTCTGTTACTTGTTACTTGTCCATGAAATCGGCTGACATTCACTCACTTACCCATTCATACTCTTTCTCTCACTCACTCACTCACTCACTCCCTCATTCACTCACTGCCTCACTCACAAACTCACTCTTTCACTCACTCACCAGTGGTGGAAAGAGTACTGAAATACCCTAAAATTACTGACTTTGAAAAATACACAAAAAAGTAGTAGTCAGAAAAGCAATTACAGTAATGAGAGTAGTTGCAATTAGTTACTTTACACCTCTGCAAACAGACAAAGAGCTGTGAATGGATCAGTTATTCACCAATCAGGGCCTTGATGAGCTTGGCAACAGTAACATGGGGTGATGTGTAATGAAACGAGGGTGCGCATGCCCTGGGTTTAATTTTAGGAGAACGTTTCTTTGCGTCCAACTAGACATAAACCTCCAGGGGAACATGACAGAACGTTCTGAGAGAGTCCTATAAACGTCCTTGGGGACGTCCCCGGAACAAACCGGGTACTACACAAAAACATTCAAGGGACCATGACAAAACATTCTAAGAACGTTTTAAAATCATTCTTGGGTATGTCCTGGGAACAAACCGTGAACTAGATAAAACCTCCACAGGACCATGACACAACATCCTGACGACTTCAGGTGACCATTTCGTAACATTCAGGGGACATCCTAAAGACACATTTTGGTTTGCAGGGAACATCTTTCATACCCTTATGATCAGACCCTACTGAAGGCTAGGCTACTACAGCTGTTGAATGTGGATGCGTGTCACGACCGTCTGAAGGAGGAGACCAATGCGCAGCGTTGCGAGTGAACATGATGACTTTATTAACTTAAAGCAACCACGAAGAAAACAACAAATGACGATCCGTGAAGTTCTAATACTGAATACTACTAACAGCAACAAAGAAACAATAACCCACAACACAAAGGAGAAAACACACAGAATATATATGGCTCCCAATCAGAGATAACGAGCCGACAGCTGACACTCGTTACCTCTGATTGGGAGTCATCGACCAATCACCACATGACACAAACAAAATGAAACTCACCCATCCCCAACACCACCAAATGAAATACACCCAAACACAAGAAAATGAACAACCCTGGCTCAATATAAACGTCCATAGAGCCAGAGTGTTACAGTACCCCCCCCTAAAGGTGCGAACTCCGGGCGCACCAACATCAGGACTAGGGGAGGGTCTGGGTGGGCGTCTGTCCATGGTGGCGGCTCTGGCCCCGGTCGTGATCCCCACCCCACCACAGTCACAACCTGCTTCGGTAGCCTCCTCCCAATGACCACCCTCCACCTAACCCCACCTGGACTAAGGGGCAACCCCGGACTAAGGGGCAGCATCGGCCTAAGGGGCAGCACCGGGATAAGGGGCAGCACCGGGATAAGGGGCAGCACCGGGACAAGGGGCAGCACCGGACTACGGGGCAGCACCGGACTAAAGGGCAGTACAGGACTAAGGGGCAGCACCGGGCTAAGGGGCAGTACCTGACTAGATGGCGGATCCTGGCTGGCTGGCTCTGGCGGATCCTGGCGGGACGGCTCTGGCGGATCCTGGCGGGACGTCTCTGGCGGATCCTGGCGGGACGGCTCTGGCGGATCCAGGCTGGACGGCTCTGGCGGATCCAGGCTGGACGGCTCTGGCGGATCCTGGCGGGACGGCTCTGGCGGATCCTGGCTGGACGGCTCTGGCGGATCCTGGCTGGACGGCTCTGGCGGATCCTGGCTGGACGGCTCTGGCGGATCCTGGCTGGACGGCTCTGGCGGATCCTGGCTGGACGGCTCTGGCGGATCCTGGCTGGACGGCTCTGGCGGATCCTGGCTGGACGGCTCTGGCGGATCCTGGCGGGACGGCTCTGGCGGATCCAGGCTGGACGGCTCTGGCGGATCCTGGCGGGACGGCTCTGGCGGATCCTGGCTGGACGGCTCTGGCGGATCCTGGCTGGACGGCTCTGGCGGATCCTGGCTGGACGGCTCTGGCGGATCCTGGCTGGACGGCTCTGGCGGATCCTGGCTGGACGGCTCTGGCGGATCCTGGCTGGCTGACGGGTCTGGCTGCTCATGGCTGGCTGACGGATCTGGCTGCTCATGGCTGGCTGACGGATCTGGCTGCTCATGGCTGGCTGACGGATCTGGCTGCTCATGGCTGGCTGACGGATCTGGCTGCTCATGGCTGGCTGACGGATCTGGCTGCTCATGGCTGGCTGACGGATCTGGCTGCTCATGGCTGACTGACGGATCTGGCTGCTCATGGCTGGCTGACGGGTCTGGCTGCTCATGGCTGGCTGACGGATCTGGCTGCTCATGGCTGGCTGACGGATCTGGCTGCTCATGGCTGGCTGACGGGTCTGGCTGCTCATGGCTGGCTGACGGATCTGGCTGATCCTGTCTGGCAGAAGGCTCTGGCTGATCCTGTCTGGCGGAAGGCTCTGGCTGATCCTGTCTGGCAGAAGGCTCTAGCGTCTCCGGTCTGGCGGACGGCTTTGCAGGCTCAGTACAGACGGGCGGCTTATGCAGCGCTTGGCAGACGGGCAGTTCAGACGCCCTAGGGCAGACGGCAGACTCTGGCCGGCTGGCGACGCACATCGTGGACCTGGTGCGTGGAGTAGGAACAGACCGGTCCGTACCGGGAACACCAACCACTGGCCTTAACTGGGGATCAAGAACGGACCGGACCAGACTGGGAACACACTTCAGTCTCTCATGCCGTGCCACAACAACTTCCCTCCCTCTACTCGCCAATGGCTCCCGTAATCCGATAGCCTTCTCTCCAGCTCTACCTGTGGCAGCCTCCTGCTGCCCAGGCGCCCAAGCCATGTGCCCCCCCCAAAAAAATTTTTGGGGAGTAACCACGGGCTTCCAGCCTCGACTCCGCGCTTCCTCTTCATACCACCTCCTCTCGGCTGCAGCTGCCTCCAGCTCTTCACGAGGGCGGTGATATTCCTCCTCATACCACCTCCTCTCGGCTGCAGCTGCCTCCAGCTCTTCACGAGGGCGGTGATATTCCTCCGGTTGTGCCCAAGGACCCTTTCCAGCCTGAATCTCCTCCCAAGTCCAAAAATCCTTAGGAGGCGTCCATAAATCCTGCGTAGGTAGGTCCTGTTGCCGCTTGTTACGCCGCTTGGTCCTCTTGTGGTGGGTTATTCTGTCACGACCGTCTGAAGGAGGAGACCAATGCGCAGCGTTGCGAGTGAACATGATGACTTTATTAACTTAAAGCAACCACGAAGAAAACAACAAATGACGATCCGTGAAGTTCTAATACTGAATACTACTAACAGCAACAAAGAAACAATAACCCACAACACAAAGGAGAAAACACACAGAATATATATGGCTCCCAATCAGAGATAACGAGCCGACAGCTGACACTCGTTACCTCTGATTGGGAGTCATCGACCAATCACCACATGACACAAACAAAATGAAACTCACCCATCCCCAACACCACCAAATGAAATACACCCAAACACAAGAAAATGAACAACCCTGGCTCAATATAAACGTCCATAGAGCCAGAGTGTTACAATGCGTCTCAAATGGCACCCCATTCCCTATTTAGTGAATTGGGCTCTGGTAAAAAAAAACTGTGCACTATGTAGGGAATAGAGCGCCATTTGGAACGAAGACTGTCACTACCCAACATGTGCGAGCATGGATTTTTTTTCTCCACTGGTCAGCTTTTCCATTTGTCAGAGCCTCTTATCCACAGCGGCTAGGGTTAAGTGCCTTGCTCAAGGGCAAGTCAACAGATTTTTCACCTAGTCGGCTTGGGGATTCAAACCAGCGACTTTTCAGTTACTGGCCCAATGCTCTTAACCGCTAGGCTACCTGCCGCCCAGCTTGAGGGTAGAAACTACTGCTGAATACCAAATCCACCTATAGTACTGTAGATCAGAGAGGGTTGGATCAGTGATGTGCGGTGAGGTCTGAGGCCAGGAAGCACTCCCCCCCCCACCCCCGGTCCCACACACACACACACACACACACACACACACACACACACACACACACACATACTCTGATAAAGCGGATTTTTGCTACTTTGTATTAATGACTCCAACCTAAGTGTATTTAAACTTCCGACTTCAACTGTAAGTATTCAGCCCCTTTGCTCTGCGACTCGAAATTGAGCTCAGGTGAATCCTGTTTACATTGATCATCCTTGAGATGTTTCTACAACTTGATTGGAGTGCACCTGTGGTAAGTTCAATTGATTGGACATATTTTGGAAAAAAACACACCTGTCTATATAAGGTCCCACAGTTGACAGTGCATGTCAGAGCAAAAATCAAGCCATGAGGTTGAAGGAATTGTCCGTAGAGGTCCGAGACAGGATTGTGTTGAGGCACAGATCTGTGTAAGTGTACCAAAACATTTCTGCAGCATTGTAGGTCCCCAAGAACACAGTGGCCTCCATCATTTTTAAATGGAAGATGTTTGGAACCACCAAGAGCTGTCCACCCGGCCAAACTGAGCAATCGGGGGAGAAGGGTCTTGGTCAGGGAGGTGAACAAGAATCTGATGGTCACTCTGACAGAGCTCTAGAGTTCCTCTGTGGAGATGGGAGAACCTTCCAGAAGGACAACCATCTCTGCAGCACTCCACCAATCAGGCCTTTATGGTAGAGTTGCCAGACGGAAGCTACTCCTCAGTAAAAGGCAGATGACAGCCCGCTTGGAGTTTCCAAAAGGCACTTAAAGATTCTCAGACCATGAGAAACAAGATTCTCTGGTCTGATGAAACCAAGATTGAAGTCTTTGGCCTGAATGCCAAGCGTCACATCTGGAGGAAACCTGACACCATCCCTACGGTGAAGCATGGTGGTGGCAGAATCATGCTGTGGGATGTTTTTCAACGGCAGGGTCTGGGAGACTACTCAGGATCAAGGCAAATATTAATGGAACAAAGTACATAGAGATCCTTGATGAAAACCTAATCCAGAGCGCTCAGGACCTCAGACTGGGGCGAAGGTTCTCCTTCCAACAGGACAACGACCCTAAGCACACAGCCAAGACAACGCAGGAGTGACTTCAGGACAAGTCTCTAAATGTCCTTGAATGGCCCAGCCAGAGCCCGGACTTGAACCCGATCAAACATCTCTGGAGAGACCTGAATAGCTGTGCAGCCATGCTCCCCATTCAACCTGACAGAGCTTGAGAGGATCTGCAGAGAAGAATGGGAGAAATTCCCCAAATACAGGTGTGCCAAGCTTGTAGCGTCATACCCAAAAGACTCAAAAGTTGCGAGTTCAAATTTCATCACGAACAACTTTGGCATTTTAGCTAATTATCAACTTTTCTACTATTTACTACTTTTTTAGCTACTTTGTAACTACTTGCCACTGAAGCTAAGCAGGGTTGGTCCTGGTCAGTCCCTGGATGGGAGACCAGATGCTGTTGGAAGTGGTGTTGTGTGTGTGTGTATATATATATTCCAATGCCCGAGGGTAGTGATTGGGAGTCTCCTGAGTGGCGCAGTGGTCTAAGGCACTGCATCGCAGTGCTAACTGTGCCACTAGAGATCCTGGTTCGAATCCAGGCTCTGTCGCAGCCGGCCGTGACCGGGAGACTCATGGGCGGCGCACAATTGGCCTAGCGTCGTCCAGGGTAGGGGAGGGAATGGCCGGCAGGGATGTAGCTCAGTTGGTAGAGCATGGTGTTTGCAACGCCAGGGTTGTGGGTTCGATTCCCACGGGGGGCCAGTATAAAAAAATATGTATTCACTAACTGTAAGTCGCTCTGGATAAGAGCGTCTGCTAAATGACTAAAATGTAATGTAAATGGAACATTACCCTGTGTAGGGTGCCGTCTTTCAATGGGTGTCCTGACTCTCTGTGGTCACTAAAGATCCCATGGTACTTATAGTAAGAGTAGGGGTGTTAACCACGGTGTCCTGGCTAAATTCCCAATCTGGCCCTTATACCATCATGGCCATCTAATCATCCCCAGCTTCCAATTCATTCATCTCCCCTCCTCTCCCTTGTAACTATCCCCCTGGTTGTTGCTGTAAATGAGAATGTGTTCTCAGTCAACTTACCTGGTAAAATAAGGGTAAAATAAAAATATAAAATAGCATATTAGCTAACTTTTCCCCTAGCCTAGCTAATGTTAGCCACCTAGCTAACATTAGCCACCTAGTAACCTAGCTAGAATTCGTAACATATCATACGTTTTCGCAAATTTGTAACATATTGTACATTTTCCAATTTCGTAGCATATTGTATGTTAATACAAATTGTTATTTGTAATATGTCATATGAAATGGTTGATGGACTCCACAAATTAATACATACCATACGAAACGTAACACATCATACTAAATGGAGAGTCACGGATTTACGTACAGAATAATACGAAATGCTTTGAGACCAGGTTGGTGAACTGTGCAACCCGACAACATCAGGCTTAAATCTAACGAAATCAAAGTACTTGGCATTTTTGACAGGCTCTCGTTTGCTGAGGTGGAACTTTTGTGACATTGTTTCAAATTGTTTGCAGTCCACTAAACCAAGGAAATTAAGTTCACCAAAGTGTTCAAACCTGGCTCTCATCTAAACATTGATATTGTCCAGTATGTTGTAGTACATTCGCCCCCTCTCTACTCTGATCAGCTGTTTACTCAGTGTTGCCAACTTAGTGACTTTGTTGCTATATTTAGCGAGTTTTCAGACCCTTCTAGCGACACATTTTCAAAAAAGCGACTAGCGACAAATCTAGCGACTTTTCTGGTGTTATTGGAGACTTTTGGAGACTCTGACGTGAAAGCACGTATCGTTCTTACTCTTCTCAACGAGCAGCGGGTGCTGCCGTGGGTGGGCCCCACCGGGTGGGCCCCACCCCCCACCCCCCACCCCCATCCCAAAGCACTCACAGGCGGCCCAGTTCTCGTGCAGCAGTCCCTCCCAGCTGCAGTCAGAGCAGGAGATGTTGACCCCTCCGCGTCCAGACTGCAAATGATTCGCGCATGCGGGAAGCCGCCGCTGGCTGATCCCGCCCTGAATGTATTACATTCAGGGCGGGATGTAAATGTAGGGTGTTTTTTACTAACTTTTTGTCTCTCCCACGACGTTATTCCTCTCTCCTACAGCATCCATCACAATTACATGCACATGGACAATTATACAAATTAGGTGATGATGTCATTTAGCGACTTTTAGGACAGCCAATAGCTACTTTCCTTACTGAGGAGTTGGCAACACTGTGTTTACTACGTGTTTAGCTTTCTTCCAGGTTCTGGTTCATTGCATTTATGTTCGAATCGCTCATCGAAACTATCAAAGTCTTGTCGCTGCCATTCCAGTGCTTTCATTGTGTCGCTGATACGGGTACGGCAGAAACCATTATCCATCACTTTGTTCTGCAGAACACTGAAGAGCACGTCAGTTTCATTGAAAATTCCATCATTTTTTTCAGCAAAGGCATGTAATAGTTCCACATAGTTGCCACTAGGCCTTTTTGATGATGAGAATGCCTGCTCATCAAAAGTAACGACCCTGGGTTTATAAGCGCTGATATCGACTCTGCCACGCGAGCATGCTTTTGAGGCACAGTCGATGGCGCACTGGACTTTGGGCTAGAAGGTTGAGGGTTCGAGACCTGCTCCCTGCCTGTTTCATTCTATATATATATATTTTTTAAATTAACAGGGTAGGCTGGTTAGGCTGTGACCGCACATCACTGGATTGGATGGATATAAGCATAATGACAATAACTTCATCTTCCAACTGTGCACAGACGTCAATTGAACGTCTAATCAGAGTCTATGCTTCAAGATTGTTTTGATCGCGCGGACTGGGATATTTTCCAGAATGCCTCTGAGAATAGTATTGATGTATACACTGACTCGGTGACTGAGTTCATAAGGAAGTGTATAGAGAATGTTGTTCTCACTGTTACAATTATAACTTATCCAAACCAAAAACTGTGGATAGATGGCAGCATTTGCACAAAGCTGAAAGCGCAAACCACCGCATTTAACCACGGCAAGGTGACTGGGAACATGGACGTGTACAACCAGACCAGCTATGACCTCCGTAAGACATTCAAACAGGCAAAACGATAGTACAGGGACAAAGTGGAGTCGCAATTCAACGGCTCAGACACAAGACGTATGTGGCAGGGACCTCAGACAATCACAAATTATAAATGGAAAGCCAGCCACGTTGTGGACACCGATGCCTTGCTCCCAGACAAGCTAAACACCTTCTCCCACTTAGAGGAAAACACAGCATCGCCGATGTAGGCCACCGCCCCTCATGAGAACTGTGAGCTCTCGTTCTCCGTGGCCGACGTGAGTAAGACATTTAAGCGTGTTAGCCCTCGCAAGGCTGCCGGCCCAGACGGCATCCCAAGCTGTGTCCTCAGAGCATGTGCAGACCAGCTGGCTGGAGTGTTTACAGACATATTCAATCTCTCCCTATCCCAGGATGTTGTCCCCACTTGCTTCAAGATGTCCACCATTGTTCCTGTACCCAAGAAAGCAAAGGTAACTGAACTAAATGACTATCGCCTTGTAGCACTCACTTCTATCATCATGAAGTGCTTTGAGAGGCTAGGATCATATAACCCCCACCTTACCTGACACCCTAGACTCACTACAATTTTCATACCGCCCCAACAGATCCACAGATGATGCAATCGCCATCGCACTGCACACTGACCTATCCCATCTGGACAAGAGGAAATCCTATCTAAGAATGCTGTTCATTGACTACAGCTCAGCCTTCAACATCATAGTACCCTCCAAGTTTATCACTAAGCTCGGGCCCTGGGTCTAAACCCCACCTTGTGCAACAGGGTCCTGGACTTCCTGATGGTGTTGAAGGTAGATAACAACACCTCCGCTACCCTGATCCTGAACACGAGGGCCCCACAAGGATGCGTGCCAGTGGTGGAAAAGGTACTAAATTCTCATACTTGAGTAAAAGTAAAGATACCCTAATAGAAAATGACTCAAGTAAAAGTCTAAAAGTGTTTGGTTTTAAATATACTTAAGTATCAAAAGTAAAAGTAAAAGTACAAATCATTTAAAATTCCTTATATTAAGAATTATCTCGGTTGCTCTAAAGCGGAAAGGTGGAATAAACGAGTCGGGGGCAGGTTTTTGACATAGAACAAAGTGCTCTATTGAGGTATCTTTTCTTCTCAAACATGCCCACACAACCAAGGATGATATCAAAAGGATAACACAAATCACGGCTGTGTCACCGTCTTAACTATACATTCGTGGAGAGCTCATTTCTAGTGGTGGTGAGAATCAGTGTTTGCCATTCCCAAGAGGTAGTCTGTTCCTTTCTTCTGTTAGGTAAGTAATCTGTTTGGAGAATCACTACGTCCTTTTTCCACCGAGCTCTCCCCTGCTACTGGATCTCCTGTCTCTTATGTAGGAGGAAGAGAATAGGTGATTAGTGCCGCCAGGTGTGCTTAACTGCCGCTGATCCCATCTACTTACATGCCGGGCTGGGCTACTATCGGTGATCCTTCCACATAAGCAAACCAGACGCCACAATTTTCTTGTTGTTTTTTATTTACGGATAGCCAGGGTCACACTCCAACACTCAGATATCATTTAAAAACAAAGCATTTGTGTTTAGTGAGTCCGCCAGATCAGAGGCAGTAGGGATGATCTGCGATGTTCTCTTGATAAGTGTGCGAATTTGACCATTTTCTGTCTTGCTAAGCATGCAAAATGTAACAAATACATTTGGGTGTCAGGGAAAATGTATGGAGTAAAAAGTACATAATTTTCTTTAGGAGTGTAGTGAAGTAAAAGTAAATAGTAAAGTAAAGTACAGATACCCCAAAAAACGACTTAAGTAGTACTTTAAAGTATTTCTACTTAAGTACTTTCCACCACTGGTGCATTCTCAGCCCCCTCCTGTACTCCCTGTTCACCCATGACTGCATTGCCACGCACGTCTCCAACTCAATCATAAAGTTTGCAGATGACACAATAGTGGTAGGCCTGATTACCAACAACAACGAGACAGCCTACAGGGAGGAAGTGAGGGCCCTGGCAGAGTGGTGCCAGAAAAATAACCTCTCCCTCAACGTCAACGAAACAAAGGAGCTGATTGTGGACTTCAGTAAACAGCAGAGAGAGTACGCCCCCATCCACATCGACGGGCCGCAGTGGAATGTTCCTCGGTGTGCACATCACTGACAACCTGAAAAGGTCCATCCACACAGACAGTGTGGTGAAGAAGGTGCAACGTCGCCTCTTCAACCTCAGGAGGCTGAATAAATTTGTCTTGGCCCCTAAGACCCTCACAAACTTCTACAGAAGCACCATTGAGTGCAATAGGCAATTGCACCATTCACAACCGTCCAGGTTATCTACAGCACCCTGTCACAGGAAGGCCAAGAAGATTATCAAGGACCTCAGCCACCCGAGCTACAGCCTGTTCACCCCGCTACCATCTAGAAGGCGAAGACAGTACAGGTGCATCAAAGCTGGGACCGAGAGACTGAAAAACAGCTTCTACATCTCCAGGCCATCAGACTGTCAAATAGTCACCACTAGCCCGCTTCTGCCCAGTACCCTGCCCTGCACTCTACCCTGCACCTTAGAGACTGCTTGTCACGGATTCTGCCGAGGCTGCTCCCCCTCCTGGTACGAGCAGGCGTCGGCGGTCGCCGTCCCCGGAGTACTAGCTGCCACCGATCTATGTTTCTGTGTGTGATTGCTTTTGTCTGTCTGTCACACCTGTGTCCTATTGTGTATTCATCACCTGTCCTATAAGTTCCGTCTTTTTGCTTGGTAGGATTGTGTGTTGTTGTTCGCCTGTCGTTGTGCTGCGTGTTTTGTTTCTTGTTTGCATTTTTGTGTTTTACGCATGTTGCGTAAATGCTCGCCTCTTGTTGTTTGAGGTCGTTTGTTTTCCGTTTCCTTTTGGGGAATTTTGAGTAAACTCTGTTGGACTGAGCCTCGGTGTCCTGCGCCTGACTTCCACCACACATACACCTCACCTTTTGACAGAACAACACACCTTCTCCATGGAGTCAGCAGGAACAGCGGCGATACCCGATTCCTTGGAGGACCGGATTAATTACCAGGACGCCATGATCCGGCAACTCGGGGTCGCCATGGACGAGGTGTCCAACAGTCTGCGCCGGTTGATGAATCGGGAGGTGCCCACGCCTTCTCACACCATCCCAGCACCAACGGCCAGTCCTCCTCTCTCAGCACCGGAACCCAGTGGCATTCGGCTCTCGCTCCCGAGGGCATATGACGGTTCTGCAGCCGGGTGTCAGGGCTTTCTCCTACAGGTAGAACTTTACCTTGCCACCATACACCCGGCGCCCTCGGGATACGAGAGCGTCTCCGCCCTCATCTCCTGTCTCTCCGGGAAGGCGTTGGAGTGGGCCAACGCTGAATGGAGGGGAATAGACGCCGCCACCATCACCTACGCGGAGTTTTCCCGCCGCTTCAGGACTGTCTTCGATCATCCACCTGAGGGGAAAGCGGCGGGAGAGCGTCTATTCCACCTCCGACAGGGGAAGAGGAGCGCACAGGAGTTCGCACTGGAGTTCCGGACACTAGCAGCGGATGCGGGATGGAATGAGAGGGCCCTCATTGACCACTATCGGTGTAGCCTACGAGAGGACGTTCGTCGTGAGATGGCCTGCAGGGACACCAACCTGTCGTTCGACCAGCTGGTGGACATCTCCATCAGTCTAGACACCCTGCTGGCTACCCGCGGACGTCCCGAGTGGGGGTCGTCCATTCCATCCTCCAGCACCTCCGAGCCTATTCCTATGGAGCTCGGGGGTGCTGGCGCTAGAGAGAGGAGGAGGGAGAACCCGAGGAGGGCCAACCCCTGCACCAACTGTGGCCGTGGAGGACACACCACGGCCAGGTGCTGGGGAGGGTCTTCTGAGAGAGGGGACAACAGGTCACGCACTGGGGAGTCATTTCAGGTGAGTAGGCGCCCCACTTACCCAGAGCTCTCTGTTGGTCACATGAGTATTCCTGTGCGTTTTCCACAGGTGGCACCTCATTCCCAGCATAAGGCGCTAGTAGATTCAGGCGCAGCTGGGAACTTTATTGATCGTAAATTTTGTGCTAGGTTAGGAATTCCCCTTCGGCCGGTAGAAGTTCCATTCCCTGTCCATGCATTAGACAGCCGGCCGTTGGGGTCGGGTCTGATCAGGGATGTCACAGCACCGCTGACGATGACTACGCAGGGGGGTCATGAGGAGATCATTCAGTTCTATCTGATTGACTCTCCTGCGTACCCAGTGGTGTTGGGGCTTCCCTGGTTAAGTACCCACGATCCTACCATAGCGTGGCAACAGAGGGCTCTTATGGAGTGGTCTGCCCAGTGTGTAGGGAGATGTCTAGGTGTTTCCATAGGGGCGACCTCGGTAGAGAGTCCGAACCAAGTGCCCGCACTGCGCATTCCCCCCGAGTATGAGGATTTAGCACTGGTCTTTAGTAAATCGAGGGCAGCAAGGCTACCTCCTCATAGACAGGGGGACTGTGCGATAAATATCCAGACTGGAGCAGCTCTTCCCAGGAGTCATGTGTATCCCCTGTCTCAAGAGGAGACAGCGGCTATGGAGACATACATAGCCGAGTCCTTGGCACAGGGATACATACGGCCCTCTATTTCCCCAGTCTCCTCGAGTTTCTTCTTTGTGAAGAAGAAGGACGGGGGATTGCGCCCGTGTATTGATTATCGTAGTCTCAATCAGATTACAGTTAAATACAGCTACCCACTGCCACTGATTGCGACGATGACGGAATCATTACGCGGAGCGCGATTCTTCACAAAGTTAGATCTCAGGAGCGCGTACAATCTGGTGCGCATTAAGGGGGGGGATGAATGGAAGACAGCATTTAGTACCACCTCGGGTCATTACGAGTATCTCGTCATGCCATACGGGTTAATGAATGCTCCTTCAGTCTTCCAATCCTTTGTTGACGAGATTTTCCGGGACATGCATGGGCAGGGTGTAGTAGTTTACATCGACGACATCCTGGTGTACTCTTCTACACGAGCCGAGCATGTAGCCCAGGTGCGCCGAGTATTGAGACGACTGTTGGAGCATGACTTGTATGTCAAGGCAGAGAAATGCCTGTTCTTCCAGGAGTCCGTCTCCTTTTTGGGTTATCGGTTGTCCGCGTCTGGCGTGGAGATAGAGGTAGATCGGGTATCGGCTGTGCGTAATTGGCAAACTCCAACCACCGTAAAAGAGGTGCAGCGGTTCTTGGGTTTTGCTAATTACTACCGGAGGTTTATCCGGGGCTTTGGACAGGTTGCAGTTCCCATTACGTCCCTGCTAAAGGGGGGTCCGGTGCGCTTGCAGTGGTCAGCTGAGGCGGACAGGGCATTTGTCAAACTGAAGAACCTGTTCGCCTCGGCCCCGGTGCTGGCGCATCCGGATCCCTCTTTGCCTTTCCAAGTAGAGGTGGACGCGTCCGAGACCGGTATTGGGGCAGTCCTGTCACAACGGTCCGGCACGCCACCTAAGCTCCGCCCCTGTGCATTCTACTCTAAGAAGCTCAGCTCGGCGGAGCGCAATTATGACGTTGGGGACAGGGAGCTGTTAGCTGTAGTCCAGGCCCTAAAGGTGTGGAGGCATTGGCTTGAGGGGGCTCAACACCCTTTCCTCATTCTGACTGATCACCGTAACCTGGAGTACATCCGGGCAGCTAGGAGATTGAACCCTCGTCAGGCTAGGTGGAACATGTTCCTGACCCGGTTTGTTTTTAAGATCACATACATCCCTGGGTCCCAGAACGGTAAGGCAGACGCCCTGTCCCGGCAGTATGACACAGAGGAGAGGTCCATTGAGCCTATTTCCATACTGCCGGAGTCTTGTCTGGTGGCTCCGGTAGTATGGGAGGTCGATGCGGAAATCGAGCGGGCGCTGCGTACCGACCCTACTCCCCCCGAGTGTCCTGTGGGGCGGACGTACGTTCCGCTCGAGGTTCGTGATCGGCTTATTTCTTGGGCTCATACATCACCCTCCTCTGGACATCCTGGTATTGGTCGGACGGTGCACTGCCTTAGCGTAAAATACTGGTGGCCAACGTTAGCCAGGGATGTGAGGGTTTATGTCTCCTCCTGCTCGGTATGTGCCCAGTGTAAGGCACCTAGACATTTGCCCAGAGGTAAGTTACATCCTCTGCCCGTTCCACAACGACCATGGTCCCACCTCTCGGTAGATTTTGTGACCGATCTACCCCCTTCCCAGGGTAATACCACCATTTTGGTCGTTGTGGATCGGTTTTCTAAGGCCTGTCGTCTCCTCCCACTGCCGGGTCTCCCTACTGCCCTACAGACCGCCGAGGCCCTCTTTACCCACGTGTTCCGGCACTATGGGGTCCCCGAGGATATTGTGTCCGACCGAGGTCCCCAGTTCACCTCCAGAGTCTGGGGGGCTTTCATGGAACGCCTGGGGGTCTCGGTTAGCCTTACCTCGGGGTACCACCCAGAGAGCAATGGGCAGGTTGAACGTGTGAACCAGGATGTGGGTAGGTTTTTGAGGTCCTATTGCCGGGACCGGCCGGAGGAGTGGTCGAGGTATATCCCCTGGGCAGAGATGGCCCAGAACTCTCTCCGCCACTCCTCCACCGGATTAACACCTTTCCAGTGTATTTTAGGGTATCAGCCGGTCCTGGCACCGTGGCACGAGAGCCAGACCGAGGCCCCTGCGGTGGACGAGTGGATTCGGCGCTCGGAGGAGACGTGGGACGCTGCCCATGTCCATCTGCAGCGTGCCATCCGTCAACAAAAGGCGAGCGCCGATCGCCACCGCAGTGAGGGGCCGGTGTACGCACCGGGAGATCGAGTCTGGCTCTCGACTCGAAACCTGCCCCTCCGCCTGCCCTGCCGGAAGCTGGGTCGGCGGTTTGTGGGGCCCTTTAAAGTCCTGAGAAGGTTGAACGAGGTGTGTTACAGGTTACAACTGCCTATAGAGTACAAAAATATTAACCCCTCGTTCCATGTGTCTCTTCTCAGGCCGGTGGTAGCTGGTCCACTCCAGGAGAATGAGATAGGAGAGACCCCTCCGCCCCCTTTGGACATCGAGGGGGCCCCGGCGTACAGAGTCCGGACCATCTTGGACTCGAGGCGCCGGATGAGTGGTCTCCAGTATCTCGTGGAGTGGGAGGGGTACGGTCCGGAGGAACGGTGCTGGGTGCCCAGGAGGGACATCCTCGATCCATCCCTCCTGACTGATTTCCACCGTGGGCATCCCACGCGCCCGGGTCCGCGTCCTCCTGGCCGTCCCCGAGGCCGGGGTCGGCGCACGGCTGGAGCCGCGCGTCAAGGGGGGGGTACTGTCACGGATTCTGCCGAGGCTGCTCCCCCTCCTGGTACGAGCAGGCGTCGGCGGTCGCCGTCCCCGGAGTACTAGCTGCCACCGATCTATGTTTCTGTGTGTGATTGCTTTTGTCTGTCTGTCACACCTGTGTCCTATTGTGTATTCATCACCTGTCCTATAAGTTCCGTCTTTTTGCTTGGTAGGATTGTGTGTTGTTGTTCGCCTGTCGTTGTGCTGCGTGTTTTGTTTCTTGTTTGCATTTTTGTGTTTTACGCATGTTGCGTAAATGCTCGCCTCTTGTTGTTTGAGGTCGTTTGTTTTCCGTTTCCTTTTGGGGAATTTTGAGTAAACTCTGTTGGACTGAGCCTCGGTGTCCTGCGCCTGACTTCCACCACACATACACCTCACCTTTTGACACTGCTGCCCTATGTGCATAGTCATTGAGCACTGGTCACTTTAATAATGTCTACATACTGTTTTACGCACTTCATATGTATATACTGAATTCTAGGCAAGGCTCATCCTATATAACTACTGTACAAACGTTTTCTATTTTCTATTTTCTATTCATATACTGTCCATACTGCACAATTGGCCCAGCGTCGTCCGGGTTTGGCCGGTGTAGGCCTTCATTGTAGATAAGAATTTGTTCTTAACTGACTTGCCTAGTTAAATGAAGGTAATATATATATATATATATATATATATATACTACCAGTCAAAAGTTTGGACACACCTACTCATACCAGGGTTTTTCTTTATGTTAAAAATGTTTTCATTGTAGAATAATAGTGAAGACATCAAAACTATGAAATAACACATATGGAATCATGTAGTAACCAAAAAAGTGTTAAACAAATCAAAATATATTTTATATTTGAGATTCTTCAAATAGCCACCCTTTCCCTTGATGACAGCTTTGCACACTCTTGGCATTCTCTCAACCAGCTTCACTTGGAATGCTTTTCCAAAAGTCTTGAAGGAGTTCCCACATATGCTGATTACTTGTTGGCTGCTTTTCCTTCACTCTGCGGTCCGACTCATCCCAAACCATCTCAGTTGGGTTGAGGTCAGGGTATTGTGGAGGCCAGGTCATCTGATGCAGCACTCCATCACTTTCCTTCTTGGTAAAATAGCCCTTACACAGCCTGAAGGTGTGTTGGGTCATTGTCCTGTTGAAAAACAAATAATAGTCCCACTAAGCGCAAACCAGATGGGATGGCGTATTGCAGCAGAATGCTGTGGTAGCCATGATGGTTAAGTGTGCCTTGAATTCTAAATAAATCACAGACAGTGTCACCAGCAAAGCACCCCCACACCATAACACCTCCTCCTCCATGCTTTATGGTGGGAACTACACATGCAGAGATCATCCGTTCACCCACAAGGCTTCTCACAAAGACACGGCGGTTTGAACCAAAAATCTCAAATTTGGACTCCAAATTTCTGCACTGTTAGAAACATGATCATTTCGCTGCACCTGCAAAATATGTGTACACGAAAATGTGATTTGATTAATTGGGGACAAACGCAATACAGTGTTGGTCAGAGGGGACGGATCAGAAGAAGACTCAGGGTAATACCTGTAATTACATTATTACTACATTATTCTACAAACACTCACATATAAACCCTTCATCCCCAACACAATACAGGCCATAATTGGGTGGCCTGCCTGGCTTGGGGTCTGTCTCTCAGTGGACTGTTTCATGGTTTCAATGAGCCTGACATATGAATCGGAATCAGTCATTATGTATTTAAGTCATGTCTGTTTGGTAATTTGTATGCCTTATTTTCTGAATGCTATAAATTAGTCATGATTGTAGGTCTATAAGTGGGCTATTAAACCATGCAAACAGCAATGAGGAGCAACGGGGGTCACACTCTCTCTCTCTCTCTCTCTCTCTCTCCTTATACTGTCTGTACACACACACACAGTCTGTAGAAGACCAATTTGAGCCCGTTTCAAATGATCACTCTTTGAAATAATTGTTCCAGACGCAAGATTCTCATCACTTCGCACTTGCAACTTTTTTAATTTGGAAAAATATCCTGTTTTATTTTTTTCTGTTATATTACCTAATGGTTTTTACTATAACATAGGTGTGTCTTGACTGTGATAAGGGCTCAGGAAATAAGAGTGTCTTGTCTGTTAAGTTAACAAATCAAGGCTATTGTCACGATCGTCTAGGAGTGAAGGAGACCAAAGCGCAGCGCGTTGAACGAACATGACTTTAATTGGAAAAGCACCGAAATACAAAAACAAAAGACGACTCGTGAAGTCCACAGTACAACGACTGAAACACGGAACAATAACCCACAACCCCCACAGGAAAACATACAGAAATAAATATGGCTCCCAATCAGAGATAACGAGCCGACAGCTGACACTCGTTACCTCCGATTGGGAGTCATTGACCAAAC
This sequence comes from Coregonus lavaretus, assembly GCF_964263955.1. Classification (NCBI taxonomy): domain Eukaryota; kingdom Metazoa; phylum Chordata; class Actinopteri; order Salmoniformes; family Salmonidae; genus Coregonus; species Coregonus lavaretus. The sequence goes on from NC_139990.1 coordinate 16,389,864, forward strand.
CTAGAAATACAACACTTTGACACCCAACATAGAACCAAACCACATAGACTGCACACACCCTGGCTCAACATAATGAGTCCCAGAACCAGGGTGTGACAGTACCCCCCCCTAAAGGCGCGGACTGCGACCGCGCCTCAAAACCCCCAAACAGGGGAGGGCTGGGCGGGCATACCTCCTCGGTGGCGGTTCTGGCTCCGGCCTAGACCACCACCCCACCATCGTCACTACCCGCTTACGTAGGTTCCTCCAAATGACCCCCACCGGTTTAAGGGGCAGCACCGGACTAAGAGGCAGCACCGGACTAAGGGGCAGCACCGGACTAAGGGGCAGCACCGGACTAAGGGGCAGCACCGGACTAAGGGGCAGCACCGGACTAAGGGGCAGTACCGGACTAAGGGGCAGCACCAGGATAAGGGGCAGCACCTGACTCAATGGCGGATCCTGGCTGGCTGGCTCTGGCGGATCCTGGCTGGACGGCTCTGGCGGATCCTGGCTGAACGGCTCATGGCTGGCTGAAGGATCTGGCTGCTCATGGCTGGCTGAAGGATCTGGCTGCTCATGGCTGGCCGACGGATCTGGCTGCTCATGGCTGGCCGACGGATCTGGCTGCTCATGGCTGGCCGACGGATCTGGCTGCTCATGGCTGGCCGACGGATCTGGCTGCTCATGGCTGACCGACGGATCTGGCTGCTCATGGCTGGCTGACGAATCTGGCTGCTCATGGCAGGCTGACGGATCTGGCTGATCCTGTCTGGCCGAAGGCTCTGGCTGATCCTGTCTGGCGGAAGGCTCTGGCTGATCCGGTCTGGCGGAAGGCTCTGGCTGATCCGGTCTGACGGAAGGCTCTGGCTGCTCCTGTCTGGCGGAAGGCTCTGGCTGATCCTGTCTGGCGGAAGGCTCTGGCTGATCCTGTCTGGCGGAAGGCTCTGGCTGATCCTGTCTGGCGGAAGGCTCTGGCTGATCCTGTCTGGCGGAAGGCTCTGGCTGATCCTGTCTGGCGGAAGGCTCTGGCTGATCCTGTCTGGCGGAGAGCTCTAGCGGCTCCGGTCTGGCGGACGGCTCTGAAGGCTCATGGCAGACGGGCGGCTTTGCAGGCTCAGTACAGACGGGCAGTTCAGACGGCGTTGGGCAGACGGACAGTTCAGACGGCGTTGGGCAGACGGGCAGTTCAGACGGCGTTGGGCAGACGGGCAGTTCAGGCGCCGTTGGGCAGACGGGCAGTTCAGACGGCGTTGGGCAGACGGGCAGTTCAGACGGCGTTGGGCAGACGGGCAGTTCAGGCGCCGTTGGGCAGACGGGCAGTTCAGACGGCGTTGGGCAGACGGGCAGTTCAGACGGCGTTGGGCAGACGGGCAGTTCAGGCGCCGTTGGGCAGACGGCAGACTCTGGCCGTCTGAGGCGCACCGTAGGCCTGGTGCGTGGTGCCGGAACTGGAGGTACCGGGCTGAGGACACGCATCTCAGGGCTAGTGCGGGGAGAAGCAACAGGGCATGCTTGGCCCTGGGGACGCACCGTAGGCCTGATGCGTGGTGCCGGAACTGGAGGTACCGGGCTGAGGACACGCATCTCAGGGCTAGTGCGGGAAGCAGCAACAGGGCATGCTTGGCCCTGGGGACGCACATAAGGCCTAGTGCGGAGAGCAGCAACAGGGCATGCTGGACCCTGGGGACGCACATAAGGCCTAGTGCGGAGAGCAGGAACAGGCCGGGCTGGGCTGGCGACGCGCACCGTATCCCTGGTGCGAGAGGCCGGAACAGGCCGGGCCGGGCTGGCGAAGCGCACCGTATCCCTGGTGCGTGGAGTAGGAACAGGCCGGGCTGGGCTGGCGACGCGCACCGTATCCCTGGTGCGAGTGGCCGGAACAGGCCGGGTCGGGCTGGCGTAGCACACCGTGGACCTGGTGCTTGGAGTAGGAACAGGCCGGTCCGTACCGGGAACACACACCACTGGCCTCAACCGAGGATCAGGAACGGGCCGGACCGGACTGGCAACACACATCAGTCCTTCACGCCGTGCCACAAACACTTCCCTCCCTCTACTCGCCAATGGCTCCCGTACTCCGTTAGCCTTCTCTCCTTTTCTCCCTGTGGCAGCCTCCTGCTGCCCAGCCGCCCAAGCCATGTGCCCCCCCCAAAAAACTTTTTGGGGTTGCCTCCCGTCCTTCCGACGATGGCCCTGCCGATGCCGTTGCTCCTCTCCTGCCAGGTTCTCCCCCTTCATCGCCCTCCGGTACCGGACGGCCTCCTCCTGGGTAATATGTCCCCAGCCGAGGAGGACATCCACCAACGTTCTCTCCTGACCCGGCGCCTCCTCCCATGTCCAGACCCTTTGCTCCTGGACGCGCTGCTTGGTCCTTTTGTGGTGGGTTATTCTGTCACGATCGTCTAGGAGTGAAGGAGACCAAAGCGCAGCGCGTTGAACGAACATGACTTTAATTGGAAAAGCACCGAAATACAAAAACAAAAGACGACTCGTGAAGTCCACAGTACAACGACTGAAACACGGAACAATAACCCACAACCCCCACAGGAAAACATACAGAAATAAATATGGCTCCCAATCAGAGATAACGAGCCGACAGCTGACACTCGTTACCTCCGATTGGGAGTCATTGACCAAACCTAGAAATACAACACTTTGACACCCAACATAGAACCAAACCACATAGACTGCACACACCCTGGCTCAACATAATGAGTCCCAGAACCAGGGTGTGACAGCTATGCCATTGGACAGCCATAGGCTTCTACAAGCAAGCACCACTGCTGAAGTTACTGCCTTTTTGAACATTGTGTTCCACGATATAATATAACCAGTTCATATTACGGTTTCAATAAATTAATCTTAAATGTCATTTTTTAATTGACTGAATATTTATGGGGCAATTTAGCAATTAGGATTCGTTATCTGTAGTGGTTATGATAAATTAGGCATTGTTGCGCACTGTTGGCATAGATAAATGCATACATATTTTTTTCCAGTGCGGGCCTTGTGTTCTAAAACTATATATATATTTTCATTAGAGTATTTGAGTAAAACAATTATGTGAGAATAGTCAAAACATTTCAATAGCCCATCCCTACTGTCTGCTTCAACACTTCCACACACTGCAACAGGGGACTATGAGATCTTTGCTGTTAAGAAACATCCCCTAGTCCCCTATTCACTAGGCACTAGGTCTGATCCCCTGCCACTAGCATAAATATTCCTTTCAGTTTGCTTATGACTTGAATGTCTCTGCAGTAGTCTTCTCCAGTCTACTTAGCTGTGCCTTTTTCCTAAATAGTCTGTTTATTGTTTGTGACTAGTCTATTTGATGCTTTGGTTTTAGAATAATCTTATTTCTCTGGAGTCTCTGGGATGTTCACACATCACAAATATGAAGACTACACACACTGATGAAGACCTAAGGGTCTGTGGGGTGAGAAAGTATTTCTACTGACCTCGAAGACCTAAGGGTATCTAGAACCTAAAACAGTTATTCGGCTGTCCCCATAGGAGAACCCTTTTGGGTTCCATATAAAAACCCTTTCCACAGATAGTTCTACATTAAACCAAAAAGGGTTCTACCTGGAACCAAGAAGGGTTCTCCTATGGGGACAGCCGAAGAACCCTTTTGGAACCCTTTTTTTCTAAGAGTGTATGATTTATTTGGACAGTGAAGCTAAAATGTTTAATTTGTCTGTATCACCAGCATTTTGGATTTAAGATGTTTCATATGACACTACAGTACAGAATGTAACTTTTTGTTTTAGGGTATTTTCATACATATCTGTTTTACCATTTAGAAATTAAAGCACTTTATGTATCTAGTCTCCCCATTTGAAAGTGTCACGAGAAAGTTAGAGGCAGAAAAAAATAAGATATTTATGCATCTGTGACTTTCTCACTCACCATTATTTACTATTCATTCATGATTATCCATAATCATGGTAGCATCCACATTAATTTGTGTTCAGAAACATATTCTTATTTACAATAAAAGTTACTCCAAAATGACACGATACATTATTTACCATTCATTTCTATTGGGCACAACATAATCCGAAACACAACCAAAGCAAACTGCAAATGCATCCAACAAGTTTGTAGAGTCACAAGTCTGATTCAGTCATTGCGTGCTAGGAATATGGGACCAAATACTAAACTTTTGACTACCATAAAGTGAATTTGTCCCAATACTTATCAGATCTTTAAATGGGGGGACTAGATACATAAAGCGCTTTCATTTCTAAACGGTAAAACAGATATGTATGAAAATACCCTCAAATAAAAGCTGACATTCTGTACTTTCGCCTCATTTATTCTCAAATCCAAAATGATGGAGTGGATCCAAAATAATAGTTTTAGCTTACCTGTCCAAATAAATACATACCCCAGTTCAAAGTGCTTTACACACCAAACATATGTTCTATCTCTTGTCATACTCTGGTTTATACAGTTTACATACAGTTGAGCTGGGAGGAGCCGTAGTGACAATCACTGTATCAATCATCGCCCAATGTTGTCAGCAGGGCAATGATATGAGCTGTATTCTCTTAATGTATTGCATGATATTGTTTTGTTATTTCTGCCAGCTCATCCAGTTTTCTCTATTGATATGTTGTTGTTGTGTTTGTGAGTCCCAAGGTAAAGTATTACGCAGGCCTGTGCAGTGACCTCCCAGTCTAATAGAGGCTTATTGCTCTCTCACAGCACTTCTTGTTCAGGGAAAAAGCACACGCTGTGTGTGTGTGCTTGCGTGTGTGTGCGTCTGTGTGTGCATGTGTGTGCGTGTGAACTTCACATTAGTCACCGCGGTCGTTAGCCTTGAATCTGAAAATAAAAGAATTAAGGCTGTAGCAGCAAAACATCCAGGAGCTAGTGTATAACTCACAGCGTCCAATCGGTGAGCAGTATGACTCACAATGTCCAATCAGTGAGCAGTCCCCTGGATCTGTGCAGCAAAGCGTTATGGGTACTGGTGAACTCCCCCCCTTCAGAAAGTATTCACACCCATTTACTTTTTCCACATTCTGTTGTGTTACAGCCTGAATTTTAAATGGGATTTTGTGTCATTGGCCTACACACAATAGCCCACAACGTCAAAGTGGAATTACGTTTTTAGACAATTTTACAAATGTATTAAAAATGAAAAGCTGAAATGTCTTGAGTCAATAAGTATTCAACTCCTTTGTTATGGCAAGCCTAAATAAATTCAGCAGTAAACATTTTCTTAACAAGTCACATAATAAGTTGCAATGACTCACTCTGTGGACAATAATATTGTTTAACATGATTTTTGAATGACTACCTCATCTCTGTACCCCACACCGACAATTATCAGTAAGGTCCTTTAATCGAGTAGTGAATTTCAAACACAGATTCAACCACAAAGACGAGGGACGTTTTCCAATGTCTGGCAAAGAAGGGCACCTATTGGTAGATGGGTATAAATAAAACAAGCATAAATTGAATATTCCTTTTAGCATGGTGAAGTTATTCATTCCAATTTGGATGATGTTGGATGGTGTATCAATACACCCAGACACTACAAAGATACAGGCATCCTTCCTAACTCAGTTGCCAGAGAGGAAGGAAACCGCTCATGGATTTCACCATGACACCAATGGTGACTTTAAAACAGTTACAGAGTTTAATGGTTGTGATAGGAGAAAACTTATGGTAATATTTTATGTATCATTAAAGCAAATGTTGGGAAATGTCAAAGGTAAAATATAGTAAACATGATTGACCTTTTGTAATCCAGATGCATGCTCAAATAAGGAATATAGCCAATACAGTGTGTAAACATGCATTAATGTATGTATGTGTATTATTTTTAAGAAATGGTCTGCCAACAATATAATGAGATTAGGGAAAGAGGCCTCATATGGAAAAGCGCCCATGGCCTTTTGGAGTAAACCACATGTGACATCTGGACGTTGAAAGATAAGGGTAGAGTGGCACTTAAATAAGTTAATAATTTGCCCTAAGGGGAGTACCTGTATATGCTATGTAAACATGATTATGCATTTGTGTGTGTATAAGAGGGAGCTTTAAGCCAAAGAGAGACAGCCGTTCCATGGAACTGCTCGGCTTTCGTTATTAGATAATAAAAGTCTAATTTTTGGATTCACAGGCTCCAGTTTCTTGAGAGATATTTTTGAGTTGACTACTTTTGAGTCAAATATTTCTACGACATAAATGGCGAGCCTTGCCAGGAGTTGAAAACAGGGACCAGAGACGGTGTACATCTGCAGTTGTGAAACGGCTTGGACGGACCATAAAAACAAAAGTGGCCGCTTTTAAAAGGTAAGCCAAGTTCTTACTTATATAGTATAAAGTTTGTGTGGTTCGATCCGGGGCCCGGCATCAGATGCAGAATACCAAGTAGGTCTCTCCAAATTTAAGAACCAGAAAATTAGAGACTGGGAGCTTTTGAATTTAAGAATACATGTCGATGTCACTCTGTTGTTCGTCTGAACCGTCTGTTCAATTCATTTGATTCATTTGATTCATCCTCCTGATCGCTTTGTCTGGGTCAAATTTCGGCACGGGCGGTTGTCCATCTGGTTGAGTGATCAGACAATAACATGTTAGAACGTCCTACGAATACCGCTCTAAACGTGTTGAGGAAGTGTATCGTTTATAGGCTGCTTAGGTAGGCAGAAATCCTGTGCAATACCGCTTATTTTCTGTATCGAGGAAGTGTATCAGAAAAAAAGGGCTGAATTTACAGGTCGCTTAGGAAAGCGTAGGATGGGTAGAAGTCCAGGTGTGTCGAGGAAGTGTATCACCTAGGGGGCTAAATAAATTGAAATCCTGTATAAAATCGTCTTTCTTGTGTCGGGGAAGTGAATCAGAAAGGGTCGATCAGGGAAAAAGATAGGTCATCCTGAGTAGGTGAACGGGTTAAATAGTCACTAAGGCTTCAAAATATAGAGAAAGTGTTAGATAGAGTAGGTCTGATCATCTCATGTGGATGTGTGGTTTGCTTGGGCTACTGTGAGTCATTCAACTGTCTGATTCATTTGGGCACAAGTGGCTGCTCATCTGTGTGAGTATAATAAGAAATCCTGCAAGTAAATAGCCTTTCTGTAAGGAAAGGAACTATATTTGAGGTCGTTTGAAGCTTCTGCCTGGTGGAGAAAGGGCAAGCCCAATCTCGCATTAGGAAAAAGAAGAATATGGATGTGGATATACATTTACCAACTGAGTGGAAAATTCACATTACTAGGAGGGATATGAGAAATCCGGTTGGAGGAACAGGTCACATGTACCGGTGTGATCATATGACGTCTATGCATTGTATTTTGGTCAATCTTTCAGGGTGTGTTTCTGACATTATATTTGGAAACTTTAGAGGTGATGTAGGATTGTGATAAATTGACTACAGTTAAATAATAACTGGAATAGGGTTAACATTCCAAATTTGGGCCCTTTGATATAATAAAATATTCCTGTAGGTTATACAAATAGTAGTTAAGCGCGTTTGAGAACAACATTGTATGAATGTAGAATGAGAGTGGTATAATGGTGTAAATGAGTCGCACTCTGAAGTTTGAATGATGAGATATAGAGCTGTGTATGATAATTATATATACGTTTGAATAATAAGCTTTTCTTGTAAATGATATCTTGGAGTTTCATACAACAATGCCTGTCATAGAATTTTGTAAGATCAGTGAATAGTGACCAGCCTATATGATTCTGGGAGGATACTATGACTGAGGGGAAGGATTTGGGTAATTAGTTGTTGTTCCGCTGAGACTAGATTATGATTAACTGATTTGTGGTAATAAAGAATCATTAGAAACATGAATGGTTTGGTAGATGTGAATATATTAAAATATAATGAATTTTATGGGAGTAGAAAGATGGTTAGTTATTTTCTGAGGTGCAGAATTACATTTTTGTTATTTGGCAGACGCTCTTATTCAGAGCAATTTACAGGAGTGGTTAGGGTTGGGTCTCTTGCTCGGGGGCATATCGACAGATTTTTCGCCTGGTCGGCTCGGGGGTTAGAACCGGCGACCTTTCCGTTGCTGGCACGGCGCTCTTGACCACTAGGCTACGTGCCGCCCGAACGAGTTGAATTGAGAACAAAGGAAAATGATTTATGGCTCTAGTTCGCGGGTAAAAGAGAGACAGGCCAGCTAGTACTAATCAAGCTGGAGGAGAGATTTCAAGTATTAGTTTGAATAGTTGGATGGAAAACATTTATTTGACAAATTCTAATTGTTATTACTTTATTCTACTTTATTCTATAGCCTGACCGGTGCCGGACCAGGCACCGGTGGAACAGGCACGGGCTGTGCCGGACTGACGACGCACACCACTGGCTTGGTGTGGGGAGCAGGAACAGGCCGGACCGGGCTGGCGACGCGCACCACCGACTTGGTGCGGGGAGCAGGAACGGGCCGGACCGGGCTGACGACGCGCACCACTGGCTTGGTGCGGGGAGCAGGAACGGGCCGGGCCGGGCTGACGACGCGCACCACTGGCTTGGTGCGGGGAGCAGGAATGGGCCGAACCGGGCTGACGATGTGCACCATAGGCTTGGTGCGTGGAGCAGGAACAGGCCGGGCCGGGCTGACGACGCGCACCACAGGCTCGATGCGAGGAACAGGAACAGGCCGGACCGTACTGGGGACACACACCACTGGCCCTACGCGGGGATCAGGAACGTGCCGGACCGGGCTGGTAACACACCCCAGTACCTCTCGCCGTGCCTCTACACTTTCCCTCCCCTCTGTGACCGGTGGCCCCCTTAACCTGGCGGCCTCCTCTGCAAACCCGCTGGACCGCTCTATCGCGGCCTCCTGCTGCCCCGTCGTCCACGGCGTGAGCCCCCCCCTAAACATTTTCTGGGGGTCTCTCCTCCCCGTGGGCCAGGCCTCCATAGCTCTCGTCAGACTTTTGCCCTTCTGCTTCCAAGTCCAGTCTCTCTCCTCCTCACACGGCTTGACCCAGTCAAGGAAGCAACGGAGATCCTCTAGAGATTCCCCTGGCGATGGCTCCTGGACACGCTACTTGGTCCAGTTTTGGTGGGATCTTCAGTCACGATCGTCGGAGGAAGTGGACCAATGCGCAGCGTGATAAGGTGAACATACTTATTTATTTAAATGATTACACGAACAAAACAACAAATCGATACGTGACGTCCAAAGGTGCAAAACACAAACCTACACAGGAACAAGATCCCACAAACACTGTGGGAAAACAGCCTGTCTAAATATGGTTCCCAATCAGAGACAACCAGCAACAGCTGACACTCGTTGCCTCTGATTGAGAACCACTCTGGCCAACATAGATATACATGAACTAAAATAAACAAAGAACACTCACACCCTGGCTCAACATACAAGCGTCCCCAGAGCCAGGGCGTGACACATGCTGAATTAGGGGGTTAGATATAATAAGGATAATTGTGAAGAAGTTTATAATTTGGAAAAAATCCTATATATATATATTAGTCCAAACAGGATAAGGATGAAGTGAGAGAGTTAGTCCTGAAGGATAGGTATTCCTTGAATAGTGTTATGTGATACAGTTAAGTAAAGATATGCTCAAGGGTTGTCATTTTAAGTTTAGTTATTATTTTTGGTTTGATAGGCAATATTGTTGTTGTTTTGTTTTTTGAACACATGAATCACGATGTGATGCATGTGTCCAAGGGGGGAAGTTGGGCTTACAGAGGTTTTAATGGGGCTTACAGAGGTTTTAATGTTTTATAATGGTTTTGTGGGGAAATATGCAAGGTGTATTAAGGATATGAGCAGTAGTAATAATGTGTTATGGGTTAGGTAAAATCTTTTTTGTTTTTGTGATAGGAGGCATGGTGTAGAGGAGGTCTGTCTATGAGATGAGAGGACTACAACAAGCTGGAAACAGGTGCACTTCATAATCTCAAGGCTTCTCCTGACGGATGAGAGGACATAAGTACCATACTGTATCTCACCTAACCTAACAATGTTCTTAAGATTTTATTTTCATGGGTGAAGATAACTCTGCCCAACTGAGTAGGAGAATCTGAGTATTTTCTGCGCCCTGGAGACTATGTGAAGGCAAAAGTCTCCCGAATGGCGCAGTGGTCTAAGGCGCTGCATCGCAGTGCTAGCTGTGCCACTAGAGATCCTGGTTCGAATCCAGGCTCTGTCGTAGCCGGCCGCGACCGGGAGACCCATGGGGCGGCGCACAATTGGCCCAGCGTCGTCCAGGGTAGGGGAGGGAATGGCCGGCAGGGATGTAGCTCAGTTGGTAGAGCATGGCGTTTCCAACGCCAGGGTTGTGGGTTTGATTCCCAAGGGGGGCCAGTATGAAAAATAAACTAACTGTAAGTCGCTCTGGATAAGAGCGTCTGCTAAATGACTAAAATGTAAAAATGTAAAAGACTACAGAAGAAAGAGCTGGAAAGACCCGATGTGGAGGGGCCCGTACCAGGTGCTGTTGGCTACCTCAATGATGGTAAAAGTGGGAGAGACAGATACTTAGATCCATGTTTCTCACTATAGGAGTGTTCCAACCTCAGCCATTGGGTAGCATTGTTGTCTTTTGTGTGTGTCCGTGCTTGTGGGTCTTTGCAGCAGTAACTCAGAGCTTCCCTATGGGTAGGCTGGTAGAAGGACACTCTTCGCAGACCGATGTCGATAGATTGAGAGGGACTCTGGCTTATCCGGAGACCCTAGTGACGGAGGAAGATTAACAGCTAAAGTGACCATACATCGTTGTCCAGGTTACACCAACGGCGGTACGGATAGAGGGGAGCGCGATCGGGTATCATCTAAACCATTGTACCAGAGTGAGGGAACTGATGACTAAGAGACCACCAAGACTTTCAAGACCTCCAAGACCTTCCAGACCACCGAGAGATTCCAGACCTCCAAGACGCACCAGATATCCTCATCATTGATTTCTCTGCACTTGACTAGTTCCCTGAGAATAAGGGGAATGGGGTACTGATAATAATTAAGAGCAGAAGAACAAGACATAGAAGGGATATAGACAGGATTAGAATGTATATTCCTGCACAGGCAGGATCCATAACTAAAATACTGAAGAGAGGGAATGGAAGGAGCCGTTAAACAATGATTGGTATAGATGAGTACAATATATTGCACAAAAATTTAATAAAATAAAATAGTCTAATATACACCACATCTCTGTTTAAAGAATTAACAGTAGTTCAAAACCTTCACAGTTACCAGGACTGTGTGCTAGGATTCAATCACAACTTTTGTAATATTTAGGAAATTCTAACTATAAACAATTTTATGATCAACCAGGATGAGGAGAGAAGTGTAAGCAATTGTTAGAATAGGAACAAGGAAAAGGGAAACACCAGAGTAATGTCAAATAGATTATGAGCAAAAATATAGGAATGTTACAGTAAAACAATTGGGTTATATAATTTGGGAGAATTCAAGGGAGAATGTGAAACTAGGGGGTGTTTAAACAGATAGCCTTTGGAATACAGGGACCCCTCAAAGAAAAATCTATCAGGCATTAGATAGAAATGGGTATTAAGAATGAGTGATGAAACATAATGATTTGTCATGTAGACAATGTTAATAGGGATGTTTTGGATTGGAAATTAACTCAACTAAACTGTTATGATCTGTCCTTTCCTGAGGTTACTACGGATGGTGTCATAATGCATAGCAGAGATAATTCGGTCCAGAACGGTGTAAACCTCAATAAAAACCAAAAACCCTCTACCTGGCTGAAGAGGAACAACAAAGGCGTTGAAGACGTTCCTGTCCGACACCACCTCTGCCAGGAGACCTGAATCCAGCATCAAATCAAAGCAATCAATTGCCTTCTCTTTTGTGCCTTTTCTCTCAAGAATGTGAAAGGAGTCCATGTGGAGTGAGCAGGAAGAGAGAGGTCTATGCCAATGCAACGTTCTTCGTAGTTTGGGTATACTGGATGGCAAATGGACAAAACAGAATGGGGGTAGAGGTGAGGTGGTTCAGGTGTGACATTGGAATTGGGACATTGCCATGGGCAATCCAAGATGAACTATGAAGCTATCTGAAGAACATAATGAAGACGCCAGAAGATTGAATGCCGGTAGAGGAAGGGAGTGTTAGTTGAGGTAGTATGTTGATTAAGGAGGTATTATACACTGCTAAATGTATAGTAATTTAGACTAGGAATGCATTAAGATACTGATATCTTGTAATTCTCGTTATGAGGAAGTTAATGCTAGAATTATGATAATATAAATATACATTCTGCCAGTGTCAATGGTCCTCTGTAGCTCAGCTGGTAGAGCACGGCGCTTGTAACGCCAAGGTAGTGGGTTCGATCCCCGGGACCACCCATACACAAAAAAATTTATGCACGCACGACTGTAAGTCGCTTTGGATAAAAGCGTCTGCTAAATGGCATATTATTATTTATTATTATTCAATATGTGCCAAGGTGAGAGTTTTAACTTTGAATGATGGAACCAAGGTGACTAACTAAAATGGTCATTCTAAAGTTGTTTTGGGTAATTAATTTGATTATGATTATGAATTATAAGTGGATTGATTGATCGGAATAAGTTATACATATTAGTCTCTAATGATGTTGACATTGCAATTAATGGATTAGATATTGATATAGATTATTTTGATTGTTATAATACTTGTGATATGGGTGAAAAAGGTTATGTAAGCTAAAGATGTTGACACCATTCTTAACATGTCCTAGATATTATTGTTAAGACAAAGTTGCATATTTTGATGTGTTAGGATACTAACACATATGGGAAATGCTACAACTAAACAAAAGTGGGGAGCAATGTTTACAAAGAAATACACCCAGTTCAGGGAGCTCCAGGACAATATGTAAATGAATATGTGAAATTTTGTAAATGTTAAAGGAGGACCAATGTACTGTCCATTTGGGAATTCTGAATGTTTGTATGAAGTTGTTCCTGGGGGTGGATGGGCTTGCCATGGTTACAAAGCCCAATAGAAAAATGTGGAGGTTAATTTAGAGGAATACCTTCCAGATTTGTAACCAATACCTGACTGGGCTCTGGGTCCTCATCAGGATGGGTCAAACAATGAGGAATATATATCGGTTTAAATATATGCATATAAAAAGTAACCACATATGGCAAGGCTAAGAATAAGTAAATGCACAGGCTTACATTCATTTTAAAGTAAATCTTTGTATTATTGGGACATTGTTGGAATGTCCCAAAGGGGGGATTATATGGTAATATTTTATGTATCATTAAGGCAAATGTTGGGAAATGTCAAAGGTAAAATATAGTAAACATGATTGACATTTTGTAATCCAGATGCATGCTCAAATAAGGAATATAGCCAATACAGTGTGTAAACATGCACTAATGTATGTATGTGTATTATTTTTAAGAAAGGGTCTGCCAACAATATAATGAGATTAGGGAAAGAGGCCTCATATGGAAAAGCACCCATGACCTTTTGGAGTAAACCACATGTGACATCTGGACGTTGAAAGATAAGGGTAGAGTGGCACTTAAATAAGTTAATAATTTGCCCTAAGGGGAGTACCTGTATATGCTATGTAAACATGATTATGCATTTGTGTGTGTATAAGAGGGAGCTTTAAGCCAAAGAGAGACAGCCGTTCCATGGAACTGCTCGGCTTTCGTTATTAGATAATAAAAGTCAAATTTTTGGATTCACAGGCTCCAGTTTCTTGAGAGATATTTTTGAGTTGACTACTTTTGAGTCAAATATTTCTACGACAAACTGAGGATGGATCAACAACATTGTGGTTACTCCACAATACTAACCTAAATGAGAGAGTGAAAAGAAGGAATCCTGTACAGAATACAAATATTCCAAAACATTCATCCCGTTTGCAACAAGGCACTAAAGTAAAACTGCAAAAAATGTGGCAAAGAAATTAACTTTATGTCCTGAATACAAAGCATTATGTTTGGAGCAAATGCAACTCAACACCACTGAGTATCACACTTCATATTTTCAAGCATGGTGGTGGCTGCATCATGTTATGAGTATGCTTGTCAACGGCAAGGACTGGGGAGTTTTTTAGGATGAAAATAAATGGAATATAGCTAAGCACAGGCAAAATCCTAGAGGAAAACCTGGTTCAGTCTGCTTTCAAACAGACACCTGAAGACAAATTCACCTTTCAGCAGGACAATAACCTAAAACACAAGACTAATTATACAATGGAGTTGCAAGACTACATTGAATGTTCCTGAGTGGCCTAGTTACAGTTTTGACTTAAATCGGCATGAAGATATATGGCAAGACTTGAAAATGGCTGTCTAGCAATGATCAACAACCAACTTGACAGAGCTTGAATAATTTTTTTAAGAATAACGTGCAAATATTGTACAATCCAGGTGTGCAAAGCTCTTAGAGACTTACCCAGAAAGACTATAATCGCTGCCAAAAGTTTTTCTAACATGTATTCACTCAAAGGGTTGAACACTTATCTAATCAAGATACTGTATATTATTGTTTTATTTTTCATTATTTGACAAATGTTGAAAGTTTTCATCCACTTTGACATTAGACAGTATTTTGTGTAGATTGTTGACAAAAAAATTATATTGAATCCATTTTTATCCCACCTTGTAACATAACAAAATGTGGAAAAAGTCAAGGGATATGAATACTTTCTGAAGGCACTGTATACAGGTAAATCCCTGCATGTTTATAAAAATGTATGCAGAATCTCAGTTGATTGATTGAATTTATTAGACCATTTTTTAAATACATACAAGGCATTCGGAAAGTATTCAAATCCCTTGACATTTTCCACATTTTGTTACGTTACAGCCTTATTCTAAAATGGAGTAAATAAATGTTTTTCCTCATCAATCTACACACAATACCCGATAATGACAAAGCAAAAACAGGTGTTTAGAAATGTTAGCCAAAAAAAGAACAGAAAAAAGAAATACCTTATTTGCATATGTATTCAGACCCTTTGCAATGAGACTCAAAATTGAGCTCAGGTGAATCCTGTTTACATTGATCATCCTTGAGATGTTTCTACAACTTGATTGGAGTCGACCTGTGGTAAATTCAATTGATTGGACATGATTTGGAAAGGCACACACCGCGCTATATGAGGTCTCACAGTTGACAGTGCATGTTAGAGCAAAAACCAAGCCATGAGGTCAAAGGAATTGTCCGTAGAGCTCTGAGACAGGATTGTGTCGAGGCACAGATCTGGGGAAGGGTACCAAAAAATGTCTGCAGCATTGAAGGTCCCCAAGAACACAGTGGCCTCCATCATTCTTAAATGGAAGAAGTTTGGAACCACCAAGACTCTTCCTAGAGCTGGCCGCCCGGCCAAACTGAGCAATCGGGGGAGAAGGGCCTTGGTCAGGGAGGTGACCAAGAACCCGATGGTCATTCTCACAGAGCTCCAGACTTCCTCTGTGGAGATGGGATAACCTTACAGAAGGACAACCATCTCTGCAGCACTCCACAAATCAGACCTTTATGGTGGAGTGGCCAGATGGAAGCCACTCCTCAGTAAAAGGCACATGACAGCCCGCTTGGAGTTTGCCAATAGGCACCTAACGGACTCTCAGACCATGAGAAACAAGATTCTCTGGTCTGATGAAACCAAGATTGAACTCTTTGGCCTGAATGCCAAGCGTCACGTCTGGAGGAAACCTGGCACCATCCCTATGGTGAAACATGGTGGTGGCAGCATCATGCTGTGGGGATGTTTTTCAGTGGCAGGGACTGGGAGACGAGTCAGGATTGAGGGAAAGATGAACGGAGCAAAGTACAGAGAGGTCCTTGATGAAAACCTGCTTAGACTGGGGCGAAGGTTCACCTTCCAACAGGACAACAAGCCTAAGCACACAGCCAAGACAATGCAGGAGTGGCTTCGGGACAAGTCGCTGAATGTCCTTGAATGTCTTGAACCCTATCGAACATCTCTGAAGAGACCTGAAAATAGCTGTGCAGCGACGCTCCCCATCCAACCTGACAGAGCTTGAGAGGATCTGCAGAGAAGAATGGGAGAAACTACCCAAATGCAGGTGTGCCAAGCTTGTAGTGTCATACCCAAGAAGACTCAAGGCTGTAAATGCTGCAGAAGGTGCTTCAACAAAGTGCTGAGTAAAGGGTCTGAATACTTATGTGAATGAGATATTTCATTTATTTTTTATTTTCATATTTGCTCAATTTCAAAAAACCTGTTTTTGCTTTGTCATAATGGGGGTATTGTGTGTAGATTGATGATTTTAGAATAAGGCTGTAACTTAACAAAATATGGAAAAAGTAAAGGGGTCTAAATTCTTTCTGAATGCACTGAACAGTACATAAGGGCGCGGCAGCCGGTGACGCCTCCACATACAATTTAAGAAAATCATCAAGGATAACACAAGAAAGCTTAAAAGCTTATTTCCATTGTGGTCCTTTTGGAGGGGGAAGGGAGGGGGGAGGGAGGGGGTGCATCAAGGTTAGGCAGCAATGGTAGTGGCAACAAACATTGACAGACAAAACTGTTGTTTGTTTCATAAAATGAGCTAATTAGTACAGTTCCATTTCCTGATAAACAACTATGGATATCAAAGTAATTTGTCAAAAATGACAATTGAATAACGGCTATAGAATCAAAACTACGCCACATAACTTTCCTGTGCCATCATCCTCAGAGATTCTCAACGGTAGCAGTAAGGCTGTACTCATGTTTCTCCCTGAAAACATTCAAAATAACATGAAAATAATAAAATGAGAATAACATGATAGTACTCTGACAACATATTTTCTACAGTGAAACAAGAGATGGATTCCAAAGTTGTTATCAGCAGACATATCTCTTTGAATGTTTAATTTCACTGAAACACTTTGATAAAAATCCTCAGAATTCACTGCAATACCTTTTGCAAATACATAAATCTCTCATTCCCAAACCACTTCTATAGAGTATTGTCTTGATGTAGTGCCAGAGAGGCCAGTCCCGGTAAACTGCCTGTTTAAAGCTCCACTCCGCAATTGAGCTATCTATGATGAATTTAAATGAAAACAAACGGCTGTAAATATCATTACTATCCTCTGCCCCCATAGGAACCTGATCCATTTGACTCTCTCTAATAGCCATTGAGATACTGGGGTTTAATAGCATTTACCTATAGCACATCTGAGAGGTTTTGATGTGATCCATGGGTAATCCAGGTGGTGTTACCTTATAGAGCTGTAATCATGTCAGTTTCCTTTTTCTCACCTGTGGCCACCTGCCAGCTGCTCCAACCTGGCCAGGCTATCTGACACTTACTGTCGGACACAGCAACAGAAAACCTTGTTTTTTGGAGTTATGCTTTGTCTATTTCAAGGAAGTGTGTGAACCACAGCTGTAGTCAGAACTGAAGTCCTTGTGAGTCCACAGACCCAAGCCCAGACCCAAACCCAGACTAGAGAGAAGGAACATGAGTTGAACAAATGCCAAGGAAAAGCCAAATGAGGGTTAAAAAAAATTGCAATCTGGCTGCCTGTTACTGTTGTTCACAGAAAGAGAAAACCCTGTTCCATTTTTGCTAATTCAAGCAAGCATGAGTCAAGACTGGTCTGACTCTGATGAAGACCCAAATTCTTAAGACAGACACAGTATATCAAGTATACCTTGATAAAACAAAAACCGTTTTTAATTCAATTAAAATTCAAATACCTTTATTATTCCATGAGAGAGGAGGGTGACGGAGTGAAATGACGGTCAAAGAGTTTTGTGCATGCAAGGTAGAGAGATATTTTAAGCAGAGGTC
The DNA here is from genome assembly GCF_964263955.1 of Coregonus lavaretus. Taxonomy (NCBI): domain Eukaryota; kingdom Metazoa; phylum Chordata; class Actinopteri; order Salmoniformes; family Salmonidae; genus Coregonus; species Coregonus lavaretus. The sequence goes on from NC_139990.1 coordinate 16,407,586, forward strand.
AGGTGGGAGAGCCAGGGTTAGGGTAAGGGCAGAGCCATGGTTGAACATGAATGTAGGGTTACGGTTATTCCAAGATTAGAGTTAAGGTTAGGGTCATGGCTAGGGTTGAACCGGGGTGTGGACATGAAGCTAGGGTTAGGGTTATGGTTGGTATTGAGACAGGGTGTGGACATGAAGATAGGGTTAGGGTTATGGTTGGTGTTGAGACAGGGTGTGGACATAAATATAGGGTTAGGGTTTTGGTTGGTGTTGAGACAGGGTGTGGACATGAAGATAGGGTTAGGGTTATGGTTGGTGTTGAGACAGGATGTGGACATGAAGATATGGTTAAGGGGTTCCTGTTGTGTGGATCACGTGTGCCAAGTTTTCTAATTTCCCTCATGTGCTTTATTTTAATGTATCTATTAGAAGTGCCTTATTTATTTATTTATTCCTCAAGTGTGTTTTCTTTAAATTTTATTAACTATTCGCCTTGACTTATTTTTTTTGAACTTGATAACCCATTTTTGAGTGTTGTCTTGTGGAATAAATGAGGGAATGATTGAGTAATTAGCTGCCTGAAATGGAACCAGGCCCGAGACACCTGACCAGCATTGGCTTAACGAGCTGCTACCTGAATAAAGTGAGCTCATTAACCAGCACTGGGGGCATTTGAAGTCAGGGGGCACTTGAGTGAGGCCTGTCCCACCACCGGATGGTTGTTAAATGTAGGTTTTCTATGGTACTTTGTGTTGCCTGTAAACAGGAAATTGGAATGATTGTAATCAGTTGACCACATCTTCGTTGTTTATGCCTGTGAAAGCGGTGCCTTGCCTGTAAGTATGAAACCTTGTCTAAGATGTTAATCTTGCTATATCAGATTTTTTCTACAGAGGATGAGATTCAGATTTGTATGTGGCTATTTCACTGATCTGTCAAGTCTGTATCGGGCATTTATTAATAAGGCTGAGCTGTATATGTGAGTTCATTATAATGTATTTATATATTCTTTCTTGTTTCATTGAATATCAAAACGTACAATCTACCTGCAGTGAAGCCGCTCAACATTTACATTACATTCAGTCATCTAGCAGACACTCCCATCCAGAGTGACCCACAGGAGCAGCCAGGTTCAAGCGCCCCACCCAGCGTCACGTCGACAGATCTCCCATCAAATCGGGGACCCAAACCAGCAACCTATCGGCCACCGGCCCAAGCTCCTAACCGCCAGGCCACCAACCATCCAAGATCCACCCCACAATTCCCCGAGAGCTGCCCCTCAACAATCTGACGTAACAGCGTTCCCCCTCAGTGTCATGCAAACTCTTTTTTTTGGGGGGGGGGGTAAAAAAAAAAAACGTTTATTATTGTCATTCTACACCACGCCCAGCAACTCCACTCCCACTTGTCTCAGTTCCAGATCCCAACCCTGAGCTTCCCTCAGCCCATCCCACCTATCTCTGCTGGCCACGCTCTTCAGAGATCTATGCACCATATACAGTGGGGAGAACAAGTATTTGATACACTGCCGATTTTGCAGGTTTTCCTACTTACAAAGCATGTAGAGGTCTGTAATTTGTATCATAGGTACAACTCCCTTTAAGAGTGTGCTCCTAATCTCAGCTCGTTACCTGTATAAAAGACACCTGGGAGCCAGAAATCTTTCTGATTGAGAGGGGGTCAAATACTTATTTCCCTCATTAAAATGCAAATCAATTTATAACGGATTTTTTTGTTATTCTGTCTCTCACTGTTCAAATAAACCTACCATTAAGATTATAGACTGATCATTTCTTTGTCAGTGGGCAAACGTACAAAATCAGCAGAGGATCAAATACTTTTTTAAAGGTTTCAAATACAGTGGGGAAAAAAGTATTTAGTCAGCCACCAATTGTGCAAGTTCTCCCACTTAAAAAGATGAGAGGCCTGTAATTTTCATCATAGGTACACGTCAACTATGACAGACAAATTGAGGAAAAAAAATCCTGAAAATCACATTGTAGGATTTTTAATGAATTTATTTGCAAATTATGGTGGAAAATAAGTATTTGGTCACCTACAAACAAGCAAGATTTCTGGCTCTCTCAGACCTGTAACTTATTCTTTAAGAGGCTCCTCTGTCCTCCACTCGTTACCTGTATTAATGGCACCTGTTTGAACTTGTTATCAGTATAAAAGACACCTGTCCACAACCTCAAACAGTCACACTCCAAACTCCACTATGGCCAAGACCAAAGAGCTGTCAAAGGACACCAGAAACAAAATTGTAGACCTGCACCAGGCTGGGAAGACTGAATCTGCAATAGATAAGCAGCTTGGTTTGAAGAAATCAACTGTGGGAGCAATTATTAGGAAATGGAAGACATACAAGACCACTGATAATCTCCCTCGATCTGGGGCTCCACGCAAGATCTCACCCCGTGGGGTCAAAATGATCACAAGAACGGTGAGCAAAAATCCCAGAACCACACGGGGGGACCTAGTGAATGACCTGCAGAGAGCTGGGACCAAAGTAACAAAGCCTACCATCAGTAACACACTACGCCGCCAGGAACTCAAATCCTGCAGTGCCAGACGTGTCCCCCTGCTTAACCAGTACATGTCCAGGCCCGTCTGAAGTTTGCTAGAGTGCATTTGGATGATCCGGAAGATGATTGGGAGAATGTCATATGGTCAGATGAAACCAAAATAAAACTTTTTGGTAAAAACTCAACTCGTTGTGTTTGGAGGACAAAGAATGCTGAGTTGCATCCAAAGAACACCATACCTACTGTGAAGCATGGGGGTGGAAACATCATGCTTTGGGGCTGTTTTTCTGCAAAGGGACCAGGACGACTGATCCGTGTAAAGGAAAGAATGAATGGGGCCATGTATCGTGAGATTTTGAGTGAAAACCTCCTTCCATCAGCAAGGGCATTGAAGATGAAACGTGGCTGGGTCTTTCAGCATGACAATGATCCCAAACACACCGCCCGGGCAACGAAGGAGTGGCTTCGTAAGAAGCATTTCAAGGTCCTGGAGTGGCCTAGCCTGTCTCCAGATCTCAACCCCATAGAAAATCTTTGGAGGGAGTTGAAAGTCCGTGTTGCCCAGCGACAGCCCCAAAACATCACTGCTCTAGAGGAGATCTGCATGGAGGAATGGGCCAAAATACCAGCAACAGTGTGTGAAAACCTTGTGAAGACTTACAGAAAACGTTTGACCTGTGTCATTGCCAACAAAGGGTATATAACAAAGTATTGAGAAACTTTTGTTATTGACCAAATACTTATTTTCCACCATAATTTGCAAATAAATTCATTAAAAATCCTACAATGTGATTTTCTGGAGAAAAAAAATCTCATTTTGTCTGTCATAGTTGACGTGTACCTATGATGAAAATTACAGGCCTCTCTCATCTTTTTAAGTGGGAGAACTTGCACAATTGGTGGCTGACTAAATACTTTTTTCCCCACTGTATATGTGCTTTCTTGAGCAGGGGGACCTTGCAGGCGCTGCAGGATTTCAGTCCTTCACGGTGTAGTGTGTTACCAATTGTTTTCTTGGTGACTATGGTCCCAGCTGTCTTGAGATCATAGACAAGATCCTCCCGTGTAGTTCTGGGCTGAATCCTCACCGTTCTCATGATCATTGCAACTCCACGAGGTGAGATCTTGCATGGAGCCCCAGGCCGAGGGAGATTGACAGTTATTTTGTGTTTCTTCCATTTGCGAATAATCGCACCAGCTGTTGTCACCTTCTCACCAAGCTGCTTGGCGATTGTCTTGTAGCCCATTCCAGCCTTGTGTAGGTCTACAATCTTGTCCCTGACATCCTTGGAGAGCTCTTTGGTCTTGGCCATGGTGGAGAGTTTGGAATCTGATTGGTTGATTGCTTCTGTTTGACCTGTGTCATTGCCAACAAAGGGTATATAACAAAGTATTGAGAAACTTTTGTTATTGACCAAATACTTATTTTCCACCATAATTTGCAAATAAATTCATAAAAAATCCTACAACGTGATTTTCTGGAAAAAGAATTCTCATTTTGTCTGACATAGTTGACGTGTACCTATGAAAATTACAGGCCTCTCTCATCTTTTTAAGTGGGAGAACATGCACAATTGGTGGCTGACTAAATACTTTTTTTCCCCACTGTATGCACGCTCAAGTTTTCTGTTTTTTTGTCTTATTTGTTGTTTGTTTCACAAAAAAAAGTATGTATTGAGCAGACAGACCAGTTCCCTACCTCCTCCCGCTGCCTCCTCCCATTTTTGGAGTAATGCTGTAATCAATTGGGTATAATGTTGGATTGAGCAGACCTTCCCATACAATTCCAAAAGCTCCATGAAAGACATAACTCTACCATTCCAATCCAAAATATAATTTAAAAACAAAATATCCATAATTTTTCCATAAATACAGGTATTTTATCAACCAGCACATTTGAGTTCAACTATAATATTTGTTTTATCTTTTCTGGGGGATGAAATTGAATTTGTAACCAGCTCTACATTCTTCTTTATTTGAAATAATGGAGAAAGCTCAATCCTGACTCTTGACATGGATTTTGGTTACACACCCTAAGGAGGACAGTACAGTTTTTATCCTACTTTCTATCTTACCCTTTGGACCCGTAAGTTGATGGAGCTCGGCTTCGCTTTTCTATCTCTTTGACAGAAGGTGCAGGAGCCCAACTTCGGGTAGTGCCGGCTCAATTTAACCACTGGTTTTAAGAGTCACGTACAACTTGACATAGGCTGTTTGTTTGGATAAGGGTCCTGAGGTTGCCAGGCAGCTGGAAGCAGACAGCACAGTACGCCTGGCTGAGAGTTGTGCTCATGCATGTTATAGAGCTGGTTAAAGGGGCAGTCCAGTTCTATACCATCCCAGAAGTGGCCTATAGTCCAGTCCATACTTCACACTATCTGTTTGATTGAACAAAAATATAATCGCAGCAATTTCAAAGATTTTATTGAATTACAGCTCATATAAGGAAATCAGTCAATTTAAATAAATAAATTAGGCCCTAATCTATGGATTCCACATGACTGGGAATACATATATGCATCTGTTGGTCACAGATAACTTAAATGCAGGGGTGTGGATCAGAAAAGCAGTAAGTATCTGGTGTGACCACCATTTGCCTCATGCAGCACAACACATCTCCTTCGCATAGAGTTGATCAGACTGTTGATTGTGGCCTGTGGATTGTTGTCCCACTCCTTTTCAATGGCTGTGCAAAGTTGCTGGATGTTGCCGGGAACTGGAACACACTGTCTTACACGTAAATCCAGAGCATCCCAAACATGCTCAATGGATGACATGTCTGAAAATGCAGGCCATGGAAGAACTGGGACATTTTCAGATTCAAGGAATTGTGTACAGATCCTTGCGACATGGGGCCGTGCATTATCATTAACATTATTAACATGAGGTTATCATTAACATTAACATTATTAACATGAGGTGATTAACATTAACATTATTAACATGAGGTGATGGCGGTGGATGAATGGCACGACAATGGGCCTCAGGATCTCATCACGGTATCTCTGTGCATTCAAATTGCAATCGATAAAATGCAATTGTGTTCATTGTACGTAGCTTACGCCTGCCCATACTTTAAACCCACCGCCACCATCGGGCACTCTGTTCACAACATTGACATCAGCAAAACGCTCGCCCACACGACGCTGTCTGCCATTTGCCCAGTACAGTTGAAAGCGGGATTCATCTGTGAAGAGCACACTTCTCCAGCGTGCCAGTGGCCATCGAAGGTAAGCATTTGCCCACTGAAGTCGGTTACGACGCTGAACTGCAGACAGGTCAAGACCCTGGTGAGGACGACGAGCACGCAGATGAGCTTCCCTGAGACGGTTTCTGACAGTTTGTGCAGAAAATATTCGGTTGTGCAAACCCATCGTTTCATCAGCTGTCCGGGTGGCTGGTCTCAAACAATCCTGCAGGTGAAGAAGCTGGATTTGGAGGTCCACGTGGTCTGCGGTTGTGAGGCCGGTTGGACGGACTGCCAAATTCTCTAAAACGATGTTGGAGGCGGCTTATGGTAGAGAAATGAACATTCAACTATCTGGCAACAGCTCTGGAGTCAGCATGCCTATTGCACGCTCCCTCAAAACGTGAGACATCTGTGACATTGTGTTGTGTGACAAAACTCACATTTTAGTGACTTTTTATTGTTCCCAGCACAATGTGCACCTGTGTAATGATCATGCTGTTTAATCAACTTCTTGATATGCCACACCTGTCAGGTTGATGGATTATCTTGGCAAAGGAGAAATTCTCACAAACAGGGATGTACACAAATTTGTGCACAACATTTGAGAGAAATAAGCTTTTTGTGCTTACGGGACAATTTCTGGGATCTTTTATTTCAGCTAATGAAACATGGGACCAACACATTACATGTTGCGTTCATATTTTTGTTCATCTGTAGGCCTAAATTAAGTGAATAGGAAAGATTGGCAACAGTGGCATCCAATGTGTTTCTATGAGATCGCGATTGAAAGCAATAAACATGTCAGACATAGTTTGTGAACAAGGGAATAAAAAATGTTTTTGATAAACACAAAGATTAGTGCTTGAGTAAGGCATACATGTTGCTACAGATGTTGCTATAAAACTCTGCACACGCCAGAGCAGTTTCCCCTGCTAACACCCAGCAAGAACCACCTGCCATTGGCACTATGGAAACCAACCGCCACTTCAGTGACTGTTTGAATTGCAGTGTTTCATTATTTGTTTGTAATAACACAGTCCTTTCATCAAAAAAAGCCACTATATAGGCCAATGTAGCTTTGCTACCGTCCTGTTCCGGTCTCCACCGACCAGTCATCAGCCCAAACCACCATCCCAGACCACATACCAGTCCTCACCTCTTCCCCAGGTCCCGCACTCCAAACCGCCTACCGCCCTAGCAGCGGTTGCCACCGGGAGGACGACAGCTACAGACTCCGTCACCGGCCCAGACCTGGCAGGCGTTCCCCGGGAGTATTGAGATCTGGGGGAGGTGTTTAGTAAGAGGCGTGCCAAGGGCCTATCTCCTCACAGGCCATTCGACTGCGCTATCGATCTCCTGCCGGGAGCCATGCCCACACGAGGGCGATTGTTTTCCTTGTCCCGGCCGGAGACGCTGGCCATTAGGGAGTATATCGACGAGGCACTCGTCGAGGGTTATATCCTTCACTCTACCTCACCAACGGGCTTCTTCTTCGTGGGGAAAAGGACGGTGGGCAGCGGCCGCGCATTGATTACCGGGAGCTCAACGACATCACGGTTAAGAACCACTACCCACTCCTCCTGATGACGACGGCATTCGAGTTGTTGCAGGGAGCCTGGGTCTTCACCAAGCTGGACTTACGAAATGCCTACAACCTGGTGAGGATTCGGGAGGGGGACGAGTGGAAGATGGCTTTTAACACACCCAGTGGGCATTACGAGTACAAAGTCATGCCGTTCGGTCTAGCCAACGCGCCTGCGGTGTTCCAGGTGTTGGTCAATGACGTGCTCCGGGACCTCCTCGACTACAGCGTCTTCGTGTATTTGGATGACATCCTAATATTTTCAAATGACATGAGTGAACACCAGCAGCACGTTCGGCAGGTCCTCCAATACCTTCTCCGTCACCAGCTCTACATCAAGGCGGAGAAGTGCATGTTCCACACAGAGACAGTCTCCTTCCTGGGGTTCATCGTCACCCAGGGGTACATACGGATGGACCCAGCCAAGGTCAGCACGGTACTGGATTGGCCCCAGCCCTCATCCATCAAGCAACGTTTTTTAGGGTTCGCTCATTTTTATAGCCGATTTATTCACAATTTTAGCTCCCTAGCTACTCCCCTGACAGCCCTCACCCAGATGAGCATGCGCCCCTTCGCCTGGACCCCAGAAACGGGGAACGCATTTGATGCGCTTAAGCTCACCCCTGTGCGTTTTTCCACGTCGGCTGTCCCCGGCGGAGCGGAATTACGACGTGGGGAACCATGAGCTGCTAGCGGTCAAGCTCGCCCTGGGAGAGTGGAGGCATTGGCTAAAGGGGGCCGCCCATCCATTCGTCGTATGGACTTAGCCTACATTCAGCGGCCAAGAGGCTCAACTCGTGGCAGGCCAGGTGGGCGTTGTTCTTCACCAGGTTCCGGTTAACGATCTCATACCATCCGGGGTTGAAGAACAGCAAGTCTGACGTGCTCACCCGGCAGTTCAACCCCGTGGACCTGGTGGAGAGGGACAACCCCATTGTCCCTAACGTCCTGATTGCTGCCCCAGTTTTGTGGGGAATTGATAGGCTGGTCAGAGCAGCGCTACGGCGGGAGGCCGATCCGGGTGGAGGTCCATCGGGGAGGATGTACTTACCCAAGGCTGCACGCTCGCGACTGCTTCAGTGGGCGCACGTGTCCGACCTCACCAGCCACCTGGGGGGGCCAGGACGTTGGAGTTCCTGCGTAGGAGGTTCTGGTGGCCATCAGCTGAGGGGGATACGGGCGCCTTCGTGGCAGCTTGCCCGGTGTGTGCAGGCACGAAGAGCTCACGTCAGCCCGCAGCAGGGCTGCTCCGACCCCTGCCTATCCCCAAGTGCCCCTGGTCCCACATCTCGCTGGATTTCATCTACCCCCCTCTGATGGATACACAGTCATCCTGGTCATTGTGGACCTGTTTTCGAAGGCTGCCCACTTCATTCCCCTTCTCAAACTCCCGTCGGCCCGGGAGACGGCTAAGTTGGTGGTGCAAAACGTTTTCCGGGTCCACGGCCTTCCCCAAGATGTGGTGTCGGATCAGGGTCCTCAGTTCGCCTCCAGGTTCTGGAAGGCGTTCGCCACCTGCCTCGGCGCCTCCGTCAGCTTGTCTTCCGGCTTCCATCCCCAGTCGAACGGGCAGACGGAGCGCATCAACCAGGATCTGGAAGGGGTACGGGAGTACGCCCACAACACCCTTCTCTGCTCCACCACCGGCCTGTCCCCCTTCCACTGCCAATACGGGTACCAACTCCCCCTATTCCCCGAGCAAGAGGAGGAGGCGGCGGTCCCTTTGGTCCAGGCCCACATCAGTCGCTGTCGCCGCACCTGGAGGCAGGTACGGGCGGCGCTTAAGTGTGCCTCGGTCAGGTCTCAACATCAGGCCAACCACAGGCATCGCCCGGGACAGAGGGTGTGGCTCTCTACGCGGGATCTTCTCTCCGCGTGGAGTCCAGGAAGCTGTCCCCCCGGTTCGTCGGGCCATTCAGAGTGGAGGGCAAGTCAACACAGTGGCCTACCGCCTGCAACTTCCCCCCACCATGCGGGTGCATCCCACGTTCCATGTGTCTCTCCTCAAGCCCGTCGCCACCTGTCCCCTGGCTCCCCCTCCTCGTCCTGTTCCCCCGCTGCGTCTCGTCGGAGGGAAGCCGGCTTTTACTGTGGACCGGATCCTGGACTGCCGGCGGGTGGGGAGGGGTCTCCAATTTCTGGTGGACTGGGAGGGTTATGGGCCGGAGGAGCGGTCCTTGGTGCCCAGGAGGGTATTCTGGACCCAGGGCTAATAACATTCCGTCACCTCCACCCGGAGGCACCGAGGTGAACAGCTGGGGCCGTTCGTCGGGGGGGCACTGTTACAGGAGAGGGTCGCAGTTCTGGAGCGACCCACTAGGTGTCATCCTCCGACAACCTCCTCACTCACGGTCTGGACTAATCATTATCCTATTGGTGTCACCTGTGTCTACCTGTTCACCTGTGTATTCATGCCCTCACTTCCCTCTGTTCCCTTGCTCTGTTTTCTCTGCTAGATTCTCGATGCCAAACAGTACTAATCAGTGTCTGATCGCGAAACGTATGTACAGGTACTTGAGATGTGTTTTCCCTATTTCATTGTTGTTTTCAGTCATAGTTAGTATTTCATATGTTTGCTGTCAGCTTGTTTTTGGAGACAAATTTGCTCCTCCTTTTTTTGTATCCTGGTTTTGGGACCACCAGTAAGGTCCTTGTTTCACCATCTCTGCCTACTGCCTACTGTCTATCCTACACCGCACCTGGGTCACACCTCACACCAACCCTTACAGAAAACAGAGACAATATGGACCCAGCGGAGGCAGCACAGTATCGTAGTGCATTGGCAACGTATTCGATAGAGACAGATAAAGAGAGAAGATACAAACACAACAACTGTTCAGAGACAATAAAAGATTTGTAGGATAAATTCATATTTCACACTGTCACTTTAGTGTTTGATTTAGCCTACAACATATCATGGAACTTCTGGAAGCACAGGCCCATCCTGCAAAGTGGCACAACACGTAGAGCACCCAAAGGAGAGGTTTCTACACATCTCCCACTCTTTGCTTCGTCCTCTTCCTCCTCTCCCGATTCCTTTTCCTCTCTCTCCTCTTCACTCTCCTCTTCTTCTCTCCCTCCACTCTCCTCTCGCTCCACTCCTCCATCCTCGCTCCACATCTCTATCCCTCCAATCATCTCGAACTCCTCTTCCTCCCTGCCTTTTTCTGCTGAGCCCTGACTCTCCACATCACTTCCTTCGCTTTCACTGACCTAGAAGAACAGAGTAACACAGGGAGAGGAGAGGAGCAACAAATAGGATACAATTGTGGTCAGGAACATAATCTCTCTCTCCCTCTCACACTCTCTCTCTTCCTCCCTCTCTTTCTTTTCCTCAACCATACACATCCTAATAAGGGGTTTCCATAATAAATTGTGTGATACAGTTACATGCCTCCCATTCCAACCACTCTCTCTCTCTCTCTCTCTCTCTCTCTCTCTCTCTCTCTCTCTCTCTCTCTCTCTCTCTCTCTCTCTCTCTCTCTCTCTCTCTCTCTCTCTCTCTCTCTCTCTCTCTCTCTCTCTCTCTCTCTCTCTCTCTCTCTCTCTCTCCTCCAATCAACTATTGCTTTCTTGCCTGACAGACTAAGTATAGAGTTCGCTAACGTTAGCTGATTATTTACGAAGCTGGGACAGTTTACAAATGAACTGGATCGGTAGAAACAGGACAAAACAAGTAACTTGTTAGCTGGCTATGTAAACAAATATCCAACTCATCATATGAGCTCCACTGCGCGGGCATCTACTACCCTACCACGACATCTAAGCTGTCAAATAATAGGAAAATGAGGCAATGTATATCCTATGAATAAGTTGCACCTAGCAAACATGACAAACCATAACCGAAGCCCAACAGATACACAAATTACTCTAGCGTTCGTTTCGGTGGCTAGTTAGCTGGTCATCTGTATGGCTAGCTAGTGAAAGTGACAGCTGAGGTTGACACTTCGTGAGCACAGGCCAAATTTACTGCTACACACAACCTCTCTTGCCTGACAGACTAATTAGTTAGTGTCGTATATGATGAATGGTGGCAATTATCGCTGTCAACAAAAGAGTCCATCCATGCTGCATCGTGTCAGAAGTTTTTATTCATACCACGAGGTTACAGCATAGATTACAGACACGCGTTGTCTGGAGAGCAGTTGCCTCGAATTATAATAACCGCTCTGGGGTTTATTGTCCAAAACCCTTCTTATATAGACACTACCAAAATAAGGGTTACCCCCTCTTCTGGCCAATCACCAGTCTCCCCTCGGGCGTCACCCTCCAAGCGGCACATTTCAAATAACATCATAAAACATCCCCCCCTTCAGACCTGAACAACCAACATTCCATTTCGTCATGAAAAACATTTAACAAAGGCATAATCTTCAGATACGATATTCCCCCCTTTCGAGACGAAATAAACGTCTCGAAAACAAACAGAATAAGATTATGACTATTAACCATTTATCTTATTGAGTATCTTTAACATTAAACCAAACACATTCTCCTCTAGAGTGTAAATACCTTTCTATGAAATACCTGTTTATGAAGTGAGAATACATTACTATGACATATGAACAACTGTTTATGAAGTGTGAACACATTACTATGAATTATGAATAAATCTTTATGGAGTGTGAGAGCGAAAAACTGTCCAGCAGCCATCCATCCATATCAATCAAGACAGTAAAATTCTCTCACGGTCCCTCTGCCCCAGGCAACCACCGCCGGTACTCCAGATAACCTCATTAACCATGTAAATACATTTGAAACTATGATGCCATTAAATACACATGTTTCCCCTGCAAACAAAATCCTATCCAGAAACATCCACTCTCAGGCTGGTCAACCCATAGGACCTGAAAGGGAATCTCTCCCTGCTTAAACCTTCTGTCCCTAAACCCCATCGAAATAAACAAAAGCATCTAAGATCCTCATCTGCATTCAATAACATCAAACATCATTCTACTAAAATCAATACCTAAGAATATGACACCATTATGTATTACACATGTCTATATTTCATTGCAGACACTGGAATGTAGTCCACTACACTTCCTCTCCCTGTAGTGTCCTCTTCCAATGGACTTGTTGATGATGGAATCAGCCACACCCTCCTTGTTTCATCTCCTCCAGTCATATTGTCCCTTCATATTGTCTTTGTTTGAGTATTCCAATCTCCACATGTTCTCCCAAATGCTTCTGGAATGACAAGAAAATAAACGACCAAACAGTATCCTTTGCAAAACAACCACTTTCAAATTAAACCTCCATTTCACCTAAGAATTTAAAAAATGATACATAAATGATGCATGAATCACATTATCCATTCCCCCCTTTGATTCATAAATCATACTAAAAATCATACTAATATTGAAAAAACAATTTGAAAAATCATCAAATAATCCAAAATGATATTTATCCATCAGTTCCACTTGTCCATCTTTATCCAGATCAGGAACAGTCAACACCGGCATCTGAGTGTTGTCTCCAGGCACCACTTCTCCAACCTATCTCAATCTCATAACTTTCTCAAAAGTCAGTACAAACATCACACAGTGTTATCAAAGCTTAAACTAGAATCTGACCCATCACTGCCCCTACTGGCCTAATTGATCTTGCAACCAAATCCTTTCAAATGCATCCCTTATAATGCATCTATAACCCCAGTGATATTATCTGAACTATCTGGACTCAAAGTATAACTAATATTTATCAATATTATCTTCCCAAATGTTACACCATACCATGAATGAAGTCCCCCCTTCTCCCTTAAACTTATTCTTCAATGATAGGCTTGAAGACTATGACATGTCGCCATGTGTCTGCTAAATGACTAAAATGTAAATGTAATGTCACCCTTTTAACCCTAGAGTTAGCTGTGTCCAATGCTATCCCTTTTATAATGGTAAAACCTCATATGGAAGCTTAAACGTTGACCTGTAACAACATCCTATCCCCCATAGGGTAAGAATATACTCTATCATCACAAACCCACCAAATATCTCTAAAATTCCCATCGTCACATTGTCAGTCAAAAGCTAATCTTTTAACCATCAAAGTCCTAAGTAACATATTATTTGTCATTACTACCCTTAAGGTCATACTTATCCTAAGTAATCCTATAACATCCCAATCTGATCTTCCCATAAACATACCCCTTACCTCATATGTTTTATTAGAACAAAAACAACTTTTATCCCTAAATATTTCACCTGAATACTTCAGGTTTCCACTGTTACATGACTTTACTTTCCATCTAACAATTCCCATAGGGTAATCCATTTACCCAAGAACCCTTAAACCCTACTGTTCTGACAACTACATTATTTTATCTGTCAATGACTGTTGCCGATACCACAGTCATGCCAAAGCATAACCCTGACCCACACCTGATAGAGGCCGCGCGACCGTCTAACACGTCTTGGGCTGGCATCCCCAACAGACATCAACCCTCAAGATTCCTCACTGATTCTTACAGAATGAGTTAATCTATCTCTAATTTCCACAACAGAGGAACGAGCAGCACTGATCAGATGCCCCCCCCCTCTGTCATCAAAATCAAAAGACCTCATCCTGCAGCTTCCATGATGAATCTCTATTCTCCATTTCAGATTAATCTATATTGTTTCTATTAATATCTGCTCTCTTATTTTAATCCTATTCGTACTATCATTGACAGCACTCTCCATCCGTAACCTAACCCCTGAGTCCTTCTTGCTAACCCCCTTTAATTTCAGAACAGTTGTTGTCGGTATCATACTCCTATATTTGCTATTGCCATAGTATCATTAATCCCTTCCCAAAGTTACCATTAACGTTGTTGATTTAGTTGATGAATTAAAACCCTTAATTCCCTCTAGTGGGAAACTACCAACATCCTATTCGATTATTCCCTGTTGGAGTGACTACTGTAATAAACTTATCCTTAACTCCCTCTGTGACTGTGGAAAGTTTTACAGACTTCAAATCTTCCATTATAAGCATCACCTTACAAATTACATAGCCCTTTAACCAATCATTCTTAACCGGAACAAATTTCTATGCTTTCACTAGATAAATACACATATTCTCCCTGATCTTTATCTGTAACCTTACGCAAAATAATCCCTTATTTGAGTAGGTGCAACAGCTCCTACTTCTGATCCTGCTAACAATACTTATCCTCCCTAATTATCTCTCTCTCTCTCTCTCTGTGAAAGAAACGTCATCATCCTAAATGGCATATTATAATTATTATTCTCCTAACCCTCATAACAGTATTTTCCCCCTATAATTGATGCTGGACCCTTAATCAAATGCGCTATATTTATGGCTTTAATAACTATCAATGTTGAAAGAGTTAAATTACTTCTACCTGTTATTTTAATAGACTCACGTGTTGATGTCATTATTGTTACTACCTCATCCCTAGTTTTCCCCTAAGCTCTGAACTCTTTCCTTGTACTTCCATCCATCACCACTAGTGTCACTTTTTCCCCAAATCTCAGTCCTATCTCTAAATCCCTGACTTTCAAACTTTTGATTATAACAAAAGGTACCCACAATTACCTTGATCTTCCTATTCTAAAGTGTCATTCATTACTGTTCTCTCTCTCTCTTACTAGCTTTGAAACTTAGCTTACTGTCTCAGAGTTCCTTCACCCCTAGTTCTCCTAACTTATTTTAATCTAATCTTTTCTTTCATAACATTTAAAACCTTTTCCCCTGATTTATTGACAAAATCTCTTACCACCAAATTTTTAGAATATGTGATTGGGAAAGTTCCCCACCTGCTTCTGACTCATTACACACAGACTTGGCAAAACCGACTAAACACCTTTAGCCTAACCTCAAATCTCTTTGTGTCAGGATGTAACCCAGAATAACAGTCACTCTATTAAGTTTATTTTCCCAGACAGATTGTCTAACAGGTAATCTAATACATTATCATCCTTCCTATGATATTATCTTTTAAGCAAATGATTCCCAAAAAACCCTACTTCTTAAAATATTCTACCAGACAGTCAGTCGTCTAGTGTGCATCTTATTGTACGCTTCAATTCTCTTCCCAACACTACAATAACAGTATATTCTAATATTAGTACTTTAAGAGTAAGTACTACCTCAAATCCCTATCCTAATTAGTTATCAATTAGTGAGATGTTTAACCTCTTTAGGCTGAACACAAATAAGTTTTCCCCTATTCCCTATCACTTCTAATGGCCGGTGGTTTCAACTGTTAGCTATTTTCTCTTCTCCTCTAATCGATGCTCTCAGCTGATACCCCCCTTCCGGATATTGTTCAGTTGAAGCTGTAACAGTGATTGTTGATTTGGTTCACTCTGATTCTTCATCACACAAGCTTCTCTTCTCCACCAATTGTATGATTGACTTCTCAGATTTTCTTCGTCCTGTTCTTTGTTGTTGACATATCAATATTCTTCAAAAGGTTCTCTTCTAAGTTCTGTCCTCGAAATATCATCTTCCATCATGTTCTTACTTTTCTTCTGTGCCAGTCCTTGTAGGACAAACTCCACTTGAAAATAAAGCACCTTTAATCTCCAAATCTTCATCGCTTTCTTCATCTTCAACTTCCATCAGAGCGTCGTTTCTGCTCATATTCGTCTTCATCTCTGATGCCATAATCACCCTGCTGGATGATGTCTTTCTGCTGAATCCATATGTGAGAAAGGTGTACTAACTTCTGCCATTAGTCTCTCCTAACACTACCTAACCCTACTTTGATTAAAAAATGACTATTTTAATCAATTTTCCCCTATATCAAGCCTTTTAAATTCCTTTATTGTGAACTATGTTATTCTAGACTATATAAGTTATATAGGCTTCCCCCCTTAAATTATTAATATAACCCTAACAACTCCAAATAAATCCTGAATAATTAAACCCAATTTTATTCCTATATCCTATGTCACCAACTTATCAATTAGTGTTGAGTATATCTTACCACAACCCATCAACTGCCAGTAAATGCAAGTTAGTCATCTTCAGACTAAAATACCCATAAACAAAGCCTTTTAACCTTACAACCCTTCAATACTCCAATTCCCATAACCCCTTGCTCTATTAGCTCTAATTATCATAAATTTACAGAAGAATCCTCAATCCATCCTGAATTCCCAACACATCTGTAATTAAACCCCAGTGATGCACATAGCCTCCAAAATGCAATTTTTAATGAAATAGTATTTGCCAAGTCTCTGTAAAATCGTCATCACATCACATATCTTGTTAGGGAAAGATCTTGTAACCATAATCAGTACCAAAACCTTTTTTTGACTTGATCCTCTGCCACGTGACGTGATCACTTCCTGTATCTCCTCGCTCCCCCTCTCTCCTGTCTCTCATGACAAGGGACAAAGACACAAGAACAGCGTTTAGTAGTTAATGTCATCACTGAGTATTTCCAACCATTCAATATTCATTCGTTCTACATTATTCACTCTAAGACTAAACTCAGAATTAAATAGATCGCTCAAAAACCTTTTTTTTTATTTTAATCCGTTATTTAATTCAATCTATTATAATCCGTTATCCTATATTTAATGTATAAATTCAATAGGCTACAAAACAAGTTTCATCTTAACCAATCGCAGTTTAAACTAGAATCATCGTGTTAAAATCTCTTTATGCCTATTTGTTCCGTCGTCTGTGTTCCTCTGTCTCCCCCTGCAGTTTAACCAATGTGTTGTTTTACAGAAATCCCACGCATGCGCAAATATCATTTTAACCTCATGCTTGAGTCTCAGCATCCCCTCGTGGTGTCCTTTAGTACCGTAAAACAAAACGTTCCCTAACCTCGTGCCATAAACTCCCCTTTCTGTAGTGTAGTGTCGCAAAATTAAACGCATGCGCACAACCATTCAAAAACCCCTTTTCACCGTGGAAGAAAGATTCTCTCTTCTCTCTCCCCAAACAGAATAATACCAGTCCAGCTGTAATTCCCATTTCCCCCTTATAGTCAAACAACATTTAACAGCGCTCACAAAACATACAACCTGACTTACAGACAGTGACAAGTTTAAGAGACTTTAATCCATCGCAATGGAATCTCTAAGGATATCCGTTAGCATGTAGCACGCAACACAATTAGCCTGTAGCATTAGCCTTTAGCTTAGCCTAAGGTACACCGTGGCACAAAACACAATTAGCCGTTAGCCTTAAGCATTAACATCAGCCTTTAGCCACGATGTACCACGTGGCCTGAAACAACCCAGCCTTAGCCCTAGCCTCCAGCTAACTGCAGCCTACTAGCTATACAAATGAACACCCCGCACCGTGGCCCAATCATTGTCCATGATTATCAATAATATCTCCCCGTCTAACTTTATGCTGCCTTGAAAGATGAATCTCATATCAAGAGGTTACCCCCAAACCAATTTCCCGTCGACCAGAGGAGGAGTATAACATAAATACAACCATTCACTTCATAATTCCCGCTTAAGGAATCAACCTGACCCAACCTAACTAAGTCCAGGATTTGTAGCCCACTCAATAATAATAATAATTATTATTACGAGTCGCCCCGTTTCGAGGTCTTTTCCGTATTCACGGTGCCCTAACTATGCAGATATCTTCCCAACATTATTCTCTACCAATCCATTTGTACAATCCATTGTTGTAAACAGCGTTTACACATCAACCAAATTTAAAATATTTTCGTTCAGACTCCCAGTTAACAGCCATAACGCCACCCGAAACACGGTCGTAAGGGTACACTCCTCCAGTGTACATAAGCAGTAACAAACCAACAACTTAGCTGTGTTTAGTCGGGTCATGACTCCAAATCAAAGTCAGCTTGAGTTAGCTTGATGACTCCAAATGCAGCAAAGAAGGATTGCATCATCTCTCCTGGCAAGCTCGCCATTCTGTCGTATATGATGAATGGTGGCAATTATCGCTGTCAACAAAAGAGTCCATCCATGCTGCATCGTGTCAGAAGTTTTTATTCATACCACGAGGTTACAGCATAGATTACAGACACGCGTTGTCTGGAGAGCAGTTGCCTCGAATTATAATAACCGCTCTGGGGTTTATTGTCCAAAACCCTTCTTATATAGACACTACCAAAATAAGGGTTACCCCCTCTTCTGGCCAATCACCAGTCTCCCCTCGGGCGTCACCCTCCAAGCGGCACATTTCAAATAACATCATAAAACATCCCCCCCTTCAGACCTGAACAACCAACATTCCATTTCGTCATGAAAAACATTTAACAAAGGCATAATCTTCAGATACGATATTCCCCCCTTTCGAGACGAAATAAACGTCTCGAAAACAAACAGAATAAGATTATGACTATTAACCATTTATCTTATTGAGTATCTTTAACATTAAACCAAACACATTCTCCTCTAGAGTGTAAATACCTTTCTATGAAATACCTGTTTATGAAGTGAGAATACATTACTATGACATATGAACAACTGTTTATGAAGTGTGAACACATTACTATGAATTATGAATAAATCTTTATGGAGTGTGAGAGCGAAAAACTGTCCAGCAGCCATCCATCCATATCAATCAAGACAGTAAAATTCTCTCACGGTCCCTCTGCCCCAGGCAACCAGCGCCGGTACTCCAGATAACCTCATTAACCATGTAAATACATTTGAAACTATGATGCCATTAAATACACATGTTTCCCCTGCAAACAAAATCCTATCCAGAAACATCCACTCTCAGGCTGGTCAACCCATAGGACCTGAAAGGGAATCTCTCCCTGCTTAAACCTTCTGTCCCTAAACCCCATCGAAATAAACAAAAGCATCTAAGATCCTCATCTGCATTCAATAACATCAAACATCATTCTACTAAAATCAATACCTAAGAATATGACACCATTATGTATTACACATGTCTATATTTCATTGCAGACACTGGAATGTAGTCCACTACACTTCCTCTCCCTGTAGTGTCCTCTTCCAATGGACTTGTTGATGATGGAATCAGCCACACCCTCCTTGTTTCATCTCCTCCAGTCATATTGTCCCTTCATATTGTCTTTGTTTGAGTATTCCAATCTCCACATGTTCTCCCAAATGCTTCTGGAATGACAAGAAAATAAACGACCAAACAGTATCCTTTGCAAAACAACCACTTTCAAATTAAACCTCCATTTCACCTAAGAATTTAAAAAATGATACATAAATGATGCATGAATCACATTATCCATTCCCCCCTTTGATTCATAAATCATACTAAAAATCATACTAATATTGAAAAAACAATTTGAAAAATCATCAAATAATCCAAAATGATATTTATCCATCAGTTCCACTTGTCCATCTTTATCCAGATCAGGAACAGTCAACACCGGCATCTGAGTGTTGTCTCCAGGCACCACTTCTCCAACCTATCTCAATCTCATAACTTTCTCAAAAGTCAGTACAAACATCACACAGTGTTATCAAAGCTTAAACTAGAATCTGACCCATCACTGCCCCTACTGGCCTAATTGATCTTGCAACCAAATCCTTTCAAATGCATCCCTTATAATGCATCTATAACCCCAGTGATATTATCTGAACTATCTGGACTCAAAGTATAACTAATATTTATCAATATTATCTTCCCAAATGTTACACCATACCATGAATGAAGTCCCCCCTTCTCCCTTAAACTTATTCTTCAATGATAGGCTTGAAGACTATGACATGTCGCCATGTGTCTGCTAAATGACTAAAATGTAAATGTAATGTCACCCTTTTAACCCTAGAGTTAGCTGTGTCCAATGCTATCCCTTTTATAATGGTAAAACCTCATATGGAAGCTTAAACGTTGACCTGTAACAACATCCTATCCCCCATAGGGTAAGAATATACTCTATCATCACAAACCCACCAAATATCTCTAAAATTCCCATCGTCACATTGTCAGTCAAAAGCTAATCTTTTAACCATCAAAGTCCTAAGTAACATATTATTTGTCATTACTACCCTTAAGGTCATACTTATCCTAAGTAATCCTATAACATCCCAATCTGATCTTCCCATAAACATACCCCTTACCTCATATGTTTTATTAGAACAAAAACAACTTTTATCCCTAAATATTTCACCTGAATACTTCAGGTTTCCACTGTTACATGACTTTACTTTCCATCTAACAATTCCCATAGGGTAATCCATTTACCCAAGAACCCTTAAACCCTACTGTTCTGACAACTACATTATTTTATCTGTCAATGACTGTTGCCGATACCACAGTCATGCCAAAGCATAACCCTGACCCACACCTGATAGAGGCCGCGCGACCGTCTAACACGTCTTGGGCTGGCATCCCCAACAGACATCAACCCTCAAGATTCCTCACTGATTCTTACAGAATGAGTTAATCTATCTCTAATTTCCACAACAGAGGAACGAGCAGCACTGATCAGATGCCCCCCCCCTCTGTCATCAAAATCAAAAGACCTCATCCTGCAGCTTCCATGATGAATCTCTATTCTCCATTTCAGATTAATCTATATTGTTTCTATTAATATCTGCTCTCTTATTTTAATCCTATTCGTACTATCATTGACAGCACTCTCCATCCGTAACCTAACCCCTGAGTCCTTCTTGCTAACCCCCTTTAATTTCAGAACAGTTGTTGTCGGTATCATACTCCTATATTTGCTATTGCCATAGTATCATTAATCCCTTCCCAAAGTTACCATTAACGTTGTTGATTTAGTTGATGAATTAAAACCCTTAATTCCCTCTAGTGGGAAACTACCAACATCCTATTCGATTATTCCCTGTTGGAGTGACTACTGTAATAAACTTATCCTTAACTCCCTCTGTGACTGTGGAAAGTTTTACAGACTTCAAATCTTCCATTATAAGCATCACCTTACAAATTACATAGCCCTTTAACCAATCATTCTTAACCGGAACAAATTTCTATGCTTTCACTAGATAAATACACATATTCTCCCTGATCTTTATCTGTAACCTTACGCAAAATAATCCCTTATTTGAGTAGGTGCAACAGCTCCTACTTCTGATCCTGCTAACAATACTTATCCTCCCTAATTATCTCTCTCTCTCTCTCTCTGTGAAAGAAACGTCATCATCCTAAATGGCATATTATAATTATTATTCTCCTAACCCTCATAACAGTATTTTCCCCCTATAATTGATGCTGGACCCTTAATCAAATGCGCTATATTTATGGCTTTAATAACTATCAATGTTGAAAGAGTTAAATTACTTCTACCTGTTATTTTAATAGACTCACGTGTTGATGTCATTATTGTTACTACCTCATCCCTAGTTTTCCCCTAAGCTCTGAACTCTTTCCTTGTACTTCCATCCATCACCACTAGTGTCACTTTTTCCCCAAATCTCAGTCCTATCTCTAAATCCCTGACTTTCAAACTTTTGATTATAACAAAAGGTACCCACAATTACCTTGATCTTCCTATTCTAAAGTGTCATTCATTACTGTTCTCTCTCTCTCTTACTAGCTTTGAAACTTAGCTTACTGTCTCAGAGTTCCTTCACCCCTAGTTCTCCTAACTTATTTTAATCTAATCTTTTCTTTCATAACATTTAAAACCTTTTCCCCTGATTTATTGACAAAATCTCTTACCACCAAATTTTTAGAATATGTGATTGGGAAAGTTCCCCACCTGCTTCTGACTCATTACACACAGACTTGGCAAAACCGACTAAACACCTTTAGCCTAACCTCAAATCTCTTTGTGTCAGGATGTAACCCAGAATAACAGTCACTCTATTAAGTTTATTTTCCCAGACAGATTGTCTAACAGGTAATCTAATACATTATCATCCTTCCTATGATATTATCTTTTAAGCAAATGATTCCCAAAAAACCCTACTTCTTAAAATATTCTACCAGACAGTCAGTCGTCTAGTGTGCATCTTATTGTACGCTTCAATTCTCTTCCCAACACTACAATAACAGTATATTCTAATATTAGTACTTTAAGAGTAAGTACTACCTCAAATCCCTATCCTAATTAGTTATCAATTAGTGAGATGTTTAACCTCTTTAGGCTGAACACAAATAAGTTTTCCCCTATTCCCTATCACTTCTAATGGCCGGTGGTTTCAACTGTTAGCTATTTTCTCTTCTCCTCTAATCGATGCTCTCAGCTGATACCCCCCTTCCGGATATTGTTCAGTTGAAGCTGTAACAGTGATTGTTGATTTGGTTCACTCTGATTCTTCATCACACAAGCTTCTCTTCTCCACCAATTGTATGATTGACTTCTCAGATTTTCTTCGTCCTGTTCTTTGTTGTTGACATATCAATATTCTTCAAAAGGTTCTCTTCTAAGTTCTGTCCTCGAAATATCATCTTCCATCATGTTCTTACTTTTCTTCTGTGCCAGTCCTTGTAGGACAAACTCCACTTGAAAATAAAGCACCTTTAATCTCCAAATCTTCATCGCTTTCTTCATCTTCAACTTCCATCAGAGCGTCGTTTCTGCTCATATTCGTCTTCATCTCTGATGCCATAATCACCCTGCTGGATGATGTCTTTCTGCTGAATCCATATGTGAGAAAGGTGTACTAACTTCTGCCATTAGTCTCTCCTAACACTACCTAACCCTACTTTGATTAAAAAATGACTATTTTAATCAATTTTCCCCTATATCAAGCCTTTTAAATTCCTTTATTGTGAACTATGTTATTCTAGACTATATAAGTTATATAGGCTTCCCCCCTTAAATTATTAATATAACCCTAACAACTCCAAATAAATCCTGAATAATTAAACCCAATTTTATTCCTATATCCTATGTCACCAACTTATCAATTAGTGTTGAGTATATCTTACCACAACCCATCAACTGCCAGTAAATGCAAGTTAGTCATCTTCAGACTAAAATACCCATAAACAAAGCCTTTTAACCTTACAACCCTTCAATACTCCAATTCCCATAACCCCTTGCTCTATTAGCTCTAATTATCATAAATTTACAGAAGAATCCTCAATCCATCCTGAATTCCCAACACATCTGTAATTAAACCCCAGTGATGCACATAGCCTCCAAAATGCAATTTTTAATGAAATAGTATTTGCCAAGTCTCTGTAAAATCGTCATCACATCACATATCTTGTTAGGGAAAGATCTTGTAACCATAATCAGTACCAAAACCTTTTTTTGACTTGATCCTCTGCCACGTGACGTGATCACTTCCTGTATCTCCTCGCTCCCCCTCTCTCCTGTCTCTCATGACAAGGGACAAAGACACAAGAACAGCGTTTAGTAGTTAATGTCATCACTGAGTATTTCCAACCATTCAATATTCATTCGTTCTACATTATTCACTCTAAGACTAAACTCAGAATTAAATAGATCGCTCAAAAACCTTTTTTTTTATTTTAATCCGTTATTTAATTCAATCTATTATAATCCGTTATCCTATATTTAATGTATAAATTCAATAGGCTACAAAACAAGTTTCATCTTAACCAATCGCAGTTTAAACTAGAATCATCGTGTTAAAATCTCTTTATGCCTATTTGTTCCGTCGTCTGTGTTCCTCTGTCTCCCCCTGCAGTTTAACCAATGTGTTGTTTTACAGAAATCCCACGCATGCGCAAATATCATTTTAACCTCATGCTTGAGTCTCAGCATCCCCTCGTGGTGTCCTTTAGTACCGTAAAACAAAACGTTCCCTAACCTCGTGCCATAAACTCCCCTTTCTGTAGTGTAGTGTCGCAAAATTAAACGCATGCGCACAACCATTCAAAAACCCCTTTTCACCGTGGAAGAAAGATTCTCTCTTCTCTCTCCCCAAACAGAATAATACCAGTCCAGCTGTAATTCCCATTTCCCCCTTATAGTCAAACAACATTTAACAGCGCTCACAAAACATACAACCTGACTTACAGACAGTGACAAGTTTAAGAGACTTTAATCCATCGCAATGGAATCTCTAAGGATATCCGTTAGCATGTAGCACGCAACACAATTAGCCTGTAGCATTAGCCTTTAGCTTAGCCTAAGGTACACCGTGGCACAAAACACAATTAGCCGTTAGCCTTAAGCATTAACATCAGCCTTTAGCCACGATGTACCACGTGGCCTGAAACAACCCAGCCTTAGCCCTAGCCTCCAGCTAACTGCAGCCTACTAGCTATACAAATGAACACCCCGCACCGTGGCCCAATCATTGTCCATGATTATCAATAATATCTCCCCGTCTAACTTTATGCTGCCTTGAAAGATGAATCTCATATCAAGAGGTTACCCCCAAACCAATTTCCCGTCGACCAGAGGAGGAGTATAACATAAATACAACCATTCACTTCATAATTCCCGCTTAAGGAATCAACCTGACCCAACCTAACTAAGTCCAGGATTTGTAGCCCACTCAATAATAATAATAATTATTATTACGAGTCGCCCCGTTTCGAGGTCTTTTCCGTATTCACGGTGCCCTAACTATGCAGATATCTTCCCAACATTATTCTCTACCAATCCATTTGTACAATCCATTGTTGTAAACAGCGTTTACACATCAACCAAATTTAAAATATTTTCGTTCAGACTCCCAGTTAACAGCCATAACGCCACCCGAAACACGGTCGTAAGGGTACACTCCTCCAGTGTACATAAGCAGTAACAAACCAACAACTTAGCTGTGTTTAGTCGGGTCATGACTCCAAATCAAAGTCAGCTTGAGTTAGCTTGATGACTCCAAATGCAGCAAAGAAGGATTGCATCATCTCTCCTGGCAAGCTCGCCATTCTGTCGTATATGATGAATGGTGGCAATTATCGCTGTCAACAAAAGAGTCCATCCATGCTGCATCGTGTCAGAAGTTTTTATTCATACCACGAGGTTACAGCATAGATTACAGACACGCGTTGTCTGGAGAGCAGTTGCCTCGAATTATAATAACCGCTCTGGGGTTTATTGTCCAAAACCCTTCTTATATAGACACTACCAAAATAAGGGTTACCCCCTCTTCTGGCCAATCACCAGTCTCCCCTCGGGCGTCACCCTCCAAGCGGCACATTTCAAATAACATCATAAAACATCCCCCCCTTCAGACCTGAACAACCAACATTCCATTTCGTCATGAAAAACATTTAACAAAGGCATAATCTTCAGATACGATATTAGCTAGCTAGCTAGCTATAGCAAGCAGCTTGTGCCGTTTCCATATTAATTACATCGGTAGAAACAAGAAAAAACAACCAACTATACTGAACAAAAATATAAACGCAACATGTAAAGTGTTGGTCCCATGTTTCATGAGCTGAAATAAAAGATCACAGAAATTGTCCATATGCACAAAAAGCTTATTTCTCTAAAATTTGTGCTGGGGACAATAAAAGGCCACTCTAAAAAAAACTAGGCAAGTCAGTTAAGAACAAATTCTTATTTACAATGACGGCATACACCGGCCAAACCCGGACGACGCTGGGCCAATTGTGCGCTGCCCTATGGGACTCCCAATCACGGCTGGTTATGATACTGCCTGGAATCTAAGCAGGGGGTCTGTAGTGACGCCTCAAGCACTGAGATGCAGTGTCTTAGACCGCTACACCCTCGCCTAGGAGACATGGCGTCCCAGCAACTTAGTGTAAAGTGTTACTGGCCGACTATACCCAGTTGGTTAACCAAGCAGTCTATGACCTACGGGACTACAAGAATAAGTATTCTCCCTTTGACAGCTCTCTACTCTCACTAATTGACGTTGGCCTACTGTTTACTATCTGTCACTTTATTCCTACACATACCCCTGCACATCGACTCGGTACTGGTACCTCTTGTATATAGCCAAGTTATCATTATTAATTGTGAATTATTACTTTTATTATTACGTGTTTTACTTTTGTACTATTTCTAAATTTCTTTCTCTCTGCATTGTTGGGAAGGGCCCGTAAAGGCGTCAGCATGCTTTGGTTCGGCTGGCACCTAGCCGAACTCATCTAGGCGAACTGAATGAGTGTGCTCGCAAACTCCCTTAAAATACCTTAGCTTGAAAAATAATAAGAAAGCGACCATAGTACTGTTTTTCCATTTTGAGATTCCTCAAAATAGTCCAAATTAATTGAAGATAACATATGATTTTGAAAGTATGATGTTGACATGACACGTATTTGACGTCATTTTATCTGTGGCCAATGACCTTGAGCCTTCTTGGATGGGCACTTCTAATGTAACTCTATGGCAGCACCCAATGGGCTTGAATTTTCGCGCTCTCCCCGCAGATGTTGGTGACGTAGTGTCCCCATGAGTGACAGAACACTGAGACAATCACGGCGCAACTAGAGAACATTACCAACCCCTATGCTCCATATTTTCTGCTGGCTGCCCCACCACCACAGAAAGCACTGAGCTAGGCTGAAACACCTGCATTTTGGAGCAACCTTACTCAAGAAAGCAAAAAATAGACCATGTTTGTATATGGCTTTATTAACTCAAATATGATTATTTTGTATATTGTTTGCAAACTGATATGTGACACGTATTAATGCCAAAATAACATGCAAAACAGGCAAAAAGATATACACCACCGTACAAAAGTTTGGGGTCACTTAGAAATGTCCTTGTTTTCCATGAAAACATACATGAAATGAGTTTGAATAGGAAATATAGCAAAATGAATAGGAAATGTAGTCATTGACAAGGTTAGAAATAATGATTTTTAATTGAAATAATAATTGTGTCCTTCAAACTTTGCTTTCGTCAAAGAATCCTCCATTTGCAGCAATTACAGCCTTGCAGACCTTTGGCATTCTAGTTGTCAATTTGTTGAGGTAATCTGAAGAGATTTTACCCCATGCTTCCTGAAGCACCTCCCACAAGTTGGATTGGCTTGATGGGCACTTCTTACGTACCATACGGTCAAGCTGCTCCCACAACAGCTCAATAGGGTTGAGATCCGGTGACTGTGCTGGCCACTCCATTATAGACAGAATACCAGCTGACTGTTTCTTCCCTAAATAGTTATTGCATAGTTTGGAGCTGTGCTTTGGGTCATTGTCCTGTTGTAGGAATAAATTGGCTCCAATCAAGCGACGTCCACAAGGTATGGCATGGCATTGCAAAATGGAGTGATAGCCTTCCTTCTTCAAGATCCCTTTTACCCTGTACAAATCTCCCACTTTACCACCACCAAAGCACCCCCAGACCATCACATTGCCTCCACCATGCTTGACAGATGGCATCAAGCATTCCTCCAGCATCTTTTTATTTGGTCTGCGTCTCACAAATGTTCTTCTTTGTGATCCGAACACCTCAAACTTCGATTTGTCTGTCCATAACACTTTTTTCCAATCTTCCTCTGTCCAGTGTCTGTGTTCTTTTGCCCATCTTAATCTTTTCTTTTTATTGGTCAGTCTGAGATATGGCTTTTTCTTTGCAACTCTGCCTAGAAGGTCAGCATCCCGGAGTCACCTCTTCACTGTTGACGTTGAGACTGGTGTTTTGCGGGTACTATTTAATGAAGCTGCCAGTTGAGGACCTGTGAGGTGTCTGTTTCTCAAACTAGACACTCTAATGTATTTGTCCTCTAGCTCAGTTGTGCACCGGGGCCTCCCACTCCTCTTTCTATTCTGGTTAGAGCCAGTTTGGCTGTTCTGTGAAGGGAGTAGTACACAGCGTTGTACGAGATCTTCAGTTTCTTGGCAATCTCTCACATGGAATAGCCTTCATTTCTCAGAACAAGAATAGACTGACGAGTTTCAGAAGAAAGTTCTTTGTTTCTGGCCATTTTGAGCCTGTAATCGAACCCACAATTGCTGATGTTCCAGATACTCAACTAGTCTCAAGAAGGCCAGTTTTATTGCTTCTTTAATCAGCACAACAACACAACAGTTTTCAACTGTGCTAACATAATTGCAAAAGGATTTTCTAATGATCAGTTAGCCTTTTAAAATGATAAACTTGGATTAGCATACACAACGTGCCATTGGAACACAGGACTGATGGTTGCTGATAATGGGCCTCTGTACGCCTATATAGATATTCCAATAAAAATCAGCCGTTTCCAGCTACAATAGCCATTTACAACATTAACAATGTCTACACTGTATTTCTGATCAATTTGATGTCATTTTAATGGACAAAAAAATTGCTTTTCTTTCGAAAACAAGGACATTTCTAAGTGACCCCAAACTTTTGAACAGTAGTGTATATAATAAAATAGCTAAACAGGTGGGGCTCAAAACTGAATGACGAGTCGCCACTGGATGTATGCTACTGTACTACATTGTGTCTAAGGCTGTTGAGTCCCTGTGTTCCTCTGTCCCCCCTCAGGCGCTGGTGCAGTATGATGATGCATTGAGCTCTGGCCACAGGCTTTCCTATTGGAGGAGACTAATGAAAGTCCAGACGTGTTCCAGCTGAGTGTAGGAAGGTCTTTGTCAGCCTGGACTACGTGATGGATGAGTTGAAATGTGTGTTAGTGCTGGTCTGGAACAAAAACATCAAACTCTCGCTCCTCTCTCTCCTTGTTTCTTCTCTCTCTGTCTCTCTCCTTCTTCCTCCCTCACCCAATCTCTCTCTAAGTGGTAGTGGTGGCAGTGCCCAGGCGTCCTCAGTGCCCGTGTGTCGTCCCCTCATCCCATCTCTAAAGTAGAGTCCAACTGTCCCTGCAACTACCTCAACACAGAGAAAACCCAAGCTACGGTACTGTCTGTCTGCATGCATGTGTGTGTTCATGTGCATGTGTAAGTGTGTTTCATTACATATATATATATGTACGTTTTAATGTCTGTGTGTGTACAGTATGTCTGTGTGTATGCATTCTCACTAGTACCATGAACCATCAGAATCCTCTATAATTGTTCAATTCCCCTTCAGACTGCTATGTCTTCATCTTAACATTGTTCTGACTGCAGATCAGCCTGGCTGCAGGTCATGTTTGACCGGGACATTTAGCTGTTGTTGTATTACACCCATCAGCTTACTGCTATAGTAAAGGCAGCACAGGTTTCTGCCAAGTGAGGGGGCTGTGGGTGTAATCTGTACAGCTTTGTGAATGTAAGATCAATTAGTAGTGTAGTCTACTACCTTCAGGGGTGTTTCTAGGATTTGAGGACTTTGGGACCTTAGCCCAAAGCCAGAGGGGGACCCTAGTACGGGGGGGTCTGTGGGGATCCTCGCCGGAAGAAGAAGAATGGAATTTGAACAGCTAAATGCATCGATCTGGTGCACTTTGAGATGAACATTGAGAGATAAGATCTACCAAGAATTTGTATTTACAAATAAATACATTCTTGAGGGAATAATTCTCCATGCCTAGCTAACCCTTGCTATAGAACTCATTTGTTGAAGCATTCCCTTGTTGATTGGTCGACCCCCATCAGTTCTCTCTCTTCCTCTTCACTCTCTTCCTCATCTCTCTCTCTCTCTCTCTCTCTCTCTCTCTCTCTCTCTCTCTCTCTCTCTCTCTCTCTCTCTCTCTCTCTCTCTCTCTCTCTCTCTCTCTCTCTCTCTCTCTCTCTCTCTCTCTCTCTCTCTCTCTCTCTCTCTCTCTCTCTCACTCTCTCACTCTCCCCAGCCACAGCTCTAAATCCCACACATGCTGATGAAGTCGTTCTCTGCAAGGCCATGCATGTCGACTGTAAGCTAATTGCTAAAAGGTTTTCAGAGACAGCAGAGCTTAATGGCTGTTTCCCTGACCTATGGAGCTTCTGTAAAGAGCACCAGGCAGGCAGGGGCTGGTAATGGTGTCCTTCCCTTCTCAGCACATCAGACCTGGGTTCAAATAGTATTTGATTTGTTTTTTAAATATTTTAGCTGCGCTTGATTGAGCATGCCAGCCTGGCACAATGGAATTAATATACCAGTGCCAAGTAAAACGGTAAAACGATAGTTACCGTAGTTGTAACTCCAGTTCTATGAGTGGAGCTCCGCCCCATAGGGGAGCTCTGCTCCTATTGGTTTACCCCGCTGCCTAGGCAGCGAACAGCCTGTGACAAAATGATGCACACACCTGCAGCCAATAGGAGTACAGGTGTCCCTATAAGAGGGGACGCTTCCCCTCAATCAACCTCCCGAGAATTATCTTCAGCGAGACTGGAGGGTCGGCAGGGCCTTAAGTCCTATGGGGCTCCGCTCCACTCATAGAACTGGAGTTACAACTACGGTAACTATCGTTCTATAACGTGGAGCTCTGCACCATAGGGGAGCTCTGCTCCTATTGGTTTAAGGCGGAGCGCAATGCTCCAAAATGTACTCCCTGCCGAGCCCAACACTTCCCACCTAAATGAAAAGGTTGGGCCTAGCAATGGCTGCGACCAAGTCCCACAGTAATGTAACACACTGTGTCACAATATACTGTGTCCTCGGTTCAAATCCGCTCCACCTAGTCCAATGGCATTGCCAATGTCTAGTGGGCAGAAAACCAGAATATGAGTCATACTCATCTGAACCAGCAGATACAGTGGGGAGAACAAGTATTTGATACACTGCCGATTTTGCAGGTTTTCCTACTTACAAAGCATGTAGAGGTCTGTAATTTTTATCATAGGTACACTTCAACTGTGAGAGACGGAATCTAAAACAAAAATCCAGGTCGACCCCCATCAGTTCTCTCTCTTCCTCTTCACTCTCTTCCTCCTCTCTCTCTCTCTCTCTCTCTCTCTCTCTCTCTCTCTCTCTCTCTCTCTCTCTCTCTCTCTCTCTCTCTCTCTCTCTCTCTCTCTCTCTCTCTCACTCTCCCCAGCCACAGCTCTAAAAGGTTGGGCCTAGCAATGGCTGCGACCAAGTCCCACAGTACTGTAACACACTGTGTCACAATATACTGTGTCCTCGGTTCAAATCCGCTCCACCTAGTCCAATGGCATTGCCAATGTCTAGTGGGCAGAAAACCAGAATATGAGTCATACTCATCTGAACCAGCAGATACAGTGGGGAGAACAAGTATTTGATACACTGCCGATTTTGCAGGTTTTCCTACTTACAAAGCATGTAGAGGTCTGTAATTTTTATCATAGGTACACTTCAACTGTGAGAGACGGAATCTAAAACAAAAATCCAGAAAATCACATTGTATGATTTTTAAGTAATTAATTTGCATTTTATTGCCTGACATAAGTATTTGATCACCTACCAACCAGTAAGAATTCCGGCTCTCACAGACCTGTTAGGTTTTCTTTAAGAAGCACTCCTGTTCTCCACTCATTACCTGTATTAACTGTACCTGTTTGAACTCGTTACCTGTATAAAAGACATTTGTCCACACACTCAATCAAACAGACTCCAACCTCTCCACAATGGCCAAGACCAGAGAGCTGTGTAAGGACATCATGGATACAATTGTAGACCTGCACAAGGCTGGGATGGGCTACAGGACAATAGGCAAGCAGCTTGGTGAGAAGGCAACAACTTTTGGCGCAATTATTAGAAAATGGAAGAAGTTCAAGATGACGGTTAATCACCCTCGGTCTGGGGCTCCATGCAAGATTTCACCTCGTGGGGCATCAATGATCATGAGGAAGGTGAGGGATCAGCCCAGAACTACATGGCAGGACCTGGTCAATGACCTGAAGAGAGCTGGGACCACAGTCTCAAAGAAAACCATTAGTAACACACTACGCCATCATGGATTAAAATCCTGCAGCGCATGCAAGGTCCCCCTGCTCAAGCCAGCGCATGTCCAGGCCCATCTGAAGTTTGCCAATGACCATCTGGATGATCCAGAGGAGGAATGGGAGAAGGTCATGTGGTCTGATGAGACAAAAATAGAGCTTTTTGGTCTAAACTCCACTCGCCGTGTTTGGAGGAAGAAGAAGGATGAGTGGAAACATCATTCTTTGGGGATGCTTTTCTGCAAAGGGGACAGGACGACTGCACCGTATTGAGGGGAGGATGGATGGGGCCATGTATCGCGAGATCTTGGCCAACAACCTCCTTCCCTCAGTAAGAGCATTGAAGATGGGTCGTGGCTGGGTCTTCCAGCATGACAACGACCCGAAACACACAGCCAGGGCAACTAAGGAGTGGCTCCGTAAGAAGCATCTCAAGGTCCTGGAGTGGCCTAGCCAGTCTCCAGACCTGAACCCAATAGAAAATCTTTGGAGGGAGCTGAAAGTCCGTATTGCCCAGCGACAGCCCCGAAACCTGAAGGATCTGGAGAAGGTCTGTATGGAGAAGTGGGACAAAATCCCTTCTGCAGTGTGTGTAAACCTGGTCAAGACCTACAGGAAACGTATGATCTCTGTAATTGCAAACAAAGGTTTCTGTACCAAATATTAAGTTCTGCTTTTCTGATGTATCAAATACTTATGTCATGCAATAAAATGTAAATGAATTACTTAAAAATCATACAATGTGATTTTCTGGATTTTTGTTTTAGATTCAGTCTCTCACAGTTGAAGTGTACCTATGATAAAAATTACAGACCTCTACATGCTTTGTAAGTAGGAAAACCTGCAAAATCGGCAGTGTATCAAATACTTGTTCTCCCCACTGTAGATGACGTCACAATTCCGTCAATATTTTATGATCGGTCTAATAGCAATGTAACAAAGTTACAAAAACTATTTCCCTCATCATCCCGCCCCAACCCAGTAACACTGGTGGGCAGATTAATAACATTCCCTCTACTGTACTGAACATGTCAGTCAGGAGTCATGTCATATATGTCTCCCTCTAAAAGGAGTGGACCTGAAAGAGCCCTACCTCTTTAGTCCTGCATTCCTTTCTCCTAGCTCAAGGCCTCCCCTCAGCCACGCTGAGTACAGACCGAGCCAAAGAGTTAGAAAAATATCCAAGAGATAGAAACGGATAAATGTAGACGTGACGACCACGACGCCGCTGCACAAATATCCTCTACCCCTATTCCTCTGAAAAGGGCAGTAGAAGTCGCTACTCCACGAGTGGAGTGGGCTCTTATACCCTGAGGCAATTGTCGCCCCGCTGCCTCATAAGCTGTCTCAATGCCTTCGCAAAGCCATTGAGACAGACGCTGTTTCGAAAGTGGTCTACCTAGTGCAGCCGCACAAACAGCTGAGGCGATGACCTAATCGCTGCTGTGCGCTCAACGTAACACGCCAAAGCGCGCACTAGGCACAGCTGATGGAGCCTTTCCTCTTTCCTCTCCCCATGGGGAGGGGGAGAAAAAGCCCACAGCTCCACGGTCTGTGATCTATATGAGCTCTTAATAACCTTCGGCATAAATGCCGGGTTAGGACGCAAAACCGCTCTGCTCAAATCGCCATTAATGGCAAGGCAGTCGGGTCTCGTCGAAAGAGCACACAAATCACTAACACGCTTAGCAGTAGTCAAAGCGAGTAACAGTGCCGTCTTCAAAGACAGCATCTTGATGGGAATTTGGTTCAATGGTTCGAACGGCGGCTCGCAGAGCGCTTCGAGTACCAGAGCCAAATCCCACTGAGGAAGCGTGGCTCTAGGCGTTGCCCTAAGCCGCCGTGTTCCCAAAAGGAAACATTTCACCAGAGGGTGGCTGAAGACAGTGTCTCTGCCAAACCCCTCATGCTATAGTCCCCTGTAGCTCAGTTGATAGAGCATGGCGCTTACAATGCCAGGGTTGCATTGCACGTTCACGCGTGACGCGGTGCAGACGCCACTCGTCGTCTCGAGGACCCCCTCGAGACATGATGTCTGCCCCTACGTTCAAGTAGCCTGGAATGTGTGCTGCTCTCAATGAGCGAAGGTGCTCGTGAGCCCACAGCCACAATTCCTCCGCTGCCCAGTGGAGTGCAGGAGACCTGACTCCTCCCTGGCGATTGATGTGGGCTACTGTGGTTCGGTTGTCTGACCAGACCAGCACATCGCGACCCCGAAGGATAAACGCGAAGTGGGTCAGAACCAGTAGAACCGTTTCCAACTCTAAAAGGTTGATGTGACAACTCGAAAGAGGCCACACACCTCCTATCGCTTGGTTCTGACATGTCCCTCCCCATCCAGTCAGAGAGGCATCTGTAAACACTGGAATGTAGGAGGACACTTTGCCTATTGGGACTCCGTGCGTGAGAACACGCAGGTCTCTCCAATAGTTCAGATCTGCACTGAGCGAGAGGGGAACCACCACCAACTGCTGACGTTGACACACTGGGTCCCATCGCTGTATCCCCAGATAGACAATCTGATGACTGGGCCAGGGTGCGCTCTTTTTCCAATTCACAGCGAACCCCAGACGCGTGAGATGAATCACTGTCTGTATTATGTGAGTGAACGCCAGCTCTGCTGACGGGGCGAGAACCAGTAAGTCGTCTAGGTAGGCTAGTAGCCTTATTCCCTGACGACGCAACGGTTCTAATGCCGCCTCCACACATTTGGAAAACATGCGAGGTGCCAGGGCGTACCCGAATGGCATCCTCGTGAACTCGTACGCCACCCCTTTAAAGGCGAACCGCAGAAACTTCCTGTGACGCGGCTGCACCGGCACATGAAAGTACGCGTCCTTTAGGTCTATGCTTGTACAAAAGTCTCCCTTCTGGACACATTCCAGTAGACGTTTTGTCGTTAGCAATCGGAAGGGCCATTTGGCTACACTGAGAATGCATAAATCCAATATCGGCCTCATTCCCCCTGTCTTTTTCGGCACCAGGAAATAGGGCAAATATAGCAAATATGAAAATAGCTTTTGGGGGTGGAAAAACTCCTGGTGTGCTCATTAGGACGACGTCGATGATCTGGAAAATCAATGGTGTTCTTCGTCCTGAGTCTTCGTCTCGTAGCTTCTTCAGTCCAGTCCAGTCGCTGAAGATAATGGGAGGCTGATTGAGGGGAAGCGTCCCCTCTTATAGGGACACCTGTACTCCTATTGGCTGCAGGTGTGTGCATAATTTTGTCTCAGGCTGTTCGCTGCCTAGGCAGCGGGGTAAACCAATAGGAGCAGAGCTCCCCTATGGGGCGGAGCTCCACGATATAGAACAAGAGGGCTGCCCTGTCGCCTGGTCCCTCGTGTCATGTGGAGCAGAGAGCTTGATGCTAATTAATTTAGACCTCAGTCACATCAATCAATCACTCTCTCTCTCTCTCTCTCTCGCTCTCTCTCTCTCTCTCTCTCTCTCTCTCTCTCTCTCTCTCTCTCTCTCTCTCTCTCTCAATTCAATTCAAAGGGCTTTATTGGTATGTGAAACAAATGTTTACATTGCCAAAGCAAGTGAAATAGATAATAAACTAAAGTGAAATAATCAATCAAAAATTTACAGTAAACATTGCACTCACAAGTTTCAAAGTAATAGACACATTTCAAATGTCATATTATGTGTTATAATGATGTGCAAATAGTTAAAGTACAAAAGGGAAAATAAATAAACAGAAATATGGGTTGTATTTACAATGGTGTTTGTTCTTCACTGGATGCCATTTTCTTGTGGGAACAGGTCACAAATCTTGCTGCTGTGATGGCACACTGTGATATTTCACCTAATGGATATGGGATTTTATCAAAATTGGATTTGTTTTAGAATTCTTTGTGGGTCTGTGTAATCTGAGGGAAACATCTGTCTCTAATATGGTCATACATTTGGCAGGAGGTTAGGAAGTGCAGTTCAGCTTCCACCTCATTTTGTGGGCATTGTGTACAAAGCCTGTTTTCTCTTGAGAGCCAGGTCTGCCTACGGCGGCTTCTCTCAATAGCAAGGCCATGCTCACTGAGTCTGTACATAGTCAAAGCTTTCCTTAATTTTGGTCAGTCACATTGATCAGGTATTCTGCCACTGTGTACTCTCTGTTTAGGGCCAAATAGCATTCTAGTTTGCTCAGATTTTTTGTTATTTCTTTCCCACGTGTCAAGTAGTTATCTTTTGGTTCTCATGATTTGGTTGGGTCTAATTTGTGTTGCTGTCCTGGGGCTCTGTGGGGTCTGTTTGTGTTTGTGAACAGAGCCCCAGGACCAGCTTTCTTACTCTTCTCTAGGTGAATCTCTCTGTAGGTGATGGCTTTGTTATGGAATGTTTGGGAATTGCTTCCTTTTAGGTGGTTGTAGAATTTAACGGCTCTTTTCTGGATTTTCATAATTAGCGGGTATCGGCCTAATTCTGCTCTGCATGCATTATTTGGTGTTTTACGTTGTACACGGAGGATGTTTTTGCAGAATTCTGCATGCAGAGTCTCAATTTGGTGTTTGTCCCATTTTGTGAATTATTGGTTGGTGAGCGGACCCCAGACCTCACAACCATGAAGGGCTATGGGTTCTATAACTGATTAAAGTATTTTTAGCCAGATCCTAATTGGGATGTCGAATTTGATGTTCCTTTTGATGGCGTAGAAGGCCTTTCTTGCTTTATCTCTCAGATCGTTCACAGCTTTGTGGAAGTTACCTGTGGTGCTGATGTTTAGGCCGAGGTAGGTATAGTTTTTTGTGTGCTCTAGGGCAACAGTGTCTAGATGGAATTTGTATTTGTGGTTCTGGCAACTGGACCTTTTTTGGAACACCTTTATTTATCATTATACAGTGCCTTTGGAAAGTATTCAGACCCCTTGACTTTTTCCACATTTTGTTACAGCCTTATTCTAAAATTGATTAAATTCATTTTTTTCCTCATCAATCTACACACAATATCCCATAATGACAAAGTGAAAACAGGTTTTTAAAAGGAAAGAAAATACCTTATTTACATAAGTATTCAGACCCTTTGCCATGAGACTCAAAATTGAGCTCAGGTGCATCCTGTTTCCATTATTCATCCTTGAGATGTTTCTACAACTTGATTGGAGTCCACCTGTGTTAAATTAAATTGATTGGACATGATTTGGAAAGGCACACACCTGTCTATATAAGGTCACACAGTTGACAGTGCATGTCAGAGCAAAAACCAAGCCATGAAGGAAGGAATTGTCCGTAGAGCTCAGAGACAGGATTGTGTCAAGGCACAGATCTGGGGTAGGGTACAAAAAAATGTCTGCAGCATTGAAGGTCCCCAAGAACACAATGGCCTCCATCATTCTTAAATGCATGAAGAATGAGACTACCAAGACTCTTCCTAGAGCTTGCCACCCGGCCAAACTGAGCAATCGGTGGAGAAGGGCCTTGGTCAGTGATAGATTAATTTGTATTTTAAGAATAATGACTAAAGGATTTCACTCCAAATAGAGTATAAATGTGTGAACGGTGTTAGAGTTATAATGTAGTGTCAACCCACTAACAGAGGGGGAGGAGTTAGAAACTGCTGAGAAAGCATTCCAGGGTGAAGGGGACTGAGAAGCTGTTTAAAGGTGGGCGGAGCAAAGTGCCTTTGTGTGTCAAGGGATATAAAAGCTGTATGTATGTTTTTTGGCGCCAGAGCTCTCCATGATTAAAACATACAGATCATTCTTGCTGGTTGCGGACCTTCGTTTAATTCATGATTAAACCAGAGCCTTACACCCTCTGGGAATTATTCAAAGCATTAAGTTTGATTAATTAGAGATATAAATTCTCATGACAGTCATGGAGGTGACCAAGAACCCGATGGTCACTCTGACAGCTCTCTAGAGTTCCTCTGTGGAGATGGGAGAACCATCCAGAAGGATAACCATCTCTGCAGCACTCCACCGATCAGGCCTTTATGGTAGTGGCCTGACTAGTCTCCCAGTCCCTACCACTGAAAAACATCCCCACAGCATGATGCTGCCACCACCATGCTTCACCGTCGAGGCAAATATGAACGGAGCAAAGTACAGAGAGATCCTTGATGAAAACCTGCTCCAGAGCGCTCAGGACCTCAGACTGGGGCGAAGGTTCACCTTCCACACCTTCCAACAGGACTACGACCCTAAGCACACAGCCAAGACAATGCAGGAGTGGCTTCGGGACAAGTCTCTGAATGTCCTTGAGTGGCCCAGCCAGAGCCCGGACTTGAACCCGATCTAACATATCTGGAAAGACCTGAAAATAGCTGTGCAGCAACACTCCCCATCCAATCTGACAGAGCTTGAGAGGATCTGCAGAGAAGAATGGGAGAAACTCCTCAAATACAGGTGTGCCAAGCTTGTAGCATCATACCCAAGAAGACTTGATACTGTAATCGCTGCCAAAGGTGCTTCAACAAAGTACTGAGTGAAGGGTCTCAATACTTATGTAAATGAGATATTTTTGTTTTATTTTTATAAAACAGCAAACATTTCTAAAAACCTGTTTATGCTTTGTCATTATGGGGTATTGTGTGTAGATTGATGAGGGATTTTTGTTTTCATCATTGTTACGGATACAGGTATCCTGTGTCTTTTTGTGTTTTTCCTCTCCTTCTGCCCTAATCACAGGTGTCCTGTATGTTCCTGATTGGTGGTCATTGGGGTGTCTGCTGATTGCTGAGGTGGACCAATCAGTGGACATTCCTCTGCATTGCACCACTTGTTTCTGGTTTTTCAATCACACATCCCATTGTTTAAAAACCAGTTAGTTGTGTTTGTAGAGAGAGACTATTTTCCGTATGTGAGTATGGATACTGTGGTGTCCTGTTTTTTGTGTACTCACTCATTTGCTGGTTACTCTGTTTGGTAACTTTGTTGTGTGTTTCTGGGGGAAGGGGAATTTAAGCAAGTTGCCCTTGGGCATACATTACCCGTAGGAAGAAAACTGTCTAAAAACACTAGTTAGACCTGAGCGGACCACCCACTGTAATTTTTGTATGATTAGCAGTAGCTTAGCGGTTCTTGAGGCAGGCAAGATCAGTTAAATTTTTTTTTACACTATTGTTTCATTTCTTGGGTCCTTCTCAGCCCTTTTTCCCAAACCTTTACCGTGTGTTCAAAAATAAACATTTTATGTTTGACGGTAGTTTATGGTTGTCATGTAGTTTTTTTTCTCACTGTTCCATGTCACGATTCTAATTTGCATGGATTATGTTACGGGTCTCTTGTCCATCCACCCTAGACGTTTAAAGCCACGGGGTTCGTAACAATCATTTTTAGAATAAGGCTGTAACGCAACAAAATGTGGAAAAAGTCAAGGGGTCTGAATACTTTCCAAAGGCACTGTAAATCTCTCCATTGTCTGACTGGAATAATCATCTAGCTTTACTGTTAATACCCATATCCTGTAGAGCTACAGATGGTGTAGAAACCTGTAGCCGGAGCCCTGAATCATCAGGGGATAACTTTAATTAGACCTCCTAAGTGTCATGTTGCCCCTCTTTGTTAAGTGGTCTACTGGTGGAGTAGGGACCAGCTGTGACTCTTCCCCGCAGCGCCCCCGCAGCTCCACACGCCTCAGCGATCGGCACTCCACAACAGAACCGTGTTCCCATGGTGGTGGGGCACTGCGCTCCGAGGAGGAGGAGGAAGAGGAGGAGGATGCGGCTGCTGTACAGTTCCACATGAAGGGCATTGAAATGGCACAATAGCCTTGTTAAACCAGACTGAATTCTGTGCTCACGAAGCACAGCGTTCAGTTTGGCTTAACCAGGGTACAATGGACACCCATTGTTTTCTATGAAGTCGAAATGTTGTATATATTTATGGTGCAGGATTAAAAGCACAGGGGAGCAGCAATATTCAATGTAGAGGCCTTTGATTAATTTTTCTCCAAGTAGGCTATTGTCCAGCACTGATTATCTAAAGTTTGGGACCTTTGTTTTCTTTATTGCCCATCTCAGGACCAAGGCTGCAGCTATAGGGCTCAGGGCTGGGCGCTAGGCTATTCTGCTCACTTTTCTCTGACGGATGGAGGCTTCCTCAGCCCAGCGGGATCAGTTTATTAATCTGCTATAAGCATTACTCAGGTTTACAGTTTGTTGGAGAGCTGCCCAGTGCCCTTGGATTCAACAAATCAACTCAATTTTAACGATACCTAAGATGCATGGACACCTGACTCTCACAGACCAGTGTCCATGTATCTCACTTAGCTCCAACACTTCAGTCGGAGCCAAAGACTTAATCTGGTCGGTTGTTCTGTCACTGTTTATGGGCCTGTGGTGGCCAGAAATGGGCCTTCTCTAGGCCCAGATAGATAAAGTATTTGTATTTCTTTCAAATTCTTTAGCAGCGCTTGATTGAGCTTGCCTGAGTGGCACAATGGAACTAATGGTATTATCCGCAGCCCATCTGACAGACTGGTCTGTTGTGGTGGTCCTCCCTTCGCAGTGCTACAGGGGCAGGCAGGACCTGAGGGCTGAGTCTCTGAGAAGAGAGGAGTGCAGCTGCACCATCAGGCGTAGTAATGAGATTACTTTTGTTGGTCCTCATTAGACAGCCAGTGTTCTGAGGGGCCCTCCAAGGGCCAATGCCAACACACACACACACACTAGAGAACCACTGTTCTAAGGGGCCTCCAGAGCCTCATTGCCAGCAGCCTGCTCCAAGACTCCTAGACCCAGGCCATCCTCTTCTTGCTGGTCCCCCAGTGGAGCAGTTTGCCCCGTTCAGACACCCACACACCCTGCCTGGGGCGCTGTGCCTCTGATTAGGGACCTGGGCTGGCCTGCTGAGGCAGCAGGGTTGGAGAAGTTACTCTCTTTTTTTGCTGCAAATTTTCTATTTCTCTTCTGTTTTTCTCTCTCTCTCTTCTGTCCTTTTACATTGTATCGTTCACAGCATCTCTTGGGAGTGGAGCTCAGAGTCTGATCTAGTGGTAGTGGTGCCCACTCTGAACTACATCCAGGCTCTGTCGTAACTGGCCGCGACCGGGAGACCCATGGGGCGGCGCACAATTGGCCCAGTGTCGTCCAGGGTAGGGGAGGGAATGGCCGGCAGTGGTGTAGCTCAGTTGGTAGAGCATGGCGTTTGTAACGCCAGGGTTGTGGGTTCGATTCCCACGGGGGGCCAGTATAAAAAATAATGTATGCACTCACTAAACTGTAAGTCGCTCTGGATAAGAGCGTCTGCTAAATGACGTAAATGTAAAAATGTAAATGTACACATGGCCCCTTGTGACAGGGTTTCAAACCCTGGGCCTGCCAAACCACTATCTGTACTCCCCCATGTCTGTCTCCCGCCTCTAATTTCAACCTGTCTGTCAATAAAATAAAGAACAAAAAGGAGAGTGAAAAAAAGCTCAGCACCTTCAGTACATTTTGAGTTTTCTTTCCTGAGACGACCGGCCCCGAAGACCCCTAGAATAACATGAGTCTAAACTCCTTCACTCTCACTCTGTTAGTCAGAAAGCAAACAAACCCCCAGGCCTACAGATAGTAATGTTCTCCTCAGTGAGCTAGCAATCAAAACCTCCACTTATCGACCTCTGCTTTGCTGAAATGCACGGCCTATTTCCCTGCCCATATCTGTAATCTTTTTTCATTAGACTGAATTGCTTTTTGATGAGGAGATGCAATTATATCATATGGAGAAGTCTTCCCATGTGAAATATCTGATGAAAGGTAAATGAGATGAGCGGAAGGAAGCAATCATAATGAATAAATCATTTCATGCAATAATTGAAAAAGATTAAGGTTATTTGGAGAACCTCTTCACATGCAGTAATATGGGATGGATGTACAGGTGAGTCCATGCGTTCATTAACTCTGCCAATTCCTGTTAGATGAGTATCCATATACTGAGTATCCATATACTACATATACTGAGTATCCATATACTGAGTATCCATATACTCGCCAATTAATATGACTCATTTACTCTCTTTTTGTTCAGAGGAATAATGGAAATGATATCCCACAAGGCACAGCTCAACGTCTAGTTTTGATTTACATTAGGTTGAGTTGTCAACAAATGTGAATTCAATGTGAAAAATCAAAATGGACCATTTCATTGGATTTAGGTTAAAAGTTTGGAAAAAATACGAAATTCCCTTACGTTGATGAATTTTTGAAAATCCAATCAGCTTCCCACGTTGATTCAACGTCATCACATTTAATGAATTAGTTGAAATGATGTGGAAACAATGTTGATTAGACCAGTTTTTACACTTTGGGATGTTTCAGAGGAAATATATGGCTAATTTCTTCTGTTTATACACTGAACAAAAATATAAATGCATCATGCAACAATTAGAGTTACAGTTCATATAAGGAAATCAGTCAATTGAAATGAATTAATTTGGCCCTAATTTATGGATTTCACATGACTGGGAATACAGATACGCATCTGTTGGTCACAGACACTTTTTTTTTTAAAGGTAGCGGCGTGGATTATAAAAACATTCAGTATGTGGTGTGACCACCATTTGCCTCATACAGCGCGACACATCTCCTTCGCATAGAGTTGATCAGGCTGTAGATTGTGTCCTGTGGAATGTTGTCCCACTCCTCTTCAATGGCTGTGCGAAGTTGCTGGATGTTGCCGGGAACTGGAACACACTGTTTTACACGTCAATCCAGAGCATCCCAAACATGCTCAATGGGTGACATGTCTTACTTACTTACTTACTTACTTTATTGTCCCCATGGGGAAATTTTGTTGCAATGTCATGTACACATGTCTGGTGACTATGCAGGCGTTTGAAGAACTGCAACATTTTCAGCTTCCAGGAATTGTGTACAGATCCTTGCGACGTTGGGCCATGCATTATCATGCTGAAACATGAGGTGATGGCGGTGGATGAATGGCACGACAATGGGCCTCAGGATCTCTTCACAGTATCTCTGTGCATTCAAATTGCCATCGATAAAATGCAATTATGTTCATTGTCCTTAGCTTATGTCTGCCCATACCATAACCCTCACTACATATTTGTCACCAAACCCACTGGCTGCAGGTCATCTATAAATCTCTGCTAGGCAAATTCCCGCCTTATCTTAGCTCATTGGTCACCATAGCAACACCCACCCGTAGTATGCGCTCCAGCAGGTATATCTCACTGGTCATCCCCAAAGCCAACACCTCCTTTGGCCGCCATTCCTTCCAGTTCTCTGCTGCTAATGACTGGAACGAACTGCAAAAATCTCTGACGCTAGAGACTCTTATCTCCCTCACTAACTTTAAGCATCAGTTGTCAGAGCAGCTTACCGATCACTGCACCTGTACACAACCCATCTGTAATTAGCCCACCCAACTACCTCATCCCCATATTGTTATTTATTTTGCTGATTTGCAATCCAGTATCTCTATTTGCACATCATCTTCTGCACATCTATCACTCCAGTGTTAATACTAAATTGTAATTATTTTGCACTATGGCCTATTTATTGCCTTACCTCCATAACTTACTACATTTGCACACACTGTATATAGATTTTCTATTGTGTTATTGACTGTAGGTTTTGTTTATCCCATGTGTAACTCTGCGTTGTTGTTGTTTTTTATCATACTGCTTTGCTTCATCTTGGCCAGGTCGCAGTTGTAAATGAGAACTTGTTCTCAACTGGCTTAACTGGTTAAATAAAGGTAAAATAAATAATCAAAACTAAAAACACAGCCATCATGGGAAACTCTGTTCACAACGTTGACATCAGCAAACCGCTTGCCCACACTACGCCATACACGCTGTCTGCCATCTGCCCGGTACTGTTCAAACTGCTATTCATCCGTGAAGAGGTTGTGGGTAGAGGAAGTTCAGGAGTAAAAACAAACAAAATACAATTATTGTAAAATTGACTGTGTCCATAAAATGTACAGTTGAAGACAGAAGTTTACATACACTTAGGTTGGAGTCATTAAAACTCATTTTTTCAACCACTCCACAAATTTCATGTTAACAAACGAATGTTTTGCCAAGTTGGTTAGGACATCTACTTTGTGCATGACACAAGACATTTTTCTAACAATTGTTTACAAACAGATTATTTCACATATAATTCACTGTATCACAATTCCTGTGGGTCAGAAGTTTACATACACTAAGTTGACTGTGCCTTTAAACAGCTTGGAAAATTCCAGAAAATGATGTCATGGCTTTAGAAGCTTCTGATAGACTAATTGACATCATTTTAGTCAATTGGACGTGTACCTGTGGATGTATTTCAAGGCCTACCTTCAAACTCAGTGCCTCTTTGCTTGACATCATGGCAAAATCAAAAGAAATCAGCCAAGACCTCAGAAAGAAAATTGTAGACCTCCACAAGTCTGGTTCATCCTTGGGAGCAATTTCCAAATGCCTGAAGGTACCACGTTCATCTGTACAAACAATAGTACGCAAGTATAAACACCATGGGACCACGCAGCCTTCATACCGCTCAGGAAGGAGACACGTTCTGTCTCCTAGAGATGAACGTACTTTGGTGCGAAAAGTGCAAATCAATCCCAGAACAACAGCAAATGACCTTGTGAAGATGTTGGAGGAAACATGTACAAAAGTATCTGTATCCACAGTAAAACGAGTCCTACATCGACATAACCTGAAAGGCCGCTCAGCAAGGAAGAAGCCACTGCTCCAAAACCGCCATAAAAAACCCAGACTACGGTTTGCAACTGCAAATGGGGACAAAGATCGTACTTTTTGGAGAAATGTCCTCTGTTCTGATGAAACAAAAATAAAACTGTTTGGCCATAATGACCATCGTTATGTTTGGAGGAAAAAGGGGGTGCCTTGCAAGCCAAAGAACACCATCCCAACCGTGAAGCACGGGGTGGCAGCATCATGCTGTGGGGGTGCTTTT
Source organism: Coregonus lavaretus (assembly GCF_964263955.1). Lineage (NCBI taxonomy): Eukaryota > Metazoa > Chordata > Actinopteri > Salmoniformes > Salmonidae > Coregonus > Coregonus lavaretus. Next base: position 16,452,218 of record NC_139990.1, read on the forward strand.
CTGCAGGAGGGACTGGTGCACTTCACAAAATAGAAGGCATCATGAAGAAGGAAAATTATGTGCAACATCTCAAGACATCAGTCAGGAAGTTAAAGCTTGGTCGCAAATGGGTCTTCCAAATGGACAATGACCCCAAGCATCCAAGTCGTGGCAAAATGGCTTAAGGACAACAAAGTCAAGGTATTGGAGTGGCCATCACAAAGCCCTGACCTCTATCCTATAGAAAATGTGTGGGCAGAACTGAAAAAGCATGTGCAAGCAAGGAGGCTTAAAAACCTGACTCAGTTTCACCAGCTCTGTCAGGAGGAATGGGCCAAAATTCACCCAACTTATTGTGGGAAGCTTGTGGAAGGCTACCCGAAACGTTTGACCCAAGTTAAACAATTTAAAGGCAATGCTACCAAATACTATTTGAGTGTATGTAAACTTCTGACCCACTGGGAATGTGATGAAAGAAATAAAAGCTGAAATAAATCATTCTCTCTACTATTATTCTGACATTTCACATTCTTAAAATAAAGTGGTGATCCTAACTGACCTAAGACAGGGAATTTTTACTAGGATTAAATGTCAGGAATTGTGAAAAACTGAGTCTAAATGTATTTGGCTAAGGTATATGTAAACTTCTGACTTCAACTGTATTTATACATACAGTGAGGGAAAAAAGTATTTGATCCCCTGCTGATTTTGTACGTTTGCCCACTGACAAAGAAATGATCAGTCTATAATTTTAATGGTCGGTTTATTTCAACAGTGAGAGACAGAATAACAACAAAAACATCCAGAAAAACGCAGGTCAAAAATGTTATCAATTGATTTGCATTTTAATGAGGGAAATAAGTATTTGACCCCTCTGCAAAACATGACTTAGTACTTGGTGGCAAAACCCTTGTTGGCAATCACAGAGGTCAGACGTTTCTTGTAGTTGGCCACCAGCTTTGCATACATCTCAGGAGGGATTTTGTTCCACTCCTCTTTGCAGATCTTCTCCAAGTCATTAAGGTTTCGAGGCTGACGTTTGGCAACTCGAACCTTCAGCTCCCTCCACAGATTCTTTATGGGATTAAGGTCTGGAGACTGGCTAGGCCACTCCAGGACCTTAATGTGCTTCTTCTTGAGCCACTCCTTTGTTGCCTTGGCTGTGTGTTTTGGGTCATTATCATGCTGGAATATCCATCCACGACCCATTTTCAATGCCCTGGCTGAGGGAAGGAGGTTCTCACCCAAGATTTGACGGTACATGGCCCCGTCCATCATCCCTTTGATGCGGTGAAGTTGTCCTGTCCCCTTAGCAGAAGAACACCCCCAAAGCATCATGTTTCCACCTCCATGTTTGACAGTGGGGATGGTGTTCTTGGGGTCATAGGCAGCATTCCTCCAACTCCAAGCACGGCGAGTTGAGTTGATGCCAAACAGCTCGATTTTGGTCTCATCTGACCACAACACTTTCACCCAGTTCTCCTCTGAATCATTCAGATGTTCATTGGCGAACTTCAGACGGGCATGTATATGTGCTTTCTTGAGCAGGGGGACCTTGCGGGCGCTGCAGGATTTCAGTCCTTCACGGCGTAGTGTGTTACCAATTGTTTTCTTGGTGACTATGGTCCCAGCTGCCTTGAGATCATTGACAAGATCCTCCCGTGTAGTTCTGGGCTGATTCCTCACCGTTCTCATGATCATTCTAACTCCACGAGGTGAGATCTTGCATGGAGCCGCAGGCCGAGGGAGATTGACAGTTATTTTGTGTTTCTTCCATTTGCGAATAATCACACCAACTGTTGTCACCTTCTCACCAAGCTGCTTGGCGATGGTCTTGTAGCACTTTCCAGCCTTGTGTAGGTCTACAATCTTGTCCCTGACATCCTTGGAGAGCTCTTTGGTCTTGGCCATGGTGGAGAGTTTGGAATCTGATTGATTGATTGCTTCTGTGGACAGGTGTCTTTTATACAGGTAACAAACTGAGATTAGGAGCACTCCCTTTAAGAGTGTGCTCCTAATCTCAGCTCGTTACCTGTATAAAAGACACCTGGGAGTCAGAAATCTTTCTGATTGAGAGGGGGTCAAATACCTATTTCCCTCATTAAAATGCAAATCAATTTATAACATTTTTGGCATGTGTTTTTTTGGATTTTTTTGTTGTTATTCTGTCTCTCACTGTTCAAATAAACCTACCATTAAAATTATAGACTGATAATTTCTTTGTCAGTGGGCAAACATCAGCAGGGGATCAAATACTTTTTTCCCTCACTGTATATTTGCAAGAAAAAAACTGTGGGGGATTGGAATTGATGCAGACAATTACATTGATGGAAGTTACAATCTATCTGCAATATTAAAGCTGATTTACCCCCTAAAACAAATATTTTAAATAATAACTAAAACAAAAACAAAACAAAAATGTTATGTTATGTTGTCTTTTTTAAATGTATTTTACCTCAGACGATCTGGTTGTAAGGTTGCTAGCTAGCACTCCTAGCAGCTTATGCTGCTTGTGAAGTTGCTAGATAGCAAATTAGCATAAACTAGCACTAACCAGGTTTGAAACGGTAGGTTACAGTAATAGCGCCATCTTGTGGCTTGGGTACTTGTTGTGCTGTGGCTCTATGACATTGAGAGCAACAGCACAGACCATCCATCAAATACATTTATGATTTAAAAGAATGTATAAATACTATGTGATTGAGATCCAGGTTCTAGTTCTGCCCCTACAGATGGAGATGGGGTGCATCTCAATAGACTAAAGTGGCTTCTTCTCCTTGCATTCTCTCCAGATGCTGTCTGTCCTGTCAGGAGTGAAAGGGAAGGCGAGGGAGAGGTTTTATACACAACACATTCCCCATCAGGACCAGTAGGGGACGCTGATGTTTCATCATGGAATATCTGGCTGAAATATAGCATGGGAGTGCTAGTAGAGGATGGAAAAGTCATACAGATTTCTTTCCAGCTTGAAAAATCGGGTGAAACTGTCAAACAAATCGTTTTACTCTTTAGCATTTCTTTGAGGAATGTAAAGAAAGAATCCTACACGATGGAATATTCTAATAAATCAAGACAATGATTTTCATGCCCTATGGTGTGGTTTGGTTTGTGAGGTATACTATTATAATAATATGCCATTTAGCAGACGCTTTTATCCAAAGCTACTTAGTCATGTGTGCATACATTTGTACATATGGGTGGACCCGGGGATCGAACCCACTACCCTGGCATTACAAGCGCCATGCTCTACCAATTGAGCTACAGAGGACCACTCCTTCAGAAGTCTCTCACTATAGTAGTATCTGTTTTCCCCATTGTTTCCCATCTTTTGTAAAGATGCTTTTAATGTATGACTTCAATGTCTGTTTTTAATTAGCTATCTTTTTTTAAATGTCTCTTTGTTTTTGTTTCTTTGTTAGTACTTTTATTTTATAATGTGAAGAACTGTGTTACTTATATTGAAAAGCGCTGTGCAAATAAAGTTATTATTATTATTGTTATTATTATTTTTGCAATCCTCTCAAACAGACATATGGTAAATTATTGAATCTTCATGAATCAGGAAAGTTTTCTCTGCTCAGGGGATCAAACTGAATTATCGACATGGACCCATTCCAAGTTCCAAGCCAGTTGTCATGCCACAGACCCTATATCATCATTCATATGCTTCTCTTTCTACCCTTTTGGATAGGATGTGGTTAAATTAAAATATGCCCGACTTGACACTGGAGCAACATGCATTTTGATAGTATATGAATGCTTTGTCCAGTATGGCTCAGTTTGTAGAGCATGGCGCTTGCAATGCCAATTTATCCACTCACTGCTGTAAGTCGCTCTGGATAAGAGCGTCTGCTAAATGACTAAAATATAAAATACTTTGTAATTTCTGGGCAGCAGGAAAGCTGGCTGACTGACTGCTTTTTCCTCAGCTGGCTAACACAACATATTTTTGAGTCCATGTGAGTTGACAGTTGACATGGAGAGGCATGACAGGGATGGACCAAGGGTAAGCTGTAGGCCATTTTCTACCATTGTGTCTTGTCTAGAACCGGTTCTGACCATTCCTGCCCTCCCCTGGCCCCTCATGTTGTCACGAATTCCGCCGAGACTGCTCCTCCTCCTTGTTCGGGCAGGCTTCGGCGTTCGTCGTCCCCGGAGTACTAGCTGCTACCGTTTGATGTTCTCTATGTTTGTTTGGTTTTGTCTGTTTTGTGCACCTGTGTCTTATCACTTATTGATTATGTCACCTATAAGTTTCCTTTGGTTTTGTTTGTAGTTGTGTGTTGTTGTCCGCCTGTCCGTTGGGGTTTTGCTCTGGTGTATTTAAGTGTATTGACGCACTGTTTGCGCATTGCTTATATTTCGTGTTTTACGCACTGTTTGCGTATCGCTCGCCTCCATTGCTTGAGGCCGGTTCTTTTGTATTGTCATATTTCTGACTAGTAAAGTCTGTTGGACTAAGCTTCTGTGTCCTGCGCCTGACTCCAACACCACATCCACTTCAAACACTGACACATGTCTGTCTCTTTTAGCAGCAAAAGTTTGGAAATTAGTTAAATAAGCCAAGTCCTGGACTTAAATGCTATTTCAATGCAATTCTGTTTAAAAGTATTTAATCATGCAGGTTCAGAGTAGCTGCGTCAGCTCACTGAGAAATGATGACGCACTGGTTTGGTGATTGGTGCCCATATAGTATATCTCACACACCACTGGGCAATGTGACACTCTCTTCCTCCTTCCTGCCTGTCTGGTCCTTCAAGGCAGTAAGTCTGTGAACTCTGTGATTGAGGAACTCTGAGGATCGGACACAATGGCCATGCTGTGCTCTCTCGCTCTCTCGCTCTCTCACTCTCTCGCTCTTTTGTCTTGTATTGAATTGTTGACAGCCTTTAGACGCCATGTTTATATTGCAGAAGGCGATGCATTTGGTTATGTTGTGCAATGGAAGTTGTTTTCTGTTGGTGGTGAGCAAACTTGTCCAACAAAAATATAGGATATATTTGTTGTCATAAGGGGGAAGGTGTTACAGGTTTTGGATTTTCCATTTATGTTTTGAGGTTGGACTTTAGCACATAGAGCTCGTTAGCGCATAGGGTGCACCGATTGGTGTCACCTCGTTAGTCAGTATGTGTTACACCTGTGCTGGTTGCCGTCTCGTTAGTGGGAAGGTGTTTCACCTGTGCTGGCCCAGGTGCTATTTAAGAGTGGCTGGCCCAGTGCTACTGTTGTCTTGATAGATGCGGAGGGTTAACACCGTTAGTTGGCGCTCCCTATTTTCAGTTCTAGACAAACAACGCTTTATCTGATTTAGTTTTGTTCTGTCTTTTTGGTTTGTTTCCTGTCTTTAAGTTTAGTGTGGGTTTTTCTTTAGTTTGCCTCTTTATGGGCAAATTTAGTGGGTGCTCATGGTGGGTGTCTTTTTAGGTTCCAGTTGTTGTTGCTAGTCAACTTTCAGTGGACACCCCCATGAGTGTCTTTCAGAACCCCTCCTAAAACCCCACCTGTTTCATTTTGGTTGTTAGTCAGTGACTGTTAGTTCCCCCTTCTGTTTGAGTGACATTTTTGGTTTTCTTGCTTGGGAACGTGATAAGTGTCACGATCGTCGTTAAGAGAGGAGGACCAAGGCACAGCGTGATGAACGAACATGTTTATTTATCATTAGCGATAAACACGGACAGTAAACAAAAACAACAAACGACTCGTAACGTCCTAGGTAACATAGACCAACACGGAACAAGAACCCACAAACACAAAGGGAAAAACAGACAGTTTAAATATGGCTCCCAATCAGAGACAACCAGCCACAGCTGACACTCGTTGCCTCTGATTGGGAGTCACTCAGGCCAACATAGAAATAAACAAACTAGAAAGAACACACCCTGGCTCAACATATAGAGTCCCAGAGCCAGGGTGTTACAGTACCCCCCCCTAAAGGCGCGGACTGCGACCGCGCCTCAACTAGAGCAAAACAGGGGAGGGCTGGGTGGGCATTCCTCCTCGGCGGCGGTTCTGGCTCCGGCCTTGCCCACCACCCTCCAATAAACCCCCCATAGCGCCCCTGGTCCGGTCTGGCCCCGCTGGCTGGAGCCGAACTGGACGTAGCAGGAGCGGTTAGCTTCAGCTCCGTAGTGGAGCAGTTGACCGGTACCTTACCAGGCACCGGTGACCCAGGCACGGGTTGTGCTGGACTGACGACGCGCACCCCTGGCTTGGTGCGTGGAGCCGGAACGGGCCGGACCGGGCTGACGACTCGCACCCCTGGCTTGGTGCGTGGAGTAGGAACGGGCCGAACCGGGCTGACGACTCGCACCCCTGGCTTGGTGCGTGGAGTAGGAACGGGCCGGACCGGGCTGACGATGCGCACCCCTGGCTTGGTGCGTGGAGTAGGAACGGGCCGGACCGGGCTGACGATGCGCACCCCTGGCTTGGTGCGTGGAGTAGGAACAGGCCGGACCGGGCTGGCGACGCACACCGTAGGCTTGGTGCGAGGAGCAGGGACAGGCCGGACCGGGCTGGCGACGCACACCGTAGGCTTGGTGCGTGGAGAAGGGACAGGCCGGACCGGGCTGGCGACGCACACCGTAGGCTTGGTGCGTGGAGCAGGGACAGGCCGGACCGGGCTGGCGACGCACACCGTAGGCTTGGTGCGAGGAGCCGGGACAGGCCGGACCGGGCTGGCGACGCACACCGTAGGCTTGGTGCGAGGAGCCGGGACAGGCCGGACCGGGCTGGCGACGCACACCGTAGGCTTGGTGCGAGGAGCAGGGACAGGCCGGACCGGGCTGGCGACGCACACCATAGGCTTGGTGCGAGGAGCAGGGACAGGCTGGACCGGGCTGGCGACGCACACCGTAGGCCTGGTGCGTGGAGCAGGGACAGGCCGGACCGGGCTGGCGACGCACACCGTAGGCTTGGTGCGTGGAGCAGGGACAGGCCGGGCCGGGCTGTGGAGAAGGATAGGAGACCTGGAGTGAAGAGCTGCCACAACCCGTCCTGGCTGAATGCCTACCTTCACACACTCTGTGTGAGGCATCAGCACAGGACGTACAGGGCTGTGTACCCGTACTGGCATAACAGCACGTGACACTGGCGCAGGATATCCGGGACCAAGGAGAGGCACTGGAGGCCACGAGCGCTGAGCCGGCACACTCCGTCCTGGCTGCATGCCCACCTTCGCACAACACGTGCGGGGTGCTCGCACAGGACGTACCGGACTATGCCGGACCACTCGTGGCACAGTACGCAGCTCAGCATACCCCGGAACCTGACCAGTCTCATGCTGCCATGCCTGAGTACGGGGAGTTGGCTCTGCTCTCCATCCAGGCTCCGCCAACCTGCCTTCTGGCCCCCCAAACCTGGTGGCCTCCTCTCCAAATCGCCCTGTGGCAGCCTCCTGCTGCCCAGCCGCCCATGCCGTGTGCCCCCACCCAAAAAATTTTTTGGGGTTGCCTCTCGTCCGTCCGACGATGACACTGCTGACGCCGCTGCTCCTCTCTCGCCAGGGCCTTAATCCTAGCCCATGGCCCTTTGCCCCCGAGCATGTCCTCCCAGGACCACAATTTGCCCACCTGGGCCATCGCCAACCTCTCCATCTCCTTCCCCGGCGCTTCCTCCCATGTCCAGTCTGCCTGCTCCTGGACACGCTGCTTGGTCCTTGTATGGTGGGTTCTTCTGTCACGATCGTCGTTAAGAGAGGAGGACCAAGGCGCAGCGTGATGAACGAACATGTTTATTTATCATTAGCGATAAACACGGACAGTAAACAAAAACAACAAACGACTCGTAACGTCCTAGGTAACATAGACCAACACGGAACAAGAACCCACAAACACAAAGGGAAAAACAGACAGTTTAAATATGGCTCCCAATCAGAGACAACCAGCCACAGCTGACACTCGTTGCCTCTGATTGGGAGTCACTCAGGCAAACATAGAAATAAACAAACTAGAAAGAACACACCCTGGCTCAACATATAGAGTCCCAGAGCCAGGGTGTTACAATAAGAGTCACTGACTCAAAGCCACGAGGGTAGAACATATTTCAAACATTGCTTGTTAGGGGGAGATAGTTGCATAAATGTTTGCTATTTTTACACTATTTCACTATAAATTGTTTGGAGTGTTAACAGTGGAAGTGAACAGTCATTTGAGTTTCCAACATGAGAGAAGCCACAGCTGTTCACGGTCTCCTACCCAATTCTCACTGTTCAACTTCTAATAGAGTTTGATCAGGTTGTTTGAGACACAGGCACACTGGTCAATACTGGGCCTTTTGTGAATCAACCAATACAGTACTACTGGAAAATGCCATCCAGTGTATGTGGGATCAATGTGATGGCACTGTCAGAGGTGGCGATAAATACTTAAGTACTCTCATTTGGAACACTATTGAGTCACTCCATCTGGCCTTACCCTGTTACCCACTAACTCAAAACAGAAAGAGAAAGTGTGTCTATGTTCATTGAAGACTAGACTTAAAAAAGTGAGTATGGTGTGTGTGACTTCTTCCCTGTCTTTATGCCCCTCTACATCTCTCTAATGGTAGAGGACTTCCTCATCTAAGTGCTTCCAGATGTGTCTTGTTACTTAGTGCAGTGAGTGATTTAGACAGGATAAGACACACACAAACATTCACAAAACCCTTTAGTCAGCTATATTAGTCTGAGGGAGATGGTTGAACTATCATGTGTCCGTTGGTGTCCAGACACACACAGATGTGGTCACTGGAAAGTGTGTATCCCCAACCACCTCACATACACTGCAATGAATTATACCAAATCACGTCTCCTCTCATTCCCCCTAATGTCATTCTCCCTCCCCTCCTCTGCTTCAATGAATTTAAAACCGATAAGTGGTTGGTTTTCCTGTCACTTTTTTCCTTTCCTGGTAAATATTCAACAGCAGCCTCAGTCGGACAGTTTGCAGATGGAAGTAATGATGCTTGGAGACCGTGTGTGTTGTGGATTTGAGTTGGAGGAGTCATTTACATTATGGCAGGTAGCACTCCAAAAAGAGGGGTAGGCCTATGTGAAGTGAATGTGCAGTGATGAGCACACAGTGAGTGATTCTCATCTTAGATAAATAGATTTGTTAAAGTGATCCATATAAAGAGAGATTAATGTTTTATAAAAAGAGACACAAGATACAGATTCTCCCTAGTCTGATATGTTCTAGCCCCCCAACCCTCCCCAATACGTTGTCTCAATCTGTGTGTCAGGTTTTCTGTGGTGTAATTTGCCTTTACAACCTGAACCTGCAGCTTTACGGTGTGCTGCTCAGGGGGTCCCGACTGGCACAGCTCTCGACACCCCCTCTCACCTCACACACACCGCTCCCAATGCCCTCTCTCACCCCACAAACACATGGCTCCTGAAGCTGTGTGGGGTCTGCCAGCATGGGGTCCCTGGAGCACAGGACAGCATGTAGTTAATGAAGGTGTAATAGAGGTGGTCCAGGTTGGGGTCTGTTCCAGTTGGTTACAGAGGCTAGGTAAATGCTGTTAATATCAATTTTTTCAATTTCAGGGCATTATTGGCATGGGAAACATATGTTAACATTGCCAAAGCAAGTGAAGTAGATAGTAAACAAAAGTGAAATAAACAATAAATATTAACAGTAAACATTACACTCAGAAGTTTCAAAAGAATAAAGACATTTCAAATGTCATATTATGTATATATACAGTGTTGTAACAATGTGCAAATAGGAAACAAGTACAAATGGGAAAATAAATAAACATAAATATGGGTTGTATTTACAATGGTGTTTGTTCTTCACTGGTTGCCCTTTTCTTGTGGCAACAGGTCACAAATCTTGCAGCTGTGATGGCACACTGTGGTTTTTCACAAAGGCGATGCATTGTATGCTGAACTTGGCCTTCGTAAAGATCTTTGATATTTTCTCTTTTGGGGCCATATTCTGACTTGAACATCAACTCCAAGCTTAGTCAGGCTCTGGCACTGGGTTTCAACTGTATTTTCTCACAAAGAGGTTGTTTTATCTTAGACATCACGGCTCATTGAGAACACTGCAGTCTCTAACTAAATGTTTTCCGCATTCTCTCTGTTGCACAAAGCACTGCAAGCATGAACAAGCTCCATGGTGCAGGAGTGGCAACTATCCAAGACACAGTTTTCCCAACAACTCCTCAGAGCCAGAACCAAATGGCTCCATGTGCCAGCTGGCATTCAGACCCCAGCTCTGTGGTGCTCTCGCTGGGGAATCCCACCTACCCGCTTCCCTGGCTCTGTGGGCCCGCCAGGCCTCTGCTCCTTGACTGGCAGTTCTGGGAAAACAATCTGCTTCGTCTGTTCCATGTAGTCCTCTTCTGTTAGATCAATTTACGAGAGCCAAGAGGGCTTTACCGCATTTCCACTAAAAAGGGATAATAGTGTAGTGTACTTAAACATACAGATCAAAGAAGAACTAGCCTTAAATGAATTAATAATCACTTTAGCTCTCTGTTTTTATCCCTTGCTTTACATTACATACTCATCTACAATCAACCAATTCAATGTATTTATTTTTACAATAACAGCTGTAGGGGGGATCAAGAGCAGATTTTGGAGCCATAATTGCCTCTCTGTCCCTGTTTTGTGTGCTGCTGCAGCAGGAACAATTACGGTAGCCTACATGTGGTTGTGTGGTGATCATTAAGAGGGTAGCTAAGTGCGTGGGATATATAGCCTGATGGTTTCTTAGAATTGACTGCAGGACAATTGAGTCACCCTGCAGTAACAGATAGAAGTGCTTCCCTGCCTGAGCCTGAGGAGTCAAGTGGTGTGGTGCCCATTACTCTACAGAGGACACATGTACAAAACAACCACATATGTTTTCATCCAGTGTATGGTGTTGTTTATGTACAATTGAAGTCGGAAGTTTACATACACCTTTGCCAAATACATTTAAACTCAGTTTTTCACAATTCCTGACATTTAATCCTAGTAAAGATTCCCTGTCTTAGGTCAGGTAGGATCACCTCTTTATTTTAAGAATGTGAAATGTCAGAAAAATAGTAGAGAGAATGATTTATTTAAGCTTTTATTCATTTCATCACATTCCCAGTGGGCCTGAAGTTTACAAACTCAATTAGTATTTGGTAGCATTGCCTTTAAATTGTTTAACTTGGGTCAAACGTTTCGGGTAGCCTTCCACAAGCTTCCCACAATAGGTTGGGTGTATTTTTTCCCATTCCTCCTGACAGAGCTAGTATAACTGAGTCAGGTTTGTAGGCCTCCTTGCTCGCACACGCTTTTTTCAGTTCTGCCCACACATTATCTATAGGATAGAGGTCAGGGCTTTGTCATGGCCACTCCAATACCTTGACTTTGTTGTCCTTAAGCCATTTTGCCACAACTTTGGAAGTATGCTTGGGGTCATTGTCCATTTGGACAAGCTTTAACTTCCTGACTGATGTCTTGAGATGTTGCTTCAATATAGCCACATAATTTTCCTTCCTCATGATGCCATCTATTTCGTGAAGTGCCCCAGCCCCTCCTGCAGCAAAGCACCCCCACAGCATGATGCTGCCACCCCCGTGCTTCACGGTTGGGATGGTGTTCTTCGGCTTGCAAGCACCACCTTTTTCCTCCAATCATAACGATGGTCATTATGGCCAAACAGTTCTATTTTTGTTTCATCAGTCCAGAGGACATTTCTTCTAAAAGTACGATCTTTGTCCCCATGTGCAGTTGCAAACCGTAGCCTGGCTTTTTTATGGCGGTTTTGGAGCAGTGGCTTCTTCCATGCTGAGCGGCCTTTCAGGTTATGTCGATATAGGACTCGTTTTACAGTGGATATAGATACTTTTGTACCTGTTTCCTCCAGCATCTTCACAAGGTCATTTGCTGTTGTTCTGGGATTGATTTGCACCTTTCGCACCAAAGTAAGTTCATCTCTAGGAGACAGAACGCGTCTCCTTCCTGAGTGGTATGACGGCTGCGTGGTCCCATGGTGTTTACTCTTGCGTACTATTGTTTGTACAGATGAACGTGGTACCTTCAAATGATGTCAATTAGCCTATCAGAAGCTTCTAAAGCCATGACATCATTTTCTGGAATTTTCCAAGCTGTTTAAAGGCACAGTCAACTTAGTGTATGTAAACTTATGACCCACTGGAATTGTGATACAGTGAATTATAAGTAAAATAATCTGTCTGTAAACAATTGTTGGAAAAATTACTTGTGTCATGCACAAAGTAGATGTCCTAACCGACTTGCCAAAACGTTAGTTTGTTAACAAGAAATGTGTGGAGTGGTTGAAAAACGAGTTTTAATGACTCCAACCAAAGTTTATGTAAACCTCAGACAGGGAATTTTTGTCTAGGATTAAATGTCAGGAATTGTGAAAAACTGAGTCTAAATGTATTTGGCTAAGGTGTATGTAAACTTCCGACTTCAACTGTAGATAGGGGTAAAGTGACTATGCATAGATAATAAACAGCGAGTAGCAGCAGTGTAAAAACAAAGGGGTGGGGGGAGTGTCAATGTAAATAGTCTGGGTGGCCATTTGATTAATTGTTCAGCAGTCTTATGGCTTGGGGTTAGAAGCTGTTAAGGAGCCTTTTGGACCTAGACTGGGCACTCCGGTACCACTTGCTGTGCGGTAGCAGAGAGAGTGACTGGAGTCTTTGACAATTATTTGGGCCTTCCTCTGACACCGCCTAGTATATAGGTCCTGGACGGCAGGATGCTTGCCCCAGTGATGTATGGGCCATACGCACTACCCTCTGTAGCGCCTTATGATCGGATGCTGAGCAATTGCCATACCAGGTGGTGATGCAACCGGTCAGGAGGCTCTCGATGATGCAGCTGTAGAACTTTTTGAGGATCTGGGGATCCATGCCAAATCTTTTCAGTCTCCTGAGGGGGAAAAGGTGTTGTCGTGCCCTCTTCACGTCTGTCTTTGTGTGTTTGGACCATGATAGTTTGTTGGTGATGTGGACACCAAGGAACTTGAAACTCTCGACACGCTCCACTACAGCCCCGTCGATGTGAATGGGGTCGTGTTCGGCCCTCCTTTTCCTGTAGTCCACGATCAGCTCCTTTGTCTTGCTTACGTTGAGGGAGAGGTTGTTGTCCTGGCACCACACTGACAGGTCTCTGACCTCCTCCCTGTAGGCTGGCTCATCGTTGTCGATGCTATTTCTAGGGGTTTAAGGTTAAGGTTAGAATTAGTGTTAGGGTTAGGAGCTAGGGTTAGGGTTAAGGTTAGGTTTTGGGGTTAAAGTTAAGGTTAAGATTTAGGGTTAGGGGTTAGGGAAAATAGGATTTTGAATGGGACTGAATTGTGTGTCCCCACAAGGTTAGTTACACAAGACTGTGTGTGTGTGCTTGCGTGCGTCTGAGGATATATGAGTTGTAGATGTGTGTACTGGGCCTTCTCAAACCCATCAACCACACCACAGGATATGTTGGCAGCATGGTCCTATAGAAGGAATACCTGCTGAGCATAGACCACCCCTGGAAGAACGTATGACAGTAGGCTACAGTTTCAATAGGCATTAAAACACACAAAGGTGTATTGTGTTGCCAAGCACTGGTTACAAAAAAGATCTAGCACATTATGTACCTCTGCTTGCTACTAATACAGATTGCCCTATTTCATGCTAATATTGGTGTGTATGGATTTTTCCACACATGGTTATATGCATTTTGAATGTTTACACCTGTCATATTATAGTGTTGTTTTGATGCCAATGCGCTGCCTACCATTTTGTGTGAATAATGTTATATTTTCGATAAAGGTGCTCTTCCTTTAGTTTCATTTGGTCTTGTCATTCATTTTGGAGAACATTTACAAGAAATTACAAGTGAAATTACAAGGTATTTAGCCTAAGCAGTCTAAAGTCGATGTTTCTGAGAATATTATGTATATTTCAGAAACATTTCCTCTATCCATACATCAACCAAAGACTCGACAGACGAGACATAAATCAAAAGGATACCGCGCTGACTTTATCATACAATATGTCCCCTTATAGATGTCAGGATCACCGCTATCCCTAACTTCAAAGGCTTCTCCAACCAGACCATCCCATGACGCATGCTTCTCTCCCCTACATCAAACGCTGTGGCTGCAGTAAATTTATGTGGCTATAAAAGACGATTTTTGGGCCAAGCCCAAACTGTTTGACATCTGTGCTCAATCTTTACCATGGCGTGTAATGGAGATCACGGAACCTTTGTTCTCTCTGATGGGAGAGAAGAGGGGAGGTAGGGGGAGTGGGGGAGCCAGGTAGGGGGCCTCACGTACCATGATGGACCGCGTGGCTCCTGGAAAACATCAGGTGAAGACTGGGTGAGACTGGGGGTCAGTTACTGTAAAACCAGGATCAAACGGCAAAACTTAGATCATGGTAGAATGTATGGAATGGGATATTGCGCACACAGAGGCTAACCCTTGAAGAAACAGGGCATCCACAAACGTATCGAGTTATACACAGAACACAAACAAGCTGTCACGAGTTCCTCCGAATCTGCCTCCCCTCCTTGTTCAGGCAGGCTTTGGTGTTCGTTGTCACCGGCCTTCTAGCCACTGCTGCTCCTCATCTCATCATTCCATTTGTTTTGTCTTGTTTATTACACACACCTGGTTCACATCAGTACCTGTATTAGTGTTCCCTCTGCCCCCTTGTCTTTGTGTGTGATTGTTACTTGGTGGAGGTATCGCTAGCTCGATTTAGCTTTTTGTTATTTTATCACCGGGAATATTTACCTGTGTATGTTTGGTTCCCAGTATGCATTTAAGTCGCACTGGGATGGTGTTTACGCATTGCTGCGGACTACCTTGGGCTGAAGAAAGTATATTCCTTCTTCAAACTCCTGCGCCTGACTCCGTCCATCCCATCACCACACAAGCTTTGGACCAGAGAGTACATCTTAGATGTTGGTACAGAGCATCAATAACAAAAAGCTCAGGGTTAGCTGGTAAACCTTTGGCCCTAAGTTTAGCTCCGGCTAGAACATAGAACCTGGTACCGAAACGTATAGGTATGTTCAGCGTTCAAACTCAAGATTTGATCACAAGCTTCACATGTAAGCTCAGGGTGCACCGGGGCTCCTTCAGATGCAGGTGCACACATACATTTGGGGTCTCCTGGCAACCCTTCTCAACAGCCTCTGAACTACACTGCCCTCTATAGTCTGGAATACCCTACCCTCAGTCAGGCCTCAGCTGGTTCTGTGTGTGTGCAATGCCATCTGTTATATAGCCTGAACCTTTCTGACCTCTTTGATGTGGTAAGTCACCCGTGTTCTCATAGAAGGGTTTGTCATGAAGCAACTGAGAACCTGAGCTCTGAATCCTATTTTCTTAATCCTATTTTCTTAAAACTGCATTGTTGGTTAAGGGCTTGTAAGTAAGCATTTCATGGTAAGGTCTACACCTGTTGTATCCGGCGCATGTGACGAATAAAATTAGATTTGATTTGAACTTTTCCTTGCCCGTACCCTTCCAACCCTTCCAGCGATGTAGGAGTGAAGTTGTATTAAATATGATGTGACTGCTGGTCACTGGTCTTCCCTACACGGCAGATCGATGATACAGGAGCCATCTTTCATCTGCCGCATGGTGCCTAAATGTCAGTGTTTTCCCTCTTTGATCCATTACCTCCCTAGAGAGAAGACTGTTATGACACAATGCCCTGTGGTTGATAGTAAACATACCTCCATAATACTCTTTATTGTTCCATTGCTGGGCAAGTTTTTTGTTTATTTATTTTTTATTATTAGGCGGTCGCATTGCAAGTTGATAATAAGAAGCTAACGTACACATAATTAAACAGATGGACAGCACATCAATATACATAAGATAATATGGCACACCTTCACAGCTGGTAGTAAGAAGAGTCATCCCCTTGAGGCTGTATACAGTACCTTCTCCAACAGATGTGTGATCCAGGTTGGAGCCATAACAGGAGCCGTAGCTAATCCTCCTCTGATGGGGGCCCAGATCACCTCAGGGAGACGTGTAAAGAGAGGTCTAGGCCTACAGCCAGAACCAGAGCCCCTGAGAGGTCTCCCACCCGGCCCACAAACTCCTCATCAAAGACCCCAGCAGGTGTGGACGTGTGTCAGCCTTTGGGATCTTCAACCTTCCTTTAGCTGGTCCCTGGTGTGGCACTTACAGCTGGAGGGGCTTCAGGTCTGTCTGAGCCTGAGTTTATAGGACCTACATCAGAGAGATGTTATGTAGTAGAATATAGCGTCTTGGATGGAGAATCATCCCTCTGATTTTACAACCACCACTACATCTTCTAAAGCATGTTTGGAGCTGCAGTGTTCGTGGAGTGAATTCCAATTAGAAGCAATAATATTATTCTGGATTGCACTTTAGACAATTGCAGCCAGGAATGCTGTCTGTGGTTCAGGCTAGAGGAAAGCACTTGTGTTTATGTGAAGATCCATTTTAAGTGTGAGTGACTCAGTGCCAGTGTGAAAGTTTGCAATGTGCATCACGTCACTTACATACTCATGCACTTTTGAACCAGGATTGTCACACACTGTATCTCTCACATACAGATGTAGGATCTTAATTTGAGCCAGTTTGTTACATCAGTAAGCTAAAATCAAGTCGAAGTTTGTAAGTGGAAATTACAAACTTCAGAAACCTTTTTAAATCTCAAATAAACTGCACATGATCAAATTATGATCCTACATCTGTATAGGCATCTGACTAATTAATATTTAACATTTCCCACAGTCATGGATGGGATGTCAGGTCCTCTAGGTAGTTGTGACAGTGATGGTTGTATCTGCTACAGCTCAGGGTGTTATTGTGGTGCGATTAACTTTTCCTCGGCTGAGGGCCAGCTAGCACTGACCAATGCAATTCACCATGGCTCAACTTCCTCAAGCACTGACTGACCAATGGTTATATGTTGATGTTCAACACCCACATCAAGGTTGATAGCAGTAGACAAGGTATTGATTGATTTAGGTTTGATCATTGTTGTTGTCTTTTTTCTATACAGTCTTTGATTATCAGTCAATGGATGACTTCTTTGTCTCTGTAGCGTCAATACACTGCCATCATGTACAGTGCCTTCAGAAAGTATTCATACCCCATGACTTATATTCCACAATTTGTTGTGTTACAGCCTGAATTCAAAATGGATTAAATATTTTTTTCCCTCACCCAGCTACACACAATACCCCGTAATGACAAAGTGGAAACATATTTTTAGACATTTTTGAAAATTTGTAGAAAATGAAAGACAGATATATCTAATTTACATAAGTATTTTCACCACTGAGTCAATACATGTTAAAATCACCTATGGCAGTGATTACAGCTGTGAGTCTTTCTGGGTAAGTCTCTAAGAGCTTTGCACACCTGTATTGTACAATATTTGCACATTCTCATTTCTAAAAATTCTTCAAGCTCTGTCAAGTTCGTTGTTGATCATTGCAAGACAGCCATTTTGAGTCTTGCCACAGATTTTCAAGCTGATTTAAGTCAAAACTGTAACTACGCCACTCAGGAACATTCAATGTCATCCTGGTAAGCAACTCCAGTGTATATTTGACCAGGGTGTTTTAGGTTATTGTTCTGATGAAAGGTGAATTTGTCTCCCAGTGTCTGTTGGAAAGCAGACTGAACCAGGTTTTCCTCTAGGATTTTGCATGTGTTTAGCTCTATTCCGTTTCTTTTTATCCTTTAAAACACCCTAGTCCTTGTCAATGAAAAGCATACCCATAACATTATGCACCCACCACCATGCTTGAAAATATGAAGAGTGGTACTCAGTGATGTGTTGGATTTGCCCCAAACATAACGCTTTGTATTCAGGACATAAAGTTCATTTCTTTGACACATTTTTTGCAGTTTTACTTTAGTGCCTTAATGCAAACAGGATGCATGTTTTGGAATATTTTTATTCTGTACAAGCTTTGTTCTTTTCACTCTGTCATTTAGGTTATGATTGTGGAGCAACTACAATTGTAAGGGATCGGGGGTTGGCTGGGTCTAGACAGAGTCTGACACTTCCCCGATCTACAGAGAGGGGGAGTCATCAGACTCGATCTGGTTCACCTGAGTTCTGAGCACACCTGTCCGTAATTAGGGTAGGATATAAGGTGTGCTCAGAGGTTCAGTCGGTGCGAGGTATTGTTCCTTTGTGACTTGCTAAGCGTTTTGTTCCGAGAGAGAGTTTGTTGTTTTGATTAACCGTGTATCCGACCTGTGCCTTGTTTGACTCCCCGAATTGCTTAATCCTCTGCTTGTCTACCCCAGTGATTACCGTGCTCTGATCCTGTGCCTGTGCCCTCGACTACGACTAAGCCCGCTCCTTTGGTACCTCTGCCTGTCTATGCCTTGCCCGGTTTTGACCACAGCCCGCCCGACCACGATTAAGCTATACCCTTGTCTGTACTCTAATAAAGCATCGCTATTCTGCGATTGGATCTTACCACTCTGTCCGAGTATTCATTACAGAATACCTCGCCATTACCATGGATCCAGCGGAATTACAGAGGCGATGGGAGATACAGGAGAAACGGATGGATGAACTCCTACAGCTACTCCACGCTGGTGCGGCTGAAGGCACCACACCGAGCACGGTCAGTCCTCGTCATGCACCTCCGATTTCTCTACCTACAAGGTACGACGGGGAACCTGGCAAATGTCAGGGGTTTCTACTCCAGATGTCCCTGTATCTGTCATATAATCGTACAATGTTTTCCGATGACCATAGCAGGGTGGATTTCATGATTTCTCTGCTAACGGGAAGAGCACTGGATTGGGCTACTGCGCTATGGGCAGCTGAGGTCCCCGAGCTGAATGCGGAAGTTCAGTTCAAGAGACTGTTTCAAGAGGTGTTCGACCACCCAGTATCTGGGCGTAGTGTGGGAGACCAACTGTGCGAACTTCAGCAGGGCCGTCGCACAGTAGCCGACTACGCTTTAGAGTTCCGTACTATAGCAGCCGGTAGCGGATGGAGCGAGACTGCTTTGCTCACAGTTTTCCGAAGAGGGCTGCGCAAAGACGTACAGACTGAGTTGGCTTGTCGAGGAGATATCACTGCGCTACATGAGTTTATCAAAATAGCCATCGCTATTGATAATCTTATAGTGCAACACAAGGCATCCACTGTTCGGGAGCCCTCGATCACTGGTCCTATGCAATCGACAGAGCGGAGGAGAGAATCTGAGGAGGAACCTATGCAACTGGGACGGTCACCTCTACAAGGGTCGGTGAGACAACAACGTCGGCAAGACGGACTATGCCTGTATTGTGGTCAGTCGGGTCATTTCGTTCGTCAATGTCCGGTACGACCTAACCATACCCCAGGATATCGCCTCGGAACTGCCAAACCGGTGAGTGAGACTCCCGTTTTGAACATTACATCTAGACAAATGTATGTACCGGTTACCTTATCTGTCGGAGAGAAAGTGCGCAGGTTGGAAGGACTTATTGATTCCGGAGCGGCGGCCAGCTTTCTGGATATGGGTCTTGCTGAGGAGTTGGGGGTTCAACTTATCCCAATTCAACCTCCCCTGCGAGTCAACGCGCTAGACGGTGAGCCCATGGGCACTGGGTTCATTACGCACCGTACCGGGGAGATCAAGTTACAAGTGGGCTCTCTGCACCATGAGAACATCATTCTGTTCGTCATCTCCGCTCCACGGGAGCCGCTAGTCCTCGGCCACCCCTGGCTCGTTACCCATGATCCGGTCATCTCCTGGAAATCTGGCGATATCACGGCTTGGAGTGAGGTATGTAGGGCTGAGTGCCTCATTTTACCTTGCAAAACGTCTACTGTGGAGGATGCGAAGGGTGCGGTGTCTACTGTTGTTCCTACAGAGTACCAGGATTACGCGCCGGTGTTCTCCAAGGAGAGGGCTACCGTGTTACCACCGCATCGGGCCTGGGATTGTGCAATTGATCTGCTATCCGGGGCTACACCTCCTCGCGGACGAATCTACCCTTTGTCACAGCCGGACCGGGAATCAATGAGCAAGTATATTGACGAGGCACTTCAGCAAGGGGCCATTCGCCCATCTACGTCTCCAGCGGCATCCAGTTTTTTCTTTGTTAAGAAAAAGGATGGCGGACTGCGTCCTTGTATAGACTATCGAGGTTTGAACGATATCACCATTAAAAATCGTTACCCCCTTCCTTTGATTCCAGCAGCCCTCGAGCAGGTGGGGCAGGCCTCCATCTACAGTAAACTGGACCTCAGGAGTGCGTACAATCTGGTGCGCATTAGAGAGGGGGATGAATGGAAGACCGCCTTCATCACCCATCGAGGACATTATGAATATTGTGTCATGCCCTATGGACTTACTAACGCGCCCTCGGTGTTCCAGGCGTTCATGAATGACATTTTTAGGGACTTGATTGATCGTTTCGTCATAGTGTACATTGATGACATCCTAATTTACTCTAACTCTCTGAGTGAACATGTGTCCCATGTACGACAGGTTCTGGACCGACTCCGCCAACACTCTCTGTTCGTAAAGGCCGAGAAGAGTGAGTTCCATGTCACGACGATTTCCTTCCTTGGGGCCATACTCACTCCCGACGGGGTAAGACTGGATGAATCCAAGGTACAAGCTGTACGAGACTGGCCTCAACCCCAGACGGTGAAAGAGCTTCAGAGATTCTTGGGGTTTGCCAATTACTATAGACGGTTCGTGCGTAATTTCAGCACCACCGCTGCTCCCCTGTCGGCGATGACCAGCCACAAGGGGCGTGGTCTGAAATGGACGGAGGGGGCAGTGCGGGCTTTTGAGACATTGAAACAACGATTTACCACTGTCCCCATTTTATGTCAGCCGGATCCTACCTTGCCGTTCATCGTGGAGGTGGATGCCTCGGAGGTTGGAGTTGGAGCCGTGCTATCCCAGCGCCAAGGTGAGCCTCCCAAATCACGACCCTGTGCTTTTTTTTCGAAGAAGCTGAATCCGGCCAAGCAGAACTACGACGTGGGAAATCGTGAATTACTGGCGGTGAAGTTAGCGCTGGAGGAGTGGAGACATTGGCT
Organism: Coregonus lavaretus; assembly: GCF_964263955.1. NCBI lineage: Eukaryota > Metazoa > Chordata > Actinopteri > Salmoniformes > Salmonidae > Coregonus > Coregonus lavaretus. Next base: position 16,473,182 of record NC_139990.1, read on the forward strand.
GGAGGGAGCAGCTCATCCGTTCCAAGTGCTTACGGACCACCGCAATCTGGAGTATCTTCACAGTGCTAAACGACTGAACTCCCGACAGGCAAGGTGGTCTTTGTTCTTCAACCGTTTTCAATTCACTGTCTCTTATATTCCCGGGTCCAAGAATTGTAAGGCGGACGCGCTTTCCCGACGGTTCGAGCGCGCGGACAGACCGGTTGAACCAGAACCTATCCTCCCCATGAGTTGCCGTGCTGGTCCTGTGAGTTGGGCTATCGATGACACGATTCAGGAGAGCCTACAAGCGGAACCAGTCCCTCCAGAAACCCCGGTGTCGAAGGTGTTTGTACCAGCTCCGCTTCGACCTCAACTGATGGAATGGTGCCACACGTCGCTAGGATCTGGTCATCCCGGAATCACTCGAACTATCCAACTCATCAGTCGAAAATACTGGTGGGATTCCCTCACCGATGACGTCCGAGACTACGTATTATCCTGCCCAGTATGTGCTCAGTCCAAGGCGCCTCGAGCACTACCGGAGGGTAAGCTGATGCCATTGCCAACTCCTCAACGACCCTGGTCGCACATTGCGATGGACTTTGTTACCGACCTACCAGAATCAGAGGGCCATACTGTAATTCTCGTGGTCATCGATCGATTCTCAAAGATGTGTCGGTTAGTACCCATGACCCGTTTACCTAACGCCACTCAGATGGCGGAGACTATATTTAACCAGGTGTTCCGGCAGTTTGGTGTTCCAGAGGATATTGTTTCCGACCGGGGACCCCAGTTCGTTTCCCGGGTTTGGAAGGCCTTCTGCGAACGCTTGGGCATCTCGGTGAGCCTCACCTCCGGATATCATCCCCAGGCCAATGGGCAGACAGAACGGCTCAACCAGGAAATTGGGAAGTATCTACGGCAACAATGTTCGCGGCAGCCACAAGAGTGGAGCCGATTCCTGCCTTGGGTAGAGTATGCTCAGAACTCACTCATTCACACCTCCCTACGTCTAACGCCCTTTCAGTGTGTTCTAGGGTATCAACCACCCCTGTTCCCGTGGGATACCGCACCCGGGATGGTACCGGCGGTGGACGAGTGGTTCCGTCGGAGTGCGCAGGTCTGGGAGACGGCCCATCAACATCTCAGTCAAGCCTCACAGCAGCAAAAGACCTATGCCGACCGACGCCGGAGACCTACTCCCACTTATCAAACCGGGCAACGAGTGTGGCTGTCTACCCGAGACCTGCGGTTCCGACGGAGCTGCAAGAAGCTCCAACCCAGGTACATTGGTCCCTTCAAAGTACAGAGACGTATTAACCCTGTCACCTACCGTCTGTTACTCCCTCGACAATACAGGATAAACCCAACGTTCCACGTCTCCCTGTTGAAACCTGTCCATTATAGCCCGATGTATCCACCCATCGCTCAACAACCTACTACACCACCTTTGGAGGATGAACAGGACACCACCTATACAATCCACGAGATACTGGAGTCAAGACGGAGACGAGGGGGCATCGAATATCTCGTGGACTGGGAGGGATATGGACCGGAGGAACGGTCCTGGGTTCCTGCTAAGGACATACTAGACCCCGCTCTCAAGGCCACTTTCCACGCTGAACACCCAGATCATCCCGGACCCCGACCCAGAGGAAGACCACCCTGTAGAGGTAGAAGGCCGTCAGGAGCCGGCCCTGGGGAGGGGGATACTGTAAGGGATCGGGGGTTGGCTGGGTCTAGACAGAGTCTGACACTTCCCCGATCTACAGAGAGGGGGAGTCATCAGACTCGATCTGGTTCACCTGAGTTCTGAGCACACCTGTCCGTAATTAGGGTAGGATATAAGGTGTGCTCAGAGGTTCAGTCGGTGCGAGGTATTGTTCCTTTGTGACTTGCTAAGCGTTTTGTTCCGAGAGAGAGAGAAAGTTTGTTGTTTTGATTAACCGTGTATCCGACCTGTGCCTTGTTTGACTCCCCGAATTGCTTAATCCTCTGCTTGTCTACCCCAGTGATTACCGTGCTCTGATCCTGTGCCTGTGCCCTCGACTATGACTAAGCCCGCTCCTTTGGTACCTCTGCCTGTCTATGCCTTGCCCGGTTTTGACCACAGCCCGCCCGACCACGATTAAGCTATACCCTTGTCTGTACTCTAATAAAGCATCGCTATTCTGCGATTGGATCTTACCACTCTGTCCGAGTATTCATTACAACAATGTTATTGATCTATCCTCATTTTTTGTCCTATCACAGCCATTAAACTCTGTAACTGTTTTAAAGTCACCATTGTCCTCATGGTGAAATCCATTCCTCTCTGGCAACTGAGTTAGGAAGGACACCTGTATGTTGGTAGTGACTGGGTGTATTGATACACCATCAAAAATGTAATTAATAACTTAATCATGCTCAAAGGGATATTCAATGTCTGCTTTTACATTTTTACCAATAGGTGCCCTTCTTTGCGAGGCATTGGAAAACCTCCCTGGTCTTTGTGGTTGAATCTGTGTTTGAAATTCCCTGCTCGACTGAGGGACCTTACAGATAATGTTATGCGTGGGTTACAGAGAAGAGGTAGTCATTCAAAAATGATGTTAAACACTATTATTGCACACAGAGTGAGTCCATGCAACTTATTATGTGACTTGTTAAGCAAATGTTTACTCCTGAACTTATTTAGGCTTGCCATAACAAAGGGGTTGAATACTTATTGACTCAAGACATTTCAGCTTTTCATTTTTTATTAATTTGTAATAATGTCTACAAACATAATTCCACTTTTACATTATGGGGTATTGTGTTTAGGCCAGTGACACAAAATCTAATTGTAATCCATTTAAAATTCTGGCTGTTACATAATACAATTTTGAAAAAGTCAAGGGGTGTTAATACTTTCTGAAGGCACCGTAAATCTGGTTGGTTTGTTTACTGTTCCATCTGTTCCATCTGTCTAGCTTTCAATCTGTGCCAAGACGTTTCCTTGAATTACAACAAATCATTTCCTATAAATAGCACACTATTTGAAAGTATGCTAGCTCTACCAATTACAAGGCACAGTACTAACTGGTACTGTGCCTTCTGTGCTTTCCCTAATGACTGAAAGAGGAATTTGTCCTTTTCATTTGAAACTAAAGATGCTACTTGGTCTGTTGTTCTCATGAACCAACCCACAAGGAAATTGATAAAGGAAATGTTCAAAAGGTTCTAAGCTTTTATGTTCCTTTTGTGCAACAAGTAACACCCACATATTTCCTCACTGTTGTTTGCTGACCGTACTGTGGACGGTTCTGGTTGAAGAGATTTGAAAGCATTATGTAATTGGAAACAATACAGAAAACATGATGTACACAAAGGATCAAGGTGATTTATAGCTATGTTTTCACATGTTGCAAGATGGTGAAAAACGTGTGATGGAAAGTGTACAAACCAAACACGTGACAATGCATTATAATGCTCATCTTTGCCCTATAGCCTAATACTGTACCTAAACAGCATATTCTTTGACACTGTGCAGCAGAAAAACAAGTGTTATTCACTCCATATTCAGATGTGTAGTGTATTGACATAAAGAACTACATGGTTAATAATACTATTGCATATAACAGTTAATAGCAATATTGGTACGTGCAGGTTGCCATACCGTAGTCAAGGTCAAGGTACATATATGCGTAGGCCAAATCATTCTGTTATTAAACGTGATGCTAAACAGCATGGCTGTGTCTTGACTGCACTTATTTCATGAGTAAATACTCTTTATTTGCAGTATTTTGGTTCTTTGGGACTACTATTTATACTATGTGAATACCTGTCCTTCTTGATGTCGTCCTATAGATGGTTTGGTTGTTTAGCAACAAAACCGACACGTGCGCAACTAATGGGCAAAACAGACTGGGTTGGCTTAGATTGTTGACATCATGTAAACTATATTTAGTCTCCAAATGTTTATTGAAAACATAAACACATTTGCACAATTAGCTTGTTGTCTATCAAATAAAGCGTTGCAGTTGTTGGTTAGCTTGTTAGCGAATTATTGCCATATTAGCATTGACATGACATCAGTCAAAACACCTCAAAACAAGACATGGTATCAAGAACAAGATAACACTAGCTGAAAACTAGATTCCCATGGCAGCTTCTTGTCATTGTTGCTAGCTATCTGACCGTTCAAAATCATAACAGCGCACGGCTTCCGGACCCATCGATTCGAGCGCATCATTTTCGTGACATTGTCAGCCAAAGCATCTATAGAAATATGTTTGAAACGTTTTAGAATTTGTCTATTTATCTAATGAACACCAACATGGTGTTCAGTATTTCTAACTCGGGCTTGCTTACGAGTCAGTCAGGGCTGTGGTGGTGACTGATATTGTTGATGCCCACCCACATTCATTCCCTCTCTCTCCACCACCTCTCTACTAGGTAATAGCTGTGTGTAATAGGATCAGCTACAGGGCCACAGGGTGCTACTAAAGCCTCAATAAACAGCAGGCCTCTCAGCCATTTAGTAATAGATGCATTAACACTCTGACCCCCTCTCTCAGAACCTCTCCAAGAATGGAGGGATGAGGGAAGGATGGAGGGGAGTGTACAGGAGGAGAGGGCAGATGTAGAGGTGCTTCATGCCCCAGGTGGAGAGTGCTGTATGGGCATCTATTCATCACCGCCCCCCTGAGTGTTGGATCTCTGGATCTCTGTGTAAATGCCTCTTCTAATAATCAATAACAACCACATAGATGTGTTTACCTACATGCTACAGCATCAGGACATCACAGGTGAGGGAGGGAGTACTGACTATCTGTGAAAACAAACAGAACAAGACAGACGAGCGAGAGGAGGACGTAACAGAAGAGAGAGAGTGTGAATGGGTGGGGATGTGACTGACTGACTCTCTCACGGAAGGAAAGCTCAGTGTCTTTAAAGTCGATTGGTGTAAAGGTTTTAGTATGCTCCTTTCTGCATCATTAACCATCATGCGTCATATTCTAACATCCTTCACTGATGCTGATACTATTTGTCCTTCCTGTTGGTTCACTTTTTTATTGTGGCTAATCTCCATAGGACAGGTTATTATGTACCTATAAAGACTTCATAACACATTTATAACCCATACATATGATTCCCTATCTCGTGACTGAGTGTAGTTTCTATGTCATAACCAGCTTCGCTCCATTCCTTATCAGCCCAGTGGATCATGTCTGGGCACCAGACCACTGATAATTATCATAACAGATCAGTGAGTGTGTGTGTGTGTGTTATCTGAAAGCCAGGTGCATATAGAGTAGAGATCAGAAATCAGCCTTGGCTCAAGGCTGAATAGAAAGGAATGGCCTTATCCCCACAGGTGTAAGACTGCCTTACTAGTCTCAGGCAGATGGAAGTAGAGGCAGACAAACTTGATTACTCTACCAGAGGCTTGTACAGTACAGTATCTCCATTGTACTCTGTCACAACAGCTTGGTCAGTTCAGCACCTTGGTAGGCTTGTGTTTGACCTTGTGAGGAGGAGAGAAGAGACAGGTGCCGTTTCTGTCCTTTTGATCCTGAATGTCCTCTTCTATTCTGTTCTGTTCTGCAGCAGAACCATGATGATGATGATGATGATGTCTCTCTGTGAGGAGGAGGGTTGGAGAGACAGGTGGTCTCCCCGGATACTGAATGTACAGTACAGTATGTAAACATCCCCATAAGCCTGAGCTCTGGCTACTGTCTGGGTTCTGTTCAGAAGGATACAACGTTACACAACGTCTAGCTGTAATTCTGTGAGGAGGTTGAGCAGTCGGATGGTGTTGTCTCCTGATGCTCAATGTTCTGTTCTACTGCCCAACGATGATGATGACTGAATGTACAAGATTTAAACATCGTCCTGCACCTGAGCTCTACACTCTTCCCAGAAGTCTGAGAGTATTCTTTGGAAGAGTGAAAACAGGCCCAATGTGGGATCTCACACTCAGTGTCTCTGGACCACATCAGCTCCAGTCCTGCGTCATGCGACATTTTAGGATTCCTGTTTTATGAGTATATTTTATTGCCGTCATGAGGTTTTCAGGGGGCGGTTGACCGTTCACCCACCCTCACATTATAGTATCTCTGTATTATAACCATATAGTTATTCTAAATGAAAACAGACACATTTACACACGTATTGCCATATTTTCATTGACTAATCACATTTGTAGTATTGCAGTATCTTATCAAAGCAGTCGATGATTGTAAACAGACGTGGATACACACAGTACATATGGTCATATTTCCACTGTTCACCCAAACAGTATAACCGTATTATAAATTATATAAATTATCTAATGTAAACAGACATACACATACATATGACTCAGTGGCGGTCAGTGACGTTTAAGATGAGGGAGGAAAAAAAATTTATTTCATGAGCATGGGCTTATTTCTATTACAGCATATTGGATAACTGTAATTCATATTCCATTCACCCAGTTCAATGTAAGAGCGATAGGTTTAGGCTATTACATGATACTTGAATTTTCCCTATACCCATCATGAGGTTGCTACAACCTAGCCTATGAATAAAAGTTTACAACGTAGGTGCACACAGGTCGAGATTTTTTTAAAATGTGACAGACAGTTGCAAATGAGAGTTTCTAATGGACAAATTCTGGTATGTTTATCCCCGTTTTGTTCCGTTTAAGAAACGTTTTTCAACAGAATAGGCTGAATGAATACACCCACAGTTCACTTTCATAACAGCCACGTTGTATTCCTTCTCGCATCTATGCGCCCTCCTCCTCTCACCTTTTCCCTTCGTCGCCTCCTAGGTTTTGTATTGAAGTCAATGTACCCAGAGGAGGACGGAAGCTAGCTGTCCTCCGGCTACACCATGGTGCTACCCTACAGAGTGCTGTTGAGGCTACTGTGGACATTCATTGCAAAATAGTATGTTTTAATCAATTATTTGGTGACGTGATTATATTTAGTATAGTTTTATCTAAAAGGATTGACTAGACCGGACCAGCTGGCAGTAGATGGGCTTAAAGTACAGTTGTGACATAACACTTTAGAGGCCCCGTCTCTGGACAGAATGCAAGGAATGCAGTCTCTCTAACCTTTATTTTCTTACAGTATACCTGTCACTGATTTGCATGTTCACATGGCATAGCCAACAAAGTATGGTCAGAGTTTGACTCAAACTCCTGACAGACTGTACAGCAGGGCTCTCCAACCCTGTTCCTGGAGAGCTACAATACCCTCCTGTAGGTATTCGCTGCAACCCCAGTTGTAACTAACCTGATTCAGCCAGAGAGGAAGAGCCGAAACGAGAGGGTCGACTCCCGTCAAAATCTGTCCAAGCGGGAATACAGCGATTCTGCTTAAGCAGACAGATAAACAGACCACCTGCCTTCCTGCCTTTGGGACAATGACTCCCATTGTTAGGGCGGAGACAAGACCATCTCGGCAGTATATACAGTATCTCTGATTCAGCTTATCAACCAGCTAATTATTAGAAATTAGGGTTGGAGCGAAAACCTACAGGATGGTAGCTCTCCAGGAACAGGGTTGGAGAGCTCTGGTATACAGTATGTGTACTAGTTTATTTGTATTTGTTCTGAACTTTCTTGCTGTTTTTAATGTAAAAGCTCTGGTAGTGGAATACTTCCATGTATTACTAAAATAAAACTTGAAATTGATTCGATCAGAACTTGTCGATAATTTAGCTTCATCTGAATATGTCCTTGACCATCTCTCAAAAGACTAAACATCCTGTATTGGTCAGACCAGACTAATGGGACCAGGCCCATATAGAAGTGTTAATTCCAGTGAGAAACGATCACGGTCAAACTAAATGTCACTTGATGTCCAGACACAACATAACAGGACATGATTTTATGTGTATCCTGCGACAGATACTGTAAATCCCTAGAAAACAACCTGTTTGATTTTGTGATGGTATAAATCAGGGTTGCCAACCCTCTTACTGGAGATCTACCGTCCTGTGGGTTTTCAGTCCAACCCTAATTTAACACACCTGATTCTACTTATTAGCTGCTCAACAAGACCTTAACTAGCTGAATCAGATACGCTAAATTAGGGTTGGACTGAAAACCTACAGGACAGTAGATCTCCAGGAAGAGGGTTGGGCAGCCCTGCTATAAATAGACCCAGGACAAAATTCATGTGAAACTTGTCTAGCTACACTCTGTACCAAATCAAATTTGATTTTATTTGCCACATGCGCCGAATACAACAAGTGTAGACCTTACAGTGAAATGCAAATAGTTAGGGTAGCCATGATTAGCTGTTCAGGAGTCTTATGGCTTGGGGGTAGAAGCTGTTAAGAAGCCTTTTGGACCTAGACTTGGCGCGCCGGTACCGCTTGCTGTGCGGTAGCAGAGAGAACAACCTATGACTAGGGTGGCTGGAGTCTTTTACCATTTTTAGGGCCTTCCTCTGACACCGCCTGGTATAGAGGTCCTGGATGGCAGGAAGCTTGGCCCCAGTGATGTACTGGGCCGTACGCACTACCCTCTGGTATGGCAACTGCGGTCGGAGGCCGAGCAGTTGCCATACCAGGCGGTGATGCAACCAGTCAGGATGCTCTCGATGGTGCAGCTGTAGAACTTTTTGAGGATCTGAGGACCCATGCCAAATCTTTTCAGTCTCCTGAGGGGGAATAGGCTTTGTCATGCCCTCTTTACGACTGTCTTGGTGTGTTTGGACCATGATAGTTTGTTGGTGATGTGGACACCAAGGAATTTGAAGCTCTCAACCTGTTCCACTACAGCCCCGACGATGAGAATGGGGGCGTGCTCAGTCCTCTTTTTTTTTGATCATGTTGAGGGAGAGGTTGTTATCCTGGCACCACACGGCCAGGTCTCTGACCTCCTCCCTATAGGCTGTCTCATCGTTGTCGGTGATCAGGCCTATCACTGTTGTGTAGTCGGCAAACTTAATGATGGTGTTGGAGTCGTGCCTGGCCATGCAGTCATGGGTGAACAGGGAGTACAGGACGGGACTTATCACGCACCCCTGAGGGGCCCCCGTGTTGAGGATCAGCGTGGCAGATGTGTTGTTACCTACCCTTACCACCTGGGAGTGGCCCGTCAGGAAGTCCAGGATCCAGTTAAAGAGAGAGGTGTTTAGTCCCAGGATCCTTAGCTTAGTGATGAGCTTTGAGGGCACTATGGTGTTGAACGCTGAGCTGTAGTCAATGAATAGCATTCTCACGTAGGTGTTCCTCTTGTCCAGGTGGGAAAGGGCAGTGTGGAGTGCAATAGAGATTGCATCATCTGTGGATCTGTTGGGGCGGTATGCAAATTGGAGTGGGTCTAGGGTTTCTGGGATAATGGTGTTGATGTGAGCCATGACCAGCCTTTCAAAGCACTTCATGGCTACAGACGTCAGTGCTACGGGTCGGTAATCATTTAAGCAGGTTATCTCAGTGTTCTTGGGCACAGGGACTATGGTGGTCTGCTTGAAACATGTTGGTATTACAGACTCAGTCAGGGCCATGTTGAAAATGTCAGTGAAGACACTTGCCAGTTGGTCAGCGCATGCTCGGAGTACACGTCCTGGTAATAATGAGAATTTTGACCTGCTTTAAAGTCTTACTCACATCGGCTACGGAGAGCGTGATCACATAGTCATCCGGAACAGCTGATGCTCTCATGCATGCTTCAGTGTTGCTTTCCTTGAAGCGAGCATAGAAGTGATTTAGCTCGTCTGGTAGGCTTGTGTCACTGGGCAGCCCGCGGCTGTGCTTCCCTTTGTAGTCTGTAATATTTTGCAAGCCCTGCTACATCCGACACATTGTGATGTACGCTCATAAAGCCTGTTATTGTATCCACTGTGTGTTCCTTTGAACAAAAAGCTCTGTTGACAACCTCCTTGTTTCACCTGTCAACACTGGAGTCCTACCAACATCTGTTTGTGGCGCGACTCCATGTCGGTGTGTGTGAGTTAGTGCGTAAGTGTGTGCGTGTGTTTTTGCGCGTGCGTGTGCATGCTTGTGTGTGTGAATGACGTTAGCGTACTGTTCACATTCCTTCCTTGCCTTGAGGGGAACGACTGGACCAGTAAACAGTAGAGAAGAAGAAATATATTACTAAAATAAATCCATCCATTCTCCTCATCTACCCTTTGGTTAAATACGACTTGGTCTTGGTTTGCTTATTCCTTAGCTCTCTGGGCAACATCCTCTCTCAGATGAGGCCTCAAGCCAAACAGAGCGTGGACAACACCTCCTTATTCCTTCAACACCCAGCACTACTGTACATTATCATCCCAACAGCTTTGTCCTTCCAGGTTGTGTGTTTGTTTTACAACCATTGTATCCTGTAGTGCAACATGAAGCTAATGTGGCAATCACTAATACTAGGTAAACAGAACGGTGTATCTGTGGCATATCTGTGGTTTGGGGACAAACTAAGGAAGTTGAGTAAAGATGGGTGTCTTTAATCAGGAACATGATGAATGGTGTCTGATTTATACTTCAAGAAACTATTTCATCACATCAATCCAACTCCACCTCTCCACCAACCCCCCAACCCACACAGATGCACACGCACGCACACACACACACACACAGCATACAGACTCTGCTGGAACTCTTTGTTCAGAATGGATATACAGTATAATGGCTTTGCCATACATTAGGTAAGAGATCAATGGAATGCTGATTGGTGGTGATGATAATACAATGTATTGGGAATGACATCCATACAAGCATTATACTCAAATTTCTACCCCAACAAAGTGAGAAATACACGTATAAACAATATTCTAAATGTAGGCTGAGTATGACGGCCGACAATGAGGAGATTCTGGATCTATCTCCCACGGGGGGAGGAGTGTGTGGCGTTTCCATGGTTTTGGTGGAACTGTTACCTAATCCATTAAGATGCCCCGCTATTATCCTCTCCACTGTGGTATCGTCCAAACTGTACGTTTCAATAAAGTTGTATCCATCTTCATTAATGGAACATGTGTACAGCTGTGTGATAGGTTTCTGAGGTCGAAAGACATGTCCTTCCTTTCTGATTATGTTTTTCTTGTTCTAGCTCTTTGAGAGGAGCAGGCTTGGACAGCATACATAGATCCAGCCTCTAGTGTTGGCACCATGCCACCAGGCAGCTGATAATAAACCATATGAATAGAAGTGCCACTCCCATGCATGTCTGCGTGATGGTATTGCTCTTTAATCCTGGTGCCTGTGTAAAACCTGTTTTCCAATTGACGATAATGGAAGTGTAACTAACACGGCCTGAGGTATCTGTAACTATGACCTATTGTCACTTCCTCATTCAAAACACACACACACCTGTTTGCTCTTTAGACACATGGGCCAAGCATGTATTTGCCTTTAACTCTGCACTCTCCCCTGTAGTGTTCACCTTTAGGTGTGATCTTCCATACAACAACATGGACACGGATATTAACCAGCACTTTTACTCCTATACCCACCCAGCCACTCACTGTCACGACAGAATGTCAAGTGGTTTTCATTCGCACACTGCTACCAGGGATTCTTTAGAAATTGAAGGAGGAGGATGGTGAGGAGAGAGGGATGAGAGGTGAGGAAAGAGGGAGGAGAGACAATACAGAGAGGCCCTCCTGCCCCTGGTTCTGGGGTATTATTAGCCTAGTGAAGCAGGTGCCTTCCCCACGTCACGTCTGTCCTGTCAGTCACACCAAGCACCAAGACAGGAGAGGCTGTTACCAGGGAAACAGTCTATATGTTGACAAAAAGCTGCTCAGTTCAATGATGCCCCGTGATGATGCCACCCTCTCTGCTTGTTGGCTCAACTTGACTAGTCTCATCAGGGCCCCTCATATTCATAAACTGTGAGAGGGAGACTGGTAGAGGGAGAATGAGTAACAGGCTGACACCTTCCACAAACATGCAAAAACACAAACAAGCAAGCATGCTCACACTGAGACATTTCATTATAGCAGGGGTTATCAAAGTGGGGTCCGCGGACTGTAGGGGGCCCGCGGCCAGATCTCAAAATGGATATTGTTTTTACATAAAAAATAAATACATTAATATTACTAATAACAACAGATTAATACAAAATAAAATAAAAGTTTAGAAGGTGCAATACAATGTAATATTATTAATCTATAATTTATGTTCTTAACCCTGAGCATCCTGGGCCTGGAGGCTCACTGGGATATTGGTATCCATAGAACTCCACCAATTATACATTTTTCAACTCAATACCAAAATGTTTTGTTTTTTAACATAAATGCACTGTAATTTAAGCTTTAAAATTGCAAAGGTTTCTCTCTGCCTCATGGGAAAATGTGTAGAATTTCAGGATATTAGCTTTAAAGCTATAACAACAAAACATCTCTCTGCCTAATGACAAAATGTGTAGAATTGCAGGACATTTGCTTGAAAACTGCAAAATGTTCTCTCCGACGCCAAGAGGCAGGCCTTTAAAATGTTCCTTTCCAGGGCCCGAGTCTTGGTTCATCTGGCCATGCACTGCCGAAGTCATAGTAAAATGCCTTTATTTTATCAAACTTGAGTTCTGATGAGAGGGTCCCTGATTAATTTGCGATCACAAAATGGGTCCCTGGACCCAAAAAGTTTGAGAACCACTGCATTATAGAGTGAGAGGTTGCTGGCTGGTCAGGGCAGTTTTGAAATGTGTGAATGAACGGTTGCCAATAAAGACATGATGGAGATACAGACTGGTTTAAATTACACTCTAACAGAAACAAATGTTTTCCCCTACTTAAGTGAGAAAAAATGCAGGCTTACAATTCACAATAACCAGAGTATGGGCTCTATTCAATCTGTATCACTGAAGAGTTACAGATTGCACTAGAAATGTTAAGGTAGCCTAATTTCCAATTGAGCCAACATGCTGTATGTAGCGTTGAACGGAATGCAGTCTCCACAACTGCTGGAACATTGCCTTTAATTGTCAATCGTGCTATAAAGCGGATCTCCAGTGCTTCTGACTGAATAGAGCCCTAACTCTATCAGTCTATACAGTTTAATAAATTGTTGTTCTTATGATTAAATTGTTGTTTTTGTTGTTGTTGTTGTTGTTGTTATTATTATTATTATTATTATTATTATTATTATTATTATTATTATTATTATTATTATTATTATTATTATTATTATTATTATGCTATTAAATGTCTACTCACTCTACAGAAAATAAGATGTGTTAAGCCAATAGACAGTGTAAATAGCCCTCTCTAATGCGTAGGCCTACTAAATGTGACTGAAGTATCCAATGACAGCATCAGACTAGCCTCTGCTGACGCAGGGGAAGTGGGTGTGTGCGCATGGCCGCTTGTAGTCTTCTGTATGTTGAGGTAGGTCTTCATAAACCTCCCGAACAGCCAATCAGGACGCTTATGTTAATCCCATTTTCTTAAAACCCGTCAATATGCCTCTAGCTGGATTACTGCCAGAAGTGTATCACGGTCACAGCGCAGGAGAATTTGGGAGATGCCACACTGTTCAGTTTACCGGTCTATGATTTGTATGTGCAGAACTCTCTCGGATCTTTAGCCTAGATTGTTTTGAAACTTCTGTTTTAAGTGACATCTGAGAAGCGCAACAGGAGCGATTTTGTTTGACTTCTTGACGATTTCAAGTTTCATTCCAACATCAAAAGAAACACCTATTTTGGGAATTGCTTTGGTACTGTCCATTATAGCCTACATCCACCAAACTACCGAATAATTGACTAATTTTCACAGTCCCATCGTCATGTCCTCTGGGGATGAGTCGGCGCAGAGTCGGCGGTTCTCTGTGTTGTCTTGGGAGCAGGTGCAGAAGTTGGACTCTATTCTCGGAGAGAGCGTCCCTATTCACGGACGCGGAAACTTCCCGACGCTCTCTGTACAGCCTCGGCAGATAGTCCAGGTGAGATAATGGCTTTGTCTGGGGAGTTCTGGAGTGCATGCAGCCCGATAATGGGAAACGAAACTTTTCTCAAGCCAAACTCATCACATATAGCCAACTGTTATTTTACATCATTTTAAATAGTTCAATATTTCTTTAATTCAGTCTCATCATAGAGTGCTTTAGTGAATGAATAGCCAACTCAGGAATGTGCATGAAATATTTTTTTTAAACATGCACGCACGCTCGCACACTTTTACGCAGGTAGGCTACACACGCACACGCACACGCACACACAGTAAATTGAAGTCGAATTTGATAAGTAGACTAAGAAAAGTGTAAGGGAGGCAGTGTATTTTGGGAGCATTCCAAGGCTAATCATATCATCTTTGTGTAATATCATAATCTGATCTAGACCAGTCTCATTTCTCAGTACTGTGGCTGAGGATAGAAAGCTCCAATAATCTTCTATATCAGGTCAGATAATATCTGTGAATAGGATTCTGTGCCAGTCCTGTTGGCATGCTCATACACTGCATTTTTGCAATAGCCTACTTTGGGTATTGGAAATATACTGGAGTGCCTTGGTAGCCTACATTTGAATATCCACCCATTGCAGTGAATCATGACTTGTGAATCATCATGAGTGAAAATAATGTTATTTACATTCACTTTAACAGACAGGAGGAGATCTCAAGGAGCAGAAGATCTAATGCTTTAACTGCCATTTTCCACTTTCTCATTCCAATGCATCTGTGACCAGTAATTTAATTGGTCAAGGAAACCGTACAACTTTTACCCAGAGAGGGAGAGACAGTAAGGTACATTGAATTACAATTGGAGGAGTATAGAGAAATTGGGAATGTAAAAGTTTCCTCTCCTGTCTCTTTCATGAATGAATCATATGCTTGTGATCTGTATTAATAGAGCAGACCTATGTGAAGGATGTGTGCCGTATCCATGTTGTTCTTCATAAAACACACCCTGGCTGGAAAAGTCTACAGTAGGCTCTGGCTGGCCATCCAGCTCCATGTCATCAGTAGTAAGCATTAGTGCATATCTCCAGTAACGTTTTCCCTTCCTCTCTCTCTCCCCTGCCTGGAAAACCAACTGATCCAACCCAGGACCTAAATAAAAAATGTCTTCATGCAGCCAGAAATATGTGTTCTTCGAGGTGCTCCACAGGGCTCTCAATATGGGGGTGTTTATTGAAAAGCTGTCATCTAGATAACATATGTTTATGGTTGCGGCCCCATATTGTTGTCTGTGTGTGTGTGTGAGCCGTGGGAGGTGTAAAAGAGAAGTCTCACTGTTGCTGATTTAGTGCACACAGGAAGTCTCACACTTCATTTAGTGCAGTGGATTGTGGGTAGATAAGCCAACATTGGGTTGACAGTTCTGAGGAAGTATAAAATAGACCTACACACACACGCACACACACACACACCACAGGAGGTTGGTGGCACCTTAATTGGGGAGGACGGGTTCGTGGTAATGGCTGGTGCAGAATATAGTTGGATGGAATTTCCATGTGTTTGATGCCATTCCATTTGCTCCGTTCCGGACATTATTATGAGCCGTCCTCCCCGCCGCAGCCTCCTGTGACACATACACACTAGCCACTAGGCCTACCCAGTGGTGTTATCCAGCTGAGATTACATATCCAGACATTTAATGTTTATTAGTGTGTCAGATCAGATATTACATTATGTTAACAGTAGGGGGCTCCTGGAGGTGGTAGAGGTAGAGCTATGGCGGCTAACCTGTTTTACTTGGCTTGGCCAGCCAAGGAAAGGGAACACACATTTTCCAGGTTTGCTCAAATCTAATTCAGGGTGTAGATTCTAGAATAGAGTAGAATACAATAGAGACTGACTGAGTGCACAGTAGGGCAAAGCCTGAGGAAGATCTGGTTTCCTTTTTGTTTGTTATTTCTTCGTCCCTGCTCTTGTTTCACCATTGTGAGCTTACTGGAAGTGAGCTCTTCTTTCCTGGGTGGTGGCGATGGCTTCCATTTCTGGGGAAGGATGGGGAAACTGGATTAGTTCGTTAGTCACTCCACTAACAGGGGCCTTAGTGGGTCAGGACAAGGTTTACATGGTATCACTGTGGTAAGAGTAGACCCAAAACACTCACACACCACAATACTAGCCCAGTCACCTGGTTCTGTTGTGGGCCCTGCCAGATTGTAAGCCAACTCCTCTGTCGGTCTATTGTTGGTGAGACTCAACGATACAATGACACCACACGTCTCCACAGATAGAGTAACAGGAAAGGAACATAGTTTGGGCATACACTACAGTGTATAGCTCTGTTAGTCCTCTACATATAGGCGTGTGCTTTCCTGTTGCTGGCTTTCAAGGAGGCCATTGCGGTGAAAGCCAGCTGAACTCAACATTGGCTCATAGAATGAGGTGGTATGCCTGACTTTAGTTATTTCTTCAAATCTCTCTCTCTCTCTCTCTCTCTCTCTCTCTCTCTCTCTCTCTCTCTCTCTCTCTCTCTCTCTCTCTCTCTCTCTCTCTCTCTCTCTCTCTCTCTCTCTCTCTCTCTCTCTCTCTCTCTCTCTCTCTCTCTCTCTCTCTCTCTCTCTCTCTCTCTCTCTCTCTCTCTCTTTAGTGTAAAATCTCTTTTAATGAAGTCGTTTTAGAATCTGGATGTGAAAGTTCACCTCATAAAGGTAGAATAAATGCTTTATAACCAATCTAGTTTTATGAATAAATACTGTATCATCGGTCTAGTTTTATGATAATAAATACTGTATACCAGTCTAGTTTTATAAATGAATGCTGTACTACCACTAGTCCAGCTTAATAGCTGGTTCAGGTGCCGTGACCACCCACAGCAAGGCAACTCATTCACCTCTGAGGAAAAACCCATAATCTGTTCCTGCTAGCCTACTGACAGTACACTGAGTATAATATGACTGGGGTGTCTTTGCTTGCCTTCTGGTCTGACTGGACCGGATGCAAGGGTCATAGACTACTGAACATTTCATTCATTTACTGATGCCATTTACTTGGCTTGGCTGGGTCTTTCTGTGACTCTCTGTCTGGGCCAGGCAGTGCTCTAACTGGTGTCTAGGGGACCATGGGGTTTAGCTGGCTAACAGCTTTCTGAGTCTGTTTTCTCACTGAATCATAAAGCACATTCAGGCTGCAGTCAGACTGAAGTTGAGTTCCAAATGGCAGCCTATTCCCTATATAGTGCACTACATAGGGAATAGGGTGCTATTTAGGATACACCCAGACTGAGGTAAATTAAATACTAGAGGAAACCCACCAGACTGGAGTAGGAATGCAAAGAGACTGTACATAACGTGTCGCCAAGACATTGTCAACACCACACCGTCTGGTCAGTTTGTGGCTTTTTTATAAGTCTCCTGCTTCTCCTGGTCGACGTTGAGAGGAAGTGTCCCCCCTTAGCTCAACTTCACCCGGTGCTTGTTGCGTAACGTGGGAATGGAATGGAATGGCTTGCTTTTGGAGAGGAGGTAGAAGAAAGGGGGTTACTTATTTTGGGAGGCCCTTTTGTGTTATAAGACATTATAAGGGGGTCATACATGCTTAATGCAAGTCTTACAAGTCATCATAACCACATAATGCATTATACCTGGAGGTATTCAGGTTGACCTATTCCATTCAGTTAGACCTACTTGTCCTTGGACTCAGTAACATATCACACAGCCCATATTATGGGAAACTACTTCCTCCTCATCGTTTTTGTCAGGCTAGCAGTATATATAACTATCTTAATGGTGTCATCAGGTTGATACCTGATACCCAACCCTATGTTTGGTAAGGCAGTTAGGACTGTTTATTATAATGAATACTGCTTTTAGCTTAGTTAAACCTAATTCCAATAGACATACATATACATCTGTGTTCATTGAACCATACATTCCAGTTTATATGCATAATTGATTATTCCATGAGGACTCTGGGAAATGGTTCATATATATTCTGGTGTTTGTTTCCACAGAAAGAAGGAAGAAGCCTTTTTAATATTCTGGATGTTTTTATTAGTGACCATCTGTCCAGAAGTTGGTTACCAATAGAAACAGATTGTGTTTCTCACTGGAACACAGCACAGATGTGCACAGCAGGGCTCCATAAACTGCTTTTATTGGAAAATCAATTCTCTGTTATTTCCGCCCCTAAACCGGATTGGCTTTGAAACTCAACATTCTTTATTTCTTGACCTTTAGTTTACGTTTTGAACCTTTTCCTCAATAGACCTTTCATGGTGGTGTCATTTTTCATTGTGAGTAGCACTACCCCTTCCCTTGGGATCCTGCCACGGTAGCTGTATACCATGTTAATATTCTTCAATCACACAGTGACACAGTGTGTTTCTGGCTCTGGGTAAAGGAGGTTACAATTAAGGCCAGGAAGGATTGTGGAAGAGTTTGGGCAGAGAGGGACCCCAACACACATATTATGCATGTCTCAATTTGTCTGTTTTTTGGTCTGTCTTTGTTTTTAGGTTGGTAAAACCTAAATTCATGAATGGGGATCTAGCTATGTTAAGTCAGAGACTTGGCAGGACTCTCCTTTCCTGGCATAGTGATGAAGCCAACATAACCTAATTTCTCTGGCACGGCTTTGTGTATGTGTGCGTGTGCGTGTGTTCCGAAACAAACGTACAGGCTCCCCACTTGGCACAGACGTCAATTCAACATCTATTCCACGTTGGTTCAACGGAATTTCATTGAAATGACGTGGAAACAACGTTGATTCAACCAGTGTGGTTCAGGAAGCATAGTATAGCCAGCATTCCTATCCTGAGCTGGTTAAAACCATATTTCATTGTGTGTGTGGTGACTGATACAGATATCCACTTTGTAATGAAATGTTGGCACTGTAGCAAAGTTGTGGACAACATCTGCATGAAAGAGGTATTTTGATAGTAACGAGAGTGGATAGCTGATGTTGTAATGTCTATCTTATGCTTAACTTGTGAACTTGATCCGACCTGGAAAGGGAAATAGATGTTATGTGATTGTGTAAGTATACAGACTAGATACCTGGTTGAATACTTGGATCAGTGTCTGGGTAAAGAGACCAAGTGTGTGTACTTGGTAACCCTGGTCATGCCTGTTAAGGATTGTCCCAGTTCCTTGTTTTCCTCTTTGGAGTGATGTAACAGTCAGTCTCAGCTGCCTTTCCTTTAGTTCAGCAGCTTCCCTTAACTTCAGGATCCACCCCAGACGGTTATGTTCTGTGACCCAATAAGCTCATGAACCATATCTTTACCAAGTACAGTATGCTGTTTATATGACGACATAGGAAAAAAATGTTTTCAGTATGGCACAATCATACCAGAGTTTATAAGTTCACAACCCAACCCCATTTGTCTACGTCTCACAGATTTGTAATGTTTCTTCAAATCAAATCTAATCTAATCTAATGTAATGGTCACATACACATGGTTAGCAGATGTTATTGTGAGTGTAGCAAAATGCTTGTGCTTCTAGTTCCGACAGTGCAGCAATATCTAGCAGGTAATATCTAACAGTTCCACAACAAAAACCTAATACACACAAATCTAAGTAAAGGAATGGAATAAGAATATATAAATATATGGATGAGCAACGTCATTGTCAGAGTGGCATAGGCTAAGATGCAATAGATAGTATAGAATACAGTATATACATATGAGATGGGTAATGGGTAATTCAGGTCAGCTGGAGTTCCTCCAAAAGTTAGAGACATAAGACAAGCACTGGCTTGCTGTGTTCCACAGAAAAATCTCTGATTCTCCATGCATTACTAAGGGGACTGTAGGCATAACCTTTGTTCATACAGCTGAGCTAACTCTGTATTGTTGGCTTTTTACAAGAGAGACTATATGTAGGACAAGAGCCTATAAATTAGCTGGCAAACATAGGGGATATTATTGTCCAATCAGAGGCTGTTCATTTCTTCAGTGTCACATCTCTCTGCGTGAGAGAAAGAGACATTTGTCTTTTTTTAATGGCAATAAGGAGTATATGAACAAATTAAAAGGCTGTGTATTGCAAAAACAGAAACTGTTCTCACAATGTTTTGATAATTAATGATTACATTTGTTTTTCCATGTTGTTGCTTGTCATTATTTGGGCCGTTCCACTAATTCAGTGCCTTTTGATAAGTGTAACTTGATTTCACCTAATTTTAACATTCTGTCATAAAGAGCACATGTTCAACTTAGTAAAACGCATGTTTTCCCATCTCAAGAGGTTAAATAAAAAAATTACTATAGCAAAGTGACAGGGTTGACCGTAACAGGGGTTGACAATTTCATCTTAAATCAGCCATAAATGAATGGAGGTTTGTTGTGTGCAACAGGAAGTGGCAAATTGAATGCAAAATGAATTGCTAAAACATTTCTATCCCGTCTATCTATAGGTAACAGGGTTGACGTGTTACGCTCGACCCGCTCAGTTTTCCACCACAAAACACTAGAAAATGGCCCAAAATGTAGAACCAGCTCACATGTTTTTACACTATGATTAAAGGGAACTTCATTTAATATAACAGGCTTTTAAAATTCAATATTGGTGCACAATTTCTAATTAAAATATCAAAGGAACGCAAAAGGAAGTATTTTCGTGGAACGACCCATTTACTGCTTGGTTCCTCTTTACGTCCCCCTGAGTCGCTCTCTATTCTCATCCACACAACAAATTATTGGATGCTAGTATTTTTTCTTTACTGTTACGAACATTAGCTGAAAGCTAGGTGAACCATTACTTGATTGAAATGTAAATATTACCATTTCAAAAGAAGAGGCAGTAACCATGAAAGCTACGTTTCAACTTGCAGTGGCATGTATTTTCAGTGCATTGCATGCATTTTCAGTGCATCGTTCTTTGAATGAATCACCCTAGATTGTATGGATATCTCTCTCTTAGATCACTAACATATCTCGGCCGCATATCACTCATAGATATCGCTCTATCACACAGGTGTCAAACTCATTCCATGGAGCGTCGAGTGTCTGCAGGTTTTCACTCCACCCTTGTACTTGATTGATCAGTTAAGGTCACTAATTAGGTAGGAACTCCCCTCACCTGGTTGTCTAGGTCTTAATTGAAAGAAAAAAAGAAATCAGCAGACAGTTGGCCCTCCATGGAATGAGTTTGACACCCCCTTTCAGATCACTTGAAAGCAAAAAATATATATACATATTTGATCAGAAAAGAAAATGGACAATAAAGTGTCCTTCTAACAATATCTCTCAGATCCCTCACCCATGTCTCTCTCTTTCCTGTGCAGGTGGTTCGGGCACGTCTGCACGAGCGTGGTGTGGTGGTCCGGGATGTGAAGCTGAACGGTTCAGCAGCCAGCTATGTGCTCCACCAGGACACCGGCCTGGGCTATAAGGACCTGGACCTCATTTTCGGCCTGAACCTGACCGATGACAAGACCTTCCGTGTGGTCAAAGACGTGGTCCTGGACAGCCTGGTGGACTTCCTACCTCCGGGGCTCAGCCGTGTCTCGTCCATCACCCTCAAAGAGGCCTATGTCCAGAAGCTGGTGAAGGTGTGCAACGACACAGACCGCTGGAGCCTGATCTCCCTCTCCAACAACACGGGGAAGAACGTGGAGCTGAAGTTTGTGGACTCCCTGCGGAGGCAGTTTGAGTTCAGCGTGGACTCGTTCCAGATCGGCCTGGACTCACTGCTGCTGTTCGACCGCTGCTCAGAGACGGCCATGTCCATGTCTGAGAGTTTCCACCCCACCGTGGTCGGAGAGAGCATGTACGGGGACTTCCAGGAGGCCCTGGGACACCTCCGCACCAGGACCATCGCCACGCGCAGCCCCGAGGAGATCCGGGGAGGAGGACTGCTGAAGTACTGCCACCTGCTAGTACGGGGGTTTAAACCGGACTCAGAGGCTCAGATGAAGCTGCTGCAACGCTACATGTGCTCTCGCTTCTTCATCGACTTCCCAGACATCGGCGAGCAGCAGCGTAAGCTAGAGGCGTATCTCCAGAACCACTTCAACGGCATGGAGGACAAGCGCTACGACTGCCTGGTGACGCTGCGGCATGTGGTGGACGAGAGCACCGTGTGCCTGATGGGCCACGAGCGCCGCCAGACGCTGGCACTGATCTCGGCGCTGGCGCTACGGGCCATGGCGGAGCAGAACGCCATCCCGGCCCTGGCTAACATCACCTGTTACTACCAGCCGGCGCCTTACGTCAGGGACGTCAACTTCAGTAACTACTACATAGCGCGGGTCCAGTCGCCCATGAGTAACTCTTATAGTAGCTCTTACCACAGAACATGGCTGCCTTGCAGCTGAGTGATGTGGATCAGTGGAGCATAAGAGGACTATGTTGTTGTATTTTTTAAGTTTCTAGTTTCTCTGTGTGAGTCCCAAATGGTACCCTATTCCCTATATAGTGCAGTACTTTATATGACCAGGAAACTATATAGGGAATAGGGTGCCATTTGAGACACACCCTCTGTCTTATGGTAACGTGAGCTGAGCAATTTGATAGAGTGCTTTGCTCAGTCCACCTGTAGCAAAATGGCTTCTTGTGGGAGACTTGAGGACAAAGTCCAATGAGGACCAAAAAAAAAGGTAACATTTGTATTGAAT
This sequence comes from Coregonus lavaretus, assembly GCF_964263955.1. Classification (NCBI taxonomy): domain Eukaryota; kingdom Metazoa; phylum Chordata; class Actinopteri; order Salmoniformes; family Salmonidae; genus Coregonus; species Coregonus lavaretus. Next base: position 16,495,588 of record NC_139990.1, read on the forward strand.
TGTATCTTTTTGCCAAATCTTCAATTGCAACCCTTCCCACTAAGTTATATCAATGAATACTGCTGTAAATCTGATTGGAGCCGTTGTTATGATGTTTGTTCGTTTTTTTTTCTGAAGTGTTGGCTTCTTTTGTTATATGTACGGTGAAGACTGGTGGTCTATTTTGATGTGTGGAGAACGGTTGAAATGTGATGGAAGAACTTTTCAATTTCCCAGTCTTGATAAGGGACTAAGTGTATTTGGATTCATAAAAGGAAATGTAAATAAGAAACCAGAAATCTGTATTCTGTTCTGACTGTGGTTTCAACTGACCTTTTCATTTGAAGATGTAAGGACCAAATAACAGACTTTTGTGATTCTAAGTGCCTGAAAAACCAACCGACATCTTAAAGTAGTTTGCTCTGTAAATTAAATAACTGTTTTTGAAATATTTTTCACCCAGGTTACTGTACGTTTCTATGTCCAGGGTCAGGGTATTTCTTTTTCAAATAATAAAAAAAGGTCAAAAATGCAAACATTGTTATCTCTTTCTTCCTCAATCTACACATTCATAATGGTTTCAGGCATATGCGGTATATGTGCTGGATGTATAAAACATATGTCTCTAATAGGTTTCAGCTCGTCCCATTGGAATGAGAAGACAGACACAGACATGCAGGGCAAGCAGGTGGAAGGGTCTGTATCTGTATGACTTAGCAGAGACATTAAAGGGGCAATCTGCTAAATGTATAGCTGTTTAATTCTCATTTCAATTCATGGTATACCCACTGACATACAGCATCCATCAGCTTTATAGAGTTTTAGGGCTGCTGTTTGTTGAAACACAAATTAGCTGTGGCTTTAAATCTGCTTAAGTCTCCTCTCTCTCCTACTGTATCATGCACTGTGGGCATCCCATCCATAGAAATATAATCTATTCTTTCCCATCAGTCTGACATCAAGGCCCTAAGACACATACAAACACTTAATTGTTCTGTTCTGTTCCCACCCCCCCCCCACAGTTACCATGGGAAACTGAATCCCATCTGCCATTGTAGCCATCCATACATTAGCCATTTAATTCCGCCTGCATGTCGTCCATGACATCCAATGAGGGGTTTCCTTGCCCCCCTGTCTCAGTGAAAAGAGGGGAGAAAAGAGGAGATTGCTGTTGCCTGTCTTGGATGAGTTGTATTCTGTGTGTTTTGGCTGAGCAGGCAGCTGAGGGCCAGGTGGTAAAATTGAGAAGTTTGACCAGAGGTATTATTTTATTGCATTGCATGCCTTTTGGGGATTAGGCTAGTTTAGCTTACAGGATTTTTCATTCATCATGACTGTTAAGCATTACCCACGCTCATCACTGAATACTCTTACCATTTCTCCCACTCAGGGTGTTTCTATAGCCTGGTCCTACATCTGTTTGTTCTGTCTTGCCATTGGCCATATAGGAGTTGGCTATACAGCATAAACAGATCTGGGACCTGCTAGGGCTCTATTCAATCCACATCGCGGAAGTTCAGCTTTACAGCATGATTTAAATTTAACGGCAATGTTCCGCTATAGCGGAGACTGCATTCAGATTAAACACTGCATATGTCGGCTCAATCTGAAATTACCGTACATTTCTATCGCAGTGTCTGTAACGCTTCAGCTTTACAGATTGAATAGAGGCCCTAGTCTTTCTCTGAACTTTGACCCTGCAGTGCAGTGGTGGAAAAAGTACTCAATTGTCATACTGAGTAAAAGTAAAGATACCTTAATAGAAAATGACTCAAGTAAAAGTGAAAGTCACCCAGTAAAATACTACTTGAGTAAAAGTCTAGTAAAAGGTTTTAAATATACTTAAGTATCAAAAGTAAATGTAATTGCTAAAATATACTTTAGTATCAAAAGTACAAGTAAAAGTATAAATAATTTCTTATTCCGGCACAATTTTCTTGTTTTTATTTATTTATGGATAGCCAGGGGTACACTCCAACACTCAGACATCATTTACAAATAAAGCATTTGTGTTTAGTGAGTCCGCCAGATCAGAGGCAGCAGGGATGACGAGGGATGTTCTCTTGATAAGTGTGTGAATTGGACCATTTTCCTGTGCTGCTAAGCATTGAAAATGTAACGAGTACTTTTGGGTGTCAGCAAAAAGTACATCATTTTCTTTACGAATGTAGTGAAGTAAAAGCAAAAGTATTTTTACTTAAGTACTTTACACCACTAGTGGAGTGTATAGTGGCGCAGTGGTCTAAGGCACTGCATCGCAGTGCTAACTGTGCCACTAGAGATCCTGGTTCGAATCCAGGCTCTGTCGCAGCTGGCCACGACCGGGAGACTCATGGGCGGCGCACAATTGGCCCAGCGTCGTCCAGGGTAGGGGAGGGAATGGCCGGCAGGGATGTAGCTCAGTTGATAGAGCATGGCGTTTGCAACGCCAGGGTTGTGGGTTTGATTCCCATGGGGGGCCAGTATAAAAACAAATATGTATTCACTAACTGTAAGTCGCTCTGGATAAGAGTGTCTGCTAAATGACTCAAATGTAATGTAAATGTATAACAGACACACCCCATGAATGTTGCATCTGATATAAACAGAACACAGGGAATTTGAACAGTTATTATAACAGTTAACTGAGAAAAACACAGAAAATGACAAATTATTTCTTTATAAAAGTTCAGTTGAGAGGAAAAGAGTCTGTCATCGTGATTAAAGAGGCGAGATGAAAACCCTACCCTATTAAAAATTAAAAATGGTGCACTATACAGCCTTTTGGCACTTTTGGGGTGTCATTTGGGACATAGCCAGAGTTCCCAGTAGTCTTGAACTTCTCTAACCCAGCAGCAAAAGCTTCTGCTCATCTCCTCCTGTCTTCTGTGAGCTACGTGGGTGGGCTGCCCTCTATTACACACAGCCATGAGGGTAGGCAAGTTTCTCTCTCTCCCACCACAGACTGTACAGCTCAATTTGACCCACTATCATATTTTCCTCGCTGAGTCATCTGCTGTGGATGCCAAGCCCACTGTCCTCACTGTGTGTGTGTGTGTGTGTGTGTGCCTGTTTGTCTGTCTGGGTCAGGCTGATAGGATCGTAGGCATATTGGCTGGCTGTTTAGAGCCTCTTCGGTGTGTGTGAGTGCGTGTGCATGTGTGCGTGCGCGTGTTTTTGAGCAGGGGTAGGAAAGAGGTCCGTCCGTCTGAGAGGCCCCAGAGGATAAACTCTGTCTCCACAGTAACAAGCCTCACATCACCACACCAACACCCAACTGTCCTGCACTGGTGGTCGCTGCGGAAACCAGGATATACATAAATAAACAACACATTCCTAAATAAAGTGTCTGAATTTGGTCAGAAGAGGATCAAAAATAATCTTGTGATAAACTGAGGGCAAGGACAAAATGAGTTAGTAGTGTATTAGCCTGGAATCCAAACTAAATATTGTTCTCTTTCAGTATTGTTTCAGACTAGTAATGTGGATCTATGGGGGACATTTTTTTGTTTCACGACATACTTGAGAGATTTTGTCCATCTTTCCTGATGAGTTCTTGAAGAAACCAAAGCCTGGAGTAGTGAAGGGTATGGGGATTCCACCATCCACACATCTTGACAACCAGCATGGTGAGCTAGAAAGAAGCAAAGTACAGGAGAATGATAGGGTGAAGGAGGAAAAGAGGAGGAAATAGGTTATAGGAGAAGTGATTACAATGTGAGGAGGGATATCGGCAAATTAGAAGGCACGCCAAAGACAGCTGTGCTTTTATATCAAGCTTGGAAGCCACCATCATGTACATGAAATACAAACAGTGTTGTAAAATAACTAAATATAACAAAAATGCCCCAATCAAGAAGTTATCAAACCAAATAAATACCCTAATTCAAGATGCAGTGAATTAATGGGTGCAAGCAGATTGATAGTTATTTCAGTCTTTATGGTGTAGAATGGAGGAAGTGGTGCTGGAGGTTCTCCTATAAACGCTGTTTATTACACTGCACGGGCTGCATCCCAAATGGCACCCTATTCTCTATAAAGTGCACTATTTTTGACCAGGGCCCATAGGGCATAGGTTGCCATTTGGGACTCAGACATGGTGATGCTCCATCGTCATGGAGGCTGTTGGCAGGCAGTTTAGAGGAGCAGCAGAACAGAACTTCTATTTGTAGACACAAGGGCATTCATAGTGGTTGCTGCCTGGTGATGGTGTTTATTTGTTGCCTTGAGAGGCAATGCTAAGGCTGGTCCCAGATCTGTTTGTGCTGTATCAGTAGCTGTGCGTTGGTAAAATCACCAGGGAAGCCAATTATCACGTGTGGTGATAATTGCGTTGTTTGCTCTTGTCATGAGAATTTCTATCTCTAATTCAACCTAAGCTTGAATCATTACCAGGGGTTGTAAGGCCCTGGTTTTAATCATAAATGATTCAAGGTCCACAACCAGCAAGAATGATCTGTATTTTTATTCATGGAGAGCTCTGGCGCCAAAACCCATACACTACTGTTTTATACCCCTTGACACACAAAGGCACTTTGCTCCGCCCACCTTTAGGAGGCTTTCTTAAACAGTTTCCGCAGTCTCCTTCACCCTGGAATGTTTAGTCCCGCCCCCCTCTGTTAGTGGGTTGCCACTACATTATAACTCTTAACACCGTTCACACATTTATACTGTATTTGGGGTGAAATCCTTTAGTCATTATTCTTAAAATACAAATTAATCTAACAGCTCTATAACCTGTTAGTTCATATCATATTCCTTGCCACCGTGATATATAGGCCTAAGGCCGAGAAAATACGAATAAATTAAACCACACCTTTGTTTCATCACAAAACTGGAGAGCAATCTCTGTCCGTCGAAGTCCACAAAACATATTGCATGCATGGTCAAGCAAGTTAATGTGTCCGACATTTTCGGACTACTCTAAACAAATATTGATTTTAGAGTTACCGCAAGTCACACATAAAACAGTTGCTGCCTCCCCTATTCCAGCACCATTTCAACTTCAACATTTCAACATCATCAAATCACCTATGCTTAGTCTAATACAGTGACAACTAAAAGATACCAAAAACGATTTAGTCCAATCAACGTAAGCTAAATATGATGTGGCTGTCCATGGTACTGATTTCTGTGTGTGTGTGTGTGTGTGTGTGTGTGTGTGTGTGTGTGTGTGTGTGTGTGTGTGTGTGTGTGTGTGTGTGTGTGTGTGTGTGTGTGTGTGTGTGTGTGTGTGTGTGTGTGTGTGTGTGTGTGTGTGCGTGCGTGCGTGCGTGTAGAAAAAACATGTTGACTCAACCTACTTGTAGAGAAACGCCAATGCCATCCTCCACTTTAATGTTGGTAAACGATCTATGACTCTGTCATACAGTACACACTTTCAGTTTTTGTTGTCCTAGGCTACCTGGCTAAAATGCTTTCTCGCTAGCCTTAACTTCCTTTCATGGGCAACACCGTTATAATCATTGGCCAGTACGGAGAATTAAGTAAAACCACAAGTCCAAATCCCTATCTCCATTCATGGATAATTTAGGAAATCGCTAGCTAGCCACCGGAGGACAACGACACAACAATTCAAGTTTTTTCTGTCAATGACGTTTGGCTACTGATGTGATGTGATTGGTGTGAAGCAACATACAAACTGGCTTCCCTTGACACTTTTATTTTGTGTGCCAGGATTATTCACAGCTGAGCTCACTCAGTTAAGCTCAACGCTGATTGGATATTATTCTTTTTAATTTTTTATCAAGGCAGGCCAAATGCTCGCTGGCTTCCATTGCATTCAATGCTACGGGCTGCAACAATGTCATACTCTTTTTTTGACCATACAGCATCAGATATATGGGCTACACATCCTGAGACAGAGGGGTGCTGTTTCGTTCTCTCTGATGCTTTCTCCGGTGAGATACAGTGCATTCGGAAAGTATTCAGACCCCTTTACTTTTTCCACATTTTGTTACGTTACAGCCTTATTCTAAAATTGATTAAATAGTTTTTTCCCCTCATCAATCTACGGACAATACCCCATAATGACAAAGCAAAAACAGGTTTTTAGAAATGTTTGCAAATGTATTACAAATAAAATACAGAAATACCTCTTAAGGATCGGACCCTTTTTCTAAATTTTCGCCTAAAATGGCATACCCAAATCTAACTGCCTGTAGCTCCGGACCTGAAGCAAGGATATGCATATTATTGGCCTCCCGAGTGGCGCAGCGGTCTAAGGCACTGGATAAGAACGTCTGCTAAATGACTAAAATAAATAAAGGAAACACTTTGCAGTTTGTGGAAATGTGAAATTAATGTAGGAGAATATAACACATTAGATCTGGTAAAAGATAATACAAACAAAAAAACATTTTCTTTTTTTTCCATCATCTTTGAAATGCAAGAGAAAGGTCATAATATAATTTTGCAGTTTAGGCGCAATTTAGATTTTGGCCACTAGATGGCAGCAGTGTGTGTGCAAAGTTTCAGATTGATGCAGTGAAGCATTGCAATACTGGGTCTATTTGTATCAAGTTTGCCCAAATGTGCCGAATTGGTCAACTGATACATTTTCAAGTACATAACTATAGAGAACATACAAAAATGACAAGGTAATACAAAATGTAACTTTACACACTCCCAGGAATGTCATACATGATGGATCATTAGCTTATACACCAACTTTCACACATCTAGATGGCTGGGCAGGGTGGGTGTGGAGCCAGACACATCAAGGGTTCAAACTGTAGAACCCAGTTCCTACATTTGAGTATAAAAATTGATTTTATCAAACAAAACTATGCTACATTTTATCTCTGGGACCCTCAGAATGACAAATCAGAGCAAGGTTACTGAATGTCAGTACATGATTTACCTTCAGAGGTGAATGTATCAAATCAGTTGCCGTGATACATTTTTTGTTGTTGTGCACTCTCCTCAAACAATAGCATGGTCTTTTTTCTACTGTAAATTGGACAGTGCAGTTAGATTAACAATAATGTAAGCTTTCTGCCCATATAAGACATGTCTATGTCCTGGAAAGTTTGCTGTTACTTACAACAGTCATGCTAATCACATTAGCGCATGTTAGCGCAACCGTCCCATATACGGGACACCGAGGTTAAATACGTTTTCATACCCTTTGCTATCAGACTCAAAATTGAGCTCAGGTGCATCCTGTTTCCATTGATCATCCTTGAGATGTTTCTACAACTTGATTGGAGTCCACCTGTGGTAAATGTAATTGATTGGTCATGATTTGGAAAGGCACACATCTGTCTATATAAGGTCCCACAGTTGACAATGCATGTCAGAGAAAAACCAAGCCATGAGGTCAAAGGAATTGTTCGTAGAGCTTCAAGACAGGATTGTGTTGAGGCACAGATCTGGGAAGGGTGCCAAGAAATGTCTGCAGCATTGAAGGTCCCAAAGAACACAGTGACCTCCATCATTCCTAAATGGAAGAAGTTTGGAACCACCAAGACTCTTCCTAGAGCTGGCCGCCCGGCCAAACTGAGCAATCGAGGGAGAAGGATCTTGGTCAGGGAGGTGACCAAGAACCCGATGGTCCCTCTGAAAGAGCTCCAGAGTTCCTATGTGGAGATGGGAGAACCTTCCAGAAGGACAACCATCACTGCAGCATTCCACCAACTAGTTATTTATAGTAGAGTGGCCAGACGGAAGCCACTCCTCAGTAAAAGGCACATGACAGCCCGCTTGGTGTTTGTCAAAAGGCTCCTAAAGGACTCTCAGACCATGAGAAACAAGATTCTCTGTTCTGATGAAACCAAGATTGAACTCTTTGGCCTGAATGCCAAGCGTCACATCTGGAGGAAACATGGCACCATCCCTACGCTGAAGCATGGTGGTGGCAGCATCATGCTGTGGGGATGTTTTTCAGAGGCAGGGACTGGGAGACTAGTCAGGATCGAGGGAAAGATGAACGGAGCAAAGTACAGAGAGATCCTTGATGAAAACCTGCTCCAGAGCGCTCAGCACCTCAGACTGGGGGGAAGGTTCAACTTCCAACAGGACAACAACACTAAGAACACAGCCAAGACAACGCAGGAGTGGCTTTGTGACAAGTCTCTGAATGTCCTTGAGTGGCCCAGCCAGAGCCCTGACTTGAACCCGATCTAACATCTCTGGAGAGACCTGAAAATAGCTGTGCAGCAACGCTCCCCATCCAACCTGACAGAGCTTGAGAGGATCTGCAGAGAAGAATAGGAGAAATTCCCCAAATACAGATGTGCCAAGCTTATAGTGTCATACCCAAGAAGACTTGAGGCTGTAATCGCTGCCAAAGGTGCTTCAACAAAGTACTGAGTAAAGGGTCTGAATACTTTATGTAAATGGGATATTTCCTGGTTTTAAAATAAATACATGTACAAACGTTTCTAAAAACCTGTTTTTGCTTTGTCATTATGGGTTATTGTGTGTAGATTGATGAGGAGAAAAAACTATTTAATCAATTTTAGAATAAGGCTGGAACGTAACAAAATGTAGAAAAAGTAAAGGTGTCTGAATACTTTCCGAATTGAAAGAAATGTATGAAACACAGAGACAAAATGTTTTTTTCTTGGTCAGGTTTTTTGGGGAAGCATGGCTTCCCTTGGCATCCATGAATACAGCCACTGTGCTGTATAGTTAACACGCAAGCATAGGAGTTGGCAAGACAGTACAAACAGATCTGGGACCAGGTTAGGTTGCCTCCATAGTTTGGATGAAATCCTTACTTAGCCTACATAAGGTTCGCTGTGACCACACTCTATGAAGGAGTCAAGTTTGTCACCATAGTAGACTCTAGTTAGACTCTCTTTCATTCAAATAGCCTATTGAGTCGAATGTGTGTGTGTAGTCATGAGAACTTTTCCAGAAAGAGCTTTCTCAACCTCTGACCTTCTTCACTATGTCCTTGGCTGAACATGCTGTACCGTCACCGATTTCTCCATATTTTTCTCTTCGGGGGAGACGTTAGTTAGCCTGCGTATTATGACTGGCATCATAGATACTCCACAGAGCCCTTCTCTGTGTTTACATGACAAATATGGGTGGAAAGGGAACGTTCCCTGAGTCTTATCCTGTTGAAACATTCCCAGACTGAAAATAATGAACACAGTTCTTAGGAGAGACAACCAGACCATACGACAGGGTGGAGTCTGTAAACAAAGAACAAAGCACATTGGGAGTGTGTCAGACTACATCCAAAATGGCACCCTATTCCCAACATAATTCACTACTTTGACCAGAGTCCTATAGGCCCTGGTCAAAGGAAGTGCACTATGTAGGGAATAGGGTGCCATTTGGGATGTATCCTCAGACAATTTTGGAAAAGTCGCTGTAAATGGAAATGTCTTGAAATGGACGCACAAAAGGTATTTTTATATCAGATGGTGAGAGGTGGAGGTTAAACACACGCACACACACACATACAGATACACACACACACATACACACACACACAGGCACGTGACACACACATAGCTCTGTTACAGTGCGATGTCGTCACAGCATCAAAAGGCTAAAACAAATGTTATTGCAACAACCATTGAAGAACATCTGCTTGGGCCCAAACACCAGCTTGCTTTCATTTAGTTTAGAGAGGGGGTAGGCGAGGGGGCCAGGCGAGGGGGGTAGACGAGCGGTCCACAAGGAGAGGGGTCTCTGCCCCATCCAGCCTGCTTCCTGTCAGCCACAGTAAACACTGGCCTTCTGAAAGGTGGCACTGTTTGTCCCCCCTGGGCCCCCGTCTTCATCAATATTAATGTCCACTGTAGTGAATGGCGCCACCGACTGTTAACAGGCTTCTCCCTTTCAACACGGCAAGAGACTCCACCACCCTTGGCAGGGCACACACACACACGCACACACACAAACACACACCTGGGAAAGGAAAGCAGACTGAATTCTAGGAACTCTTCTGCCCTGATACTGTGGCTCTGCCTGGGCATGTGGAGTTCCTTACTCCAGGCCTGCTGGGCATATGGATCGGTTTAGTCTTATGGAGCCAGACTGCTGGCTGGCTGGCTGGCTGGCTGGCATACTGAATGTGTTATGGCTCAAGGGAGTGCTTAGGTTGGCTTGGCTTCCATTTATGCTTTATCACTACAGGTAAATCATAAAAGGAGCAGAAGTTTAATCACCTGCTATATAAGGTGTGGATATATATAGCACTTGAAGAATCTGCACCCGTAAAACTATACTACAGTATATCATGATTGATTGATTGATTGATTGCAAACTGAATCATTCCTCCTGCCCCTAGTCACCCCCTGCTTGACAAATAAAACAGGCTGCGTTATGTAACATAATTATCTAATAGCATAACATGTAGGATAGGTCTGACTGACTGGTATATGACTTCTATATATGACTTCTCCCTCCCCTGCCCTCCCTACAGGCGCAAACAAACTATCCCACATCTGGAAGCCACAATGTGAGAGCTGGACAGGCTGGCCCGGGGCTGGCCAGGGTTGGACAGTGAGGAGCATACCTCTTTGCTCCAAGACAACCATAGGTCAGTAAGTCGAGAAAATATATATGAAACATTTTGGGAGAACTAATGTTAACCATAACTTATTCATTTGGTTTTCACCCTCTCCTTTACATAGCTACAGGTGGTTGAGCATGAACATTTTTGTCTATTGGGTCCAGGACCTCCAATATAAGAACGACATTCGGAATACACAGGTGGTTACGGGGAGTCCTTTGGCTATTCAGCTATTATGACATGATACCATTTAAACTTAATAAACTATCATATCCTACTTACCAGTTTGTAAACATCACCAAACTTTATCTAAATGGCCTGGATTTTAATCCAGGATTACTTGACTAAATAATCTTGGGAAAAACAAATAGGTTTCCAATGTCTTCACACAAGTGTATCATTGTTGCATTATTTCCCCTACAGCAGCCCACCAGTAGGAGAGAGTGGGGTAAGTTGAGCAATGTTTTACATTCAGCATCACTCCGTCAAGGGAAATATAGTATTCTTTCTAACAAGGATATCTACATATATTTCAGTGTTGGTATCCCTTGAAATAATCTGAATGCATGTAAACATTATTGTTTTGAAAACATAGCTTGTCCAAAAAAGTGGTCTCTTGGCACAACTTACCCCAAATGTCTGTACTGAATGAAATATTACCAATACTTTTTAAAACCATAGCTAGGTTTCCATCCAATTGGTGACAGACTTTCATGCAAATATTCTGAAATCCGCATACTGATAGTTTTGCGCACTTTCCTTGTTGCGTTAAAAATCAGTGTGTGTTGACGCTTAAGTTTCTTGTACTGAATAAAGATTAAAGTTCAATGTGTTTTTAAACTCTAATGATAGTTTTGTCACAAAAACTGTGGTTTTAAATAGCAAATGGGGGTTGAAGCTCATTTACTGAATTTATATACAATAAAAAAGGTTTTAAAATGCTATTTGGAGAACAGCAAAAACAAGCAAAAATTACCCCAAAAATTATCACCTTCGCTGCTGTAGGTTCATTCCCCTCAGTCGATCTACAAACACATAGCCTATTAGCTATATAATTGTAACGTTATACCCCTGAAAGGGGGGAAATATGAGAAATTCTTCACACTGACACGTAGCATCAGCAACGAAACGAAAACGTATGACATTTTTAGAACTGTATTGTTTGCATTTTGATTGCATGTTAATGTAGGCCTATATGGAAGATAGGCCATGTGGAGATGTTCATATTGAATCATATCTTCTTTTTTTTTGGTTCCTAACTTGTTTGATGAGATTAGTACAGATTGTCTCAGGGGACCTCATATGGTGCCTGACCCCAAGTTTGAACCACTGTACTAACCTCTCTCTCTATGCTTGGTTCCTCTCTCTCTGCTTGGTTCCTCTCTCTCTCTGTCTCCTTGCTTCCTCCTGCATGCATTGCAGCCTGCCTCAGCCTCAGCACTGAGCGCCACATCACTGTCTCAGTAGCCTACTCTCTGTAAAGCAATGTCATTATGAGAACTTAGTAGTTGTTTTTTTTGCTCCTGCTGAGGTAGGGTCCGTTTAACATCAGCTTCTTACTTCATCCTTCTAGCTGGCTAAGTAATACTAGCCAGAGCCCTTCAACATTACTGCGATAGAAGTCTGTCGGCAGCTAGCCACCTGACTGACTAACATATCTATAAGCGACTATTACCAGTTGTGCACTCAATCTCTGAGAGTCTGCTTTTTGTTTGTTTGGGGGATGCCTGTAGACATGGCAGGAGTCGCGGGACGGTTTTAAAATTGCTTTTTTCCGGTATCTAGTTGCCTACTTGAGCGGACTCCAAGCTTGGGTAGTTTGTTTCAAGTCTCAGTCCCTCAGCCTGTGCCGCGAGAGGGCGGAGTTAGTTATACAATTGTAATGTTATAGCCCTGAATGGAGAAAAATATGAGAAATTATTCACACTGACAAGTAGCATCAGCGAGTGGTGAATGTGCTGCTAAAAAGGCCAATCCAGGGGACGCAGGTGAACATGACAAACCACTGTTCATGATTTCACTCCTTCGCCAAGAAGCAGGCGCTAATAGAACACAGTCAGATCAAGAATATAAGTGTTCTGAGCTGTGATCAACGCTGGGCGCAATATTTAGATGTTGATTTGTAATAGATTTTGTCTTCATATGTAGTTACGGCCACGCACACAGCTACAAGGATGCACTTTCATGTTAGGTTTAGGACCTCATGTTGAAGCTTATAGAGACCCCAACTGATGTATAGAACAATCTTAAAATGATATGCTTGTGTTTAGATACAAGCATCATGAAACCTTTTTTTTTACCTAACTTGCTTACCACTTTTTCCATGTGGTTTCTTCCTTCACAGACTCCATAAAATGATGACCTCTTCCTAGATATTTGGTCAAATGATTAATTGTGTGTATGGTTTCCTAGAAACAAGGGTGGTTCAACTTACCCCTTTGGCTCAACTTACCCCTTTGGCTCAACCCTAACCCCTTTGGCTCAAATTACCCCACTCTCCCCAACACCCACACAATGTGGCTCATCCCTGGGCTGTATGATGGCTGGGGTGGAGAAGTAGAGATCTTGTGGCCACATGGCAGAGGTTTCAGCCTGGCTTGGTTTCAGGGGGAAATTACATTCAGTCTGCTCCAAGATGGAGATGAGAGGAGTATGCTCTAAGTGTGCAGTCTGGGGGCTCGGGTGCTAGTGGCTGGAGGGAAAAGAAACAGTAGGCTGGAGAAAAAAAGGTGCTTCCCTTCTAAATTCCCTAAATTGATCTCTGACACAAACACACCTACTGTCTTTACATCTGAGTGATTGCATGAGCATTTGTCAAGCATTCTTTTGTTACCCCTGTTTGAATTCCAGAGCAGTGCTTCTTCCCTGGGTGTGAAGCAACACGCAGCAGCAGTAGCTGTCTGGAATAATCTGTTGCATGAAAGGAGCCATTTGTGAGGCATGAGAAGTTATTGTACAGAGGATCTGCAGACAGACAGGCTGTACTGCCATATCAGAGCAGACATTCCAGTGGAGGTGAGGGAGGGTAGCAAGAGGAGGTGAGGGAGGGTGAGGAGGAGGGGAGGTAGGAAGAGGAGGTGAGGGAGGGTGAGGAGGAGGGGAGGTAGGAAGAGGAGGTGAGGGAGGTTGAGGAGGAGGGGAGGTAGGAAGAGGAGGTGAGGGAGGGTGAGGAGGAGGGGAGACAGGCTGTACTGCCATATCAGAGCAGACATTCCAGTGGAGGTGAGGGAGGGTAGCAAGAGGAGGTGAGGGAGGGTGAGGAGGAGGGGAGGTAGGAAGAGGAGGTGAGGGAGGGTGAGGAGGAGGGGAGGTAGGAAGAGGAGGTGAGGGAGGTTGAGGAGGAGGGGAGGTAGGAAGAGGAGGTGAGGGAGGGTGAGGAGGAGGGGAGGTAGGAAGAGGAGGTGAGGGAGGGTGAGGAGGAGGGGAGGTAGGAAGAGGAGGTGAAGGAGGGTGAGGAGGAGGGGAGGTCGGAAGAGGAGGTGAGGGAGTCTGCTGCTGTAATGTACACCCCTCTCTCTTTCCCTCTCTTTCTCTCTCTCGCTCTCTCTCTCTCAAAGTCAAGTTCCTGAACCATTCTCCTCCTCCTGGTAATCATTAACATGATATCACCCTACAGGTGCCTTCAGAATGATTCCAATTAGTGGAGGAAAAATATCTGGAGTGGAGTTAGCTTTCATCTCCCATCCTCCATGGCTTCTCCCTCTTCTCTCCTCCTTCTCCTTCAAACACGTTCATCTTCTCTGTCTTTCTCAAATGTATCAAATATTTGCTCTTCTCTGGGCCCTGTTTATTTTCTGGAGTGTGTTTGCACCATTGGTCGGTCCAAATGGCACCCTGTTCACTATGTAGTACACTACTTTTGACCAGGGTCCATTACTTTTGACCAGGGTCCATCAAAAGATGTGCACTATATAGGGAATAGGGTTCCATTTGGGATGGGCCTCCAGTGTTTGGGTTAGCAGCAGGGGTCTGAGGCTAGTCCGGCCAGGGCTCTGAGTGCACTGGCCCGTTGGCTGCTTGCCATCGCTGGGCAAACTGGGACCTGGAGGCCCAGACACTAAGCCCATTCAGCCGGCCGGTTCCCGCCTAGCACACAGAGGATAGAGTTAGGTCTCTCACTCACACTCACACACACACACACACACACACAGGTTAGAGTCAGGATTGTTTGCTGGCCAGTGCCAATGCCAGGAATGCTGAGCTCCAATCCCTCTCTGGGAAAAAAGGTATTCGATCTACCCCGTTCTCTCTTCTCCTCTCTTTCCTCCTACTGCCCCCCCCCCCCCCGCTCTATATGGAAGGATACAGAAATATACAATATATGCTGATTCTATCAAATTTAACTACTTTAACCGACTAGAGAATATCCCTCCTTGGCAGTGCGTTGAGAAGGCTATTTACTGTAGTAAAGTAGTTTATTCCTTTTATCTATTGGAGCGATGCTTTTGGTCTTGGCTCTTCATGAAGGCAATATAGTTAAGGGTTTAAGAACCCAAAAAGATGGGCTTGTGCTTTATCTTATCTGTAATCAGAATATATAATAGACCATTATAATTTCCATTGGCTTCGGCAAACATGAGATAGAATCATCTCTCGTTTCGTTAAACAGTTTTGCCACATGCAGAACCATGACCCAGCAGCTTCACAGAGACAAAATCCATGCAGTTCTAATTTATCCAATCTTTGGCAGTAGCCGTCCGTGACTGTATGAACACTAATCAACTCAGTCAGCCAGACACACACACACACGCACACACACACACACATCAGACAGTGGCTTGAGCTTGTCCCAGTGGAGAGCAGTTAGGGAGGATGTGGAAGAAAGATTCCAACAGGCTTTATCAGATGTCTGCCAGACAATCAAGGCCAAGGCCAAGGAGCTGGTGAATACTACTCATCTCATCTGTTTCATGATACTAGATAATGTATCATGATTAAATTAAATTGTGCCGTCGACCCAGTATGGAGAAAGAGTCCTGTCTATTCAGTTAAATTAATCCCTACTCATCCCATTTTGATTGCACACATGGATATTATATTCCTTCTTGGTTAAGTTGGTGGAGAGGAGAATTGGTTTTCCAAAGATATTCAGCTGCTCTTGGAGCAAAAATGGAATCTCCAAAAATCTTTCTTTGTGATAAAACCCAACAGATTTTGGTATTACATCCTACATCGAAGTGTAGGTAACGCTTGATTTGGATAGTCCATCTGTAGATTCTCTGCAAACTATCAGTAACATTTCAAATGCATGGACTATAAACTTCCTTTCCTTGTTGAAAATGAGAAGATATACTGTCGAAATGCTGCGGATAGTCTACATATATTTTGTAGAGCATCTACAGATGGACTATCCAAACTAAGTGTTACCGAAACGTATGCTAATTCCAGTATATCTACATAGTGCATCTACAGTCTACAGTACATGGGCTTGAACCCCTCCTCTCTCTGGAAAGAGGCCAGCTGGTGGCCATCTTGGAAAAAACTAAACCTATAAATAGACCCTAGGGTCTTCTCATTCTATGTTTTCCATCCCAAAGAGAACATTTCAACCCTAAATGAACTTATAGGAATTTACTGAGAATTCCACGTTGCAACCAATGTTTGATCTGTTCATCTAATGTGCTTAACCACAAGCAGTTATCATGAGCACCATTATTTTGTCTCTAAACCACCAGGTCATGGGTTTAGGTGTTTGGATCTTGGGGTTATATTTGTTCTGTCTATTAGAAGCACTTGCTTGAATATCTTTGGATAGCAACATGCTGTGGTGTGGAGACAGGTTCTATAGTATGTCTGAAGGGGTTAGAGGAGATGTTTGACATTGGCAAGATGCTGTGAGTTTTAACCCTGCCCCAAAATTACCCTCTGAGCTTTGTTTAAAGAAGGCCAGTGAGAAGGCTTTATAGTGGTCATCAAGTTGTAATAATCTAATATGTAATAATCCACAGTAAAATCGTACTTTGAGTTTGACAAACATCTTGGCAAAAAAGACAAATGATACACAAACTGAAAGTGATTAGTTAGAGACATTTTCAACATATTATGTAAATGTATTCTTTCCGCTTGAGCAATTTTGAATCCATCTTCTAAATAGAAATGTCTCCTAAATAGAAGTGTAACTACTTTATATGGAGAGCTTTATTTAATTATGTGTAAAGTCAGCTTCCACCCCCATCCCAACAGTCAGGACACGGCTTGGAACAGTAGAGAGCTCACTGGAATCTAGGCTTGGGCGGTATCCAGATGTTCATATTGTGACCGACCACCTCGATTCGGTCTTATGGAGCAAAATTTGAAATAGTGTTTTTTACATTGGATATAAGTAGAGACTCAGAGCTAGAAAATGTTATATCATATCAAAATCTAAGTTTATTTGTCACATGCACAGGATACAGAAGGTGTAAATGGTACAGTGAAGTGGTTACTTTCATAGTAGCAATATCAAAAACAGAAAGTGTCCAGATACAAATATTTTATCATTATTAGATGACTCTTACCCGACACACTTGTCTAAACAGATGGGTCATGTGAAGGAAATACTATAACCACCCCCCAGCCACATCTAGCTAAGTGGATGGTTCCCTATTGTCTAGACATGTTCACATGTTCATGAAATACAATAGATGGCCGTAATCACCCCCAAACACACCTGGCTAATTTGATGGGTCATGTAATAATCCGGCCGAAGTGGAGTCTTTTGTTTAGACATGTAGCTAGCTAGGTAGCTAGCTAGCTAGCTAAACAATGAACCGACATAATCCCAACTCATACTACTACCAATACAAACATTGTCATAGCTGTAGTATAAATCTGCAGGTAGCTAAAGCTAACAAACTAGGTTCAATGTTAGCTAGCTAACATTAGGCTATAACTAGCAATGCAAATGGATTTCTGATTTGAATAATATTACTACACAGATCATACATGTAACGTTAGCTAGCGAGCCAGCAAGCTAATGTTTGCTAGCTAACTAACAGTACGCTTTAACTTGCAATAAAAACGACTTTCTGACAAAATTCGAAACTTATATCTGAAAATGTAGCTAGACTCTTACCCGTATACATGGATGAATGCTTCACGGCAGGCTGGAACCATTTAACTCCATGTTGTTTGTAGCTACATCTTGTTTGGCCAGCACTGTGTCAAGTCACTGCGGTTCACACTGACCGTGGCGTGTGCAGAAAGTAGCCCATCACATTTTCCAACTGATCTGTCGATAGTCCCTGCTAAATTCAGGGCATCAATGTTGTTGAGAAAAGTAGCAAAACTTTTGTAGTTCTCAATGGCTAACGTTATATCTTTCAAAAAGGAAGTGGTAGAAAGGACTGTCAACACATACTGAGCAGCTCACGTTATAGACAGAAGCGCGCTACATGGCAGACCAATCCAAACTCATCTCCCGGCATGTCCAGCCCATCCATTATCTCAGCCAATCATGGCTAGCAGGAAGGTTCCTGTCTTTTTCCTTGGCTAAACCAACTAGGCTCGTAATTTAACAATGTTATTCGTATTCATTGATGGAATACAAATTTGTTGTTAAGGCACATGAAAGTTCATGTTCCAGAAGGCATTTCTGACGAAAAACTGAAAAATGCAAGAAAAGGCCATTGGGCTTCTATTACCAGAATGTGAACAAAATTAGCACTAATTAATAGCAAAATTACACAGACACTGTTAGTTAAATGCTAATGAGCAAAAACAAACATAAACTAATTGCAAAGACAGGCAAATCCAGCTCATAGAACAGAGAATCGGCGATAGATATAGAACGCTATGGACACACCAGCTACCACTTTTTCATGTTGTGCTATTTACAAACAAACACGTGACTGGCTCAACTGTTCTGGGGAACTATGGTAAGCTTCATAATGTAAAATAATGTGACAGGTGAAATTAAGAATGCAATCTGCTTTATCTCCACAAGTTGACTGCAGGTATTCACTTAAAAAGTAGCTACAAATATTCACATTTATTGAAAAACTTCAAATAAATAGTTTTGATGGTATTGACAAAACATTGTTTAGCTTTATCCAAATACCCTGGTATACAGTATATACGGTATACCGCCCAAGCTTACTGGAATCCTCACACTCTAATTTATGAATTGCATTTCAGCATTGTTTTGGCCTCATATATACTGTATACGTGGCTTCTAAAGTTACACAAATACTCTTTGACATTCAGTACAAACACTATGTTTGATTTTCTCAATGATTTTGCTTAGTTGAGGCTACTCTGATTGCAGCTGGAACAACAACATCAGTAGAGATGAAAGAAAAGAAATAAGCTGCCGTCCTCCTGTTTTTAAACAGTGAAATATACACTACATGTGGACACCTGCTCGTCGAACATCTCATTCAAAATTCATGGCCATTAATATGGAGTTGGCCCCCCGTTTGTTGCTATAACAGCCTCCACTCTTCTGGGAAGGTTTTCCACTAGATGTTGTAACATTTCTGCGGAGACCTGCTTCCATTCAGCCACAAGAGCATTAGTGAGGTCAGGCACTGATGTTGGGCGATTAGGCCTGGCTCGCAGTCGGTGTTCCAATTCATCCCAAAGGTGTTCAATGGGGTTGAGCTCAGGGCTCTGTGCAGGCCAGTCAAGTTCTTCCACACCGATCTCGACAAACCATTCCTGTATTGACCTCGCTTTGTGCACAGGGGCATTGTCATGCTGAAACAGGAAAGGTCCTTCCCCAAACTGTTGCCACAAAGTTGGAAGCACAGAATCGTGCAGAATGTTATTGCATGCTGTAGCGTTAAGATTTCCCTTCACTGGAACTAAGCGGCCTAGCCTGAACCATGAAAAACAGTCCCAGACCATTATTCCTCCTACACCAAACATTACAGTTGTCACTATGCATTCAGGCAGGTAGCGTTCTCCTGGCATCTGCCAAACTCATTCGTCCGCCGGACTGCCAGAAGGTGAAGTGTGATTTCCACTGTGCTAGAGTCCAATGGTGGTGAGCTTTACACCACTCAAGCCAACGTTTGGCATTGCATATGGTGATCTTAGGCTTGTGTACGGCTGCTTGGCCATGGAAACCCATTTCATGAAGCTCAGTTCTTGTGCTGATGTTGCTTCCAGAGGCAGTTCGGAGCTCAGTAGTGAGTGTTGAAACAGAGGACAGATTATATTTACGCGCTACGCGCTTCAGCACTCGACAGTCAAGTTCTGTGAGCTTGTGTGGCCTACCACTTCACGGCTGAGCCATTGATGCTCCTAGACGTTTCCACTTCACAATAACAGCACGTACAGTTGACAGGGGCAGCTCTAGCAGGGCAGAAATTTGACAAACTGACTTGGAAAGGTGGCATCCTATGACGGTGCCACGTTGAAAGTCACTGAGCTCTTCAGTAAGGCCATTCTACTGCCAATGTTTGTCTATGGAGAATGCATGGCTGTGTGCTCAATTTTATACACCTGTCAGAAACGGGTGTGGCTGAAATAGCCAAATCCACTAATTTGAAGGGGTGTCCACATACTTTTGTATATGTAGTGTATGTCAAACCGCATCATCATGGGACTCATGCCTTTATACCATAGTGTGTGTATCTGTGTGAATGTGTGTGTGCGTGCATGTGTGTGTGTGTGTGTGTGCCTTTGTACCATAATATCAAAGTGCAGCGCTCCAGAACACTGTGATTATAGGACAAATCAAAACCAGTAGTTAACCCAGTTAGCTAGATGAGATGTTCATGTGCCAGGAAAGGAAAGAGAAGGAAGACTGCTGAGCCTTGGGTTTGACCAGACAATACTGGCATATCAGCAGAAAAGGGAGATTATATTTTGCAATCATATTGCAGTTTCCAGTATTTTGTATTTAGACAAAGTTATATATTAAAATCAAATTATTAAGTGGTAGAGGGCATTATGTAGGGTTTATGCGACATCTATTATGTCTGAATTGACAGGTTTTACGCACCAGCCAAGCTTCTGAGAGATCGCCATGGTCCCTTTTTGATTAGTTAAGATTAAACATTGAAATGCAATGACTGCGATCCAATCTGATCTGTTGCATTCCTTTCCTTGTATTCCTGCAATACATTCTGTTTTGACGTCATCTTCATAATGTTTGAATTGTAAAATTGTCACCATGTCATCTCTACCATCAAAAACCTACAGAAAAGCTCAAGATGTTCCTATTACCAAAGCGTTTTGATCCCTTGATGTGCACACTTTATAAAAAACATTGAAATGTTTTATGTATTTCATCTTTAATTATGCTTCTTTCCAGCTGAGCCTCTGGTGCAGACAATGGGTTCGTCCCAAATGGCAAATTTCTCTATGGCCCCTAGTCAAAAGTAGTGCACTATAAAGGGAATAGGGTGCCATTAGGGACACAGTATTGTCTCTAGTCTCCTAGTCAGCCAGAGAGACAGACAGGGAACACTATTGTGCTTGTACAGACTGTACCGAGAGGAAAATAACTCATGTTGTGACTCACATACTGGGCACACGCACTCATATACATGCACAGCACGTACACACACACACACTTGCACACACACACAGGCATGCATGCACGCACGCACGCACATACACACACTCACACATATAGAGTCAGAAAGCAAAGTCTGGAAGACCTTTACCGAGCTTGTTCTTTGATTTCTATTAAAAGGAACATTAGTTGTTTTCCATTTTCGGTAAATAACAGAACAAAGCTAAAAAGAGACCACAACCAGCTCACTATGGTGGTAAAGTAGTTATTTCATGTGTGGCTTCTAGTGAATTATACCCCGTCTCTTACTGGGCCTTACCTTTCAGACCTGAACAATCAATTCTCAATAAATCAGAGACTGTCAGCGATTGAGGAGCAACATCCATTAATCATGCCTTTGGTCCACCTCTCCATTTCATCACCAGACGGGGGGTGTGTGTGTGTGTGTTTGTGTGCGTGCCTATGCACGTTTGCCCTAACCCTCCATGTTCCACCCATCCCCTCTTCCCTCCTCCCTCCATCCATCTCTCCCTAGGTTTAAAGCATGGCTGACTGTGTGCCACTGACCTTCTTGTAAATTCTCCACATCTCATTTGAAGTCCCCACTGAAGGTGTGTAACCCTGTGTAACCCCTGGCTGCTGCTGGCATGTAAATCAGACTGGACATACATACTTCCACTGTGAATAAAGAGATCTGAGGGTCTAGAGTCCATAAAGATCTCCTTATCTTTGTAAAGGAAAGCAGTACATATGAGGTAGTGTTCCACAATGACATATGCTGTGTGAATTATGGTGCTACCCTTGCCTTATGACGTTTGTGGGACTGGGGTAAATGTGTTCAGTGTTCAAATGCTATGGCTATTGGGTTTGGTGTAGAAGGATCACTCTCTACTGATACATTCCAAGGGCTGGTTTCCCGGACCCAGATTAATCTTATTCCTGGAGATTCTCTAAGAGCAACACATTAAAACCAGTACGGTACGGATGCAACATTCCTATCTAGAACCTTAGTTTGCAGTCTTTTCAGAGTGAGCCTCTGGAAGAAGTATACCGAGGGTTAAGTGAGGGTGGCGGCTGGAGCTTGGGATTTTCCTGGGTTTGGATGCGAGCTGGACGGCTTTTTATAGCAGCAGCTCAGTGGCTGGCTGGGTGGGATGTGGGGAAAGGGGGAGGAAGAGAGGGAGATGGAGAGGGAGCGAGAGAGGGAGCAAGAGATGGAAAGTGTGTGAGGGAGATGGAGAGGGAGAGATGGAAGAGGGATAAAGTGGGAGATGGGAAGAGACAGAGAGAGAAATAGAGAGAGGGAGAGGGAAAAATAACATAAGAGGGAGAGATGCTTAGATTTACAGCTGTTTTGGGAAGGCGTTGTTGAACTGTGTGTCTGTTTAAGGACCACCCATGGGTGGCTAATGGCTAATAGGTTGTGACAGAAATATGGCGAGAGAGAGAGAGTACGAGAGAGAGACAGTCAGAGACCTATCCTCCTCAAAGGAAATGCCCCTGTCTTAGCCCCCCGGCCCCCAGCCCTCCATCCGCTGAGTGTAGACAAATCAAACACAACAGGAGGAATAAAGATGTTTGTGAACGTCATTGTGAGACCCAGTTTATAAGCCATTGGAATATAAAAGCAGCGATATCAAGCCTGTGCTGAGAGAGCAAGAGAGAGAGAGAGAGAGAGAGAGAGAGAGAGAGAGGCAAACAAAAGTCAACGTACAATCCTCTCTGCATACCAAAGATTCCTCGTCTCTACGGACCGCTCTGCTCCATGGCCGGAGGAGGAATACCAGGAGGGCCCTGGGGTCCAGCGAGATAAAAACCTGGCCCTATTCATCACTATATAGTTTATACTGTAGATGGTTTATTTCCACTGTTTAAATCATACAATATAGTTATACACAGTGTATCTATAGGATTTAAATTGTGGATCTATAAACTAACTGTAGCTTTTAGATACAGACTTATATATCGATATTTTATGTAAATATAACAGTAGTAAAAACATAAATAGAAGAACTTAACACATATGCAAACGTCTCCAAAATAGTAGTAAATAAAAAAGTCTCAAAGTAGAGCAGGGAAATCGGGAATGTCAACAGGAACGTTTAGAGTGGCCAGATTCCTGTGACTGGGTTCCCATATCTGCTGTCTGTGCTTCCCTCTATCTGAATGAGATTCTCAGATGAATCCTCTGACCGTGCAGGGGTGGATGGAACAGCTCTGTCAGTCTTTACTATATATTGTTGATTCTGGATCGCTTCAATTGTTTATGGCTGACTCCCTCGAATCTAAACAACAAAACGGGATAGATTTGGAGAGCTGGTGTAAACTGTCCACATATGGGACCTCTCATGCTAGGGATGAACCTGTCCTGAACTGGGACCTGGCATAATGTTGTCTGTGAACTTGGAAGGGTGGAACGGTTAAAACGAGCCTCACATTCACTCTAGGTAGGACGCTGCCTCTGTAATTATTTTTGGTCTCTTAACTCTGGCACGCTGCCTCTGTAATGGAGGTGGTTCTTTTCTGAGAACTGAAAACTTGTGTTAGCTCCCTGAGTTAATGCCTGGGTTTTAGCTCAGTGGGCTAACACTGTCTTGTGGGTGCAAGAGACACAAGGGTTCCAACCATGGTCGGTCACACCTTTCTCTAACCCACAAACAGTCCGTCAGTCAGTCAATCAGTAATGAGTCCAGACTACCCACACAAAGAAAGGATGTGTGTAGCTCCACTGTGACCCTTAACACCCAAAGACAGAAACAGAGACAGAAACAGAGGCAGAGCGTAGAGGCCCTGCTACATTATAGAGGACTATAATGACAAAAACAAGCCTGTGGTTGCGTCTAAAATGGCACCCTATTCCATATGCTCTACTTTTGACCTAGGCCCATAAGGCTCTGGTCAAAAGTAGAGCACTATATAGGGAATATGGTGCCATTTGGGACACCCAGTGACTGGGGACTGGGGAGCGTATCATGGATCTACTGTGTGTCGGTTCCCAGGCTTCTCCTTTGTCCCCGTTCAGTCAGGAACAGGCTCCTTTATAACAGTCAGTCAGAGTTTCAGTCAGGGTGCCACTGAAACAGGCTGCTTTACAAAGGCCACTGAACTGCTCATTGAACACTGCTAAACACAACACCAGCCATCCCCGGGATATAGTTACAAAACAAGGTTTAAGCAGGGACCTGGGCACAGGGCACAAGGCAGCACTGCCAGAAGGTGCATTCCTTTTTACCTCGACCGGGGCACTGGGTTCACACAATTTAAACAATTCCATTGGTGCTAAAGGGAAAACCCTGCCCACTTGGGGAACCGAGCGAGCTAAAACGAATGCACCCAATTTCTGAGGGGGAGTAACATTCGCCTAGCGTGTAGTTACACCAGCCCTCGTCAGTCAGCCGGGGCCCTTTTCATCTCACATTAGACTCAGAGCCGGCTGGTTTGTTTGTGAAGGGGCCATTTAGCTCCAAAAGGATAGTCTGTGTTTTGAGGCGAGTGGAATTGAAGCATGTTGACGCTGGCACGGTGGCATTTGCCCTGGTGCTCTCTCTTTGCATAGCTCAAGTTACAGATTTAGAACAAAAGACAGAAAGCCAGGCTGCTGAAGGAGAAGCATAAATACTTTAGATTTTCCTAAAGTTTTTCAGTAAAAGTATTATTGAATAATTAGAAACATATGAAGAACCTCTGTTTAAGCCTGTGGTTATAGTTGACCAGCATCCAAAAAGCCACTTACTGTAAAACACAGAAAACGAGAGAAGGACAAAGACATTATTGACACTGATAAAATATATTTTAAATCTGTTCTAAGTCAGTGGCTCTCAAATTGCTCCTCGGGGACCCACAGACGTTTCACAATTTTGTTGAAGCCGTAAAAGGGCGAGAGGTTTGAGAACCACTGGTCAACAAAAGGCTGAATAGAACCTGTAATATAGTCAAGCTGTTTCGAAATTAAAGCCTTTCAGTAAGGGGAGACTGCTGCACTTTGTTTGGCTGGCCCCCTATAGATGGTCTGAAGATGCTCAAACTGTCAACTGCAACTCTGTTGATTTGCAACTTTTTAGGGTTAGTGTTATGTTTAGCGCATATTTTGCTGAACAGTCTGTTGATAGTTATTGAACATCTACTGTATACACCATCTGTAGAGGATTTTCCTAATAAAGTGTTACCCTGGACATTGTCTTGATGTCTGACCCCAGTTAGAGGACTTACTGGAACCAGACCATGCTTGTTTCTGCTCAAGTCCATCACGTGTTGGTTTCTGCTCAAGTCCATCACGTGTTGGTTTCTGCTCACGTCCATCATGTGTTTGTTTCTGCTCACATCCATCACGTGTTAGTTTCTGCTCAAATGGGATTCTGGTCAAATCAGATACAAAGCTGTTGAACTTGGCAGCTTCCAAGGAGGCATGTGGAGGTGTCTGGCCTATCAGAGCTCAGACCTGAGATCCAACATATATTCTCTCACATACTTGTGATCCAGGTAAAGTATAAAGCTATTGAACTTGGCACAGGTACACTATAGCACCAAGAGTGTAATGTTATTAAACCATACACATAGAGAAACCCCACATAGCTAGAGGAGAGGAGAGCTGGCTAGAGCCTAATACAACAGACGCTGAGTAAAGGCAAGGCGCTTCTAAAAACACAAATGATATGTGTGATTTATGTGGTTCATTAGCAGTAATGGCCAGTTGGAGAGGGCCCAAAGCCCTGGAGATAAAACCTGCCTCTTACACACATGGTTCAGACAGGGTTGGGGAGTAGCTGATTACAAAAAAACTGTAACTGTAATCAGTTACATTACCAGCAAAAATATTGTAATCAGATTACAGACACTTTTGAAAAACTACTTTTGAAATGCTTACTTCTAGGATTACTTTTAAATTCAGAATGGATGTTTGGGATAAAATACATTATGACACCTTGCTTTTCTCAATGACATTCAATTCAGCATTGGAAAAAAAGGCGCAAGTTTAAGTTTTTCCAGCACTATGATGACACACCAAATGTGTTTAATCAGTTTTGTCTTCTTTTAATGCCTCATAAGGGGAAAGTAATCCAAAAGTAATTGAAAGTAATCAGATTACCATACTGAGTTTGGGTAATCCAAATGTTACGTTACTGATAAGAATTGTGGACGGGTAACTAGTAACTGTAACGGATTACATTTAGAAAGTAACCTACCCAACCCTGGTTTCGGATCAGTTAGCACCCTCCCATAGGACAGGGTTAACAGGGTGTTAGGCTAGGGACTATAGTATAGTAGAGCATAGACATAGAGGTACAGTAGTCTGGCACTAGACACCATTGGTAACATCCACTAAGACTCATGGCCATGTATCAGCAGTATTTCAGATATATTGTCTATTAAAGACAAAGAAAGGGAGTTGTGACTGGCTATGTACTGTAGATTGAAAACCTTATATCAGAGAAATTAACAACTTTTTACACATCATTGGTAAATCTTAATTTCTGAGGCCTTTGTACTGTATTCGTGTTTATGAATGGACATTTGGGCTCCCGAGTGGCACTGTGGTCTAAGGCACTGCATCTCAGCGCTTGAGGCGTCACTACACACCCCCTGGTTCGATTCCAGGCTGTATCACAACCGGCCGTGATTGGGAGTCCCATAGGGCGGCGCACAATTGGCCCAGCGTCGTCCGGGTGTCACGCCCTGGCTCTGGGGACTCTAATATGTTGAGCCAGGGTGTGTAAAGTCTATGTGTTTTGTTCTAGGTTTCACATTCTAGTATTGTTGTTCTATGTTGGCCAGTGTGGTTCTCAATCAGAGGCAACGTGATTCAGCTGTTGCTTGTTGTCTCTGATTGAGAACCATACTTTAGCAGCCTGTTTCCCCACAGAGTTTGTGGGATCTTGTTTCTAGTCTGTTGTGTTAGACCGTGAACTGTCACGTTTCGTTTTGTTGTTTTTGATCGTGTCTCTAATAAAGAGTATGTTTGCCTGCAACGCTGCGCCTTGGTCCTCATCTCTGTTCGACGAGCGTGACACCGGGTTTGGCTGGTGTAGGCCGTCATTGTAAATAATAATTTGTTCTTAACTGACTTGCCTAGTTAAATAAATAAAAATGTGTGAATTAATATTTTTATTTTGCTATCTACCAGGTCACTATGCTTTTCACAACATATTACCCAGTCCAACATGTTCACCATGGTACAAAAGAACCACTTCACAAAAACCTATTTGTTTCCTTTTATTCCCCTTGACCAGTGATAAGAGCTGTTAACTGGGGGCATTGCCAGCCCTCTAGCCAATGAGAGGAGCTGTTACTGTGGGCATGGCTAGCCCTGCAGCCAATGGGAGTGGAGGACATAGCTGTAATGGCTAAAGCAGGTGACCTGTAATAGAATCACCATGATGATACATTAAAAGATGATTAAGAGGGGGGAAACAATTGACTATTTGTGGAACTGTCTGTCTCTCTCTCTTTTCCTGACTTCTTTTGGGTATTTTTTCCTCTTAAACTCTAAAAATCCATGTGAAATAACAGTAGAGATCCGTTAGAAGGGTGTATGATGGTTCTAACCCATCGCGTCACGCCACAGTGGAGTTAAAGTCAAATACAATATGCGATGACAGAAGGGTTGAGAGTAGAACATGGAATCACACCGGTATATGGCTTTTTACCACGCTTTTTAGGCCGCTTTTTCGGCCTAAGTGCACATAGGGAAAATACTTCAATTTATGCCTATATAGCCTCTCTTGGAATACTTTGGGGCTTCCAGGATTCCTTTACAATATTCAAAAAATGTATTTTCTATATTTTCTTTGAGCAGGTCGAGTGGAGAGGAAAAGTAAGAGTAATGCAATATGGTATGTGTGGAGACCCCAGGGAGAGGCTGCTGTAAAGAGGGCCCTTACAGCCAGCGCTATAACAGCCTTACTGTCACGGAGACCGGATACTCAGACCAGCTCAGTGGCAGATTACGGAATGGACTAATGGAGTACCCAGACTGACTGGTGATTTGGGTCTGTTAGTGAAAGGGGTCAGCAACACTATCACATGTCAGCTATTACATTTACATTTTAGTCATTTAGCAGAAGGTGGCTATGTGAATCACTAAGAGGCCTCACTAACACGAATGTGGGAAAATAACAGAAGAACATATTGAGTGACATCCCAGCAAAACTGGTTGAAATGACAACCAGTTTTGCTTGGTGAGCTGTCTCTTTTTGAATGATATTGTCTACTGTGGTGTGGCTATCATGCATATCTAGTGTGGGTGTTTCAATGGGGCACTATGTATTTAGTAAGTATTAGGATCCACAAGGCAGCAGCTAATATTCCAGGGGTCAAAATAGGGTTAAAACAGTTGCATCATAACAAAACACAACAACAGCCTACATCATAAATAAAAATATACATCATACAAGACATTATTACTCTAATATTACACATTTATAATATAACATTCACAATACCAAAACATTACAATGTGTGTGTGTGTGTGTGTGTGTGTGTAAAGTGCGCGTGTTAGAATGTGTGTGTGTATGCGTGTGTGTGTGTGTGTGTGTGTGTGTGTGTGTGTCTCTTCTCAGTCCGAGTTGTGCCGGTAGGTGTTGTTATATCAGTTTTTTAAATCTGATTTTACTGCTCGCTTAACTTACTTGATGTGGAAGAGAGTTCCATGTAGTCATGGCTCTGTGGAGTACTGTGCGTTTCCCATAGTCTGTTCTGGACTCGGGGACTGTGAAGAGACCCCTGGTGGCATGTCTTGTGGGGAATGTTTGGGTGTCTGAGCTGCGTGTTAGCTGTTTGAACAGACAGGTCGGTGCTTTCAACATGTCAATATCTCTCACAAACACAAGTAGTCAATCGCTCCTCTACTTTGAGCCAGGAGAGATTGACATACATTATTGATATTAGCCCTCTGTGTACATGTAGCTCTTACACTCATACCTGCATACGGGTTGAAAATGGTAGATTTGGGCACTAATAAATTGGTACGTAGTGGCTGTACAGTAACATGCTATACATGACAACAGAGCTCTGGGCTTCACAGAGCTGTATGGGTTTTGATTGACAGCCGTTCTGAACTTGAGCACCGCATGCGACAAGAAGTTGCCCCCGTCCCTCCCGCTAATTGGGCAAATGTTTTGTTTTCTGAGTGAGGGAAATGCTGTAAATGAAGATGACTCAATGTATTTTGAAAGATGAGACGTTGAGGATTATAATAAATACCGCTTTGGTGTCATACAAGCAAGCCAAACACGTGTGAGTTCAAATGTGCACTTCACATATACAGTTTAAAAGTTTATGATCACTATGCTTGATGTATAGTTACAACATGACATCGAGTCATATCCTGGGTTGTTTTGAACAGAATGAGCCTATGTTTGTTCATTGTGAAGAAAATTTGCCGTGGACCACGCACCTGAATGCACTCATGACTCCTTTCTATGCGCACCAAAATTACAAACTGTTTCTCTGAATTGCATTGTGAAAGCTTAACACTGTAAGATCATATTTTATAACTCAGCTAGTCATGTTGGCAATAGAACAAGCTTTCAGATCATGCCCACCTGACCCAGATTGCGAATTATAATGGACCGTTTTTGGATTGCGTAAACAACAACAGTAATTGTGTGATGGCGGGGATGCAGGGTTGTGTTCCAAACAAAACAACTACAAGTGTGCTTGCTCTAGTTCCTCAACGGCACAGCTAGGAGAGCCAAAAATAATAACTTCTAGTTGAAGACTCTTCTTTGAGTCATAAAATTGCATTAAAATTGCTTAGGAACTGTGCACACTTTGGAGAGGTGTGTGGCCACTTGGAGACACCAGTGAGTCTGTAGGCTCGCCCCTAATTTTGTCACTATAATAACTCTACCTACATGTAAATATTACCCCAATTACCTCGACTAACCGGTGCCCCCCACATTGACTCGGTACCGGTACCGCCTGTATATAGCCTCGCTATTGTTATTTTTGCTGCTGCTCTTTAATTATTTGTCTTTTATTTCGTATTTTTTTATACTGTATTTGTTGTGTGATTTTTTTTGGTATTCTTTCTTAAAACTGCATTGTTGGTTAAGGGCTTGTAAGTAAGCATTTCACTGTAAGGTCTACGCCTGTTATATTCGGCGCATGTGACAAATAAAATGTCATTAGAATGTAATTTTATTAATTTTTTATTTAACCAGGTAAGCCAGTTGAGAACAAGTTCACATTTACAACTGCGACCTGGCCAAGATAAAGCAAAGCAGTGCGATAAAAACAACAACAACACAGAGTTACATATGGAATAAACAAAACGTACAGTCAATAACACAATAGAAAATGTGTGTGCAAATGTAGTAAGTTATGGAGGTAAGGCAATAAATAGGCCATAGTGCAAATAATTACAATTTAGTATTAACACTGGAGTGATAGATGTGCAGAAGATGATGTGCAAATAGAGATACTGGGGTGCAAATGAGCAAAATAAATAACAATGTAAATAACAATATGGGGATGAGGTAGTTGGGTGGGCTAATTACAGATGGGCTGTGTACAGGTGCAGTGATCAGTAAGCTGCTCTGACAACTGATGCTTAGTGAGGGAAATAAGTGTCTCCAGCTTCACAGATTTTTGCAGTTCGTTCCTGTCATTTGCAGCAGAGAACTGGAAGGAGGTGTTGGCTTTGGGGATGACCAGTGAGATATACCTGCTGGAACGCATACTACGGGTGGGTGTTGCTATGGTGACCAATGAGCTAAGATAAGGCGGGGATTTGCCTAGAAGTGATTTATAGATGACCTGGAGCCAGTGGGTCTAGCGACCCAGTGGGCCGGCCAACGAGAGCGTACAGGTCACAATGGTGGGTAGTATATGGGGCTTTGGTGACAAAATTGATGGCACTGTGATAGACTACATCTAATTTGCTGAGTAGAGTGTTGGAAGCTATTTTGTAAATGACATCGCCGAAGTCAAGGATCGGTAGGATAGTCAGTTTTACGAGGACATGTTTAGCAGCATGAGTGAAGGACGCTTTGTTGCGAAATAGAAAGCCGATTCTAGATTTAAGTTTGGATTGGAGATGCTTAATGTGAGTCTGGGAGGAGAGTTTACGGTCTAACCAGACACCTAGGTATTTGTAGTTGTCCACATATTCTAAGTCAGACCCGCTGAGAGTAGTGATTCTAGTCGGGCGGGCGGGTGCAAGCAGCGTTCGATTGAAGAGCATGCATTTAGTTTTACTAGCGTTTAAGAGCAGTTGGAGGCCACGGAAGGAGTGTTGTATGGCATTGAAGCTCATTTGGAGGTTTGTTAACACAGTGTCTGTCACGCCCTGACAGGGGGGACTCGTATATGTTGAGTCAGGGTGTGTATATTCCTTGTTGTGCTTTTTCTATGTGTGGTATTCTAGTATGTGTATTTCTATGTTGGCCGGTGTGGTTCCCAATCAGAGGCAGCTGTCGCTCGTTGTCTCTGATTGGGGACCATACTTAGGCAGCCTTTTGGCACTGTCTAGTTGTGGGATCTTGTTCCGTGTAAGGTTTGTTGTGTTGTACCTTTGGACTTCACGTTTCGTTTCCTTTGTTGTTTTGTCGTGTGTTTATCGTTAAATAAACATGTACGCATATCACGCTGCGCCTTGGTCCGACCTGTCTATAAACGAACGTGACAGTGTCCAATGAAGGGCCAGATGTATACAAAATGGTGTCGTCTGCGTAGAGGTGGATCTGAGAGTCACCAGAGCGACATCATTGATATACACAGATAATAGAGTCGGCCCGAGAATTGAACCCTGTGGCACCCCCATAGAGACTGCCAGAGGTCCAGACAACAGGCCCTCCGATTTGTCACATTGAACTCTATCTGAGAAGTAGTTGGTGAACCAGGCGAGGCAGTCATTTGAGAAACCAAGGCTATTTAGTCTGCCAATAAGAATGCGGTGATTGACAGAGTCAAAAGCCTTGGCCTGGTCGATGAAGACAGCTGCACAGTACTGTCTTTTATCGATCGCGGTTATTATATCATTTAGGACCTTGAGCGTGGCTGAGGTGCACCCATCACCAGCTCGGAAACCAGATTGCATAGCGGAGGTACGGTGGGATTCGAAATGGTCGGTGATCTGTTTGTTAACTTGGCTTTCAAATACTTTCGAAAGGCAGGGCAGGATGGATATAGGTCTGTAACAGTTTGGATCTAGAGTGTCACCCCTTTGAAGAGGGGGATGACCGCGGCAGCTTTCCAATCTCTGGGGATCTCAAACGATACGAAAGAGAGGTTGAACAGGCTAGTAATACGGGTTGTGACAATTTTGGCTGCTAATTTTAGAAAAAAAGGGTCCAGATTGTCTAGCCCAGATGATTTGTAGGGGTCCAGATTTTGCAGCTCTTTCAGAACATCAGCTGTCTGAATTTGTGTGAAGGAGAAGCGGGGGGGGGGGGGGGGCATGGGCAAGTTGCAGCGGAGGGTGCAGAGCTGGTGGCCGGGGTAGGGGTAGCCAGGTGGAAAGCATGGCCAGCCGTAGGAAAATGCTTATTCAAATCCTCGATTATCGTAGATTTATCGGTGGTGACAGTGTTTCCTAGCCTCAGTGCAGTGGGTAGCTGGGAGGAGGTGCTCTTATTCTCCATGGACTTTACAGTGTCCCAAAACTTTTTGGAGTTAGTGCTACAGGATGCACATTTCTGTTTGAAAAAGCTAGCCTTTGCTTTCCTAACTGATTGTGTATATAGGTTCCTGACTTCCCTGAAAAGTTGCATATCGCGGGGGCTGTTCGATGCTAATGCAGTACGCCACAGGATGTTTTTGTGCTGGTCAAGGGCAGTCAAGTCTGGGGTAAACCAGGGGCTATGTCTGTTCTTAGTTCTGAATTTTTTGAATGGGGCATGCTTATTTAAGATGGAGAGGAAAGCACTTTTGAAGAACATCCAGGCATCCTCTACTGACGGAATGGGGTCAATATCCATCCAGGATACCCGTGCCAGGTCAATTAGAAAGCCCTGCTCGCTGAAGTGTTTTAGGGAGCGTTTGACAGTGATGAGGGGTGGTTGTTTGACCGCGGACCCATTACGGATGATATCTCTGAGGGTGCCCATGTTTACGGATTTAGGGTTGTACCTGGTAGGTTCCTTGATAATTTGTGTGAGATTGAGGGCATCTAATTTAGATTGTAGGACGGCCGGGGTGTTAAGCATATCCCAGTTTAGGTCACCAAGCAGTACGAACTCTGAGGATGGATGGGGGGGCAAGCAATTCACATATGGTGTCCAGGGCACAACTGGACATGTGAATCCACTCATTTTACAAAGCAAAATACACTTTTATTTAGAATTCCATTCTATTTCTTAATTGACTATTACTGTAACTCAACTGTAGTGTTCTTGCATATTGCTAATTATCTTTATGGAGTCAGATAAACATTTTAATAGGCTAATTGCTTAGTCTTATTACGAGTCGCATGTGATGTATATATAATATACTGTATATACACATATCAAATAGTCCTCTCACTCAAACCATTGTAATTTTTGTTGTCTTATGTTGCACCTACCCCACATTTTCCAGGAATAGTCTTATCATGTTACTGAATGTATCCAGAGTATTTTCGGATTTAGTTATCAACAAATGCGGTGAAAAGTACAGTAAATGTAAAATGCAGATAAAATAAACAGTGTAATGTTTGGACTGGTGTGTACTCACCTTTGGTCTAATAATTTCCCATTATCTCCAAACTGTTCCCTTTCAATTGCTACCATGGTTATGCATTTCATATTTCTTCTGTAAGAAACATTTCAATTTAGCCTTATCTATATAGGCCAATTCCCACAAGTGTAAAGGGTTAAGGGCCAGCCGTGCTGCTGTGTTCTGGGCCAACTGTAATTTGCCTCTGTTCTTCTTTGTGGCACTTGACCATATAACTGGGCAGTAGTCCAGGTGTGATAAAACTAAGGCCTGTAGGACTTGTTTTGTCGATTGCGATGTCAAGAAAACAGAGCAGCGCTTTATCAAGGGCAGACCCCTCCCCATCTTAACTACCGTTAAGTCAATATGCTTTGACCATGTCAGTTTACAATCTAGGGTTACATCAAGCAGTTTAGTCACCTCAACTTGTTCAATTGCCACATTCTTCATTACAACATTTAGATGAGGTTTAGGGTTTAGTGAATGATTTGTCCTAAATTGACTGCAGCTCTTTGTTAAGTGTTGCAGTGATTTCACTTGCTGTAGTGGCTGCCGTGTATAATGTTGAGTCATCAGCGTACATAGACACACAAGCTTTAATCAATGCTAGTGGATGGTCATTAGTAAAAATATTTTTAAAAGTAAGGGGCCAAGACAGCTACCTTGAGGTATGCCAAACTCTACCTGGTTTACGTTAGATGCAGGGGATGTAAAGCTATAACACATATGTTTTTTTCAGCAGCAGACTATGATTGATAATGTCAAAAGCTACACTGAAGTCTAACAAAACAGCTCCCACAGTCTTCTTATTATCAATTTCTTCCAGACAATCTTCAGTCATTTGTGTAAGTGCCGTAGATGTTGAGTGCCCTACCCTATAAGCTTGCTGTTTACTCTGAAATAGTGTGGGTGACATAGTGTGGGAATATTAGCTGCTGCCTTGTGGATCCTTAACACTTACTAAATACATAGTGCCCCATTGAAACACCCACACTAGATATGCGGATTTGTCGAACGCATCTGTCAAACTGTATGCATAAACGGGTTGACAGAAATGGTAGCAGAAGGTGAATGTTGAACTTTTGTTGCACACATATGTAGATGATGCTTCATACTATTTTGCGCAATGATGCAGTTGGTGTGTTTGAAGCGTCAGAGTTTGTTGTTGGCTTGTCATGTGTAAGTTTGCTAATCTTGCCAATGAAAAAATCATTAAAATAGTTGCCAATATCAGATGGTTTTGTGATGAATAAGCCATCTGATTCAATGAAGGATGGAGCTGTGTTCGCCTTTCATTTAAGGTGCTACAAAGCTTTTTACTATGATCCTTTATGTCATTTATCTTTATTTCATAGTACAGTGTCTTCTTTTTGTTTAGTCACGTGATTTCTCAAAATGTGTGGTTAGATGGTAGTTATTTTTTTACCTACCATTGAAGCCCCTTTCAGCTGACCTCAGCAAATAAAGCAGGTATTGTCTATATGACTGACTGACTACGTGGTGGAGGAAATGTTTCTGCAACATCTGTGTAATATGTGTAACACTGAAATACCTCTTCACCTCGTTAGTAAGCCCCCTTTCCCCATGGCGCATTACAATTTTACACATGCCCCAATTTATCCACACATTGGGACTCATTGTAGAGAGATCTGTCAACGTGCACACATTCTTTGTCCCCCCCCCCCCCCCCATTCTGACAGAACAGCCCCCTTGAGGTTCCAGGTGGAACACCGGGGGGAAGAATTACAGGAGCCCTGTGGGAGAAGTTTATATGAAACACCTCTGTGCCTTCTAGGCCCCTTACTTGTTAAACTAAACCCCCCTTAGCCTCGTCAACCCAAACCCCTAAATCCCCTAAACCCCTCCACCTTGGCTTCTAGCTTCCCGCTGAGGGCAGGTATGGAGGGATGGGGGGGATGGAGAGATAGAGGGAAAGAGGGTAGTGGGGACGGGGGGCTTGTGGGGGAAACGGCAGGGGGACGGAGGCTCAGGGAGGGTGGAGGAATGGGGATGGAGTGATGGGGGTAACTGAGAAGGAAATCCAGGGGGAAAGCCTTGGGATGGAACATTAGGCAGAACGGGCAGTCATGGATCCAGCTATGTGTTCCCTTTTATCTCATCAAAGCACTGTGTTTACTGAGGAAGGGGCCAGGGGCTGAGGAAGGGGCCATGGGCTGAGGAAGGGGCCATGGGCTGGGGAACAGGCCATGATGCGCTGAGGAAGGGGCCAGGGGCTGAGGAAGGGGCCATGGGCTGAGGAAGGGGCCATGATGGGCTGAGAACGGGCCATGATGGGCTGAGGAACGGGCCATGATGGGCTGAGGAACGGGCCATGATGGGCTGAGGAACGGGCCATGGGCTGAGGAATGGGCCATGGGCTGAGGCTGGAGGGGACTACGGGAGCTGAGGAGGATGGGGCTAGGGGCTGGAGCTGGAGGGGGCTAGGCAGGGAAAGTGGTAGGTATTATTGCCTTATTACCCTGATTCATCTGGAGCTCCGTTTGAAACGTGTTGAGCAAGCTGGCCATCTGACACGTGCTATCGCTCTAATGACAAATTATATGGGAGATTTTAAGAGCGCTAATTGGTGACTATAAAGTATCATTAGCCAAAATCAATAGCCTTTATATTTGAAATTACTGCCGGTTTATTTTCCTTTCCTTTCATTCGTATCAAACACAAAACAGAGACCTTATGCACATCTCTGTGTTTGATGTGATAACGACTAATTAAAAGCAGAATCTGTCATTTCACAGCCACGTTTGCTGGAGGATTTATAAATGCCTGCCTCCCTATTAAGGCCCAGCCTTCAGTAAATACCAGACTGTGACCTGCCTGCTGTCACTACCAGCAGGCGGAAAGGGCTTAGGGATATTTTGTCACGGCTACTACCACTTATCTTCCTGCCATACTCTGACGCTCTGGAGAGGTAATGTGTACTTTGGAAAATAGTTTCTGCTTTGAGCGGTTAACCTAAAAAGAGGGTTAAACTGGTCTTAATAATGTAATAAGAAGAGTAAAGTGAGTGAACAGTGAGTCATTCAGCCATTCACCCTGCTCACATCAGCTGCAAGATTGCTTTGTCGTTTTGTCTGTCTTAGAAAAAGCATTTTTGTAACAAAATAGGGTCAGGTTTTGTATATCATCAAGCTAATGTATGTTGTCCTTCAACAGTGGAACATGAACTCTTGGAAGCAGGGGGAAATGCTAGAATCTCATGCAGTTAACCTCTAAAAGTCTAAGCCGTTTGGAGGGGGGGGGGGGATACCTCCATACTTCCATTCATTTGTATGGGTTACCTTCAGACGAGTCCTGTGACGTGACACTTGTGGGGGGTCGTAGAGCAATCCACAGTGGGGTAATATTAGTTTGTAGCCCAAACGGTTCGGACACTACAGACAGAAGTTGGCACATCAGCCTTATCGACTTCAGACAGGTCCCATGACACTTGTGGGCAATGTTCCCTCTAATGTTTTGGGGCACTGAGCAAATTGTAGGTATTCTGAGCAGAAACTTAAACGTTTTGAGAATTTTGTGCAACTTCCAGGGTGCGTTTACAGTGAACACTGAGGCTGTACCCTTACAGTTTTAGACAGTAGCCAATAGGCTATTGTGGCTATTTGAGCATAATGTAGGCCTACCAACAAAACCAATGGAGCAAATCCCATAACATTTTCACATGGAAATAGCTTTTGATTTCTATGATATAGCCTACAGTAGTGTTCAATGCAGGCCTAGATTGCATGAGCCTATTAAAAACGTTTTTACATTATGAAGGGCTTAATATTAATTATTTTTTACTTGGTCTGTAACACCATGGGCCAAATAGATGACTGTAAATTGTATTCTATTGTGTTGTGTTGTGTTGTGTTGTATGATGCAAAGTAAACACTTTACAAAATACAATTAATTATTATTACCATACAAAGAATTAGACAATGTAGGCTACCCCTGTGCCAATTGGCTTATTTGCATATTCAAGCCTGTCTCAAAATACAACAATTAAGACATAAGCCTTTTACCTGATTCGCTTTTCAAAGACAGCTTGAAATGTGGCCTACACCTTTTGTGCTCTTGTAGGAAGCAGTAACGCCCCATGGCTGACCTATACTTATCTATAACTGGGCTAATAACTCGCTAACTAGCAAAGAATATCAACAAATGTACACACACGTGGCTCTGATCTGAACTGATCTGAAAAGCACATTCACTTGCAGGTGATTGAAAGACCGCTTGTGGGCTTCCCCCGGCGATAGAATTCTACTCCGTTGCGCTCTGGCTCTGCCTACAACAAAATTACCAGTGGTGTAAAGTACTTAAGTAAAAATATTTTTGTGGTATCTCTACTTTAACTTTACTATTTATATTTTTGACAACTTTTAATTTTACTTCACTATATTCCTAAAGAAAATAATGTACTTTTTACTCCATACATTTTCCCAGACACCCAAAAGTACTCGTTACATTTTGAATGTTTAGCAGGACAGGAAAATGGTCAAATTCACACACTTATCAAGAGAAAATCCCTGGTCATCCCTACTGCCTCTGATCTGGTGGACTGACTAAACACAAATGCTTCGCTTGTAAATTATGTCTGATGTGGAGTGTGCCCCTGGCTATCGGTAAATTTAAAAAAAACAAGAAAATCGTGCCGTCTGGTTTGTATAATATAAGGACTGTGAAATGATTTATACTTTTACTTTAGCTTTTGATACTTAAGTATATTTTTGCAATTACATTTACTTTGAATCTTAAGTATATTTAAAACCAAAATACTTTTAGACTTTTATTCACAAGTAGTATTTTACTGGGTGACTGTTTACTTTTACTTGAGTAATGTTCTATTAAGGTATGTTTACTTTTACTCAAGTATGACAATTGGGTACTTTTTCCAACACTGAAAATCACAGAATCAATCTTGCAAAGATAGATTTGTCTTGGTTTGTAGCATTGAAAAGGGGCTGATATAATGTTGATTCGATCACAGAAAAAACATGAATCTATAAAGTGCAAACTAATGGGGCGAACTCAGTGAAGATCAATGTCTTGTGTCTCTGCGCTGGATGGCATTTCTTCTGCGTGGCAGTCCTGGAGAAGGTGCGCGCACGCACGCAGTTTAGAGGGAACATTGCTTGTGGGGGTCGTAGAGCGAAACGGAGAACACCATCGTGTTCGTGAGAGTCTCATCTTAGTGGTTATATTAGTAGGCCAAACCATTCAGACGCTACAGAAGTTTTCGTGAGAAGACCGATTTTTGGGATGTCTCATAGTCTGACAAACACCGCTGTTGCTCGGCCACCTTCTTGAAGGCTGACATAGGTGAATGCGGTGCATTAAGATGCAGACCATGCAAAAAAAACATCTCTCTAGCTTAAACTGACAGATTTTGATGGGGTGCATCAATAGACTCTTAAGGATTAAACTGTTTATTTTGTCTTGAAAGCTGAAAACAGTATGATGCTCCTTAACTTCACAGTTGAGTCTTAATCCGTTGATGGTTTGCAGACGTTAGTATCCCATCTCAGACAGGGGACCAGGCATAGGATTGTGTTTTTGGAGCAAGAGGCGTGAGTGTTGACTTTGGGCTGAAATGGGGTTTGTCTGTCAGGAAACTTTCCACAGATTTACACTGATTGGATTTTCCAGAATC
This sequence comes from Coregonus lavaretus, assembly GCF_964263955.1. NCBI lineage: Eukaryota > Metazoa > Chordata > Actinopteri > Salmoniformes > Salmonidae > Coregonus > Coregonus lavaretus. Next base: position 16,534,750 of record NC_139990.1, read on the forward strand.
TGAGCCACACTGTCTGTTGGATTGTTCCTGGTCCTCTGAGGATCCTCCTCCCAGGTCTGTCTCTGTCTCCGTCTCTGTTCCAATGCTTTAGAAATACATTCTTCCTTTCTTGTTTACTTGAACTAAGCACAGATCCTCAAGTGATTGGATAGGTGTAAGCAAGTTTACCACCCCATTACTTTCACTAATCCAATCAATTCACTCACATCTGTGATTACTTAAAGGTAGCTAAGAAGGAAGGATACCTATTAGCAGTATTGGAACTCTGCCTTTGTCCGGCCCACCCTGTCATGCCTGGTGTTGAGCCTGCAGGAGCCTCTGGAACTAATCTTCCTTGATCCTCCTCAGCAACACTTTCCAAATCAAGTTTATTGGTCGCATACACAGTTTAGAAGATGTTATAGTGGGTGCAGTGAAATGCTTATGTTACTAGCTCCTAACAATGCAGTAAAATGTCAAACAAGTACACAAATAATCAAAAAAGTAATTTTAAACATAACAAGAAATCAAGAATGTTGGAATGAATCCAATTAACAACCCAAATAGCACTGTAACAGTAATCCAAATGCACTCTATACGTATATACCCCCGGATGAATTTACACAAGATATATTAAGAATGACATGTACAGTTGAAGTCGGAAGTTTACATACACCTTAGCCAAATACATTTAAACTCAGTTTTTCACAATTCCTGACATTTAATCCTAGTAAAAATTCGCTGTTTTAGGTCAGTTAGGATCACCACTTTATTTTAAGAATGTGAAATGTCAGAATAATAGTAGAGAGAATTATTTATTTCAGCTTTTATTTATTTCATCATATTCCCAGTGGGTCAGAAGTTTGCATACAGTCAATTAGTATTTGGTAGCATTGCCAATAAATTGTTTAACTTGGGTCAAATGTTTCGGGTAGCCTTCCACAAGCTTCCCACAATAAGTTGGGTAAATATTGGTCCATTCCTCCTGACAGAGCTGGTGAAACTGAGTCAGGTTTGTAGGCCTCCTTGCTCGCACACACTTTTTCAGTTCTGCCCACACATTTTCTATAGGATTGAGGTAGGGCTTTGTGATGGCCACTCAAATACCTTACTTTGTTGTCCTTAAGCCATTTTGCCACAACTTTGGAAGTATGCTTGGGGTCATTGTCCATTTGGAAGACCCATTTGCGACCAAGCTTTAACTTCCTGACTGATGTCTTGAGATGTTGCTTCAATATATCCACATAATTTTCCTTCCTCATGATGCCATCTATTTTGTGAAGTGCACCAGTCCTTCCTGCAGCAAAGCACCCCCACAGCATGATGCTGCCACCCCCGTGCTTCACGGTTGGGATGGTGTTCTTTGGCTTGCAAGGCACCCCCTTTTTCCTCCAAACATAACGATGGTCATTATGGACAAACAGTTCTATTTTTGTTTCATCAGACCAGAGGACATTTCTCCAAAAAGTACGGTCTTTGTCCCCATATGCAGTTGCAAACTGTAGTCTGGCTTTTTTATGGCAGTTTTTGGAGCAGTGGCTTCTTCCTTGCTGAGCGGCCTTTCAGGTTATGTCGATATATAGGACTCGTTTTACTGTGGATATAGATACTTTTGTACCTGTTTCCTCCAGCATCTTCAGAAGGTCCTTTGCTGTTGTTCTGGGATTGATTTGCTCTTTTCACACCATAGTACGTTCATCTCTAGGAGACAGAACGCGTCTCCTTCCTGAGTAGTATGACAGCTGCGTGGTCCAATGGTGTTTATACTTGCGTACTATTGTTTGTACAGATGAACGTGGTACCTTCAGGCGTTTTGAAATTGCTCCCAAGGATGAACCAGACTTGTGGAGGTCTACAACTTTTTTTCTGAGGTCTTGGCTGATTTCTTTTGATTTTCCCATGATGTCAAGCAAAGAGGCACTGAGTTTGAAGGTAGGCCTTGAAATACATCCACAGGTACACCTCCAATTGACTCAAATTATGTCAATTAGCCTATCAGAAGCTTCTAATGCCATGACATCATTTTCTGGAATTTTGCAAGCTGTTTAAAGGCACAGTCAACTTAGTGTATGTAAACTTCTGACCCACTGGAATTGTGATACAGTGAATTATAAGTGAAATAATCTGTCTGTAAACAATTGTTGGAAAAATTACTTGTGTCATGCACAAAGTAGATGTCCTAACCGACTTGCCAAAACTATAGTTTGTTAACAAGATATTTGTGGAGGGGTTGAAAAACGAGTTTTAATGACTCCAACCTAAGTGTATGTAAACTTCAACTGTACAGCAGTAGATCCTTAACTAGCCTCTCAAAGCACTTCATGATGACAAGTGAGTGCTATGGGGCGATAGTCATTTAGTTCAGTTACCTTCGCTTTCTTGGTTACAGGAACAATGGTGGACATCTTGAAGCAAGTGGGGACAACAGACTGGGATAGGGAGAGATTGAATATGTCCATAAACACTCCAGCCAAGACACTAAGATAACCTGCCTAAATGACTAACTGACGTCTGTAGCCATGAAGTGCTTTGAAAGGCTGGTCATGGCTCACATCAACACCACACAGTAAAAACAGAAGTGTTAATTTAACTCCTATCGAGTTGAATTTAACTCTGTTTCAGATAACATTTGGTCCCACTCAAAATCAGTGTAAAATGTACTCTTTGGTCAGTGTAAAACTTTTAGAGTTAATTCTACTCCATATTGTGTAAAAAATAACAATGAAATGTGTCAAAATATTTAACACTGTAGTTTAATCACACTGTTGAGAGTAATATGATTACACTGTATAGAGTTAAGTCAACTACAATTTTACTTTAAAAAATGACACTTTAAAGTGTAATGATATTTACTTTTCATTTCTCTACAGTGTTTTTTTTTTTTTAATTTAAATCATATGATGTAGTGTTACTGAATTATAGAAAGATCAATACTATCAAATAAAACAAAGCACAATAATACAAGATGAGAGCACCCACATTTATTGAAAAAAAAAAGTATAATTTCAATGTCCGTGAATTTACATTGTACACCCATTGCCTTGTCTATGACAGAAGTATAACATCATAAAAATGTTCACCAGAGAAAGCAATATGGCACAACAAGGAGAGCTGTGTCATTTCCTCCATATGACCTTTGTATGTCAAAAGGTCTAGGGTAGTGCAGGTTGTCGACATGAAAAAAAACTAAATCATGCTTTGATCTGATCACCTCATATGCATGGAAATGTTCTTGAAAAGTTACTGTAACTAAAGGCACTGTGAGTAGTAACAGTTTTTCACACATTATCAGAACTGACTCAATCTGATAAAACAAGGGCACTTCAGAGTCAACTTCGCCACAGATAACCAAGTGTGGGCGATAAACATACCCATTATGTTTAGCCCAATTAACCTTCATAACCTGAATGCTACTGGGCACTTGCATTGCCAAAGCAATTTCAGAACCTCCTTTTACCATATTTAAAGCCACCATTTTTCCTGGACCAATATCTAACCGACTAAAAGTTGTTGATCTTCGCCAACTATATGCCATATGATTCTGATGCTTTTTTGCCAGCGTTTTGGTAATATTTTTAAACGATTTAAGCTGTTTTTTGAAAAAATTATGTTTGCCTTCATACCTCATACACCAACTATGAAGTACAGGCCCTATTTTCTGGATGCAGCGGGGATAGTGGATAAGAAAATGGTGCTTTGGTAAAAGTTTTTTCTGAGGATACAACTTCTTAAACAGTGTATGGTGATCAACAATCAAATGTTTTAAATATACACATAGACCTTGAGATAACATGGGCGAGAATATAATGTTAATTATTTGCAATAATAAAAGAAGCAGGCCCCAGTGTTGGTCAGTAGAAGTTACCAAATCTCCAAAGATAAGAGGAACATTCCTAAGTAAGCACCAGGACTGAATTGCATTCAGTCCCAGATCATTAGATCCTTCACTTAAATTAACAGTCACAGGCCTGTTATTTCTCTCTGTGAAACCATAATCAAAACTTTGTATTCTTGAATGTATTTCTCCTGATGTAACATGTTTTTCATTCAAATACAGAAATAATAACTTCAATTCGTACTGGCCAACCCCTTCTAACACATCATGCATCACATCAACTGAGAAGTTCTCAGTTGTGTGAAAATACCTCAATGAATTTAATATGCATGACCTTTTCACACCAAAAACATACGGAAGGGATGGATTACAAGCCATTTCTTGACAGTGAGCAGTATGCATATCTTTGGTGCGTAAAACTATTTTGGAAGAATCTTCAGAGAATTCTGTTTGAAAGTCCTCCTTTTCTGCTAAACAGAACCTGCAACAGTACCTTGCACTGAAAGACTCCACCAGACCAAACAAACTATGCAAACCCAAATTATCACCTGTTACCTGTACTACAGTGCCACGTACATAACCACTGTATAATGGAATCTCAATACCATCGCTCTCTAACACTTTAATGTCTCGAACAATGGGAGCAAAAATTTCACTAAAACCATATCGTTTAACATCTTGAGTATGAAATAAGGCGCACAGGTGTATGTTAGCCAAAAAAGAATTCCATTTTGGAGAGAAGTTTCTTAAAGTAAAATATACTCCACCCAATTTATGAATACCTCGCTTGGAACCCAATGGGTTGGCGACCTCAAAATCATCATAGAACATCTGGACCTGTATTGTCTGCTTCTCAGTTGAGAACAGGGGGTGACTTTTAAAAAAAGATCCATCACAAATATCTCTCAGTCTAGAGTTGCTGGTAGCTGAGCTTTGCAACATTTCTGCAAAATACTGACTTTTAAATATTGACTGCAGTGTAGATAAAATTGGAATATACATGAATTTATCTTGAACTACTACCTGATCATATGTTCCAGTCTTTTTATTTCGTCTTGTGTCAAATCTTGAACCAATCACACATTCAACTGGTTCTACTATTTCCCACTTGGCAGTCATAAATTTTGATCGCTTGTATTCCGAATTTAGAACTGTGAAAGGATTCTCTAACCCCTCAAAACACGCCTCAACTTTCTTGCACATTTCTGTTTCTCTTTCATTACTAAATACATGCTTTATCACTGTTTCTTTAGCATGCTGATGAATATCTTGAACAATCTCTTCCATGGAAATCACTACAGTATTTACTGTACTTTGACCAACACCTGCTGCCTTTAGATCAGAAATAACAGCTGCACAACTATTTACAATGTATGGCGAAGATAACTCTGACTCAGCCTCTAAACATTCAGTCGACACTTCAACATGAGAAATATTACTGGTGTTGACGGTACTTTGAGGGTCTGAAAGATCATCTTCTATAGAATCTACTAAACTTTCTCCGTGGCACTTGTTAAGATGTTTTCTAAAACCAGAAAAGCTACCAAAAGAACGTGAGCATCCTTCTTGACCACATTTCAGAAAAAGAGTCCTGCCTGTACATAGCCCATGAATTATCTTAAGGTGCTTAACAAGGTTGTTTGGACTTCCATGGTCACTTTTGCAAAGAAAACACTTCATAGTTTTATCTCAACTAACGCACCATTCTTGCTCGCAACTCAGCAACTCTAGGAGTCTCCTTTGTTTCCCCCATGTCGATGTTATAGATGGTTGTTTGCACAAAAGTGAAAAAGCTGCTCAAGGAAGAACTGTATGACGTACCAAATACGTAATGGGCTTTAAAGACTTCGTCAAAAGCTCCTACTGAACCTGTTGCCTTGCATGGAAGAGCATGCTTGTCAACCACAATGAAGTAGGAGTGAATGCTGCTCTGTGTGGATCCCTGGGCGAGAAGGTAGGGCTGACTGCTTTGGGTGATGTTGTCAAGATGCTGCTGCACACTGGTTCCAACCTACAAAAAAAACACATTCAACAGAATTGTTTTGGTGACTAACCTCTGACAATAGATAAGATCACCTCAAACTGTGCACAAGATTGAGATGATGGAATATATATTTTAAACAACTGTTAAGCATACCTTTTGAAATCTGATGAGCTGATCTACAGCTTGATATGCAGACATCTTTCCCGGCCTCTTTCTACCTTGTGCAGATGGTGGTAGCAAATGTAGCAGCAGCAAGATGGCAGACATGTCACTGTCCCAGCCTACAAATAAGTAAATAAAAACCTGGTTAACATTGTGCCGTAGCATAACATTCTTATTCACAACTTGCACCATTATGGACATATAATGCACACCTACATTATCCACATAAAAAGTAAAACAGTTCATTCATACCATTCTCAACTTCAGCAGCTGACTCAGCATTGCGCATCAAATCCAAGAGTTCTGTGGTGGATACAAGTCCATGGCTTTCCTTTATTACTTTTGCTTTGAAAGTGGTTGGCCACTTCTCCAAGAATTTGTTGGCTGTGGCCTCACCAAACAGAAGTCTGAAATCTTGTTCTATCTGCAATGTAACACACAAAGACAGAAATAATGAGTGTTACCTTATTCTTCATTGGATATTTTTGGTGATGCAGTGAATTAAGTTGTCATACCAGTCCTGGTGTGTCCAGAAATCTTGGGAAGACCGAGAAGACATCTGATGATTTGGCTTCATCGTTGACCATTGCTTGCCGATATATGAAGGTCATTTTCATCTTCTCACGGACAGTGTTTTCATCAGCAGAGTGTCTCAAAACAGCAATAGCTGCTTCCACATCCTCATCAGATGGCTCTCTGTCATAGGTGAAGGGCTGACGATCACGGCCTGGCCCACCAACTTAAGACAAAATACAGTGTTAAGAAATCCTTTCTGTACAATTCACAGGTCACCATTATAATTACATGTCACTGATCAGAAAACATACCTTTAGGAGATTTGCTGACTGAGGCACCTCTTTCCTCTGCTGTTTTTCTTTGTATGGTCTTCAATCGCCATGCAAGGTATCCGGAACCACTCTCCGGATCGTAGTAATGATCCTATATTATTATAAATAAATTATAAAGGAGTACTATTCCCATTTCATAGAGTGAATATGTGCATAATGTTGCAATAACCCATTTACTTACATATCCATGTTGTGAGTATGGGTCTTCTAGATAGGGAAACAAAGCTACTATCCCCTGTGCATACATCACTCTGACACTTTTGGGGGGGGATGTCCTAGCATATGAATTCAAAGTTAACATCACACTGAATTGATATTGCACAACACATTTTACATAATTAATAACCGGAAAATAATAACAATGTTTCTTTACAGCCCATCTATATGCTTAATGCTTACCCATGTGTTTCTGTCATCTCAGCAGCAAGTATGTTGATCATCTGTCTTCTGGTGGCATCTGTCAGAGATTTGGTTTTTCCATACTCTTGCATAATGCGTTCACCACCAGGCTTTGATGTTAGGATTTTTTCAATCAGCTATAGGTGGAAAGAAATGTGCTTTCCGTAATTGTAAAACAATATGTAATGCTGTCACATGATGAAACAACATTCAGATTGGACTTAACAGCAATGTTCACCACTTACTGCTTTTGCCTCATAGTTTATGTGGCATGGCCTTTTAGGCTGGCTTCCTTCGCCAGCCGCTACTTCTTCAACATCGTCACACACAGTGAAATTCAGAATGATGGTGTCATCAGATGTACCCGAGCATGATGATGAATGAGAGGTATCTGTTCATTATTAAATTTGTGCAAAACATAGAAACATATTACAATAAACTGTTATTTTTAAGACAATAAAGGTTCTCATTCTGGCCTTTAAACTAAAAAACTAATTGAATGAATGAATACCAAGTCCATTGCCCAGCATGATTCTGAAAGTTCCAGGTGACTCCTTTACTAATTCTTCAAAAACATCTGAGTCAACTTCTGTGTCAGACTGGTCATACACCTTAATGTCTGGCTTTCTGCTTTCTGGTATGTTGAATTTTAGACACACTGTTAAAAAAAGAAGAAAAAAAAGAAAAACATGCATTCCCTTCTCACAAGAATCCAAGTTCATACTTAAGGTTGCCTCATGTGTTCACAAAATGATGAAAGACAAGGATCTGCACCTGATTTTATGTTACTGAAAATATAAAGCACAGCAGAAATGACTATAGACCTAAATAGATATCATAAGATAATAGCTTAATGCTGTATTATTTTGTCATTAGGGTGATATGTATTGCTTTAACCTATTATACCTACCTTCTTTCAAGAAAGCATTGAATGTCAGCTCAGACAGCTTGACGTATTTCTGCTCTTCCCCGAGCTGAACACGCAACAGCATTTTGCCTCTGTTAACAAAGAAAATATATATTCAAAATCATCATTTAGTGCTGGTTCAACTAAGCGTTAGCTAACTATCCATTTATCTCAGTAGTACTAGCTACGCAATGCACTATGCATTACTTAGACGTTACACTGCAATTACAAAGGCTGAAGTAGACAAAGTTGTGCTGGTTGAATATAACGTTAAGCTGCCATTTTCTGCAGCAAATGGGTGTAGGCTAGTTCAAGTTTAGAGGCACATTGTCCCATTAGCTACCAAATAACTAGCTATGTGTCAAAGTTAGCTAGCTCATTAGCCATTTTAGTTCGAACAGTAGCTAACCATTAAAATGGTTAAGCAATGTTAAACAAACCCGTCATGCAAATCAGTGATCTAAGTTATCGTTTTATAACACCAACATTAGCTGGCTAACTATCAGAAGCATGCTAACATTACCGTTATATATAGCTTTATAAAAAACAGTTAACGTTAGTGTAAGGAAGCCTGGGAAGCTATACAATAACGTTAGCTAACAATACTATCTGTATAAATGTTTTGTTGTTAGCGAACGTTATTTTACGTATTTACCATTCTGACAAACTTCATTCGTGAAAATATTGCAACACAAAGAAAGACAGTTACCAATACTGATTGCAAGCTAGCTAACCGCATGACAAGCACAATCTGCGCTCATGCCAAACGGTGGTGTCCTTCAAACGAACTGATTAGCTAAGTTAACGTTACCTATTTTTAGCCATATGAAACAGCAAGCCATTCACAAAAATATCAAACATATTCCATGGGTATATCATATAACAGTTATTACTGTCAACCATCTGAACTTACAAGCTAATTTAGCTGGCTGATGACGAGGTCACTGCAAGGGGGACCGCCGCATGGAACTCGTAACTTAAAATATGACCTTGACATCAGCACAACTCTAAAATTATGTAAAGTTAAAAAATACCGGTTTGGTGTTGAAAAAACGGGGATGTAACTTACCTAGCAATATCTGTGGCCTAGCTACTCCTTCGCAATCTTCCTCCACCAACGTACGTGCCAAACTTCAGCAAAGCAGAGTGGCGGGTATTCATCACTGCTGTAGAGTTGAAATTGTCACTGCGTATCTGCAGATTTTTACACTCACTTTTAACTCCACTGATAGAGCAACTTTACTCTCAAAAATGTTGAAAATACTCTATCTGGGTTAAAATAACTTTACTCTGAAATATTAACACCCCATTTTTTACTGTGCATTATCCCAGAAACCCTAGACCTACTCCAATTTGCATACCGCTCCAACAGATCCACAGATGATGCAATATCTATTGCACTCCACACTTCCCTTTCCCACCTGGACAAGAGGAACACCTACGTGAGAATGCTATTCATTGACTACAACTACAGCTACAGCACCATAGTGCCCTCAAAGCGCATCACTAAGCTAAGGATCCTGGGACTAAACACCTCCCTCTGCAACTGGATCCTGGACTTCCTGACGGGCCGCCCCCAGGTGGTAAGGGTAGGTAACAACACATCTGCCACACTGATCCTCAACAAGGGGGCCCCTCAGGGGTGCGTGCTCAGTCCCCTCCTGTACTCCCTGTTCACCCATGACTGCATGGCCAGGCACGACTCCAACACCATCATTAAGTTTGCCGACGACACAACAGTGGTAGGCCTGATCACCGACAACGATGAGACAGCCTATAGGGAGGAGGTCAGAGACCTGGCCGTGTGGTGCCAGGATAACAACCTCTCCCTCAACGTGACCAAGACAAAGGAGATGATTGTGGACTACAGAAAAAAAAAGAGGACTGAGCACGCCCCCATTCTCATCGACAGGGCTGTAGTGGAACAGGTTGAGAGCTTCAAGTTCCTTGGTGTCCACATCACCACGAACTATCATGGTCCAAAGACACCAAGACAGTCGTGAAGAGGGCACGACAAAGCCTATTCTCCCTCAGGAGACTGAAAAGATTTGGCATGGGTCCTCAGATCCTCAATTTTTTTTACAGCTGCACCATCGAGACTTTTTTTACAGCTGCACCACCATGACTGGTTGCATCACCGCCTGGTATGGCAACTGCTTGGTCTCCGACCGCAAGGCACTACAGAGGGTAGTGCGTACGGCCCAGTACATCACTGGGGCCAAGCTTCCTGCCATCCAGGACCTCTATACCAGGCGGTGTCAGAGGAAGGCCCTCAAAATTGTCAAAGACTCCAGCCACCCAGGTCATAGACTGTTCTCTCTGCTACCGCACGGCAAGCGGTACCAGAGTGCCAAGTCTAGGTCCAAAAGACTTCTCAACAGCTTCTACCTCCAAGCCATAAGACTCCTGAACAGCTAATCATGGCTACCCGGACTATTTGCACTGCCCCCCCACCCCCCACCCCATCTTTTTACGCTGCTGCTACTCTGTTAATTATATATGCATAGTCATTTTAACTCTACCCACATGTACATATTACTTCAACTACCTCAACCAGCCGGTGCCCCCGCACAATGACTTTGCAACGGTACCCCCCTGTATATATAGCCTCCCTACTGTTATTTTATTTTACTTCTGTTATTTTTTTTTCAACACTTTTTTGTTGTTGTTTTATTTTACTTTTTTTATAAAAATTAAATGCACTGTTGGTTAAGGGCTGTAAGTAAGCATTTCACTGTAATGTCTGCACCTGTTGTATTCGGCGCATGTGGCCAATAACATTTGATTTGATTTGATTTGCATGGTGGTGGATATATAACTACTGCTTGGGATGCCGTCTGGTCCGGCAGCCTTGTGAGGGCTAACACGCTTAAATGTCTTACTCACACCGGCCACGGAGATAGGTAGCCCACAGTTCTTGAGAGTGGTGGGGACCCACATCGGCATCTCGGTGTTGTTTTCCTCGAAGCGGGCAAATAAAGTGTTGAGCTTGTCCAGGAGCAAGGCGTCGGTGTGGCTTTTCCTTTATAATGCATGATTGCTGGAGGCCCTGCCACATGCGTCTTGTGTCCGGCCATTGAATTGTCACTCCACTTTGTCCGTGTACTGTCGTTTTGCCTGTTTGATTGCCTTACGGAGGCCATAGCTGGTCTGTTTGTACATGTCCATGTTCCCAGTCACCTTGCCGTGGTTAAATGTGGTGGTTCACGCTTTCAGTTTGGTGCGAATGCTGCCATCCATTTACGGTTTTGGTTTGGATAAGTTCTAATCATCACAGTAGGAACAACATCCTCTATGCACCTCCTGAGGAATCTGATTGGTAAGACCCAAGTTGAACAGTCCTTACCATGGGTATTTCCTTCTTAAGTTTCTGCCTATAGGTGGTGAGGAGCAGCATGGAGGCGTGATCTGATTTGCTGAAGGGAGGGCTGGGGAGGGCCTAGTAGCCTTTCCGGAAGGGAGAGTAACTTCGGTCAAGCGTGTTCTCTCCGCGTGTAGCACAGGAGATGTGTTAGAATTTCGGGAGCGTTTTCCTCAGATTTCCTTTATTAAAGTCCCCAGCTACCGTAAATGCTGCCTCGGGATATGCGGTTTCCTGTTTGCACAGAGTCCAGTGTAGTTCCTTGAGAGCCGTCTCTGTGTCGGCTTGGGGGGATTCTCTCAGGAGGTAATGCGGTCTGCATTTGATGGTGAGGTATTCCAGATCGGGAGAAGAAAAGGAATTCCGTTTCACGGAGTTCCTTCTTCCTGCCCACGTGATGAGCCCCGTGTAGCTCAGTTGGTAGAGCATGGCGTTTGCAACGCCAGGGTTGTGGGTTCGATTCCCACGGGGGGCCAGTATGTAAGTCGTTCTGGATAAGAGCATCTGCTAAATGACTAAAATGTAAAATGTAATGAACGGAGAACCCCTGGCTGTATGGACTGGGACAATATATCCGGAGATAGCCATGATTCCGTAAAACAGATTATGTTACAGTCCCTTCCCACTGGGAAAAGACGTCAGTTCAACGTCTAGTTTTGATTTACATTTGGTTGAGTTGTCAACTAACGTGAATTCAATGTGAAATCAACCCAAAATTTCACCCTGTCATTGGATTTACTGTAGGTTAAAAGTTGGGTGAAAAAATATGACATTTCCTTACGTTGATGACTTTTTGCAAATCCAATCAGTTTTCCACATTGAGTCAACGTCATCACATATCATTTTTGTGTTGAAATGATGTGGAAACAAGGTTGATTCAACCAGTTTTTGCCCAGTGGGATATGTCTCTCTGGAAGGAGATTCTCGCCCTGAGCTCGTCTACTTTTTTGTCCAGTGATTGAATGTTAGAGAATAATATACTCGGAAGCAGTGGATGGTTTTCTTGCCGCCTGAGGCTGACCGAAACCCCATTTCTCCTCCCTCTCCTCCGGTGTTGACGTTTTGGTGTAGCACCCGGGATGTATGGGGCTGCATCGGGAATTTCAAACAAAGGATCCAGGTCAGGGAAGTCGAATTTCTGGTAGAAGTTTTGGTGAGTGAACGCCGATTTAATATCCCAAAGTTATTTTTGGCTGTAGGTAATAATATTGGAAACGTTGTGTACAAATAATGTCATGTAATTCCTGTCCAACAAACCCCAAAACCCCCAGTCTATTAGCTCACACATGACACTCATTAAACAACTCCAAGCATCAAGAAATACCCTGATCCTCTCAGTCCCCCAGGCTGCTTTCGTTCCTCTACTCTCTCTCACTTTCTCCCTCTCTTTCTCTCTCTCAATCCCTCCTAGTGTGTTTTATGGTTTCTACAAAGCCTGACATCTTACTTGTGTGACAACCGAGCCTGTATTTACTGAGGATACAGTAGGATCAAAGGACGGAACATCCTCAGTTAAACTCCCCACCAGTGACCGAGCCTGCCCTTGACTCTGTGTCATTGGGTTGCAACCCAACCCTGTGACACAGTAGCTCTACAGCCCATAGTAGTAATCCTTCCTAATATGCTTCAGCTCGAGCCCCTATAGACTCAGACAGGCAGACAGGGAGGGGACTAGGCACAGGGGACTAGGCAATGCCTGGATGGTATACATGGTGTGTACAGTCCTGTCTGTCAGTGTTTGCCCCGGCGGTATGTCCCCTCGCCTGGCGGTTTGACACGGCTACTGGTACTGCCTCATCTCAGCTGAGAGTGAGGGGACTAGAGGCACCACACCGCCGACCAGCTAACCCCTGGCACCAACACCGCTGGACAGGAGACAGAAAGCTAACCCCGGTCTCTGAGCAGTCTCTCTGCTGCTTCACAGGCACCAGGAACTGTCACCCCCAGTCAGAATACCAACAGTACCGCCGTCCTACTGCCGGGACTCAGCTCGGATTCTGAAGAAGCTCTCTCATCCATCAAGTCTTCCATACAGTGTCTTTGTGTTTCTTCATACTTATCTTCCTCCTGATCATTCTCTCACTGATGGTGATTTATCAACGTACTGGAGTTTATTCACTAAGATACTGTAGCTGCCGAATAGCCTATAAGATTTCAAGTTAGAAAAATACTTATTGAGCACGATTGATAATTGTTAGCTTGTGGTGACAGTTTTAGATGTGCGAAAACACCACCAGAACATTTGCTAAATAAGCCCCACTGTGTCTCATCTGTGTTCAAAGGTAATTTCCATCTGCTGTAAAATTCTCACCATGGTCCTTTCCGACCATATGGAGTGGAAGTGGAGGAGGTGGGGGGATGTCGCTAAGTTAAATCTCATGTCCAATTAGCCTAAGTGTTATGATAAACAGATGATTATGACTACGTCCTAACGTTCAGGTTGTAGGCTATGTTATAATGTCCATACAAGCATACTACTTACAACAAAGCAATGTATTGGGCAAGTATTCTGAGTATAGCCTACTGGTGTGGATATTGGAACAGGTTAGTGTAGGGTCACAGCAGATCTGTGTAGTAGTGTGTAGTACAGTATGTCAGTGTTTGACTCACACTGGTCTGGTCTGCATGTCACATAGTTAGGTGTGACCCGGTCAAACCAAGACCATCGCTCAGCAGCCCAACCCTGACCCACAGACCAACTCTGACCCTGCTACATACAAAATAAACCCCATCTTCTAGGAAGCCAGACTGTAGAAAAAACTCACCTGACGCTAATTTAAGTATTTTATACTTTGAGAGAGAAATAAAAAGAAAAAAGGACAGACTTAATAAGTAGATTTGACAGTTGGCTGGCAAATGCCCCAGACAAGGCCTACACCACCACAGTGGCAAATTCCACCAGTTCCTGTCCCAGCCCCAGTCCACCATCTGCAAGGTAACACTGAACCTGGTGGGAGAGGAAACAGTCCTCTCCCTGTCCTCCTCCTCCGTACTGCTATCCTATCCCTGCAGTGATCTGCGACTCAGGCTCTTCTCTGACTGTTTACTGTTCATATCCATTCATCATTGAGGGCCCCAGGGGCCATGGGATCTCAAGACCTAACCCCATCCTCATCTCAAGACACACACACATAGGCACGTAAATATGCACACATGCACAACCCCTGAGAAGAATGGAGAGGGGAAGAGAGAGAGAGAGTCACACAGAAATTAATGGAGAGACACGTTTCATCCCCTGATGGAAGCTGTGTGAAGCTGTGGACAGTCTGGACACACAGGGTCACTTTATAACCCCTCACAGCTGTTTGTTCCGCTACTCTCCTCTCCTCCCCTCCACCTCTCCGCACGTCCATCTCCATCTCTCCACTTAAGCTATATACGGTGGAGATCTTCGTGGGCTATACTCAGCCTTGTCTCAGGGTAGTAAGTTGGTGGTCTGTTGTTATCCCTCTAGTGGTGTGGGGGCTGTGCTTTGGCAAAGTGGGTGGGGTTATATCCTGCCTGGTTGGCCCTGTCCGGGGGCATTGTCGGACGGGGCCACAGTGTCCCCCGACCCACCCCTGTCTCAGTCTCCAGTATCTATGCTGCAATAGTCTGTGTGCCGGGCGGCTAGGGTCAGTCTGTTATATATGATGCAATTCTCCTGTCTTATCTGGTGTCCTGTGTGAATTTAAGTATGCTTCCTCTAATTCTCTCTCTCTCCCCCTCTCCCTCCCCTCCCGGAGGACCTGAGCCCTAGGACCATGCCTCAGGACTACCTGGCCTGATGACTCCTGGCTGTCCCCAGTCCAGCTGGTCGTGCTGCTGCTCCAGTTTCAACTGTTCTGCCTGCGGCTATGGAACCCTGACCTGTTCACCGGACATGCTACCTTGTCCCGGACCTGCTATTTTCGACTCTGTCTCTACCGCACCTGCTGTCACAACCTCTGAATGCTCGGCTATGAAAGGCCAACTGACATTTACTCCTGAGGTACTGACCTGTTGCACCATCTACAATCACTGTGATTATTATTTGACCCTGCTGGTCATCTATGAATGTTTGAACATCTTGAAGAACAATCTGGCCTTAATGGCCATGTACTCTTATAATCTCCACCCGGTACAGCCAGAAGAGGACTGGCCACCCCTCAGTGCCTAGTTCTTCTATAGTTTTTCCTAGCCACCGTGTTTCTACATCTGCATTGCTTGCTGTTTGGAGTTTTAGGCTGGGTTTCTGTATAGCACTTTGTGACATCTGCTGATGTAAAAAGGGCTTCATAAATACATTTAATTGATTGATTGAAGCTGTTAATACCTGTCTTCAATAGGGTCACGATTACCCAGCAACATCCTCTGCCCGGCTGTATTCTTCCCAGCCACCCTGTGTTCATTCCGTAACCAAGGATTCTAATAATGAGAGTGGGTGGCTGGGTAAGCAACATTTGGAGCCAGAGAGTTTCCATTGGTCTTTGGACAGGAGACATCGACATGGGTAATATACTCACTGTTTTTTGTTTGTTTGTTCTTTTCACCTTTATTTAACCAGGTAAACCAGTTGAGAACAAGTTCTCATTTTCAACTCCGACCTGGCCAAGATAAAGCAAAGCAGTGTGATAAAAAACAACAACACATATGGGGTAAACAAAACATAAAGTCAAAAATACAACAGAAAATATATATACAGTGTGTGCAAATGTAGCAAGTTATGGAGGTAAGGCAATAAATAGGCCATAGTGCAAAATAATATGATGTGCAAATAGAGATACTGGGGTGCAAATGAGCAAAATAAATAACAATATGGGGATGAGGTAGTTGGGTGGGCTAATTTCAGATGGGCTGTGTACAGGTGCAGTGATCGATAAGGTGCTCTGACAACTGATGCTTAAAGTTAGTGAGGGAGATAAGTGTCTCCAGCTTCAGAGATTTTTGCAGTTCGTTCCAGTCATTGGCAGCAGAGAACTGGAAGGAATGGCGGCCAAAGGAGGTGTTGGCTTTGGGGATGACCAGTGAGATATACCTGCTGGAGCGCATACTACGAGTGGGTGTTGCTATGGTGACCAATGAGCTAAGATAAGGCAGGGATTTGCCTAGCAGTGATTTATAGATGACCTGGAGCCAGTGGGTTTGGCGACGAATATGTTGTGAGGACCAGCCAACAAGAGCGTACAGGTCACAGTGGTGGGTAGTATATGGGGCTTTGGTGACAAAACGGATGGCACTGTGATAGACTACATCCAATTTGCTGAGTAGAGTGTTGGAGGCTATTTTGTAAATGACATCGCCGAAGTCAAGGATCAGTAGGATAGTCAGTTTAACGAGGGCATGTTTGGCAGCATGAGTGAAGGAGTCTTTGTTGCAAAATAGGAAGCCGATTCTAGATTTAATTTTGGATTGGAGATGCTTAATGTGAGTCTGGAAGGATAGTTTACAGTCTAACCAGACACCTAGGTATTTGTAATTGTCCACATTCTCTAGGTCAGACCCGCCAAGAGTAGTGATTCTAGTTGGGTGGTCGGGTGCCAGCAGCGTTCGATTGAAGAGCATGCATTTAGTTTTACTAGTGTTTAAGAGCAGTTGGAGGCTACGGAAGGAGTGTTGTATGGCATTGAAGCTCGTTTGGAGGTTTGTTAACACAGTGTCCAATGAAGGGCCAGATGTATACAAAATGGTGTCGTCTGCGTAGAGATGGATCTGAGAGTCACAAGCAGCAAGAACGACATCATTGATATACACAGAGAAAAGAGTCGGCCCGAGAATTGAACCCTGTGGCACCCCCATAGAGACTGCCATAGGTCCAAACAACAGGCCCCCGATTTGACACATTGAGCTCTATCTGAGAAGTAGTTGGTGAACCAGGCGAGGCAGTCATTTGAGAAACCAAGGCTATTTAGTCTGCCAATAAGAATGCGATGGTCGAAAGCCTTGGCCAGGTCGATGAAGACGGCTGCACAGTACTGTCTATTATCGATCGCGGTTATAATATCGTTTAGGACCTTGAGCGTGGCTGAGGTGCACCCATGACCAGCTCGGCAACCGGATTGCATAGCGGAGAAGGTACGGTGGGATTCGAAATGGTCAGTGATCTGTTTGTTAACTTGGCTTTCAAAAACTTTAGAAAGGCAGGGCAGGATGGATATAGGTCTGTAACAGTTTGGATCTAGAGTGTCACCCCCTTTGAAGAGGGGGATGACCGCGGCAGCTTTCTAATCTCTGGGGATCTCAGACGTTACGAAAGAGAGGTTGAACAGGCTAGTAATAGTGGTTGCGATAATTTCAGCTGCTAATTTTAGAAAGAAAGGGTCCAGATTGTCTAGCCCAGATGATTTGTAGGGGTCCAGATTTTGCAGCTCTTTCAGAACGGAGGGTGCAGAGCTGGTGGCCGGGGTAGTGGTAGCCAGGTGGAAAGCATGGCCAGCCGTAGCAAAATGCTTGTTGAAATTCTCGATTATTGTAGATTTATCGGTGGTGATAGTGTTTCCTAGCCTCAGTGCAGTGGGCAACTGGGAGGAGGTGCTCTTATTCTCCATGGACTTTACAGTGTCCCAAAACGTTTTGGAGTTAGTGCTACAGGATGCAAATTTCTGTTTGAAAAAGCTAGCCTTTGCTTTCCTAACTGCTTGTGTATATTGGTTCCTAACTTCCCTGAAAAGTTGCATATCGCAGGGGCTGTTCGATGCTAATGCAGTACACCACAGGATGTTTTTGTGCTGGTCAAGGGCAGTCAAGTCTGAGGAGAACCAGGGGCTATATCTGTTTTTAGTTCTGCATTTTTTGAATGGGGCATGCTTATTTAAGATGGAGAGGAAAGCACTTTTAAAGAACAACCAGGCATCCTCTACTGATGGAATGAGATCGATATCCATCCAGGATACCTGTGCCAGGTCAATTAGGAAGGCCTGCTTGCTAAAGTTTTTTAGGGAGCATTTGACAGTGATGAGGGGTGGTCGTTTGACCGCGGACCCGTTACGGACACAGGCAATAAGGCAGTGATCACTGAGATCCTGGTTGAAGACATTGGAGGTGTATTTAGAGGGTAAGTTAGTCAGGATGATATCTATGAGGGTGCTCAGGTTTACGGATTTAGGGTTGTACCTGGTAGGTTCCTTGATAATTTGTGTGAGATTGAGGGCATCTAGTTTGGATTGTAGAATGGCCGGGGTGTTAAGCATATCCCAGTTTAGGTCACCAAGCAGTACGAACTCTGAGGATAGATGGGGGGAAATCAATTCACATATGGTGTCCAGGGCACAGCTGGGGGCTGTTAAGGTTCTGTAGCAAGAGGCAACAGTGAGAGACTTATTTCTGGAAAGGTGGATTCTTAGAAGTAGGAGCTCAAACTGTTTGGGCACAGACCTGGATAGTATGATAGAGCTCTGCAGGCTATCTCTATAGTAGATTGCAACTCCACCCCCTTTGGCAGTGCTATCTAGACGGAAAATGTTGTAGTTGGGGATGGACATTTCTGAATTTTTGGTGGCCTTCCTAAGCCAGGATTCAGACACTGCTAGAACATCAGGGTTGGCGGAGTGTGCTAATGCGGTGAATAACTCAAACTTAGGAAGGGGGCTTCTGATGTTAACATGCAAAAAGCCAAGGCTTTTACGGTTACAGAAGTCAACAAAAGATAGCGTCTGGGGAGTATGAGTGATACTGGGGGCTGCAGGGCCTGGGTTAACCTCTACATCACCAGAGGAACAGAGGAGGACTAGAATAAGGACACGGCTAAAGGCTTTAAGAACTGGTCTTCTTGTGCGTTGGGTACAGAGAATAAAAGGTGCAGATTTCCGGGTGTTGTAGAATAGATGTTGGAGCCATTCTAACCCTATACAGTGCCTTGCAAAAGCATTCATCCCCCTTGGTGTTTTTCCTATTTTGTTGCATTACAACCTGTAATTTAAATGGATTTTATTTGGATTTCATGTAATGGACATAAACAAAATTGTCCACAAAAAATTCTAAAACAGAAATTATGGAAAAGTGGTGCGTGCACATGTATTCACCCCCTTTGCTATGAAGCCCCTAAATAAGATCTGGTGCAACCAATTACCTTCAGACGTCAAATAATTAGTTAAATAAAGTCCACCTGTGTGCAATCTAAGTGTCACATGATCTGACACATGATCTCAGTATATATACACTTGTTCTGAAAGGCCCCAGAGTCTGCAACACCACTAAGCAAGGGGCACCACCAAACAAGCGGCACCATGAAGACCAAGGAGCTCTCCAAACAGGTCAGGGACAAAGTTGTGGAGAAGTACAGATCAGGGTTGGGTTATAAAAAAAATATCAGAAACTTTGAACATCCCACGGAGCACCATTAAATCCATTATTAAAAAATGAAAGAATATGGCACCACAACAAACCTCCCAAGAGAGGGCCGCCCACCAAAACTCACGGACCAGGCAAGGAGGGCATTAATCAGAAAGGCAACAAAGAGACCAAAGATAACCCTGAAGGAGCTACAAAGCTCCACAGCGGAGATTGGAGTATCTGTCCATAGGACCACTTTAAGCCATACACTCCACAGAGCTGGGCTTTACGGAAGAGTGGCCAGAAAAAAAGCCATTGCTTAAAAAAAAGAATAAGCAAACACGTTTGGTGTTCGCCAAAAGCCATGTGGGAGACTCCCAAAACATATGGAAGAAGGTACTCTGGTCAGATGAGACTAAAATTGAGCTTTTTGGCCATCAAGGAAAACGCTATGTCTGGCGCAAACCCCACACCTCTCATCACCCCAAGAACACCATCCCCACAGTGAAGCATGGTGGTGGCAGCATCATGCTGTGGGGATGTTTTTCATCGGCAGGGACTGGGAAACTGGTAAGAATTGAAGGAATGATGGATGGCGCTAAATACAGGGAAATTCTTGAGGGAAACCTGTTTCTATCTTCCAGAGATTTGAGACTTGGACGGAGGTTCACCTTCCAGCAGGACAATGACCCTAAGCATACTGCTAAAGCAACACTTGAGTGGATTAAGGGGAAACATTTAAATGTCTTGGAATGGCCTAGTCAAAGCCCAGACCTCAATCCAATTGAGAATCTGTGGTATGACTTAAAGATTGCTGTACAACAGCAGAACCCATCTAACTTGAAGGAGCTCAAGCAGTTTTGCCTTGAAGAATGGGCAAAAATCCCAGTGGCTAGATGTGCCAAGCTTATAGAGACATACCCCAAGAGACTTGCAGCTGTAATTGCTGCAAAAGGTGGCTCTGCAAAGTATTGACTTTGGGGGGGGTGAATAGTTATGCACGCTCAAGTTTTCTGTTTTTTTGTCTTATTTCTTGTTTGTTTCACAAGAAAAAATATTTTGCATCTTCAAAGTGGTAGGCATGTTGTGTAAATCAAATGATACAAACCCCCCAAAAATCAATTTTAATTCCAGGTTGTTAGGCAACAAAATAGGAAAAATGCCAAGGGGTTGAATACTTTCTCAAGCCACTGTAAATGTCTGTATTTCTGTCTGTATCAGTGTTACAGAGAGAGAGAGAGATTGAGTGAGACAGAGACAGAGACAGAGACAGAGACAGAGAGAGAGAGTGTGTTAGGGAAGCGTTTTGCCATCTAAGGGCCTTTGAGGGCTGTAGAACTGGCCTCTCGCTGGGCACAGACAACCACAGTGGCAGCCATGTTTGGCTAGTCTAGCCATTTCTTAATCTGAGGTCATCTCCTAAAATTCCTCTCATATTGAACTGGAACTCTGTCCACACACATACACACACACACACACACATACACACACAGAGAGAGAGAACGAGAGCGAACCATCTACCCTCCAATAAACCTGTGTAGTTTATTAAGCCGTGATATGGATCAGTGGTTCCCAGGAGAACCTCAGATCTTTCCCCTCCTGTGGTTGAAGTCAGAATGCCGTCAGATTCTGAACAGAATGTGGACCAGCTCGCAGTTTTCCCAGTTTCCCAGAGACTTTCCCCGATCGCACCCCTAATTAAGAAGGAACTTTCCGTGCTCGTAAATGCCGAAACGCGACCATAAAACAGCCTCTGCTCGAAAACAGAGGGAAATCTCCAGTAATCACAATCTCCGGTTGCATCCCAAATGGCACTCTATTTCCTATATAGTGCAATACTTTTGACCAGGACTACTTTTATTTACAGTGTCACAGACAG
This sequence comes from Coregonus lavaretus, assembly GCF_964263955.1. Classification (NCBI taxonomy): domain Eukaryota; kingdom Metazoa; phylum Chordata; class Actinopteri; order Salmoniformes; family Salmonidae; genus Coregonus; species Coregonus lavaretus. Next base: position 16,556,333 of record NC_139990.1, read on the forward strand.
AGCTGGGAAAAGCTGAAAAGTGGAAAATGAAATGGGACTGTCTCAGAGTAGGATCTCTGTCACGGAATGTTTGGCTGGAACATTGACCACGGCTGGGTGGTAACATATGGGAGCTAAAGCTTATAGATTATATATCATAACTCTACGGTCATATAGCGACAACCGACAATCGACCGCCAGATATACAGCTATAAGTCTTTACATTAAAGGCCCTGGGTATTTTACGGACATACACTACCGTTCAAAAGTTTGGGGTAACAATTAAATGTCCTTGTTTTCCATGAAAACATACATGAAATTAGTTTGAATAGGAAATATAGCAAAATGCATAGGAAATGTAGTCATTGACAAGGTTAGAAATAATGATTCTTAATTTAAAATAATAATTCTGTCCTTCAAACTTTGCTTTCGTCAAAGAATCCTCCATTTGCAGTCTTGATGGGCACTTCTTACGTATCATAAGGTCAAGCTGCTCCCACAACAGCTCAATAGAGTTGAGATCCGGTGACTGTGCTGGCCACACCATTATAGACAGAATACCAGCTGACTGCTTCTTCCCTAAATAGTTATAGCATAGTTTGGAGCTGTGCTTTGGGTCATTGTCCTGTTGTAGGAGGAAATTGGCTCCAATCAAGCGCCGTCCACAGGATATGGCATGGCGTTGCAAAATGGAGTGATAGCCTTCCTTCTTCCTTCCAAGATCCCTTTTACCCTGTACAAATCTCCCACTTTACCACCACCAAAGCACCCCCAGACCATCACATTGCCTCCACCATGCTTGACAGATGGCATCAAGCACTCCTCCAGCATCTTTTCATTTGGTGCGTCTCACAAATGTTCTTCTTTGTGATCCGAACACCTCAAACTTCAATTCGTCTGTCCATAACAGTTTTTTCCAATCTTCCTCTGTCCAGTGTCTGTGTTCTTTTGCCCATCTTCATATTTTCTTATTATTGGCCAGTCTGAGATATGGCTTTTTCTTTGCAACTCTGCCTAGAAGGTCAGCATCCCGGAGTCGCCTCTTCACTGTTGACGTTGAGACTGGTGTTTGCGGGTACTATTTAATGAAGCTGCCAGTTGAGGACCTGTGAGGCATCTGTTTCTCAAACTAGACACTCTAATGTATTTGTCCTCTTGCTCAGTTGTGCAGTGGAGCCTCCCACTCCTCTTTCTATTCTGGTTAGAGCCAGTTTGGCTGTTCTGTGAAGGGAGTAGTACACAGCGTTGTACGAGATCTTCAGTTTCTTGGCAATTTCTCGCATGGAATAACCTTCATTTCTCAGAACAAGAATAGACTGACGAGTTTCAGAAGAAAGTTCTTTGTTTCTGGCCATTTTGACTCTGTAATCGAACCCACAATTGCTGATGCTCCATATACTCAACTAGTCTCAAGAAGGCCAGTTTTATTGCTTCTTTAATCAGCACAACAGTTTTCAGCTTTGCTAACATAATTGCAAAAGGGTTTTCTAATTATCAATTAGCCTTTTAAAATGATAAACTTGGATTAGCAAACACAACGTGCCATTGGAACACAGGACTGATGGTTGCTGATAATGGGCCTCTGTACACCTATGTAGATATTCCATTCAAAATCAGCAGTTTCCAGCTACAATAGCCATTTACAACATTAACAATGTCTACACTGTATTTCTGATCAATTTTGAAATTTCTATGTGATCCCAAACTTTTGAATGGTAGTGTATATAAAAGACAGAGAGAATATATGATGCATGTGGAGGAGAGAGGGCCGGGCCAATGTGTTGCTGACATTGACAAACATGTTGTGGCCTGTCTGTTATAGAAGCATTACAGAGTATATCAGACATGTCTGTCTATCTGTTTCTCTGTCTGTACACTCTTAGAAAAAAAAGGGTTCCAAAAGGGTTCTTCGGCTGTCCCCATAGATGAACCCTTTTTGGTTCCAGGTAGAGCCCTTTTTGGTTCCAGGTAGAACCCTTTTGGGTACTGAAAAGGGTTCTACCTGCAACCAAAAGGGTTCTACTTGCAACCAAAAACGGTTCTTCAAAGGGTTATCCTATGGGGACAGCCGAAGAACCCTTTAAGGTTCTAGATAGCACCTTTTTTCCTAAGAGTGTAGGGGAAGTGTCTAATGACTGAGTGACACAAACACAGGCACAAAAACACACAACCTTGCCTTCCCATGGCTAGCAGGTTGTGTTTTCCCTCTGTGTTGTCTGTTGGGGGAATCAGATCAGTGTGGGTGTGATAAGCAGACAGCTTGTCATTACCTAAGAGGCTGATCGCTGTGATGTACACTATGCCATCGCTACGGCAACCTGGATGTAGCTGCTTACTGTGACCCTGGAAGCCAGGCCTGACATAAGTGAGCTAATCACCTGCAAGCTGGTTCAGACGTCTCTCTCTATCTCTCTTCCATCTCTTTCGCTCCCTCTTTCTCTGCATCTCTTTCTCCCTCCCTCTCCCAAAGTCTCCCAAGTGAAGTCTCATCTGGAACTCAAATGTCTTTTACATTCTCACCTCTTGGATACAAACTCTGCTCTTCACATGCCCCTCCCCCACCACCCTCCTCACCCTTTCTCTTCATTGTCCATCCTACTACATAAACTCAATCTGTTGCCTGCCTGCAGGCACAGACAGACAGACAGACAGACAGACAGACAGACAGACAGACAGACAGACAGACAGACAGACAGACAGACAGACAGAGACACACACACACACACACACACACACACACACACACACACACACACACACACACACACACACACACACACAGTTCCATAACCTCAGCAGCATTGATAGCAATGTACATTATCTATACAGTGTTATTATGAGTTAACTATATTGGTTGTCATACAGTCGGTAAACTGTATGTATGCTTTGTTAGCAGTATATATTTACTACACTACCAATGAGGCTTTTTAACTTTGAAAAGAGATAAAAGAGCATAAGAATGTGAAAATATGTACTTATGTAATGTCATGACATGTGACTTGTGCTTAGTGTGTGTGTCTATCCATCTGTTCACATCTCTTCATATTCCTGCCGTCTATCATCAGAACAGGTAATCTATGCTCCTCCGCCACCGCTCTCTGCTAGCCACTAGACAAACACAACTCTGCAGATTACAAAACAAGATGACAACACCTTGTTCTGAGACATCACTTCACTATAACACCTCACCATCCAAAAAAGTACACATTTTCTCCCATTCACCTGCATTCAAATAAATATTTTATTTTTATTTTGTGTCACCTGATCTACACACAATACCCCATAATGTCAAAGTGGAATTTAGTTTGTAGAACATTTTAGAAATTAATAAAAAATGTAAACCTGAAGTATTCTGAATCCTCTGTAGCTCAGCTGGTAGAGCACGGCGCTTGTAACGCCAAGGTAGTGGGTTCGATCCCCGGGACCACCCATACACAAAAATGTATGCACGCATGACTGTAAGTCGCTTTGGATAAAAGCGTCTGCTAAATGGCATATTATTATTATTATTATTATATATTATTCAACCCCTTTGTTATGGCTAGCTTAAATAAGTTCAGGAGTAGAAATGTGCTTAACAAATCGCATAATAAGTTGCATGGACTCATTCTGTGTTCAATAATAGTGTGTAACATGATTTTTGAATGACTACTTTATTTATGTACCCTACACATACAATTATCTGTAAGGTCCCTCAATCGAGTAGTGCATTTCAAGCACAGATTCAATCAATCACAAAGACCAGTGAGGTTTTTCAATGCCTTGCAAAGAAGGATACTTATTGGTAGATTGGTAAAAAAAAGCAGATGCTGAATATTCCTTTGAGCATGTTGAAGTTATTAATTAGGCTTTGGATGGTGTATCAATACACCAAGTCACTACAACGATACAGGTGTCCTTCCTAACTCAGTTGCTGGAGAGGAAGGAAACTGCTCAGGGATTCCACCATGAGTCCAATGGTGATTTTTAAACAGTTACAGAGTTTAATGGTTGTTGTAAAAATAAAAAAAAGATGGATCAACAACATTGTAGTTGCTCCACAATACTTACCTTAATGACAGCATGAAAAGAAGAAAGCCTGTACAGAATAAAAAATATTCCAAAACATGCATCCTGTTTTCAACAAGGATTTGGAAAATAAATGGAAATTTTGCCCTGAATACAAAGCGTTATGTTTGGGGCAAATCCAACACAACACATCACTGAGTACCACTCTTCATATTTTCAAGCATGGTGGTTGCTACATCATGTTATGGGTATGCTTGTCATCGGCAAGGACTTGGGAGTTTTTTAGGATACAACTATACGGAATAAAGCTATAAGCACAGCCAAAATCCTAGAGGAAAACCTGGTTCAGTCTTATTTCCAACAGACACTGTGAGACGAATTCGCTTTCAGCAGGACAATAACCTAAAACATAAGGCCAAAGTTACACTGGAGTTGCTTACCAACATGACACTGAATGTTCCTGAGTGGCCTAGTTACAGTTTTGACTTAAATCGGCTTGAAGATCTATGGCAAGACTTGAAAATGGCTGTCTAGCAATGATCAACAATCTACTTGACAGAGCTTGAAGAATTTAAAAAAGAAAATATTGTACAATCCAGGTGTGCAAGGCTCTTAGAGACTTACCTCACAGCTGTAATCGCTGCCAAAGGTGTTGTACAAAGTATTGACTAAGGGGTGTGAATACTTATGAATACTAATGTAAATGTGATATTTCTGTATTTCATTTTCAATTAATGTGCAAACATTTCTAAAAACATGTTTTCACTTTGTCATTATGGGGTATTGTGTGTAGATGGGTGAAAATTGTTGAATTCAGGCTGTAACACAACAAAATGTGGAATAAGTCAAGGGGTATGAATACTTTCTGAAGGCACTGTACCTGGGTCAAAAACTGTACATTATTCCCAAAAGTACAGGTCACACTATTTGGATAGTCCATCTGTAGATCATACTATCAACAAACTATATGTTGATAAGCAACTGCTTTCTAAGGTTACGGTTAGGGTTAGTTTTAGAATAAGGGTTAAGGTTAGGGTTAGGGCTAGCATTAGCATAAGGGTTAAGTTTAGGGTTAAGGTTAGGGCTATGGTTAATAGATAGTTAGTTGAAATGTTACTGATAGTCTGTAGAGCATCTACAGATGGACTATCCAAATAAAGTGTTACCAAAATACAAACTCCAAGCTAAATCAAGAGCACATAGTATGTTTCGACATACTGCTTGTATTTGACCCACATCTGGATCCACTTCCAGTTCAAGCTCTTGCGTAGACATCTCTGAGTTGTTATGCTCTAAGTGATGTGGAAGACTGATTTGATGGCTAGCCGTGTGTAGGACTCACAGTCTGCTACAGAATCTACTCGGCAGAGTTACTATAACCCAAACATTCCAGCTGGAGACTTTTGTAACTCTGTCAGATCCTGAAGACTTATAACACGTAACAACCAAAACAACCTGAGGATAGGAAGATCACAGAACCAACTGATGTGACTCTTATCTCTCAGAGAGACCACCTGGAGAGGCAGAGAATGTGTCCCAAATGGCACCTTATTCCCTATATAGTACACTACTTTTGACCAGGGTCCATAGGGACTCTCGTCAACAGTAGCGCACTATAGGGAATAGGGTGTCATTTAGGACGTAACCCAGGTTATGAAAATGATCCTAGACCTAATTGATCTTGTTCTCATCTTTAACTTCTACACATACTTATTTCAGAGTTTCATCTACTAACTTCGCACTCCACTAGCAGAAAAGTGTCAAAGAAATGGAACAGAGAGAAGATGAAAATGTGAGACGCACATGAACGCATGCACAAGCACAGACATGTAGGCATGCATACACATGCACATACACACACACACACACACACACACACACACAGAGCGACTGTGGGAGAGAGACACACACAGAGAAGATAACACTGAAACAGCACCTTTATCACCTACTTGGTAAAAAAATATTATTTCATCTTTCTCTTACTGCACCTTGAGACCCGTTTTTCATAGCAGAGCAGACGTTGACAGCCTCTTAACAGACAAACATGAAATCAGACAGCTACACCAGGACAACGCACAGTGCCCACAGATGACACGCTCACAGTCAGAGCCCTTTCTTTAATGCCATCCTTGGTACCACACCACACAACCAACACATGAGAAATACTATAGAGGAAAAATCCAGCTCTTGGTTTCCTGCATTTATATATAGACTGGGCATATCAAGTGTCAGCTTCCAATTTGGTATTTACTGTAGATGAAAAGGTAAACTCAGAAAATAGTCATTGTTGGAGCTGAAACAAGACACGGCAGGCATGACACGGTATTGAGATTTTATGAAATGCTATTGCTTTCACTGGCTGTCCTCGCTGTTATGAGTGTTAGGAGAGCTGCCAAGCTGATGGGGTAACCAGTAGGGCAGGCAGCAGGGCATCGCAAACAGCTGAAATGACAACTGGACACTTTGGTATCGAACGCAGTTTGGGTTGTATCGTGTCCTCTATTTGACGCGTCAAATAGTGGACACGGTACAACCCAAATGCCGTTTGATACTTTGGTCCTCATGGACGGGAGCTGACCCTGCTGGTCTACATGTATATAATTACAACTAACCCTAACCCCCAGGTCTACGTGTATAAGATTACTGTACAATTAAGATTTACGGTAGGGGCATCAGCAGAAGTCTGCAGTGACGCTGAGTCTGTACTAGTCTATTACCCTTCATCAGATAGCACGGAACGACTGGCTAGTCTATTCATCTCCATACCCCTCCATCAGATAGCAGAGAGTGACTGGCTAGTCTCTTCATCTCCATACCCCTCCATCAGATAGCAGGGAGTGACTGGCTAGTCTCTTCATCTCCTTACCCCTCCATCAGATAGCAGAGAGAGACTGGCTAGTCTCTTCATCTCCATACCCCTCCATCAGATAGCAGGGAGTGACTGGCTAGTCTCTTCATCTCCATACCCCTTCATCAGATAGCAGTGAGTGACTGGCTAGTCTATTCATCTCCTTACCCCTCCATCAGATAGCAGGGAGTGACTGGCTAGTCTCTTCATCTCTGTACCCCTCCATAAGATAGCAGAGAGTGACTGTCTTGTCTCTTAATCTCCTTACCCCTCCATCAGACAGCAGGGAATGACTGGCTAGTCTATTCATCTCCTTACCCCTCCATCAGACAGCAGGGAGTGACTGGCTAGTCTCTTCATCTCCTTACCCCTCCATCAGATAGCAGGGAGTGACTGGCTAGTCTCTTCATCTCCGTACCCCTCCATAAGATAGCAGAGAGTGACTGTCTTGTCTCTTAATCTCCTTACCCCTCCATCAGACAGCAGGGAGTGACTGGCTAGTCTATTCATCTCCATACCCCTCCATAAGATAGCAGAGAGTGACTGTCTTGTCTCTTAATCTCCTTACCCTTCCATCAGACAGCAGGGAGTGACTGGCTAGTCTATTCATCTCCATACCCCTCCATCAGATAGCAGGGAGTGACTGGCTGGTCTCTTCATCTCCATACCCCTCCATCAGACAGCAGGGAGTGACTGGCTAGTCTATTCATCTCCTTACCCCTCCATCAGACAGCAGGGAGTGACTGGCTAGTCTATTCATCTCCATACCCCTCCATCAGACAGCAGAGAGTGACTGGCTAGTCTCTTCATCTCCTTACCCCTCCATCAGACAGCAGGGAGTGACTGGCTAGTCTATTCATCTCCTTACCCCTCCATCAGACAGCAGGGAGTGACTGGCTAGTCTATTCATCTCCTTACCCCTCCATCAGACAGCAGGGAGTGACTGGCTAGTCTATTCATCTCCTTACCCCTCCATCAGACAGCAGGGAGTGACTGGCTAGTCTATTCATCTCCTTACCCCTCCATCAGACAGCAGGGAGTGACTGGCTAGTCTATTCATCTCCATACCCCTCCATCAGACAGCAGGGAGTGACTGGCTAGTCTATTCATCTCCTTACCCCTCCATCAGACAGCAGGGAGTGACTGGCTGGTCTCTTCATCTCTTTACCCTTCCCTCAAGTACAGAACGTATTGTAGGTCTTATTCACAGAGCAGAGACTGGCTGGTGTGACGTCACAGCTGGGCCACAGGGACATCGTGATATCTGTCCTATAATGGTCACCTTTGATCTGTGGCTTTCACTACTACAGTGAGGGAAAAAAGTATTTGATCCCCTGCTGATTTTGTATGTTTGCCCACTGACAAAGAAATGATCAGTCTATAATTTTAATGATAGGTTTATTTGAACAGTGAGAGACAGAATAACAACAAAAAAATCCAGAAAAACGCATGTTAAAAATGTTATAAATTGATTTGCATTTTAATGAGGGAAATAAGTATTTGACCCCCTCTCAATCAGAAAGATTTCTGGCTCCCAGGTGTCTTTTATACAGGTAACGAGCTGAGATTAGGAGCACAATCTTAAAGGGAGTGCTCCTAATCTCAGCTTGTTACCTGTATAAAAGACACCTGTCCACAGAAGCAATCAACCAATCAGATTCCAAACTCTCCACCATGGCCAAGACCAAAGAGCTCTCCAAGGATGTCAGGGACAAGATTGTAGACCTACACAAGGCTGGAATGGGCTACAAGACCATCGCCAAGCTGCTTGGTGAGAAGGTGAAAACAGCTGGTGCGATTATTCGCAAATGGAAGAAACACAAAATAACTGTCAATCTCCCTCGGCCTGGGGCTCCATGCAAGATCTCACCTCGTGGAGTTGCAATGATCATGAGAACGGTGAGGAATCAGCCCAGAACTACACGGGAGGATCTTGTCTATGATCTCAAGGCAGCTGGGACCATGGTCACCAAGAAAACAATTGGTAACACACTACGCCGTGAAGGACAAGGTCCCCCTGCTCAAGAAAGCACATATACAGGGCCGTCTGAAGTTTGCCAATGAACATCTGAATGATTCAGAGGAGAACTGGGTGAAAGTGTTGTGGTCAGATGAGACCAAAATCGAACTCTTTGGCATCAACTCAACTCGCCGTGTTTGGAGGAGGAGGAATGCTGCCTATGACCCCAAGAACACCATCCCCACCGTCAAACATGGAGGTAGAAACATTATGCTTTGGGGGTATTTTTCTGCTAAGGGGACAGGACAACTTCACCGCATCAAAGGGACGATGGACGGGGCCATGTACCGTCAAATCTTGGGTGAGAACCTCCTTCCCTCAGCCAGGGCATTGAAAATGGGTCGTGGATGGGTATTCCAGCATGACAATGACCCAAAACACACGGCCAAGGCAACAAAGGAGTGGCTCAAGAAGAAGCACATTAAGGTCCTGGAGTGGCCTAGCCAGTCTCCAGACCCTAATCCCATAGAAAATCTGTGGAGGGAGCTGAAGGTTCGAGTTGCCAAACGTCAGCCTCGAAACCTTAATCACTTGGAGAAGATCTGCAAAGAGGAGTGGAACAAAATCCCTCCTGAGATGTGTGCAAACCTGGTGGCCAACTACAAGAAACGTCTGACCTCTGTGATTGCCAACAAGGGTTTTGCCACCAAGTACTAAGTCATGTTTTGCAGAGGGGTCAAATACTTATTTCCCTCATTAAAATGCAAATCAATTTATAACATTTTTGACATGCGTTTTTCTGGATTTTTTTGTTTATTTGTTTATTCTGTCTCTCACTGTTCAAATAAACATAACATTAAAATTATAGACTGATCATGTCTTTGTCAGTGGGCAAACGTACAAAATCAGCAGGGGATCAAATACTTTTTTCCTCACTGTATGTCACAACTGTGTCACTGTGTCAGCGTGTCCCCTCAGGGCCACAGCCAAGTACCATTTAAACCCCATACTAATCCAGGCCCGTGTGTGTGTGTGTGTGTGTGTGTGTGTGTGTGTGTGTGTGTGTGTGTGTGTGTGTGTAAGAGTCAGAGAGTCTCGTGAGTGTTTACATATTGCCTAGATATTTAGATATAGCTTAAATATTGTTTAGATCTTCATAAGATATGTCAAAACAAAAGGGTGTGACTGCATACATCAGGGACAACACTCCGCTGTGTGTAGGCTATTTGGCTATTTGTCATTAATATCCCCTGTCCAGCACTAATGCTAAACATTGAGCTTTCTAACAGTACAAAGCTTGTAGATGAATAATCAATACACCACAGAGTGTCTGGCAGCCGAGCCTCAGTTATCTTTCAGCACCGTCTTTGATGATGCTTGTAATGGGAAATTATTTGATTAATCATTTTCCTCTTTTTGAGTCTATAATTATCTGTTGTAACTTAGTACTGATGTTACTACCTTTGGCCAGTTTAACTGCCAGTATCAAATGTCTGCCAGTGTTGAATGTTATGGTTAAAGTTTGACGCCAGGCTGGGCCGAGGTCACACTGATAATAGGTCGTTCCACAAAATGAGTGCACTTTGCATCCTTTTGATATTTTAAGTAGAAATTGTGCACTAATATTGCATTTTAAAAAGCCTGTTATTTTCAATGAAGTGCCCTTTAATATAGACCACATGGATAATTCAATAAATCAGATTTGTATATGAATAAAGACTTGCTAAAATGCCTTCTGTGCACCCTCTGTGATTTCTAGGAAGATTTTAACCTACTTAACCCCAAAATGTCTCCAAGTTTTCACCATCATTCCTGTGATTAGTGATTCATTTATATACTGTATGGTCCCTCATTTTACGGTCATTCTGTTACGTGAACTAAACTATCGTTTTAATATGGTCAAACTATTCCTTTTTAAATATTTTTTTCAAAAGAAACATTGAAAATCTAATAGTCAAATCATAGTGTAGAAGCAGGTGGGCTGGTTCTACTCTTTTTGGCCATTTTCTGGTGTTTTGTGGTGGAAAACTAAGCGGGTTTAGCAGAAGACGTCAACCCTGTTATCTATAGACAGGCTAAAAACATAAAAATAAATTACGCTTTCATTCAATTGCTATCCCTGTTGCACACAAGCTTCCTGATTTAAGATGAAATCGTCAACCCTGTTACGGTCAACCCTGTTACGGTCACCCCTGTTACGGTCACCCGTTACTTTATTTGGCACTTAATAGGCAGTTACTATAGTATTTTTTCTTATTTTCTTATCTAAAAATGGGAAAACTTGTTTTTTATTAAGTTGACAGAATGTAAAAATGAGGTAAAATGACAGTTCATTCAGCTTTTGTATTCTGATCATGGAGTTCTGATCATGGAATTCCTAACACGTAATGCTTCTACACCTACATTTGCCTCTCACTCCCAAAACTGAAGTTTTCTGGAGACTTGTGAGCAGAGTGCTGATGACGCCGCCCATTGTATGCGCTTTCGGTAGCCTGATTGCATCCAGACTAAGGAGAAATCTGCACACAATGACTCCCTGGCTGTGTCTACACTTGACACTTACATGCGACTTCTGCTATCAGAATACGAAGATCGCATTGAAAAGACAGGTCTGGATGCACAAAAGTCGCATTGTGGTCGGATTGTGTTGAGATCTGGCTGACCACTTCAGGAAGTGACGCATTGTGTGTGGATTTCAATGCGACTTTTGTGCGTCTAGACCTGTCTTTTCAATGCGATCTTTGTATTCTGATAGCAGAAGTCTAATGTAAGTGTCAAGAGTAGACACAGCCAGGGATACATTGTGTGCGGATTTCTCCTCAGTCAAGTGTAGACACAGCCACAGATGTGTCTATGTAGAGGTTGCTGGTCCCATCAATATCCCCCATTATGCTTGTGGTCATGGTAACCAGCCTCACTTTTTAAACAAACAAAATCAAATACACTGTGAAAAAAATAAGTTGTGGCTAGTATTTAGAAAAAACTGTAAAACTGAAATCCTAATCAAAGACCTCTCTTTCTAATTAGCTTGTATCTTTCTCATCTAAATCAAATGGTCCAACTCCTCGTGACTGACTTGGCAACCATACTGGAAGTACTATTTGAGGAACAAGAAAAAGGGTAAGTAGAATCAGCGTTAAGCTCTTGATCTGCAGCGAAGGAAATTGACGACAGGACAAGAGAAGGTTCCTCAGTGGACTAAGTGGATCACAGGCACTTTCTTCTTTGGTGGATTAGCTACTCATCCTGCCGGGCCGCCCTGGGGGAACCAGACCAAGTAGGTATTAACACAGTGACACAGTTCCTCTCAGCCCCTCTCCACTGGCTTACCGGTAGATAGACTATACACACTTTGTCTCCACGTGTCCATGAGTGAGTTTGAACAAGTGAGCCACATACAGCTGTAATTTTGCTGGGTTTACTTGCATATCTACATATGTATGAGTTTGTCAGTGTGTGAAGGGATCTATACCTCCTTGACCCTGTTGTGTGTGTGTGTGTGTGTGTGTGTGTGTGTGTGTGTGTGTGTGTGTGTGTGTGTGTGTGTGTGTGTGTGTGAAGCGCTGCCAGTCCAAAAATACTGCCTCATGTTTACAGTAAACATGAGGCAGTATTTTTGGACTGGCAGCGCTTCATGCAATGAAGAAATGCAGAAGAGTGTGAAGAAGCATAATAATGGCTATGCATTGTGTTTCAGAGCAGTACTACTCTTCTCTTGGCTGTGGGGCAGAAGTTAATATGGTCAAGGAGGCTTTTGTGTCCCTGCACTGGAAAGGCCTGGTCCTTGGCACTTGGTTCCCAGCACTTGTCAATGTATAGTGGTGCTTCGAGTGCCAGGAAAAGGAGTGGAGAAGGTCAAATAGGCAGCTTGCAAAGAACCACAGAGTTTGTTCTAAGACAGGCCTACAGAAAGAATTCCACATCAGTGACCATATGTAATTAACTATTTTAGCTAGGTAACAAAACTGGATTTGTTCCCTTTCTGATCATGGAGTTCATGACAGTGAGGTAGAGTTCATGCCAACAGGGTTGAACGTTTCAGGAAATAATAACGATGGAGGTGTATCATTTTACAGCATGAAGAAGTATGGAATTTAACCCATGGAACCCTCTTTATACTTCCACAAGCACAGAGCACGGAAAAACTAACAAAGACGAAACAAAGCACAACTCCTCCTAGTTTTCACACTAAGTGTTTGTGTATACATGGACAGTATATGTTTATACAGTATATGTTTGCATATGCAGGGTGTGCGTATGTGTATGTCTGTCTGACAGGGGTTAATCCATTGAGAACATGGGTGTGGTACACAACCTTTATACCTAACATGGCCACTACAGCCACTACGTCCCTGAGAGCCAAATTAATGAATTCATTTTTCTGAATGTCATCTCTGCCATCCAAAAAGCTTTGCCCTGTAATGAACCATTTTCTGCCTGTAGTACAGTAACTGGCTGCCGTTAATGCTGAGAGAAAGGATGGCAGTGTGGAGAGGTAACAGAAGGTCTATAGCCACAGTTAATCTCAGCCCAAATCAGTTTAAAAGGACTGCCGAATAAACCGATTTATATGGGCATTACTTTTAAAAAGGCTTGTTGCTCCAAGTCATATTCAGTGTTGCCAATTAATTGGCATGGCATAACATGGCAAACCCTGTGATGCTGACAGCTACAGTGTCAGAACCAGTTGGATACAAGCAGGTTTGTTTCATTCATGTGTAATGGAAATGGTTTAGTGAACCACACTTGGGTGATGAGAGTAACTTTGCCTGAGAGTAAAGTGCCCAAGCTCATTCTGAGGCTTCAGCTCAACATGCTAACACAGTCTTGTGTAATGCAGAACGAACCCAGGTTGCTGGCTTGAAAGGCAAACACCCTACGCATCGTGGCAATAAGGTTAACCCACTTGGTGGGAATTGTAACGTGGCTTATACAGCGAGGATCGCTACATTGCCCCCTCCGAACAGGAATGCACGTCCCCATGCTTTGACTAACCTGAGCCCCCTCACACGTCCCGGACTGTGCGTTCCGATGGCCCCACAGCCACCATCCCACTTCTGACACCAGTGCGGCATTATAGGGTCCACTCCTTAGCTAGTTAACCAACTAGAAGAACAAGGAGACGGTAGCTCAAGTTGAACCGGCAAACCAAGTTTTAATGCCCTCGAAATACAGAAGGGTTGCCCAAAACAATAAGCGTATCAGACTCACTGTATAACTTGGTGTAACTCAGAGATGTTATTGTGATCCATTCAGTCTCGCTCTGACCCTCCCCAACCCCCAAAACTAGTGGCCTATCAGCTATCTGAACTCCTCCCCCCATACTTTCCCCATGAGCCCCCCACATGATAGAGCTAGAGGGTCGCTACAATACTCTTGTGTTATCAGGTGTGTGTGTGTGAGATCTGGAGTGGATAAATGAGTGTTTTGCCAATAATTCCCCATCAAATCAAATCAAATTTTATTGGTCACATGCGCCGAATACAACAGGTGCAGACATTACAGTGAAATGCTTACTTACAGCCCTTAACCAACAGTGCATTTATTTATTTTTAAAAAATAAAACAACAAAAAAAGTGTTGAGAGAAAAAAGAGCAGAAGTAAAATAAAAGTGACAGTAGGGAGGCTATATATACAGGAGGGTACCGTTGCAGAGTCAATGTGCGGGGGCACCGGCTAGTTGAGGTAGTTGAGGTAATATGTACATGTGGGTAGAGTTAAAGTGACTATGCATAAATAATTAACAGAGTAGCAGCAGCATAAAAAGGATGGGGTGGGGGGGCAGTGCAAATAGTCCGGGTAGCCATGATTAGCTGTTCAGGAGTCTAATGGCTTGGGGGTAGAAGCTGTTGAGAAGTCTTTTGGACCTAGACTTGGCACTCCGGTACCGCTTGCCGTGCGGTAGCAGAGAGAACAGTCTATGACTAGGGTGGCTGGAGTCTTTGACAATTTTGAGGGCCTTCCTCTGACACCGCCTGGTATAGAGGTCCTGGATGGCAGGAAGCTTGGCCCCAGTGATGTACTGGGCCGTACGCACTACCCTCTGTAGTGCCTTGCGGTCGGAGGCCAAGCAGTTGCCATACCAGGCGGTGATGCAACCAGTCAGGATGCTCTCGATGGTGCAGCTGTAGAATTTTTTGAGGATCTGAGGACCCATGCCAAATCTTTTCAGTCTCCTGAGGGGGAATAGGCTTTGTCGTGCCCTCTTCACGACTGTCTTGGTGTGTTTGGACCATGATAGTTCGTTGGTGATGTGGACACCAAGGAACTTGAAGCTCTCAACCTGTTCCACTACAGCCCCGTCGATGAGAATGGGGGCGTGCTCAGTCCTCTTTTTTTTCCTGTAGTCCACAATCACCTCCAGGATCCTCAGGATCCTCCAGTGAAGAGATACATATTTACTGCTATGAGTGGCAGTATTGAATGGTACTCTATTTGTAGCATGGACCATCATGGACCAGTGGAAAGGGAATCACTGTAATTGTCTGCAATCATTCTCTCCAAAACCAATTGACGTGGCCACATCATCACTGAAATAGGACACAGGTTATCATCATCATTACAGACACTGTAACCTGTTATTAGGGTTGGTCAGCAATAACCTCTCATCAATAGTTCCTGATTGAAAATCAGACTTATCTGATCAAATTATTGATCATATCAAACAGAGGTATGACTCCATGCCAGATAGTTTGTAAATATTGATGAAATGTTGCGACTTGCAGCCTAACACTAAGATAAAGACCCTCTCATCATCAGCTGAAGTGGGGATCTCCCTGCCTACATCCCTGATAACTCTGTCTTTATGTCATGGCACTGTAATACATGGACCGGGGAGGAAAATAAGCCATCCTGTTGCTAGGGTTTGGGTTCAATTCCCTCAGGAATCACATACACATACAAATATATGCCCTCCCTGTGCATGTTGATTTTGTCCACCCACACCAGACGCGATCAGGACACGCGGTTGAAATATCAAAACAAACTCTGAACCAACAATATTCATTTGGGGACAGGTCGAAAAGCATTAAGCAATTATGGCAATTTAGCTAGCTAGCTTGCTGTTGCTAGCTAATTTGTCCTGCTATATAAACATTGGGTTGTTATTTTCCCTGAAATGAACAAGGTCCTCTTCTCCGACAATTAATCCACAGATAAAAGGGTAAACCGAGTTCGTTTCTCATAATCTCTCCTCCTTTAGTCTTCTTCTTCTTTGGACTTCATATGGCGGTTGGCAAACAACTTTAAGGTGCATTACCACAACCTACTGGACTGGAGTGTGGACCTCAGTTCATAGTTCAATCACCCTTCTTCAGTGGGGTTTATCGGCGGTTGGCATCCAACGTTATGATGCATTACCGCCTTCTATGGAATGTGGGCCAGAGACAGGGAGAAAATAAATCCTACCTGCCAACCCTGTTTCTCTTAAAAAAAGATAACAAAATATTTGAGACTATATCTAATGACGTTCTTGCTCAATATACTCTTTAAACTAATATCCTGTATCCCCTTCTCCCTCATACTAAATCTCATCCGCTCTCTGTCCTCTGATACTGCCCACACTATAGCAATACATGCTCCACAGTCTCTATTTCCTGACAATAATCACACTTTCCTGATGGATGCTTTCCTATCACGTTTAATGTCTTATTCAACTGGCTGTGTCCCACCCTTAATCTTGTAAAATTAGCCTCCTCTCTTCTGTCCCTTCCTGCCGTCCTCCCCTCCCCGACTTTCCTCTGTACTTGAAATAAATGCCTTCCCTTATTATCTCTATTCCACTGCTCCTGCCATCTCTGCACCATCACTGTATATATCAGTCTTTTTGCCTCTGCCTTGCTCATTGACACTTCAACATCAACATCCCCACTACTAAGTGCTTGTTTAGCCTGTTCATCTACTGCCTCGTTCCCCTCCACCCCCACATGGGCTGGAACCCAAGTAAATCTTATCTGAATACCCATCTGTTTAATCCTGCCATGGGTTTGTAGCACCTCATAAAGCAGGTCATCTGCTACGTGAGCTAAAGGACTAGAGACTCATTAACACTGCACATGAATCAGAGCAAATAACTATTCTGTCTGGCTTAACTTCCTCCACACACTGCAAGGCCAACAGTATGGCCATCAGCTCCGCCGTATATACAGCCAGATTATCTGTAATACGTTTCCTGACTTCCACCCCACATTCCTGCACTACAAATGCTGACCCAGTACGTCCTGTCCTTGGATCTTTTGAACCATCTGTGTAAATGTCCACAAAATCCTGATACACATTTTCCAGACGTCTCTTAAAGAAATCAGCTGGATCAACCCCCTCCCTATCTTTCTGTAGTCTCTCCAACACTTCTAGATCAACTACTGGAGGCGGGAGTAGCCATGGTGGATTTACAGGAATAACTACCGTTGGACTAAACTCCCTTCCATACAGTCCCATCTCCTTCGTCTGGGTATTACCCACCCACCCAAAGCTCGTATTCGGTCTTCGCTCATGTTCCCAGCATTCCTGTAAAATCCCTTTTGCAGGATGAGCCACCCCATGTCCTTGTAGGTTGACCCAATAATTCATTGCCAGCTGCTGTCTCCTAATCTGCAACGGCATATCCCCCATCTCCACCTGTAATGCAGCCACTGGGGACGTCCGAAACGCCCCACTACATATTCTGAGTCCTTGCCCCTGTATGACATCTAGCCTTTCCAGTGAGGTCTGGGCTGCCGAACCATATGCTATATTTCCATAGTCTATTACAGATCGGATCAATGCAACATACTGTGGGGGAAAAAAGTATTTAGTCAGCCACCAATTGTGCAAGTTCTCCCACTGTAATTTTCATCATAGGTACACGTCAACTATGACAGACAAACTGAGAATTTTTTTCTCCAGAAAATCACATTGTAGGATTTTTTTATGAATTTATTTGCAGATTATGGTGGAAAATAAGTATTTGGTCACCTACAAACAAGCAAGATTTCTGGCTCTCACAGACCTGTAACTTCTTCTTTAAGAGGCTCCTCTGTCCTCCACTCGTTACCTGTATTAATGGCACCTGTTTGAACTTGTTATCAGTATAAAAGACACCTGTCCACAACCTCAAACAGTCACACTCCAAACTCCACTATGGCCAAGACCAAAGAGCTGTCAAAGGAATTGTAGACCTGCACCAGGCTGGGAAGACTGAATCTGCAATAGGTAAGCAGCTTGGTTTGAAGAAATCAACTGTGGGAGCAATTATTAGGAAATGGAAGACATACAAGACCACTGATAATGTCCCTTGATCTGGGGCTCCACGCAAGATCTCACCCCGTGGGGTCAAAATGATCACAAGAACGGTGAGCAAAAATCCCAGAACCACACGGGGGGACCTAGTGAATGACATGCAGAGAGCTGGGACCAAAGTAACAAAGCCTACCATCAGTAACACACTACGCCGCCAGGGACTCAAATCCTGCAGTGCCAGACGTGTCCCCCTGCTTAAGTCAGTACATGTCCAGGCCCGTCTGAAGTTTGCTAGAGTGCATTTGGATGATCCAGAAGAGGATTGGGAGAATGTCATATGGTCAGATGAAACCAAAATAGAACTTTTTGGTAAAAACCCAACTCGTTGTGTTTGGAGGACAAAGAATGCTGAGTTGCATCCAAAGAACACCATACCTACTGTGAAGCATGGGTGTGGAAACATCATGCTTTGGGGCTGTTTTTCTGCAAAGGGACCAGGACGACTGATCCGTGTAAAGGAAAGAATGAATGGGGGCCATGTATCGTGAGATTTTGAGTGAAAACCTCCTTCCATCAGCAAGGGCATTGAAGATGAAACGTAGCTGGGTCTTTCAGCATGACAATGATCCCAAACACACCGCCCGGGCAACGAAGGAGTGGCTTCGTAAGAAGCATTTCAAGGTCCTGGAGTGGCCTAGCCAGTCTCCAGATCTCAACCCCATAGAAAATCTTTGGAGGGAGTTGAAAGTCTGTGTTGCCCAGCGACAGCCCCAAAATATCACTGCTCTAGAGGAGATCTGCATGGAGGAATGGGCCAAAATACCAGCAACAGTGTGTGAAAACCTTGAGTAGACTTACAGAAAACGTTTGACCTGTGTCATTGCCAACAAAGGGTATATCACAAAAGTATTGAGAAACTTTTGTTATTGACCAAATCCTTATTTTCCACCATAATTTGCAAATAAATTCATAAAAAATCCTACAATGTGATTTTCTGGAGAGAAAAAAATCTCATTTTGTCTGTCATAGTTGACGTGTACCTATGATGAAAATTACAGGCCTCTCTCATATTTTTAAGTGGGAGAACTTGCACAATTGGTGGCTGACTAAATAATTTTTTCCCCCACTGTACATGGTCTTCAATGAGGAACGCCCAGCCCCCCACTCCTTCCCCGTCAGACAGCACATCACATTTAGCACTTTCCCACCACTCTCTCAATGTGTTCTGCCCAGGTCAGTCTAGTATCAAAGTATACCCCAAGGAACCTGAAGGCCCCCTCCCTCTCCAAGTTTCTCCCATATAACCTCAAGCATACCTCATCTCCCACCTTCCTCCTGGTAAAGAACACTGTTTGAGTTCTCTACAGAGAACCTGAATCCCCACATTAATGCCCATTCAATCACCCACGTGGGTCTATGCTCCTAAAAACCAATGAGGAGATGGGAGAACCAAGTTCTATTTTTGCGTCTGGTTACGCAGACGCTCGCGAGCAGTGTGGGTACAATAATTGAATAACATGTATGTGTACATTTATTTTGCAACGCTCGCTGTGGTCAGCATGTTAGGATGAAAGTGTCTGCTATGTGGTATATATTATAGATGATCCAAGGCAAACATACTGTACATACACATGTGCCCTGTGTAACCCTCAACATCATTCAGACAGCACAGGCAAACTACAATTACAAGGGGCATGCAAACTACAAGGGGCATGCAGGGGCCTGTTGCTGAAGGAAGAAGAAATATTGAGTTAATATTTTATTGTGCAACATTCCCCACGATTCAGTTCGCCTATATTCAGTTTATTTATTTGTAATGGTTTGAATTGCTTAATTTTTATTTTACCTTTATTTAACTAGGCAAGTCAGTTCAGAGCATATTCTTATTTACAATGATGGCCTACCCCGGTCAAACCCGGACGACGCTGGGCCAATTGTGCGCCGCCCTATGAGACTCCCAATCACGGCCGGATTGTGATACAGCCTGGAATCGAACCAGGGTCTGTAGTGACGCCTCTAGCACTGAGATGCAGTGCCACTCGGGATCCAAAATAACGGTGACATACTGTAAGACTATCAAAATCTAAAGGGGGAATTGTGCACTCATGTTTGGGTGATTTTGCCAGTAAATAGAAACAAACACAAACGATAAAAAATACTCTTAAAGAAAAGACCATGTTTACGTGACTACTTGACTAAGCAAACATTGTATTAATTCTGAGAGCTCTTTTGAAAGTGTGTAAACATGTAAATATCCATTTGGTTGTAACCATCGCCATCTGGTGATCTTGGTGTGTAACACGTAAACAGCGTGTATCAATTCCAGTTACTGTATGGAGGAGACAAGTATCTCACTCAGATTATAAACACACAAATGTTTTGACAGTTTTCTATAAATAAATAAATAATGTTGAACAAAACTAAACAAAGAGCTCAACAGACCAATCATTCTGGATCCATGATTAACATAAAATAAACCATTATCAAGTCAGTGCTTTTAATTCAAAAGTTTAATTTTGAGAGGAACATTGGCTGAAATAACAGAAAAAGCCCTTTAGAATACAATTTGAAAACAACCTCCACAATGCATTGTTTTTCTCTCCAATGACCACCGATCTACAGTATGTCTAAGTTGCTGTGATGAAGGGAAACACACTTTAAAATACAAAATATGCAGTGACTTCACTTCTCTGCTCTAGTGAATGAGAATACTGTATGTCCAAGTGGACTATAGGAATATAATACATGTGTTAGTCAGTGTTAAGTGATCAGTGTGGTCACATTTCATGCTCAGTGTTAGTTAATTGCATTTTTTGTGCAAGTATTGCAGGGGTAGGCGTAACAAAGTGGATCAACATGAACTTTCACATTTAACTTGCATATCAAATAACTAAACCTATAAACACACACACACACACGTCTCAATCTGAAACCACAGTCTGAATTCCTCCCATTCAGACCACCTGGTTCAGTGTGCCTTCTCACATCACCATGTTAGATTAGTCAAACCGCACAAAGAACAGGAAGGTTCAAAAGAACAAGGGGCTAGATTGGTCTAGGGTTCGCTGCTCAAAAGCAAGGAAGGGATTAGAGTCATGCATCTAATCTCTTATGTGGATTAAGGAATAGTAATTTGTGCTGGTACTCCTGTCTGGACAAAGTGGCAACTCGAGGAGGAAGGACTCTTTGGACATGGCATGAGGCAACCACATGCAATGCATGATACTGCTAACATGTCTCGGGTATATAGAAGTATTATAAAAGCGTACATGACTCATGAGAAACACTGCTTAAGTAAGAAAGTTAAAAAAACTGTGTGGGGTGAAGCATTTCTGAGGTATGCTGTAGTAGTGTCTTGAGTCATTGGTGTTGAATGAATGGTTGGTTTTGAACCATTATACAGCAGTTAGGATTTTCAAGATGTCCTTGTCTGCCAGTGCAGTTCAGTCATATTCATGTAGTGGTTACTAGTTACTCTATTGTCCTTGGGTCTAGGGTTAAGTACGAGAGCTACTCTTCAAATAGCCACCCTTTGACTTGATGACAGCTTTGCACACTCTTGGCATTCTCTCAACCAGCTTCACCCGGAATGCATTTCCAACAGTCTTGAAGGAGTTCCCACATATGCTGAGCACTTGTTGGCTGCTTTTCCTTCACTCTGCCATCCGACTCATCCCAAACCATCTCAATTGGTTTGAAGTCGGGGGATTGTGGAGGCCAGGTCATCTGATGCAGCACTCCATCACTCTCCTTCTTGGTAAAATCGCCCTTACACAGCCTGGAGGTGTGTTGGGTCATTGTCCTGTTGAAAAACAAATGATAGTCCCACTAAGCCCAAATGGGATGGCATATCGCTGCAGAATGGTTGAGAGAATGCCAAAAGTGTGCAAAGCTATCATCAAGGCAAATAACACTTTTTTGGCTACTACATGATTACATGTGTTATTTCATAGTTTTGATGTCTTCACTATTTTTCTACAATGTAAAAACTAGTAAAAATTAAGAAAAACCCTTGAATGAGTAGGTGTGTCCAAACTTTTGACTGGTAGTGTAACTGTTCACATCACATTCACCCCCTCACTGCATCTCACAAAGCAGGTAGCACCCTCTGCTGATAGGAAGCAGTAATGTGTCACTGGCAGAGCTTAGAGCTGTGGAAGACGGCAAGGCACAGGCTCATTCCCTAAGGGGGAGTTTGTTTGAGTCAGTGCAGCGCGGCAAAGCTTTCTCTTCATCTGTGGTCCTCTGCCCCTGTACCATGACTAGGCCCCAGGCCTGGAAAGGTGGGGGGGCTGAGGCTGACGTTGTAAGCCGGGTTGGAGATGTGGAGAGCAACCCGCTTGCTGCTGCTCCGCTTTGACCGGGTCTTGTGGTGCCGGTTATGGTGGCGGTGCTGCTGGCGGGGTTCGTCCGGAGGGCTGGTGGTATGGCTGTGGTGGCGGCCTCCGCATGTCAGAGAGGGTACAGCAACAGGGTCAGAGGTCACAGCAGGGTTAAAGGTCACCGCAGGGTCAGTTGGGTCGATGCTGTCTAGACAGGAAGTAGAGACGGTCTGGGGTTTCCCTGTCTGGGGGCATGGAGAGGCCGACTCCAACAGGTCTTTAGTTCCCTGTGTGCATTGGGTGGAAGGAGAGCGAGCGAGAGAGAGCGAGCGGCAGAGAGAGCGAGCGAGAGAGAGGCAGAGCGAGCAAGAGAGAAAGAGGCAGAGCGAGCAAGATAAGATAAAGGGGAAGACAGAAAAGCAAAGAATAAGACATCATTGGAGGAGTTGGAAAAAAGACTGAGAAACAGCTGAGCAGAAAATGACAGAAGCAACAAACAGAAATAAGAAAGCAATATTTAAGAAAAATAAATCCCCCCAGGGAGAGGACAGGTCCCTCAGACAGCTATGCAGAGCAAAGCTATGGGTCAAAAGGTCATTATAGTGGTGCAAGAAGGACATGCAGGTATTCTGATGATGATTGGTAGCCGACAGTCGCTTTGGTGAGGGGTAACCATGCAGATGAGGATGAAATGTTACTTGGAGTCACAAAGTAACAGTGCTGTTGTATCAATCCAGCCATGGTATTCCCACAGTACCAGAGATCACGTCAAATTCTCGTTTGAGAGTCAGGTAAGATTCCTTAACGGCTGGAGACGAGGCGATTGCCTTGAAGAAAAAGTCCTTTGAGGGGTTTATTCTCACTTGCAAAAATGACAGATCAATGAAAGTTACTTGAAAGATGAAGTAACAAAGGTCAACAAAAGCCACCAGAGCATAAACATTGTACTGTGGAGATGATTGCATGTCTGACTGGTTGAGTAGAGAAGACAGAGATGCTTTTACGATGTTATGTAAAGAACTGGCGTAGCTGTCAGCACACATTTAACACATTCAGAACCTGCCCACCAAGGGGAATTTAGAAGGGTTTAGGGTTTGCATTTTCTCCTCAGGAACAATTCTGTCAAGCCATTTATGCTTCGAAAGAGAAAAGAAATAAGCAGGTGTGAAGACTGACTCGCTGTAAGCGATTAAGTCTACTGCATGAACATGTTATTTTGATCATTGTCTGGTGTGCTCCAAAAGTACATTTTTGGTTGTTTTGGCTCTATACTCCAGCACTGGATTTGAAATTATACAATGACTGGGAGGTTAAAGTGCAGACTGTCAGCTTTCATTTGAGTGTATTTTCAGCCATATCGGGTGACCCATTTAGAAATTACAGCACTTTTTGTACATAGATAGTACACCCATTTTAGGGGACCAAATGTTTTGGGACAAATTCAATTGTTAATAAGAATAGAATGTTTCTAAACACTTCTACATTAATGTGGACGCTTCCATGATTAAAGATAGTCCTGAATGAATTGTGAATAATGATGAGTGAGAAAGTTACAGATATCACACAAATATCATACCCCCAAGACATGCTAACCTTTCACCATTACAATAACAGGGGAGGGGGATGATACTTGTGTGTCTAACTTTCTCACTCATTATTCACAATTCATTCAGGACTACCCATAATCATGGTAGCATCCACATTAATGTTAAAGTGTTTAGAAACATATTCTACTGTTATTTATTATAAAAGTTACTCAAATGACAATACATTATTTACCATTCATTTCTATTGGCCACAAAGTTATCTGAAACACAACCAAAACAAAAAGCAAATGCATCCAACATGTTTGTAGAGTCACAAGCTTGATGTAATCATTGCGTGCTAGGAATATGGGAACAAATACTAAACTTTTGACTGCTTTAATACACAAGTGAATTTGTCCCAATACTTTGGTCCCCTAAAATGGGGGTACTATGTGCATAAAGTGCTGTAATTACTAAACGGTTCACCCGATATGGATGAAAATAACCTCAAATTAAAGCTGACAGTCTGCACTTTAACCCCAGTCATTGTATCATTTCAAATCCAAAGTGCTGGAGCACAGAGCCAAATCAACAATTTCACTGTCCCAATACTTTGAGCTCAGTGGATCTGTGCATTTAAGCATGCATGAGTGTATCTGCACGGGCATAGCTGACAAGAAAACAATACAAATATAGCAATTAAAGTACAACAAATGTACCATTATCCTTTCCTCAGTTTTTGAGCGTCTGATATTGCAAATCTCACAAGTCTGGAGCTTGAGTTTGTGTGTGATGGGATACAGCCTGACGTGGTAGGAATCAGACGTGGTAAAGGAAGAAGCATAGCAGCACTGTGAAAGAAGCCAGCCAGGCAGGCAGCAAGAAAAGCAGACAGCAACCAGCCACAGAGAGGGCCCCCTAGAAATTTCAAATAAGTGAATTGACATTAAAATTCACTTCCTCAATTGACCCAGATGCAGACACAGTAGCCACAGAGATGGATAAGGCCAGCCAAACACCCTGCACTGCACTCTACCTGGGGTCATCTCACCAACCTGTCTGTCTCCACAAACCTGGCTCATCAGCCAGCACAGGACACAGCAAAGTCCAGACAGTTATCCTCCTAGTGGTGGGTGGTGATGGGACATCCAGTACACACACAAGTACAGAGAGACACATTACCAGCTGACACTATGGAATACGTACACAGGGGTAAGACTTAGTGACAATGACTACATAGGGACTGTTCACACATTTATGATTATGCTACATCTTTTTTTTTTTATGCATGTCTATTGAGAACTCATTTGGAAATAAATGTGTTTATTTTCTTTTAAAATGCAATATATTTAATACTGTACAAATGCAATATATTTAATACTGTACATTTCAGATGGACATAATAATCCAAAATGACAAATATTTAAAATGCCAAAATAAACAAAGACAAACAATATATATAAAATATAAAAAAGCATAAGAAAACAGTAAGAGGGAGATGATTTTGACTTGAGGGCGGCAGGTACCCTAGCAGTTAAGAGCATTGGGCCAGCGTTGGAGTCGCTGGTTCGAATCCCCTTGACCAAGTCACTGAACCCCATTTGCTCCTGTAAGTCGCTCTGGATAAGAGCGTCTGCTAAATGACTAAAATGTAAAAATGTAGGTAGCTTGTGTGTTATGACACAGATAACAACCTCCTGAGTGGCGCAGTGGTCTAAGGCACTGCATCGCAGTGCTAGCAGTGCCACTAGAGATCCGCGACCGGGAGACCAATGGGGCGGCGCACAATTGGCCCAGCGTAGTCCAGGGTAGGGGAGGGAATGGCCGGCAGGGATGTAGCTCAGTTGGTAGAGCATAGCGTTTGCAACGCCAGGTTGTGGGTTCAATTCCCACGGGGGGCCAGTATGAAAAAATAAAATACAAATATGCACTAACTGTAAGTCTCTCTGGATAAGAGCGTCTGCTAAATGACTAAAATGTAAATGTAATAACAGACTCACGTCAGAGACAAATATAAAATACAGACGACAACAAGAACATTGAGGAAAGCCAAATGAGTGTGTTCACAATCTGTAAATTCCATGTGCATCAATCTGTAAATTCCATGTGCATCAATAAAACATTTCCCCCACTATTTCAGCTGACCAGATTGTTTCCAGATTGAGACAAATTAAAACAGCACTTGGGTACAGATATGTGTTTGTGACAGGTACATTTCCAGCAGTAACCACTTCCATTACCAGCATGTGTTTGCTAAAAGTATAAATTCTGAACTAATACTGTACATGGTCTAACTTCTTCTGTGCAAAAATATACATAATATGCAAACTTCCAGCAGACAATATTGAGCCCTTGTATCCTTAAAGTAAAAGGTTAGGTTAGCTTGTCCCTATATTGCTTGAGTGTAAACAGAAGAAAGGCCTGTTGGTTTGGAAGAAGCAAACAGTGGAGAGTGCCACTGCTGTCAGACTGAACTAAATAGCCCAATGGCAGTCACACTTTGTAAACCAACATGTTTTAATAAACTCCTAGCACCTAAGTTTTCTCAACCTCAAAAACAACAACAGCAAAGCCTCTAACCCAGCTAGGAAGTGGATGAATCATCTATAGGCTATGTTCCCCTTTTCACTGAAATGAAAAGACATAAATAACACTGAGTTGCCTGGTTATGACGTTAAGACGTTGAGCTACACCCAGGTCAAACATGGCCTAGCATCCGGTTTCACTTCCTCGTCTTTTACTGTCAGCTGTAAACGATGAACAGTCTGGTGTAGACTAGGCTACCAGGACCAGGCAACACCATATGTAATGACCACAACAACAGTGGGGAGTAGGGAGAAACCCAGGTGTCCTTTGTTGTTTTTACTGAGATCACCAGCTGTAATGTCCTGAATACCAGATCCTGACCAATAGTAATAAAGTACACTGGTATGTACTGGATCCTGACACACAGTAATATAGTACACTGGTCTGTACTGGATCCTGACCAATAGTAATACAGTACACTGGTCTGTACTGGATCCTGACCCACAGTAATACAGTACACTGGTCTGTACTGGATCCTGACCCACAGTAATACAGTACACTGGTCTGTACTGGATCCTGACCAATAGTTAAACAGTACACTGGTATGTGGGACTGTCATGAGAGGGTGACCCCATACACAACAGCCAGTCAGCAAACAGTCAAAGGGGGTTGGGTTAGAACAGGCAACTAAACTGGGGTCTGCCAGTCAGGCTGAGGGGGGTTGGGGGTTGCAGGTAAAGGGGAGGGGGGCAGCTGTGACGGCGTGGGCCCTCCTACCACGTTTATCTCGTTCTTAGCAGCCAGCATGGGCAGCTCTATCTCCGTGGCAACTGTCTGGGATGACTCCTCCACCGGTACGAAGCCTCGCCTGTCAATCAAACTGACACGGGACAACATGGAGGAAACAGGTTAGTCAGAAAGGTTAGGCTTCAGGGTTAGGGTCAATTCAGTTTCCTGTTTAGTCAATTCAAGGAGTGGATAGAAATTAAATTCATGCTTTGGAGAAAATCCTCAGAAAACAATGGAGAGATTTTAAAAATGTACTGACTCAAACCCTATCAAATATGCATTATAAACCAGGTTGAGTCTCACCTGGGAGGCATGGGTCCACAGAGTACAGAGCAGCAGTTAGTAATGATGTTGTTATAGCTGTAGGGGTTAGCAGTGTCCTCCGCCCCACTCTTCCCCGACCACGAGCCTTTGATCTGGGAACAAGAGAGACACACAAGATTGACCATCAGTCCTCGTCCTAGACTAGTTTTAGTTTAATTGTCAGGGACCATGCACAACAAACATGTCACCACATGTACATGCTTACTTTCCATCTGCAGGTTACTGGGAGGGTCACTTAACTGTTTAAAAGGCCCAGTGTAGTCAAAAATGTTATTTTCCTTGGTTATATATATATATATACACACACATATACACACACACACACACACACACAGTGGGGGAAAAAAAGTATTTAGTCAGCCACCAATTGTGCAAGTTCTCCCACTTAAAAAGATGAGAGAGTCCTGTAATTTTCATCATAGGTACACGTCAACTATGACAGACAAATTGAGGGAAAAAAATCCAGAAAATTACATTGTAGGATTTTTTATGAATTTATTTGCAAATTATGGTGGAAAATAAGTATTTGGTCACCTACAAACAAGCAAGATTTCTGGCTCTCACAGACCTGTAACTTCTTCTTTAAGAGGCTCCTCTGTCCTCCACTCGTTACCTGTTTTAATGGCACCTGTTTGAACTTGTTATCAGTATAAAAGACACCTGTCCACAACCTCAAACAGTCACACTCCAAACTCCACTATGGCCAAGACCAAAGAGCTGTCAAAGGACACCAGAAACAAAATTGTAGACCTGCACCAGGCTGGGAAGACTGAATCTGCAATAGGTAAGCAGCTTGGTTTGAAGAAAATCAACTGTGGGAGCAATTATTAGGAAATGGAAGACATACAAGACCACTGATAATCTCCCTCGATCTGGGGCTCCATGCAAGATCTCACCCTGTGGGGTCAAAATGATCACAAGAACGGTGAGCAAAAATCCCAGAACCACACGGGGGGACCTAGTGAATGACCTGCAGAGAGCTGGGACCAAAGTAACAAAGCCTACCATCAGTAACACACTACGCCGCCAGGGACTCAAATCCTGCAGTGCCAGACGTGTCCCCCTGCTTAAGCCAGTACATGTCCAGGCCCGTCTGAAGTTTGCTAGAGTGCATTTGGATGATCCAGAAGAGGATTGGGAGAATGTCATATGGTCAGATGAAACCAAAATAGAACTTTTTGGTAAAAACTCAACTCGTCGTGTTTGGAGGACAAAGAATGCTGAGTTGCATCCAAAGAACACCATACCTACTGTGAAGCATGGGGTGGAAACATCATGCTTTGGGGCTGTTTTTCTGCAAAGGGACCAGGACGACTGATCCGTGTAAAGGAAAGAATGAATGGGGCCATGTATCGTGAGATTTTGAGTGAAAACCTCCTTCCATCAGCAAGGGCATTGAAGATTAAACGTGGCTGGGTCTTTCAGCATGACAATGATCCCAAACACACAGCACGGGCAACAAAGGAGTGGCTTCGTAAGAAGCATTTCAAGGTCCTGGAGTGGCCTAGCCAGTCTCCAGATCTCAACCCCATAGAGAATCTTTGGAGGGAGTTGAAAGTCCGTGTTGACCAGCGACAGCCCCAAAACATCACAGCTCTAGAGGAGATCTGCATGGAGGAATGACCTGTGTCATTGCCAACAAAGGGTATATAACAAAGTATTGAGAAACTTTTGTTATTGACCAAATACTTATTTTCCACCATAATTTGCAAATAAATTCATTAAAAATCCTACAATGTGATTTTTTTCCCTCATTTTGTCTGTCATAGTTGACGTGTACCTATGATGAAAATTACAGGCCTCTCTCATCTTTTTAAAGTGGGAGAACATGCACAATTGGTGGCTGACTAAATACTTTTTTCCCCCACTGTATATATACATACATACATACATACACACACACACACACACACACACACACACACAAAGTACCAGTCAAAAGTTTGGACACACCTACTCATTCAAGGGTTCTTTATTTTTACTATTTTCTACATTGTAGAATAATAGTGAAGACATCAAAACTATGAAATAACATACAGAATCATGTAGTAACCAAAAGTGTTAAACCAGGGGTGTCAAACTCATTTGAGCTCAGGGGCCACATGGAGGAAAATCTATTCCCAAGTGGGCCGGACAGGAAAAATCATGGTATATATATATATAACTTAAAAACAACAGCTTCAGATTGTTTTCTTTGTTTTAATACGATCAACATACAACATAAAGCTGGAGCCTGAGGACAGTGTGTCCAAAATAGTACAAACACAACATCACTATTAATCATAAAACACGTCAAGTTTATTTGAAAATTCTAAAGAAAAATAACAAACACACAATGCCTCAGTGATTAACAGAACTGTTTCACAGATCACAGAACTATATCAGGGGGTCATTTCTCAGGCAGAAATGTAGATAAAAAGAATGAAATCCTGTTCCCCAAACAAGTGCAAGAACCACAGAGTCAAGAATAGGTTAAATATACAAATAAAATAAAATAAATTAAAAACAATAGCACATCAACATAAAAACATATAAACATAAAGCTGGAGCCTGAGGACAGTGTGTCCAAAAGCACAACATCACTATTAATCATAAAACACCTCAAGTTATTTGAAAGTTCTGAGGACAAAGAACACACAAACACACAATGCCTCAGTGATTCACAGAAGTATATCACAGATCACAGAACTATATCAGGGTGTCTCATGTAGCACTTTAAGTGGGGTTGCATAGTTTATTTGACTCCTGATACCTGGCATCTTTTAGCTTTCACCAGCGCATCAATATCAGGCGTCACATCCTGAGTGGCAGCCAACTTCAGGATGTGATTCAAGTGCTTGTGCGTGAGCCTTGAGCGCAGCTTTGTTTTATTTATGCTCATTACAGAGAAAACTTGCTCACAAAGATATGTGGTTCCAAATATGCACAACAGTTTTGCAGCGAGGGCTGTCAAGTTGGGGTAACCTGGCAAGAGATTCTGATTAAATGTGTCCAAGCCAGCTGCAGCAAATTTGCCCTTCAAATCCGAGTCACACTGCAAGTCTATTTCAAGTTGGATGCTGACGGGCAGATCAAAGGGATTCACGGTGAATGGCGAGCAAAAAACGTTGAAGTCTTTCTCCAGTTCACCAAAAATCTGAAAGCGTTGCTCAAACTCCCGTAACAGTCCCGTTATTTTATCTTTGAACCGCTTCATGTCTGCCACATGTTGGGTCGCGCACACATTTTTCAGACAGGGGAAGTGAGCTGCATCACCACCGGCAAGTTGCGTCTCCCACAATGACAGCTTCAACTTGAAAGAACGTATGCTGTCATAATACTGCGTGACAACTTTGTTGCGCCCTTGCAGCTGTTTGTTCAAGTTATTCACGTGCTCTGTAACATCCACCATAAATGCAAGGTCCTGCATCCATTCTGCGGAATGGAATTCTAACACTGGTTTGCCCTTTTCTTCCATGAACTGTTCAATTTATTCTCGTAAATCAAAGAAACGCCTCAGCACCTCAGCTTAACCATCTTACCTCAGTGTGGTATGGCAGGCCATATATGTGGTCTTTCTCTCTGAGAAGGCTGTCAAACTGACGGTGATTCAGGCTTCTGGGTCGGATGAAATTAACAGTTTGGATGACCACCTTCATGACGTTATCCATCTTTAATGACTTGCAACACAAAGCCTCCTGGTGCAAAATACAGTGAAAAGTCAAAAAAATCACATCCTCCATTTGCAGATTGCACTTTCTCTCTGAACTTTGTCACAACGCCTGCTTTTTTCCCGATCATTGAGGGCGCACCATCTGTAGCCAGGCTGACAGCGCGGGACCAGTCCACTCCGACCCTGTCCAGCACGCCGACGAGTGCGGTAAAAATATCAGCTGCTGTCGTTGTATCTGTCATCGGCACCAACTCCACGAACTCCTCGGTGACGGTCAATGTGTCATCAACTCCGCGGATGAAAATGGCCAGTTGTGCAACATCTGTAATGTCCGTGCTTTCATCAATTGCAACCGAAAACGCAATAAATGACTTTACTTTTTGCTTCAACTGGCTGTCCAAATCCACTGAAAGATCGGAAATTATGTCTGCAACTGTGTTTCTTGTCAGGCTGATATTTACAAAAGCCTGACGCTTTTCAGGGCACACAATCTCCGCTGCCTTCATCATGCATGTTTTTACAAATTCACCTTCACTAAATGGTTTTGAAGCCACTGCGATTTCATTAGCAATGAGGTAGCTAGCTTTCACTGCAGCGTCACTGATGTCTCGGCTGTGAGTAAACACAGACTTTACCTACTTGCTCTGCCCCGGTATAAACAGTTTGCTTGCTTAACACAATTGCTATTGCGCCATCCAGTGGACGCAATTGGAACAGCAGTTTATTTTATTGAAAAATTGCAGCGCATTTTTATACTTTACAAAATCATCTCGCGGGCCGGATTAAACCCGTTTGCGGGCCTGATCCTGCCCGCGGGCCGGACGTTTGACACCCCTGTGTTAAACAAATCAAAAAATATTTGATATTTCAGATTCTTCAAATAGCCACCCTTTGCCTTGATGACAGCTTTGCACACTGTTGGCATTCTCTCAACCAGCTTCACCTGGAATGTTCACCTGGAATGCTTTTCCAACAGCCTTGAAGGAGTTCCCACATGCTGAGCACTTGTTGGCTGCTTTTCCTTCACTCTGCCGTCCGACTCATCCCAAAGCAATAACACCTCCTCCTCCATACTTTATGGTGGGAACTACACATGCAGAGATCATCCGTTCACCCATACCGCGTCTCACAAAGACATGGCGGTTGGAACCAAAAATCTCAAATTTGGACTCCAGACCAAAGGACACATTTCCACCGGTCTAATGTCCATTGCTCGGGTTTCTTGGCTCAAGCAGGTCTCTTCTTCTTATTGGTGTCCTTTAGCAGTGGTTTCGTTGCAGCAATTCGACCATGAAGGCCTGATTCACACAGTCCCCTCTGAACAGTTGATGTTGAGATGTGTCTGTTACTTGAACTCGGTGAAGCATTTATTTGGGCTGCAATTTCTGAGGCTGGTAACTCTTATGAACTTATCCTCTGCAGCAGAGGTAACACTGGGTCTTCCATTCCTGTGGCGGTCCTCATGAGAGCCAGTTTCATCATAGCACTTGATGGTTTTTGCGACTGCACTTGAAGAAACTTTCAAAGTTCTTGAAATGTTCTGTATTGACTGACCTTCATGTCTTAAAGTAATGATGGACTGTCGTTTCTCTTTTACCAAATAGGGCTATATTCTCTATACCCCCCTACCTTGTCACAACACAACTGATTGGCTCAAACAAATTAAGGAGGAAAGAAATTCCACAATTAACTTTTAAGGCGGCACACCTGTTAATTGAAATGCATTCCAGGTGACTACCTCATGAAGCTGGTTGAGAGAATGCCAAGAGTGTGCAAAGCTGTCATCAAGGCAAAGGGTGGCTATTTGAAGAATCTCAAATATAAAATATATTTTGATTTGTTTAACACTTTTTTGGTTACTACATGATTCCATATGTGTTATTTCATAGTTTTGATGTATTCACTATTATTCTACAATGTAGAAAATAGTAAAAATAAAGAAATACCCTGGAATGAGTAGGTGTGTCCAAACTTGACTGTGTCTGTCTGTCTCTATATATAGAGAGAGAGGCTCAGAGGAAGAGGAAGACCATCCTCCTCAGTGAATTTAATAAAAATAATGAAACCTTTAAAAACGTATCCTTTTTAGATAAAACTATACTAAATATATTCACGTCACCAAATAATTGATTAAAACACACTGTTTTGCAATGAAGGTCTACAGTAGCGTGACCAGCACTCTGAAGGGTAGCACCACGGTGTAGCCGGAGGACAGCTAGCTCCGTCCTCCTCTGGATACATTGACTTCAATACAAAACCTAGGAGGCTCATGGTTCTCACCCTCTCCCATAGACTTACACAGTAATTATGACAACTTCCGGAGGACATCC
This sequence comes from Coregonus lavaretus, assembly GCF_964263955.1. Classification (NCBI taxonomy): domain Eukaryota; kingdom Metazoa; phylum Chordata; class Actinopteri; order Salmoniformes; family Salmonidae; genus Coregonus; species Coregonus lavaretus. The sequence goes on from NC_139990.1 coordinate 16,589,813, forward strand.
TCCAACCCATCAGAGCTCTTGCAGCATGAACTGACATGTCCACCCAATCAAAGGCTCAGAGAATGAATCTAGTACTGAAAGCATAAGCTACAGCTAGATAACACTGCAGTGCATAACTTGTGGTGAGTAGTTGACTCAAAGAGAGAGAAAGACAATAGTTGAACAAATTAATTTCCTCATAAATGGAGGAGCAAAAGAGCTATATTAGAAAATATGTTTTTAAAAACAATTCACTTTCATTTACTTAGGTAGCAAATGCAGCTAGCTACTTTAGCCTACTCACACACCCGGCTCAAACAGAGAGGGATGCTATGTTAGCTAGCTGGCTATGACTATCCAACACTGGAACTCTTCCAAGTCAAGGTAAGCTTTTGGTTTTACTAATTTGGTGCAACTGTTAATTGCTTACTGACTGTACTGCATGATTGTAGCGGGTTTACTAACGAGTTAGTTATATTAGCTATGTTGACTATGATGTTACTTTAGCTAATATGGTGACAACGATGTAAGCTGTGTGTAGCTGTTATGATATGAAGGTTTGGTTTGGAAAGGTTTTTTCGCCTGGTCACAGACAGCTGATGTGTTGTGCACTGAAGTCCAGAAGCGAAGGGAAAAGGTGAGGGGAGCGCGTTGATGCGAGAAGGAATACAACGAGCGGTTTATATTTGGCTGTTTGCGGCAGGTAGCTTAGTGGTTAAGAGCGTTGTGCCAGTAACCGAAAGGTCGCTGGTTCTAATCCCCGACTAGGTGAAAAATCTGTCGATGTGCCCTTGAGCAAGGTACTTAACCCTAATTGCTCCTGTAAGTTGCTCTGGATAAGAGCGTCTGCTAAATGACTAAAATGTAAAAGTATGATCAGGGGTGTATTCATTCCACCGATTGTGTTGAAAAACATTTCTTATATGGAAGCAAATGGAACAGGGATAAACATACCTGAATTTGTCCAATAGAAACTCATTTGCAACTGTTGGACTATTGATTACACCCTAGATCAGCTAGATGCAGGCAAGAGTGTGCAAGGCGGTATTGAATGTGTCACTGTCTGTCCATGTTTCACTGTGTCACCTCAAATCTTTCTCTCGACCTGTGTGCACCTACGTTGTAAACTTTCATTCATAGGCTAGGTTGTAGCAACCTCGTGATGGATATAGGGAAAATTTGAGTATCACGTAGTAGCCTAAATCTATCGATGTTACATTGAACTGGATGAATTGAATATGAATGACAGTCATCCAATATGCTGTAATAGAAATAAGACCATGCTCATAAAAAATAAAGAAATCCTCCCTCATCTTAAACGGCACCAACCGCCACTGATACGTATGTACAGTGAGGGAAAAAAGTATTTGATCCCCTGCTGATTTTGTACGTTTGCCCACAGACAAAGACATGATCAGTCTATAATTTTAATGGTAGGTTTATTTGAACAGTGAGAGACAGAATAACAACAAATAAATCCAGAAAAACACGTCAAGAATGTTATAAATTGATTTCCATTTTAATGAGGGAAATAATTATTTGACCCCTCTGCAAAACATGACTTAGTACTTGGCGGCAAAACCCTTGTTGGCAATCACAGATGTCAGATGTTTCTTGTAGTTGGCCACCAGGTTTGCACACATCTCAGGAGGGATTTTGTCCCACTCCTCTTTGCCGATCTTCTCCAAGTCATTAAGGTTTCGAGCCTGACGTTTGGCAACTCGAAACTTCAGCTCCCTCCACAGATTTTCTATGGGATTAAGGTCTGGAGACTGGCTAGGCCACTCCAGGACCTTTATGTGCTTCTTCTTGAGCCACTCCTTTGTTTCCTTGGCCGTGTGTTTTGGGTCATTGTCATGCTGGAATACCCATCCACGACCCATTTTCAATGCCCTGGCTGAGGGAAGGAGGTTCTCACCCAAGATTTGATGGTACATGGCCCCGTCCATCGTCCCTTTGATGCGGTGAAGTTGTCCTGTCCCCTTAGCAGAAAAACACCCCCAAAGCATAATGTTTCCACCTCCATGGTTGACGGTGGGGATGATGTACTTGGGGTCATAGGCAGCATTCCTCCTCCTCCAAACACGGCGAGTTGAGTTGATGCCAAAAAAGCTCGATTTTGGTCTCATCTGACCACAACACTTTCAGCCAGTTCTCCTCTGAATCATTCAGATGTTCATTGGCAAACTTCAGACGGGCCTGTATATGTGCTTTCTTGAGCAGGGGGACCTTGCGGGCACTGCAGGATTTCAGTCCTTCACGGCGTAGTGTGTTACCAATTGTTTTCTTGGTGACCATGGTCCCAGCTGCCTTGAGATCATTGACAAGATTATCCCGTGTAGTTCTGGGCTGATTCCTCACCGTTCTCATGATCATTGCAACTCCACGAGGTGAGATCTTGCATTGAGCCCCAGGCCGAGGGAGATTGACAGTTATTTTGTGTTTCTTCCATTTGTGAATAATCGCACCAACTGTTGTCACCTTCTCACCAAGCTGCTTGGCAATGGTCTTGTAGCCCATTCCAGCCTTGTGTAGGTCTACAATCTTGTCCCTGACATCCTTGGAGAGCTCTTTGGTCTTGGCCATGGTGGAGAGTTTGGAATCTGATTTATTGATTGCTTCTGTGGACAGGTGTCTTTTATACAGGTAACAAGCGGAGATTAGGAGCACTCCCTTTAAGAGTGTGCTCCTAATCTCAGCTCGTTACCTGTATAAAAGACACCTGGGAGCCAGAAATCTTTCTGATTGAGAGGGGGTCAAATACTTATTTCCCTAATTAAAATGCAAATCAATTTATAAAAATTTTGACATGCGTTTTTCTGGATTTTTTTGTTGTTATTCTGTCTCTCACTGTTCAAATAAACCTACCATTAAAATTATAGACTGATCATTTCTTTGTCAGTGGGCAAACGTACAAAATCAGCAGAGGATCAAATACTTTTTTCCCCTCACTGTATGTACGTACATACATACATACATACATACATACATACATACATACATACATACATACGTACGTAGGTAGACACACATTTTCCACACTATAAGGTTAGAATAATGCTATGATTGTGAAAATTATGATAATGCCCTTTTAGTGAAATGTTTGCCTGTTTTGGTGGGATGGAGTTTTGGCCTTCCATGGTGACACAACCATGCAGTAAATTAGTTAATAGACCAATAAGAAAGAGTTCCAAACCTCTCTGCCAATAAGAGCCAATTTTCCGTTTACCCCCCCCCCCACTCAGACCACTCCCAGACAGTCCTAGATAAATTCTTGCTTGAGGAATTGTGCTTCGCTAAGAAGCTATGTGTCTTTTTGACCATTTTAATTTAAAACAATCACAGTAAGAAATGATGTGATATTGAGATAAAAACAGCTGCATTGGACCTTTAAAGTATATAACATCTATAGGTTTATCACACATATCCCAGAGGTGACAGACATCACACTCCTTGGCATTTACTCACATCTTCATTTGTGGTCAGGTTAGAAGCAACCAGGTAGGTATGGAAGCCTGAGAGGCCCAAGATCGACCAAACTGAAAAGAAGCAAATCACCAGCTCCACAGCAGTGCAAGAAGAAAAGTCAAGGACAACATTTATGGTTTGAGTATCTAAATATCACCAGAGACGTCAGCTGGACAGAGACTCATTCTTATTCTGCAATACAGCCAAGAAGCTAAAGTGAATGACAGTTTAGGTGCCCTAACACCACACTACGCGAGGCAGGGAGTGGTATTATGAGGGGATCTGATAGGTTAACCTAGACACACAGAGTCTTGGTAAAAGGATATCTGGCTGGATTCTCCTGAAGAGCAAACATCAGGCCTCTCCCTCCTTGTGCCCCTGAGGACAGAACAATTTAAGATTGTTACAGAAAACCATGACTATCATGACAGGATGATATCAGGATACACTCAACAGTTCCGTAATTATCACAAGCCAGGGCAGTGGCCAGATGTATCTGCTGTGTAGACTACGTACTCAGTGCTAGATGTGTAGCGACGCAGCCGAAGATGAAGGCTGTCAGGAAGGACAGAGAGACGATGAAGGTGTAGAAGAAACGATAGTTCCTCTTCCCAACACAATTCCCCACCCAGGGACAATGGTGGTCGAATCGCTCTGGAGGACAGGAAGCGAGATAGGGGGAAGAAGAGAGCAATAGGGGGAAGAGAGCAATAGGGGGAAGGAGAGAGCGATAGGGGGAAGTAGAGAGCAATAGGGCGAAGAACATCTCATTGACATTGAGGCCAAGATCTCAAGCGCCTTTCAATAGGAAAATACATTTGAATGAAATGTAGAAAAAAAGTCTCACATTTTAAGAGGCCCTGCTTTCAGAGTTGATCAGCATCTTTATGGAGGAGAACACTAATACATCCTCTTTATAAGACCGATAGACTGTTCAACAAAACAATCTCAGTAACAGGCTGTGTAGTAGTCTAAATAATTCAGTCTAATAAATGTCAGTGTGTTGACCCCCCCCGTCTGTGTTCCGTGTTGAACGCCCCCCTCTGTCACCAGTCCTTACCCACACAGTTGTCACAAAGGGAGCAGTGGGAGGTGCGCGGTGGCCGGAAGATCTTGCAGGTGAAACAGTACTTGAGCTTCACTACCTGCTCGTTGATCATCACCTCCTTGGTGCGGGGAGGGGGTCGGTAGGTAGAAGAGCCAGAGTTATCTGAGGAGGAGAAAGACAGGGAGGACATATCAAGAGACATAGTACACAAGGTGTGTGTGTATTAATATCCTTGTGGGTACTGTAAATCCCCAAAAGGATAGTAAAACAAAGAAAAGTATTCTATTTTAGGCTTAGGGGTTAGGTTTAGGGTTAGGTAAAATAGGATTTTTAATGGAAATTCATTTTAGGTCCCCACAAGGATAGTAAAACCTTGCGCGTGTGTGTGCACGCGTGTGTCCATGTTGTGATCCAGGCAGTGGCGTTAGGCCTAATTGCTGGCGGAGTGGTGTACATTAAGGCGGAGTCACGGGGGAGGCAGTCAATCAACACAGGCTCTGTGTAATGTATGAAAGTGTACTGCCTGCCTAGCAGTCCCATGGGCTGCGTTTAGACTGGCAATCCGATTCTGATCTTTTTTGACCGATCAGATCAGCTCTTTTGCCAATAATTAGGCAAAACATCAGAATTGGGCTGCATGTGGAAACGCAGCCATAGTAGCAGAAGGTTTCAGATTAGTGGTGATTTGATGTATTAATAGACTGGCTCGATCACTCCATGGCATGAGATCATTCACAGTAAAGTGTAAGGTACTCTACAGAGAACAACTTTGTGTCACAATGTTTGATAGACTGCTGAATATTAGGCAGCTAGTCAGAACTAAGTATGATACCCTTGATAAGAACTTTCTGGATGTATTCATCTGGTTTAGGAAAATAGGCCTAACCAGCAGATATGTAAAACATTAGGCCTAAACCATCTTGCAGATGAGAATATCATCATCACTCAAAAACGTTGTTATACTTTTGGTGCCCCCCCTCTCTCTCTCTACTCTCTGAGCTGTGTGGGGGTGTGTGTGTGTGTGTGTGTGTCAGTGGCGTGTATTCATGGACACCAAGGGAAGCCAGGTCCCCATACACACACACACACACACACACACACACACACACACACGGTCAAAAGTTTTAGAACACCTACTCATTCAAGGGTTTGTCTTTATTTTTACTATTTTCTACATTGTAGAATAATAGTGAAGACATCAAAACTATGAAATAACACATATGGAATCATGAAGTAACCAAAAAGTGTTAAACAAAATCAAAATATATTTTATATTCTTCAAATAGCCACCCTTTGCCTTGATGACAACTTTGCACTCTTGGCATTCTCTCAACCAGCTTCACCTGGAATGCTTTTCCAACAGACAGAAGGAGTTCCCACATATGCTGAGCACTTGTTGGCTGCTTTTCTTTCACTCTGAGGTTCGACTCCTCCCAAACCATCTCAAATTGGTTGAGGTCAGGGGATTGTGGAGGCCAGGTCATCTGATGCAGCACTCCATCACTTCTTCTTGGTAAAATAGTCCTTACACAGCCTGGAGGTGTGTTGGGTCATTGTCCTGTTGAAAAAGAAATGATAGTCCCACTAAGCCCAAACCAGATGGGATGGCATATCGCTGCGGTAGCCATGCTGGTTAAGTGTGCCTTGAATTCTAAATAAATCACAGACAGTGTCACCAGCTAAGCACCCCCACAAAATAACACCTCCTCCTCCATGCTTTACGGTGGGAAATACACATGCGGAGATCATCCGTTCACCCACACCGCATCTCACAAAGACACAGCGGTTGGAACCAAAAAAAATCTCAATTTGGACTCGAGACCACAGGACAAATTTCCACCGGTCTAATGTCCATTGCTCATGTTTCTTGGCCCAAGCAAGTCTCTTCTTATTGGTGTCCTTTAGTAGTGGTTTCTTTGCAGCAATTCGACCATGAAAGCCTGATTCACACAGTCCCCTCTGAACAGTTGATGTTGAGATGTGTCTGTTACTTGAACTCGGTGAAGCATTTATTTGGGCTGCAATTTCTGAGGCTGGTAACTCTTATGAACTTATCCTCTGCAGCAGAGGTAACACTGGGTCTTCCATTCCTGTGGCGGTCCTCATGAGAGCCAGTTTCATCATAGCACTTGATGGTTTTTCGACTGCACTTGAAGAAACTTTCAAAGTTCTTGAAATGTTCCGGATTGACTGACCTTCATGTCTTAAAGTAATGATGGACTGTCGTTTCTGTTTGCTTATTTGAGCTGTTCTTTCCATAACATGGACATGGTATTTTACCAAATAGGGCTATCTTCTGTATACCCCCCTACCTTGTCACAACACAACTGATTGGCTCAAACGCATTAAGAAGGAAAGAAATTCCACAAATTAACTTTTAAGAAGGCACACCTGTTAATTGAAATGCATTCCAGGTGACTACCTCATGAAGCTGGTTGAGAGAATGCCAAGCTGTCATCAAGGCAAAGGGTGGCTATTTGAAGAATCTCAAATATAAAATATATTGATTTGTTTAACACTTTTTTTGGTTACTACTTGATTCCATGTGTTATTTCATAGTTTTGATGTCTTCACTATTATTCTACAATGTAGAAAATAGTAAAAATAAAGAAAAACCCTTGAATGAGTAGGTGTTCTGAAACCTTTGACCGGTAGTGTGTATATACAGTGGGGGGAAAAAGTATTTAGTCAGCCACCAATTGTGCAAGTTCTCCCACTTAAAAAGATGAGGCCTGTAATTTTCATCATAGGTACACGTCAACTATGACAGACAAATTGAGAATTTTATTTCTCCAGAAAATCACATTGTAGGATTTTTTATTTATTTATTTGCAAATGATGGTGGAAAATAAGTATTTGGTCACCTACAAACAAGCAAGATTTCTGGCTCTCACAGACCTGTAACTTCTTCTTTAAGAGGCTCCTCTGTCCTCCACTCGTTACCTGTATTAATGGCACCTGTTTGAAATTGTTATCAGTATAAAAGACTTGTCCACAACCTCAAACAGTCACACTCCAAACTCCACTATGGCCAAGACCAAAGAGCTGTCAAAGGACACCAGAAACAAAATTGTAGACCTGCACCAGGCTGGGAAGACTGAATCTGCAATAGGTAAGCAGCTTGGTTTGAAGAAATCAACTGTGGGAGCAATTATTAGGAAATGGAAGACATACAAGACCACTGATAATGTCCCTCGATCTGGGGCTCCACGCAAGATCTCACCCCGTGGGGTCAAAATGATCACAAGAACGGTGAGCAAAAATCCCAGAACCACACGGGGGGACCTAGTGAATGACATGCAGAGAGCTGGGACCAAAGTAACAAAGCCTACCATCAGTAACACACTACGCCACCAGGGACTCAAATCCTGCAGTGCCAGACGTGTCCCCCTGCTTAAGCCAGTACATGTCCAGGCCCGTCTGAAGTTTGCTAGAGTGCATTTGGATGATCCAGAAGAGGATTGGGAGAATGTCATATGGTCAGATGAAACCAAAATATAACTTTTTGGTAAAAACTCAACTCGTCGTGTTTGGAGGACAAAGAATGCTGAGTTGCATCCAAATAACACCATACCTACTGTGAAGCATGGGGGTGGAAACATCATGCTTTGGAACTGTTTTTCTGCAACGGGACCAGGCCGCCTGATCCGTGTAAAGGAAAGAATGGGGCCATGTATCGTGAGATTTTGAGTGAAAACCTCCTTCCATCAGCAAGGGCATTGAAGATGAAACGTGGCTGGGTCTTTCAACATGACAATGATCCCAAACACACCGCCCGGGTAACGAAGGAGTGGCTTTGTAAGAAGCATTTCAAGGTCCTGGAGTGGCCTAGCCAGTCTCCAGATCTCAACCCCATAGAAAATCTTTGGAGGGAATTGAAAGTCTGTGTTGCCCAGCGACAGCCACAAAACATCACTGCTCTAGAGGAGATCTGCATGGAGGAATGGGCCAAAATACCAGCAACAGTATGTGAAAACCTTGTGAAGACTTACAGAAAACGTTTGACCTGTGTCCTTGCCAATAAAGGGTATATTACAAAGTATTGAGAAACTTTTGTTATTGACCAAACACTTATTTTCCACCATAATTTGCAAATTCATTAAAAATCCTACAATGTGATTTTCAGGATTTTTTTTTCTCATTTTGTCTGTCATAGTTGAGGTGTACCTATGAAAATTACAGGCCTTTCTCATCTTTTTAAGTGGGAGAACTTGCACAATTGGTGGCTGACTAAATACTTTTTTTCCCCCACTGTATATAAAAAAATTTTTTTGTCTCTCTGCGTTTCATCATTCCTGCAGTAGCTAGCTATGGATGAGATGGGGATCTAGAGTTTCTAGTTCAAAACTATTTTGTCATTTGAGCAGCAGCTGAAAATCAAGGAGAATGGGAGGCTAACTCCAAAATTGGATATTGTGCAGGGGAGAGGAGCACAGGGTGGGACCCGATCTTTCATCACTGAGAATTAGAATAGGACCGACTGGCTAGCTGGGAGTGCTAGGCTAAAGAGGCTGTTTTGCTGGCCATGCCTTCTATTTGACAAGAGCACACGATTGCGCAACAACCCTTGGGCCACCACTGGTTTTCCGATCTTGCAAACCTGGGCAGGTCCCTTGAACGACATGGAAAGTCTCATAAACACATTATGGCGAGCCTGAAACTAAAGCTCTTTGGTCGCGTCCGGATCAACAAGGCTCTCGACTGGGCCGCAGTGATCAGTGTCCAGAGGCACAATGAACAGGTGAATAAAAACAGAGCCATTCTGAAGAAACTAGTCATCGCAGTAATGTACCTGGGACATCAGGAGCAAGCCTTCAGGGGGCATGACGACTCAGCAACAAGCCTTAAAGATAATTTTGTAGAACTTGTCAAAGCATTTGCAGAGTTCAATACTGCCATGGCTGAACACCTTGGGACAAGCACCATATTTACAGGTATGTCAAACACCATACAGAATGACATCATTCACAGCGTCGCAGACGTGATACAAAGTGAAATTGACAGTGAGATCAGTTCAGCACCCTTCATAGCAGTCGAGGTGGACACCACAGACATATCCTGCAAATGTCAATTGACAATCATAGCACGCTACGTCAATGATAAGGGTGTTATACGCAAGAGATTCCTGGGGTTTTTCTGATGTGAGCGCAGAGAGAAACGCAGAGGCGATCACCGCTGTTGTAATGGAAACTATCGGCAAATACAACCCAGCAGTCAATCTCATCTGATTTACGACGGGACAAGCTGGATGAGTGGGCAGTGAGGTGGGGTTCAGCCGCTCGTGAAAACCCACTGTCAATATGCCCTGTTCATTCATTGTTATGCCCACAAACTAAACTTAGTTTTAGCACAGGAGACAAGCAATATTCAAGACGCAAAGTTTTTTGCATCCATTGACAGTTTTCATAACTTTTTTTACCCGGTCATGCAAAAAGACAGCCATGCTTACTGAGGTTGACAATTCCAGTCGGGTACTGGGAGGCTGTGCCACTCATTTGAACTTCAGTGCATGCTGGCAGGCAGGATTTTTCATATGACTTACGTGTATAAAAGGATTGTACCACCATTTTGTTTTAGAATTCTCAATTAATAAAGATCTCTGACTATGCAGATCGGGACTCTGTCCTTTACTTAAATCCCAAAAGACAACCTTTTGGGAGACGCACAGAGACACTGAAATAGTTTGTTTAATAATTCACATAACAGCTTGGTCCTTCGAGGCCGGACTCCAATACCTGCTTCTGTCATTCCAGGTAACTCTGAAAACCATCGACGGGCGAATGATACATTCGTAAATAGAAAGTCCTGCCCTTTGACATTAAGGGTTAAGACAGGCCAGAGGACACCTGATTAATGACAGAGACGGAATCCAAACCTACATTGAATCTCGGCTGCAAGGATAAGGTCAGTAGTCTTTATTCATTAATTGGGGCAGTCTGGGATTGCTCAGGGTGGATCCGTAACGATTCACGGTAATAGGCCATTAACAAAATAAACTACAGAGAACCTGTAGTAGATTATAGAACAGTAATGTTCAACAAATAATCCGGGATAAAGAAATACAGGGAGGGGTGTACACCAGAAGGAATTAAAATAGCATGTGTGAGGAATAGAATATTAGTAAAGTCAAAAACAACTGTAGATTTTGCCATAACTCTATCCGTTTCATGAAACTGGAGCCTTACAAACTCCGGGTTACCGATAGTGTTAACCAATAATCATGTAAGGTTGTATACGTGTGAGACCTAATATTTGCTCAAAAGTCACATCTATGAATAATTCCAGGTGGTTGTATAGAGAAGAGGGAGAACCCATTCCTGTTGTATGAGACTGTCAGGAATTGTCAAGATTACATTGTGGGGATAAATTCCTCCGTAGAGTAGGAGATAATTCTGGGGGACTAGTCAAGAATACCTATACAGGGAGGGGTGATTCCAGGTGTTGTGGTGTGAAGCTGTTTTGAATTACTTGTTATATTGACTTGTTATATAGAAGAGGTGGCTAAGGGATTTTTAACAGTACCAACCATGGGGGGCAAATCCTCACTAGAGGTCCCAGAATTTACTGGGGACGAGAAATACATGGAAATGCGAGACAAACGAAATGTGTATTATGGACATATTTGGAGAAAGAAATATGGCTTTACTGGGCGACTTGATTTCACTGGCAACCATGATTAAACAAATGCATGTAAATTGTGGTACTGATCTAAAGCAACAGAAAAGAGAGGGCTTAGAAACAGCCAGGGTGTGGCAGGGTAGAAACTAGAAAGCGGGAAGAAAAGAGAAGTGAGTGAGAGTGAAAGAGAAGTGAAGGTTGAGGTCTCCGTGCCTCCCCCAGAGCAGAAAGGTTATATCCAAACTTGGCAGACCAGGCATGGAGAGAAAATCCAGATGATGAATACGTAGGGAGGAGAAGGAGAGTGCAGGGGAATAATTTTATTGGCCACATGCGCCGAATACAACAGGTGCAGACATTACAGTGAAATGCTTACTTACAGCCCTTAACCAACAGTGCATAAAATAAAACAACAAAAAAGTGTTGAGAAAAAAAGAGCAGAAGTAAAATAAAATAACAGTAGGGAGGCTATATATACAGGGGGGTACCGGTGCAGAGTCAATGTGCGGGGGCACAGGCTAGTTGAGGTAGTTGAAGTAATATGTACATGTGGGTAGAGTTATAGTGACTATGCATAAATAATTAACAGAGTAGCAGCAGCGTAAAAAGATGGGGTGGGGGGCAGTGCAAATGTGATGTACTGGGCCGTACGCACTACCCTCTGTAGTGCCTTGCGGTCGGAGGCCAAGCAGTTGCCATACCAGGCGGTGATGCAACCAGTCAGGATGCTCTCGATGGTGCAGCTGTAGAATTTGAGGATCTGAGGACCCATGCCGAATCTTTTCAGTCTCCTGAGGGGGAATAGGCTTTGACGTGCCCTCTTCACAACTGTCTTGGTGTGTTTGGACCATGATAGTTCGTTGGTGATGTGGACACCAAGGAACTTGAAGCTCTCAACCTGTTCCACTACAGCCCCGTCGATGAGAATGGGGGCATGCTCAGTCCTCTTTTTTTTCCCCTGTAGTCCACAATCATCTCCTTTGTCTTGGTCACATTGAGGGAGAGGTTGTTATCCTGGCACCACACGGCCAGGTCTCTGACCTCCTCCCTATAGGCTGTCTCATCGTTGTCGGTGATCAGGCCTACCACTGTTGTGTCGTCGGCAAACTTAATGATGGTGTTGGAGTCGTGCCTGGCCATGCAGTCATGGGTGAACAGGGAGTACAGGAGGGGACTGAGCACGCACCCCTGAGGGGCCCCCGTGTTGAGGATCAGTGTGGCAGATGTGTTGTTACCTACCCTTACCACCTGGGGGGCGGCCCGTCAGGAAGTCCAGGATCCAGTTGCAGAGGGAGGTGTTTAGTCCCAGGATCCTTAGCTTAGTGATGAGCTTTGAGGGCACTATGGTGTTGAATGCTGAGCTGTAGTCAATGAATAGCATTCTCACGTAGGTGTTCCTCTTGTCCAGGTGGGAAAGGGCAGTGTGGAGTGCAATAGAGATTGCATCATCTGTGGATCTGTTGGGGCGGTATGCAAATTGGAGTGGGTCTAGGGTTTCTGGGATAATGGTGTTGATGTGAGCCATGACCAGCCGTGTTGGTCACTGTGGAAGGAAAGGGCACCAGTCAAGAAACTGTAAGCAGAAGGGGAAGAGAGGAAAAGGAGGAAAGTATAATCCAGGCAGAGGAGGAGGAGGAGGAGAAAGCCAGAATCAGAGGAAGAAGAGGAGGCATGACTAGAGTGGGAGGAAGAGAGAAATCAGGAGAAGCACTGGAGGTGTTTAATCTGTCTCTTGTAGATTTGGCATTACAACAGGAACATAAACCATACCTAACATTGACAGTAATGGGTAAAAAGATCAAATGTATCTGTGATACTGGGGCAGACCGTACCTGTATTTGTAAAGATAATGCACCAGAGGGAATTGACATTAATGGAGAAAAAATTATAGTGCGATCAGCCTCTAGTCATAAAGGTATTGAACAACTGTCTGCACCAGTAACACTGAAACATGTAAAGACAGGGAGTGAAGCTACTCTGCCTGTACTGATTTCAGTACAATGTCCTGTTAATCTATTGGGAAGAGATGCGATGACGCAGTTAAACATAGAAGTAAGACCGACAGTGAGGGGACTGCAGGTTCATGTGGTAAAGGATAATATGGTTGTAAGTGGTGAAGGGGAACCATGTTATTGGTATAGCCAGGACCTGTTGAGGGGAGGTAACTCAGACATACCAAAGACCTTAGGAGACTTGACTAAAACCCTATTACCTGACTCACCTAAAATGACAGAGGATGACTTACATTGTACTCTGTGGTATAATACACACTCTGGCCCTAGTAAAGAATATGAGGAAGCTCTGTTTAAAACCACAGAAAGGACAATAGGCTTGAAATGGTTTCATTATGATGACACCCATGCAGCAGCAGAAGTCGAATTGAGGCCACAGAGTCAGCAATTCTATAGAGAGAGATGGAGCCCACATGTCTCCTTGGCAAAGGAAGCTCAAGAGGAGTGGTTAGATCTGGAGAAATGGGTGACACAGGCAAAGTATGTTAAAGACTGGCAGACTGCTCCTAACGGGGACCAACATAGCCAATCAACCGGCCAATATCGTAGGAAGTTGAATTGGAGAGCAGGTTGCACACCCGCTGTGCACCTAGACATAGATGTGATAATTGATGACCAGACATTTTCCTCACAGAGGAACAAGAAAGAGACCTTGAGATTGTACCTCTAGAGTTGTGGTCTAAAGGACCAGCCGATGTGGGGTTAATTAAGGGAGTAACTCCAGTCCAGGTGGTTCCGCAGTCAAACCATAGGCCATACCAAAAACAATATCCAATGAAACCAGAAGACATTATAGGGATTACTCCCACATTTGACCATTTACTCAAAAGGTGGAGTGATAATCCCGGGGGATGAGGCACAGTGTAATTCACCTGTATTTCCAGTAAAGAAGGCAGCTCCAAGCAATGTTTGGCGAATGGTAATGGACCTACAGGGGGTAAATAAGAACATAATTCCAAGAGCAACCTGTGTTCCAGACCCACACACACTATTGAACCAATTGAACCCAGAACATTCTTACTTTACTGTGATAGACATAGCTAATGCTTTCTTTAGTATACCTGTACATCCTGATAGTCAAGGATGGTTTGGCTTTACCTTCAAAGGTCAGAAATACACATACTCGAGACTTCCACAAGGTTATTCGGAAAGTCCTACAATTTTTTCCCAGGCTATCACATGTAACCTGGGAATGTTTGAACCCCAAGAGGGGAGCCAAATTTTGATATACGTCGATGATATACTGGTAGCAAACCCCTCAAAGGAGAGGTGTAAAAAGGATACTCTCCAGTTGTTAACTTTTATGGCAGGACAAGGGCACAAGGTCAGTAAAAAGAAACTACAACTCTGGCAGAAAGAGGTAATATATCTAGGTCACACGATAAAGCAGGATGGGAGAACCCTAAACTCGTCAAGAAAAACAGCAATTTTAGAAGCTCCTAAACCTCTGAATAAGAAACAAATGATGAGCTTTTTGGGAATGATAAATTACTGTCAAGCATGGATTCCCCATTATGCATTACACACTGGAAAATTGAGTGATCTTAGCTATGGAAAAGCTATGGCAGCACATGATAAAATAATCTGGAATAACAAGGCTGATTTGCAATTTGAGGAAATTAAGCAATTATTGACCTCTTCAACGGTGCTGGCGTTCCCTAGATATGACAGACCATTCACTCAAACTGTGGATTGTAGAGGGATATATGACATCAGTACTGACACAAAAACATGGGGACAAAAATAAACCGGTAGCATATTTTTCTTCAAGACTTGATGAGGTGGCTCAGGCAATGCCTGTCTGTTTGCAATCAGTTGTGGCAGCTGCTAATGCAGTGCAGCATTCAGCTCCAATAGTACTATACCATGATCTAACCTTAAAAGTTCCACATGCAGTGTCAAATCTGCTATTGGAACACAAGATGGCGTACATGTCACCAGCACGACACCCATCATGTATGATAAGATTGCTGAACATGCCAAATCTAACTATTGAACGATGTACAACGCTGAATCCTGCAACATTGGTTCCAGTTGTGAATGATGGTAGTCCCCATAACTGTATTGAAGAAACTGAAAAAATAGTACTACCCAGGCCTGACTTAACAGACTTAGCTATACCATGTTGTGAAGTAACAATGTTTGTTGATGGATCTTCTAGGAAGAATCCTGATGGCACGAATGCAACTGGTTATGCTGTAGTGACAGAGAACGAGGTTCTAGCTGCTGAACCATTGCCAATAAACTACTCTGCCCAACAGGCAGAGATAGTGGCATTAACAAAAGCATGCCAACTGGGTAAAGGGAAGGTTATAACTATCTATACCGACAGTGCATATGCCTTTAATACCGTACATGTCTTTGCTGCCCAGTGGAAGAATAGAGGAATGGTTACGACTTCGGGTAAACCAATAACACATGCAGAGTTGATTCTTGACCTCCTAGATGCAGTACTATTACCAAAAAAGCTCGCAATATGTAAGTGTGAGGCGCATACTACTGGGAAGGATAGCATTACTTTGGGGAATGCTAAGGCAGATGAGGAAGCTAAGAAGGCTGGGTCAAAACACTTCTGGTTCCAGTCAGCTGTCAAAAGAGGAAGTTTTGATAGACAGATCTACTTAGAGAGCTACAGTAGGGCCCCAATTAAGGAAGTTCACAGATGGGTGAAGCAAGGCGCAGTAAATAAGGAAGGAATATGGGTCAAAGAGAGCTTACCAATTCTCCCGAAATCACTGTTTAGATATGCTGCAATATTGACACACGGGCAGAGCCATGTGTCAACCGGATAGATGGTAGAGCAGATTAGACAACACTTTGTTGCATATGGGATTACACATTATTTAAAACACTTTTGTTCAAGATGTGTTATCTGTGCTCAAAGTAATCACCAGGGCAGACAAAGGGCACCTCTGGGTGAGTACCCTCCGGCTAAGTACCCCTTTCAAAAATTAGAAATTGACTTTATAGAGCTGACCAGGAGTGAGGGAAAGAAGTGGTGTTTGACTATCCTTCTACCCCCCCCCCCCCCCAAAAAAAAATATATATATTGTAAAGTGGTTATCCCACTGGCTATAGGGTGAATGCACCAATTTGTAAGTCGCTCTGGATAAGAGTGTCTGCTAAATGACGTAAATGTAATGTAAATATAATAGACAAATACACTAAATGGGTAGAAGCTTTCCCTACCTCCTCGGCAGATGCTATAACAGTAGCAAAAGCAATATGCCAGGATATAATACCAAGGTTCGGCCTTCCAGAAACTATTTTTTCTGATAATGGATCCCATTTTTCTAATCAAGTAATAGATAATATTGGACAGAAGTTACAAATAAACATGAAGAAGCATTGTTCATACAGCCCGAAATCGGCTGGACTTATCGAACGCATGAATCAGACGATTAAGGCTAGATTACGAAAAACTCACATGAGCACAGGAAGGAATTGGGTACAATGTCTGCCAATCGTACTAATGACTATCTGAATAACGCCAGATAAGAATGGATTGTCCCCCTTTGAGAAAGTGTTTGGAAGACCTTACAGGATGCCACAGTTGGCAGGGCCAGAACAGGCAGACATAGAAGTAGAAGACACGTTGGCACAACACGAGAAGACTGTTCATTAACCAAACACGTATGTCAAAGATTTTGTGCCCCACAGGCGAACTAAAGGAGAAGGTAACCCACTCCATCCAACCAGGTGACTGGGTGTGGATCCAATCCTTGAAGAAGAAAGACTGGAAGCAGCCCCGTTGGGAAGGTCCATATCAGGTCCTGTTGGTGACGGCCTTCGCTGTAAGAATTGCGGAAAGATCCACCTGGGTGCATGTCACACACTGTAAAAAGGTAAACCCAGCTACACCTGACGAACAAACACAGAGTTAGGAGAAAGAACCGATCACCACTAGGGCTCGGGGGTTGGCTCCTTAACGAAGATTTCCTTACCCTGTCTGATCATCCCTGTGTGAGTTCGATAGAAGGTAAAGCAATGGGTTGGCCTCTGGCGTCTGACATGTTCTCAGGGCGAGGGTGGGGATTCACAGGTCTCCTGACGGTAGGTAGCTGTCTGATTGTGGGGGCCATATTCCTAACACACTCAAACCCTCCTGATCCGCCAGAAGTAGTAATTAACCTAACACAAGTTGATAAAATAATACCTGAGCACAGTCTACGAAGGCATAGGGAGACAGCTAGACGTAGGGAAAGGGGAAGTACTAGGGACTGTAGGGAAGGACATCACCTTTGAGGTCTTTGCGGACCAGTTGGGGAGTTGGGGACTACTGGCTGGTAGTATCGTAAAGGATGGGAGATATATATGTATGTCACCATGTACATCCTGGGACCAAATAGTTGCTCATACCGAGCGGGGGAGATATGTCAATCTCCATACACAGTTTAAGGACAGGTGGAGTATTGTGAAAGTAGGGAATTACCAGAAATGGCAGTGCGACCCATATAAGGGTAAGTACTGTCTGAAAGTCTGAATTACGCTAAAACAGGTAAAGGCTACAGATGAGCGAATGTGGTACATAGGATTTGACCGCAAATGTTGTGGAGACCCATTAGTGGCTTTCTGGGTAGTAATCAACCCAGCAGATGTTACAGACCTGACAAGTGAGATATCCTCTTCAACTGGGACCCCTATAGAGTAAACCTCTCTGAGGGAGTTAGTGAGACCGGGGCTGTGGTGAAGATAGTGGAAACTATAGACCTGAAGGAAGTAGTACAGGTGGAGACGGGGTATAGGGATCCTAACCTGTGGTTGGAATGGATTCAGTATACGGCAAGAACTATGTCTAAAGAGGACTGTTATGCCTGTGGGACAGCCAAACCAAGGTTAACAACTACTCCGTTCCCCTTGACGGGCTTTAACTCTCCGTCAGGTTTATCCTGCATGATTAAATTGTTCAAGCCACCTGGGAATGTGGTGAAGGAGTCTTGTAGTAACTTGCACTATCTGTATCCCCCGATAACAAAGTCACCCCGACCTAGGTTGCCTCCGTTTGAAGTCTCAGGGGATTCTTACTATTGTTTCTCTAGGACTGATAAGATAGGATACAGGGTAGGGCATTTTAGCTTCTGCTCCCACACAGAGAATGTCACAACTAAATAGACCATTACTAATCGCTCCTCTTTGTTGCAGCCAGAGGATTTTAGGAACCAAAACCAGGCCCGTGCTGACATCTGGTAGTTGTGTGGTGATAACAGACTGTGGCCTCACCTACATACTAATTGGACAGGAACCTGTGCGCTAGCTCAGCTGGTAATGCCCTTCACTCTCATCAAACGTGTCAGAGACTGGTGAGTTGTCACGTAGAAAGCGGGACCTCCTCCCGGGATCCTTTGATGAAAGGATATATATTGATGGGATAGGAGTACCTCGAGGGGTTCCAGAAGAATTCAAAGCTAGGAATCAGATCGCAGCTGAGTTTGAATCAAGTATTTTCTGGTGGTCAACAATTAATAAAAACGTAGCAAAGATTTATAAACCACACTCGTGATGCAATAAAGGGATTGGCTGAGCAGACAGCGGCAACTAGCTTAATGGCATGGCAGAATAGAATAGCTTTAGATATGCTTTTGGCTGAGCGGGGCGGAGTTTGTGTTCTGTTTGGATCTATGTGCTGTACTTTCATCCCCAACAATACAGCACCGGACGGGTCCGTGACCAAAGCGCTTCAGGGACTCACCACACTGGCGAACGAACTGGCTGAGAACTCTGGTATTGATAGCTCACTAAACGGTTGGTTTGATAACATATTTGGTAAATGGAAAACTATTGTTGTAACTATTCTGGGTGCAGCTATAGCTTCTATGGGTATACTTGTTCTTTGTGGATGTTGTCTTATTCCCTGTGTCCGAGGGTTGGTGAGCAAGGCATTGGAGGAGGCGGTTTCCCAACAGATGGTGAGATACGGCCCAATCCCGGACTCCGACCTAAGGAATGAAGGATATGACCTACCAGGCTTGGTGGAGGATGACGACGATTCAGATAGTTTGAGACTGGATGAAACTTTTTTGTTCTAATGTGTGAAGGTTGCAGTGAAAATCTAACAAAGAGCTGTGATTGGATGTTAACCTAGAACTACAAATCTCTAGTTTAAAAGTTATTGTAATGATTTTTGTGTATTAAAGTTTTAAGTATGATGTACTAATTAATCAATATTGCAGGATGTGATGAAGCAAATGTTCTTCACTATAGGCTTAGACTGTTGTTTCCAGATAGTGGGTAAACAGGTTAGGTACCATTGCTAAAGAGTAACGTTACGCTTTTAATCATGGGGTAAGACAATTTGTTATGTTTTTATATGCAAACCAACTTATATACTTCAATGAGTGTGATTCATTTCTATAGCAACATATATTTTGTATATGCGTAATATTTAGTCAAAGGGTGGATTGATAGATTAATTATTAATGACTAATTATTACACCCTGAAACTGTGTATAATGTGTTAGAAATGTGTGAGTGTAGGACCAGTAAAGACTATGGCATTGAGGTACTATTTAGCAATGTGAGTAAGAGTTAGACCAGACAACAAATGGGGGGGGGGGGGGGAGCAGGATTTTTCGTATGACTTATGTGTATAAAAGGATTGTACCACCATTTTGTTTTAGTATTCTCAATGAATAAAGATCTCTGACTATGCAGATCGGGACTCTGTCCATTACTTAAATCCCAAAAGACTTACAACCTTTTGGGAGACGCACAGAGACACTGAAATAGTTTGTTTAATAATTCACATAACAATATTGTTTTTGATCAGAATATTACTGAGCCCGGCTGGGATAAAGATTCAATCGCCCAGAGCAGTGCTCTGAAACTGAAAGAGTTCATGTAAAAAAAAAAATACTTGGCATGTGAGGCCATTTTTGGACTCACAGAACCACTGTTTCAGGCCCTGCAGAGCAAATCTCGACATAAGACATTATTGTGTATGGGTTGATAGTACACTGTATGCCATCAGAAGTGATGCGAAGTTTCAAGGGATATTTGACAACACTGTCCAGACTGTTGGAATGGAAGATGAAAGACGCAAAAGACACCGCCGTGGCTGGGATGACTATGAGCAGGGACTCAACCACCGGGAAAACGCTGACAATGACCCAGGCTTCCTGGACAGATACCGACGACTGTACTTCGGAATACTCTATGGAATCATACTGCACATGACCCAGAGGTTTGCTGACATGAAGAGCCTCGACTTCTTCCATGTTCTTGATCATGGGTAATTTCCTGAGTACTCAAAGCAAGAGGGGTTAACTGACAGAGTACTTACACAGCCGTTCCAGACGTACCCTTTCTTTGACAACCAGAGATTGAAAAATGAGCTGCAGGTAGTCTATGCGGATGCCTCCTTCCACAAACCACCAGGTGAGCTGCTGCAATCACTCGTGAAAAATTAACTGACCACCCCTTTACATGAGGTATGCAAGCTCCTGAAACTGATGCGCCATCCCTGTTACAAGTACATCAGCTGAAAGGTCATTTTCCTGTCTGAAAGGGATAAAACCACCCTACGGTAGCTGTGGAAAAGAGAGACTCACGCATTTGGCAAAAATGTCAAAGGAAACGTGTGTGCTGCATGAACTTAAGTCCAGCGGAGTACTGTATGAAACAGTAATTGACCATTTAGCCAGCATGAAAGACAGGACGGCATTCCTTTACAAGTAGGGTGAGTCAACATGTTTCTCTTTTTGCGCACACACACAGATCGATTAGACTGAATTGTTTGTGTTTTAAAATTGCCATTGTATTAGACTAGGCATATACTTTATGTTGTTGGAATATTGTTTAAATAGTATGTGTTTTCATCTTTGCCATAAGATGATCAATGTCTATATGCTTACAATTTGTGTACCATATTATTCATTTTTTTAGCTCGGTTTATTTCATGTTTGCTTCCATCTTCGCTGCAAGACGGTAATACTTAACTATTTATCTAGTCTGGACTGTGGGCATATATTCTGCACAGGTTTATTCTAAATTGCATATATTATTGTGATGACTCAGTGCGAATGTGCTCGTTGAGATGCTGCCTCCGCCAGAGAGGCGCTGTCCAACTGGAGGTGCTGATAGTGGAGGCCACGCTCTCCGGTAACTCTCTGTGGTCCTGAAACAATGTTGAGAGTGCTCAGAGTCTGTTTTAATGCACATCTTGGGGTTCCCACAGGTTAACATCAGTATTCCGGGGGCGTCTCCCTATAGTTCGCCTACAACATGTCAAAGTTGAAGTGCATTGCGATTGTACTTCCCATTAGGCTATTTTAATCTTGCTGCGTCGGAAACATTTTAGTAAGGATGTTATTATAAATTTAGCAAACCGATGGTGAAATTAACTTTGTCAACTAACTTTAACTTGCATTTGACCATGCTGTGTCAGTTTGTTGCATGCCATATTTTCTTTGTGGACTTAAACAGGACAGATGTTGCTCTCCAGTTTTAACTGTGATGAAACACAAATGTATGTGGTTGAATTTATTCCGCCACTGTGACACTTTGGAACGGTCTGTGAAACGATATAGGCTATGGCTTATCGGCTATCACGGTGCCATTAAATGCTTTTCTAATGGGTTATAGAGAAAACAACACAATTATCACAACATAGGTTGTAAAAAAAAAAATTTGCCTGGGGAAGCCTGGCTTGGCATCCCCATTGATTTTACCCACGCACCGCTACTTGTGTGAATGTGAGAGAGCGAGAGATGTTAGTGGCATCCCACTACAATTAGGCCAGAGTGTCCTTTCATTTTTCACACAATTAAAACGGCAGAGGCAACTAGCCCAGGGGGCTGACCACACACAGCGCCATTAACAGTTCAAAGACCTCGATCCATCCATTCCTCATCCATCAAGCCATCTACCGATGTCAGAGGAGACTGTGTGTGGTTCCCTCAAGGGAGGAGGAAGCCTGTAATTATGGAGGTTCAACCATTTGCTGACTGAATAATGCATTGCGTCGAACAAAAAACAGGAAACTAAAGTATATGTTGCTGCTACAATGTCTCAAAAACCAGCGCAAAAACAAACAGACCAGAATATGGAACAGGAAAACAAATGTTGCCACTTGGGCAGTGTAGGTGAACATGTGCACAAAGCTGTGAAAGTAAGTGGGAAAGGAAGAATGTTCTTTCAGGTGTGTACGTGTTGCCCTTACCGATCTGCTTCTCAATGTCTGCGGCCTCGTCCGGCGTGGCCCGGGGCAGGATGCCAGGGTCAGTGAAGCTGGTGTGCAGGAGAGAGATGACCGCGAACACAAACAGCACTCCTCCAATTGCTGGGATGAACACGGTCAGGTGCTTCACCAGGAAGGGACAGCTGTGATGACAGGACAAAAAGAGGACCATATTCAGCAACAATTGAAGTGGACTACCTTATATGTTAAAACTAAGGTGGCGTTTACACAGGCAGCCCAATTCTGATCCTTTACCAAATTATTGCAAAAGAGCTGATCTGATTGATCAAAAAATACAAAAAATAGGCCAGTTTCTGTGTTTGCAAACATTGCCGCACGAGGGCGATGTGCACACAATTTGGTTGCAGAAACCTCTCCCTGCTAATACGTAAACCGCTAGTTAAGGATACCGCTAGTTACAGATGCAGAAAATCTGTGTGGAGCTCAAAATGTTGAGCTTAAGTATTCGTTTTTCACAATGTATTCTGAATATTACTGTGCATTATCAGCGCAAGATCGGGAGTGCTTCTCCAGAAAAATCACATTCAGCAATACTCTGAATTGCTATTCACAATTTCCCAACCGTGGGGGAAAACACGGGAATTAGACAGACAGCAAAAAAAGCCTCCATTTACATGTTGCTTATGAGCGCATTTCACACTACTTTTGGATTATAATTGGATTGTAAGTCTTGTATAAAATGTTCTGCTTAATAGAATTGTGTCATCGTCGCCAATCAACTGCATTATACTTCAAAAACACTTCAACCAGTAAAATAGCTATTTGGCTAGCTTTGTTACCAGCCTATGCCAATGAGTGTTAGCATTCTAGCTAACAACTGCTGCATCTAAAATAGGTATTTTGCAACTATCACAACCAAATATAATCTTAGGGACTATTCAAGCAATAATCAAAACATTATAAGCCTATGAGATCATCAGAAAGTTTTTTTCAGAAGAGCTTATTTCAGTGGTAATACATGCGCACTGACTGACGATGGGCGACTTCCCGTGCGCGTCTGTGAGTGACGTCAATGTGTCGGTACTGAAACGAAAGATCAGAATTGGGCTGCCTGTGTAAACGCAGTCTAAAGTGTTGTGTAGGCTGCCTTCATTAAGGTCATTTTTTCCCCTCACCAGGACAACTAAAGACGTTAAGATTTATTGCAGAGCATTGCAGCAACAATCAGGACCCTGAGTAACCACATGAAGGACTAGTTCTCATTTTCAACATTAGAAACTGAAAATGCTGTCAAACCAGACTGACACGCAAATAGTACAATTGAGTTTCTCAACCACCCAGAGAGGATCTGGTTTTAGACAACTCACTTTTTAATCACCACTGTAGCATAGTCTCAGGAGATGCAACACACATTTCAACAAGACACTTGCAGGAAGATGTAATGACATTTTCTAGTATTAAAACTATTATTCTATTCCAGAATCTGCTGTGTTGTGTAAAGAGCCAGACGCACAACCAAACTTACCATGGTTTGTTGAAACCTGTGAATTGTTTTCTTGGCTAGGGCAAACATTATTTTGCGTCAAATAAATGCAAAACAAAAAGAGAACTTGTACTTACTCGAATACAAAGAACAGTACAGTGGTGACCAGAATGAGGCCGAGGGTTAGTGGTAGGACACCGCTTTGTTGAGCCACGATGAACCGTCCATCGCAGTAGAAGCGATTCTTGCCGGGGAAAACTTCCCATTTTCTCCGTGCCCTTTCTTCCTCCTTCTCTTCTTCAACAGCGGGTCGCGGCGGCGGGGTTGGTGTAGGCGTTGAAAGTGCCTGCGGGTCGATTTGTTGGTATTCGCAATTTTTCATGATTTACGAAAAACGGTGGCTAGTTTTGATTTCTCCTGGTTTTGAGCGTCCGGAGCAGATAAACAGTCACCGATATCTTGCTAGCTAGTTAGCTACCTAACTACATAGGCAGCTAGCTTGCTAACAATAACATCGACTAGCGCGTTGCCAGTGACGTTAGCTACAAACATGTTCCAGTAAATGAGAGTGGAGCATGTCGTCATTGAATCAACAACAATACCACCAAGCGTATCCAGTGTATGAAAATAATGTCCTCAAAATATACACTCATTGAAGAGAACAATTCGACTTTCATATTATCCATCCTATCTGGCTAACTAGCAGCTGTGCCTGTGCGTGACCCATTTAATTGGTGAGACCGCTTAGCTGGCTAGGCTAACGAAAGCTAGGCTAATGTTAACTAGTTAGCTAGCCCAAAATTCAGTGATGAGCAGACTAACGTTAGTGGATAATTTAGTAGCTAGGTAGAAAGCATATCCTATGAACAGCATATGTATATGGTACCATACCAGGGTTCTGTCTAATACAGACAGTTCAATTTGATCCTATATGAGACCACCAACTCCTACACTTCCAGCCAGGCAGAAAGTAATGTTGAAATTTCCCGGTGGTGATGTTGACAGATGATGGCTTTTGTCGGAGTTTTCTTAGCTACGAATCGACGCTAACTAACCAACTGCAGACAGTCTGTTAAACATATACATTTGAATCGAAATATCATTTGTTTTGGTCTTGTCCAGTCTATTAAATTCAGGAACGCGTACAGGTCAGGTGTACTTATCTCTTATCGTCCAGCCCTATAGAAGAGGATTTACTCCGCCCAAAATCTGTCTGCGCTTTTTTTATATGGAGGTCTATGAGTGTCGAATTACGTGAGGATTATTTGAATAGACGTTTCGTAATGTTTAGGCTGTTACAAATGTACTGATATACTAACTGTAAGTCGCTCTGGATAAGAGCGTCTGCTAAATGACTAAAATGTAAATGTAAAATGATATAAGTGGATGCACGTAGCATTCCAGCAACTTTGAGAAAAACCACTAAGGGTGCGTTCATAAATTAATTTAGGCTATCTACTCGGATTTCAGAGTACTTTCGTTTGAGTGTGCCAGAGCGCAGAATAACTCATGCATTTACGAACGCGCAACACGCTTTGAATATGACAGGTGTCCGTAAAGGTTGGCAAAAACGAATGAAATTGTTGCTAGCAGCACAGTTACAGTCACTAACGCTCTAGATAACATGAAAACAGACTAACTAGCTCTGCTAGGGTGAGTAAAAGGGTCAGAGTGAGGTGTTCTCGTACTTGTGTCTCGAAGTAGCAAGCTAGAGTGCGCTCTGAATTTACGAACGGACAATCTGACAACGCTCTGAATTTACGAACCCTTACTAGTTGTGCTTGTTGTTCACACTCCTTTTATTGTCTATGGGCTAGAATGGTCCCACCTGACCTCACACGCCTTTACTAATTGAGGACATGTATTTCCATTGTTAGAGTGGTCACTGGGCTATCTTGTCAATATAATAGATAACCTTTGGTTATGATTGCTTTGAAATGTTTACAACACATTCACGGTGTTCATGATTTTCTGTCAAGGAATGAAATCAATATTTTCCCTTACATCCTTTTCTTTTTATGGTCTATGCTTACACAACAGACACATGAGGAAAACTTTAGTGGGATACTTACCAGTATCTTTGCTTACACCTGAAAATGCAAAATTCAGGTAGCTACTTTGCATTGTTATCATATTAACCATATTAAATCATGAACAAGTGACCAAATAATGTCAATGCAAAATTATTTTTTATTAAGCCTAGATATTTAGAAAACGATGTTTCTGCAGTTCCATTAGTTGAATGTTTTCACTGCTGTTCCTCTGGGGCTTGGGCTGGTGTGGTTGCTGGATGACATGAAGTCTGGAGAATCCCCCTGGAGGAGCTTACACACCAAATTCTCAGTGATCTCAGAGGCTGCTAGGGATGTGTTTGAGATGGCTGCAGAGGTGCTTGGAGGCTCGCTGAAGAGACTGTTGTTGCTCTTGACTGGACAAGTCAGCTGAGCCACCATCCCACTGCTTCTACTACTGGTCCTGGAAATGTCCAAGTCCATGGAGCTGACCACCCTTTTTTAGAGAATAAGGGAAGAAAAAAATATAACTTTATTAGTCCATCTTGCAAAGGATATTCAAAAATGTATCTGAAACCACCAGCCCTTCAGTTGTAATTTCAGTTCCCACATTTTTTAAATTGCCCTGCCCTGGATTTGAACCAGTGACCTTCTGGCTACTGGTCTGCCTCTAACCTCTGGGCTACTTACCTCTTGGCAGCCTGAAGAGTACGAAGAGGTCGGATTCTCCTCCTGCTGTCCTCTTGGACAGGCTTCTTATCCCTCTGGCTGTTAGTGAGGGTGGGGCGAGGAGGGGGGGTTGGCACCAGTGTTCTGGTATTCATACCCAACTTCACAGCAGAAGCTCTGCTTTCCTTTGTATCTGTGGAAAGAAAATGTTTATAAAATAATATACAGTAGCCTATGGCATATTTTGCACCAAATTCAATCTAATATGTGGTGTGATGAATATCATAAAGGATCGATAAAGGTATTCAGGACTCCTACCTGAGACTGTGTCAACTGGAATCTGAAAAGCACTATCCAGAGACAAGGAGCTAATGATGCAATTGGTCATCAATGTACACAGCATACCAATCAGCTCGTCCCGTTTCAGTTTGCTCCGTGGCGAGAGCTCGGAGGGAGACTCGGTAGTGAATCTCCTCTGAACACTCAGTGGCCTACACTGGTTCTCTGTGAGAGAAGAGAGAGTGATTTTATTTACAATTAGGAAACATTACATAGTATCAATAGCGAAGAAGGCTGAATTATTTGTTTATTTATACATTTCATAATAAATAAATAAAATAGATAATTTCCTCTGTCGATCTTACCAGGATCCTTTCCTGGCTGAGGACTGGGAGACATCGCCCACTGCTGGGGACTGGTAGAAGTAGACATTCCTTCTCCTAGTTCTGGGAGAGACACCCGCTCACCTGTCAGCTTATGCACAAACTTTTCCACAGTGGTTTTTAGGAGGTTCACGGAGGACCTGGACATTCTAGCCTTGATCTTGATAGAGCGCTGCTGGTTAACATCACTGATTCTGATTGGACCACAGTTTGGGACCGTTGCCCCAGAGACTTGAGTGAGATTGTGAGGCACTCTATCAACTAGGTTTGCCATGCTTACTAGGCCTGACAACATGGCAACATCCCGCGGCTCACAGCTTTTAGGAGGAAGCACATCCTTGGCCATCTTCTGTGGGGTTACATTCATGCTGATGGAATGGGAAGGCTGCACCCTGGTCTCCATAGTGGGTGATCTGATGGTGATGGTGGAGATATGTTGTTGTTTCTCTGTCTTGACATTCTTTGATGACTTGGCGGACAATGACGGAGTGTTGAGACAGCCTTTGACTGGAGCAGTAGACCCCTGCTGGGGAGGCTTGGTGTTCACCTGAGGAGGATGGCACTCAGTCACACGTTTAAACATGGTGTCAGAGATAGTCGTGGACATGCGGTCAACTGCCCAGGTGCTGCATGCCTCGTCGCCTGTTCCGTGACTCTTAAGCGTCTGCAGAATCTCCATGAAAGCACATTCTACCTCGAGGCAGCTCTCCGCCATCTTCTGCGCCAAGTGCTCTCTGGGCTTGTGAAATGATCCCCCTTTGGTGACGAAACTCCTCAGCTTGGTCACAACCATCTCCAGAACCTCCATGTAGACTTTGTAAATGTTTGACCCATGTGAGGTGGCCTGCTGGCTGAGCTCTGGATGGCTGACGGTCATGGCTCTGACAAAGTCCCGAAGGCTAGTAATCGAGCAAGTGGACTTGCTGCTACCTGAGGCCTCCTTGAGCTTCTCAACCACATTGGAGCTGATGTCCATGGCCACAGCCGAAGCCACAGCTCGGCTCCCCAGGTTGGTCAATGAGATACTCTTAGCCAGGGTGCTTGACGATGACCATCTTTTCTTGGGCACGAAGCAAGACTCAGACCTCAGCAGGTTGGTGGACAGATGTTCGATGATATCGCTGATGGGTTCCACTGTAGCCTCCTGCAACTTCGTCTTGAAGCAGTCGTCAGTATGGTGCACATATGTTTGGCTAGGTGCCACCTGTAGATCTCCAGTAGTGAGCATCTTGTGGTCGAGCTTCTCAAGCAGGACCTGTATGACATCACAGAGCAGCCGGCTCTCTTTGGCCTGTCTGCTGTGGTCGTTAGCCTGACCCAGCCACCCATGGCGTCTCTGGATGGTCTGCAGCACCCACCGGACTACTCTCAGGGCCTTCGGATCAACTGACTTCAATGATTTCAGATCAGCCCTCTTGGGGATGTAAAGCACAGGGATCTCGGAGTTGTGCTGAGGAGAGTATTGTGACAGAGGAGCTGGGTGTGATCGCTTTCTTGGGGACAATGGTTTCTGGCCACCCACAGACTCGTAAAGATCATCGTCATGGTGCATCTTCTGCATGATAATGTTGATAATGCTGTTGGCATAGGGCATTATCTCCCTGTCTGACAGATCCTTTTCATTGAGCAGCAGTGGGCTGAGAGACCTCAGGGTGCTGGCCTGGCCTCCTAGGAGCTTACCAGGTGGGTCAGATGGGCGTTGGACATTAATCTCCTGATCCTGGCCGCCGGACACGCAGCACAGGGACTCACTGCTGGGGCTGGACCCTGGGGTGGCAGAATAACTGCTTGGTCTATCCTCAGGGATGGAGGAACTGCTTGTTCTGTCCACTGGACTAGAGGTAAGACCTGGTCTGGATTCTGGGCTTGAGGCAATACACACCGTGGAGTCTGGGCTTGAGGTCATACTTGGCCTGTACTCTGGGCTGGAGGTGATACTTGGCCTGTCCTCTGAGAAGATGACCTCGTGGCCCTCCCCAGTCAGGACATCGATCACCTTGAATTGAATTGAATACACTTTATTTGATACACATGCATGCATCAGAACACATAGACCAAGGACTGATGGCTGGTGGAACAAGTACAATACTTGACGTCCATAGAATCAATAGAATAAACTATGCATAAAAACAAGGGACTGTACAATAGATTACCTTGTCTAGGATCTCATCAACCTGGTCCGAGGACAGGGCAGCGCTCTTCAACATGCTGATCATGGGGAACATCGAAGGACCATCTTCATGATTGTCTGATGATGACTGAGATAGCTCAGGGCTTCCATGGCTGTGTTCACTCTTCTCAGCATGTGCATTCTCTACAGAATCCTTTGCATCCATAGTTTCATTCTTTGCATCAATATTCTCATCCCTGAGTTCTATCTTGGATTCTATTTTCTCATCTCTGACTTCTGTTCTAGCTGTTAGAATAAGCTCATAGCGCCTGCTGTTATTCTCTGAAATGGTATTGTCTTGTTCGTCTTTGTTCATCTCAGCATTGGCTTCTTCTTCCGTTTTAGTGTCAATGTCCAACCCTTCAGTCAGCTTGACCTCTGTCTCAAAACTAGCCTCTACCTTTGCCTCTTGGGTGTCCCTCTTGTTAATCTCAACTACTTCCTTGACTTCGGTCTTGACCATCACATCTGCAATAGTCTCCACTTCCTGAACTTCATTCTTGGCTGTTGTACCTGCAATAGTTGGCACCTCTGTAACTTCAGTCCTGGCCATCACATCTGCAAGAGTATCCTCTTCCTTAGCCTCCACCTTTTCCATCGCGTCCACAACAGTGGCCACCTCCTTACTTGCAGTCTTGGGTATCACATCAGCAATAATCTCTACTTTCTTTATCTCCAGTTTTGCCATTGTATCTTCAATAGTCAGAAGTTCAGTCTTGGCTGTTGTGTCTGCAATAGTCAACCCTTCTGGAACTTCTGTCTTAGCCACTCTATCTGCAACAGTCTCTACTCCCCTGACTCTCCTCTCACCACTACTATCTCTTGATGCAGCCTCAATACTCTTGGAGACCCTCTCAGCCTTTTCCTCAGGACTCATGTTTCTCACCCTTCTTATGTGCCTGTTGTACCCCTCGGCCTCTAGTTTATCCACGGCTCCCCTTATCACCTCCTGAATAATGGCCTCAACCTTCACCAGCAGGTTGGTTCCTAAAGACCCCAGACTGGTTCCAGAAGATTCCAAACGGGTTCCTGAAGACCCCAAGCACAGAGGACTTGTCTCTAAAGGCGAGGATTGGTTTACAGAAGGGCTTGGGCTACTGGAGGCAGCCAGGTCCACTGAGGCCTCTCTCTCAGTTTCTCTCTCAGACTCTCGATCAGCCTCTTCAGGAAAGTTCACGGTCAATGTCTCCTGTCTGATGACACCGGTAGTAGGTTTGAACGGCATGATGGGAGGTGTAGGTGTATTGCTGAACAGCCCTATCTGAGGGGAGGAGGACTGCAGGCTGGTGCTGAAGGAGGATGTCTGGTAGTAGTCAGAGGAGGAGGGGCTGCTGTAGATGGGTACATCACTGGGTACGTCGCTGCTGGGTATGTCACTGGTGCTGATGGAGCCTGTTAGGCGCTCATACTCGAAGGCCATGATGGCTGGGATGAGGATCCCGTTGACCTCCTCCACTACGGTCACCACCACACTGCACATGATAGTGTGTAGCTCCTCAGTGTGGATCTATGTAGAGAGGATGGCATGAGCAATGAACAATCAATACACAAGATCCATTCAAACTTCGTTCAGACTGGACCCATGCAACATTCAGACTGTATTTCCAGTAGACATGAATGACAGTTATATTTGATATTGATACCTAGATGTTCTCGTTTACTTGACAAATGACTAATAATGTAGGTCGCAGAATGAATATAAATCAAAACTCACAGTTCCTTTGAAATGCTCCTCCTTTAGCCTCTGTTCTCTGTGGAGGGAAACCATGAAAAATTCAAAAAGACCTCTAGAAAAACGGACTGAACCACAGATTTTACTGTTAAAACTCAGTGGACCATACATGTCAATTCATCTTTCAATCAATTGCTGAATATCTATACAGCACATTTCATACATATAAAAGCAAACATTTACAAATGTTTGAAAGTACAGATTTACATTTCAGACAGTTGCTGGGTGATGGAATGAAGGGAGCCAGCTTGTCCAATCAGACTGCCACAGGTCGCCAAGGTGCAGGAGACCGAGTCAACCAGCCCTGGGCCCTCAGCACCTACAAGACATGAACAAAACACTATTTATACCATACACATCAAGTATAGAATGAGTAAGTTAAAAGTCACCTATGGCAAGAAATGATTATGGTTTTCACTCTAAATTGAAGCTACAACTGTCATGCAATTAACAAAATGGCCGCTGTGACTAATCTCAGCAGGGGCGCAACTTTCACATGTCCCCCCCACATTCTGAAATTGCTTTTTTGTCCACCCCAGTTTTATCATTGGAATGTGATACAAAACGAGGCAACTGTGTGCTTTAGGACCATGCGGACTCCGAGCAGTCGGGTAGGCTGCTTGGAGTGTTTATCCGACTGGATAAAAAAAAATATATATATGTCCCCACTTCTAAAACCAAAGTTGCACCCCTGAATCTCAGTGTGGTGTTTCATTGTAATGCTGATTTACTAAATCATAAAATATTTTAAACAGAAAGAAAAAAGAGGAATCCCAGCCTCCTACTTACAGAGGTTGTGGGCAGAGATGATGGATTTCTGATTCACTGCTTCAACCATGTTTTGACACAGAGCCAAGAGTTTCTATAACACAAATACAACTTTTCATAAGTAACATGTTAACCACATACAAACACACAGGCCTTGCCTGAAATTACAGCCTATTCACTATGTAGTGCCCTAGTTTTGACCAGATAGTGTTATTTCCGACATTAGCCAGAAATAAATCACCTCCACTATAAGTGATCAATTAAGATTCTTACTCTCCTTAAGTCACAATTATGTTCCACTGGAGAAGGTGAGGGTTGATGATCAGAGGGGCTCGTTCTAGTGGAGCCATCCAGGTCGACTGATGAGGAATAAAAACAAAGACAAAACATCAAGGCATCTCTTACTGGCTAAATTCCTTTACAAAGAGCTTATGTATTGCACCATACTTCAGGACTTGGCTGTCTTTTCAAAGCAAACATCAGTAGGAAAGTCTCACCTTGGTTGTTGTCAGGATCCGATACTGATATCAGGATGTTTTCCATGCTCTCCGGGTTGTCTTGTGAATCTGTCTTGGTTGGGGAATGCCTCTCTTTCTTCTGGCCTTTGAGACACAGTCTCTTCTGTTGTCTCTCTCGTTTCTGGGAGCAAGGGATCAAAACAATATCATTTTAAGTTGGGATCCATGTATTTTGTTTCTGTTGGTGAAGGCATTGATGCTTTTTGCAACAAAACACACTGGCTTTTCCTACTGCATGCTCTTAGGCCAGGGCTATCCTTAACCCGCAGTTTGAACTAGTAAGTATAGCATGGCCACGACTAAGGAGAGTTGAAACATAAAATGAAAACCCAAAGCCATACCATTTTCTCTTTTTCCTGCTGGTTTGTGACCCAGCGTTGCTCCAGCCTCATCTCTCTCTTCACCTCCTTGGTGACCTCCTGCAGTAACGCACGACCCTTAGCATTCCACAACTAAGACCAGGGAGAGAGGGTTTTCAAGTCAGTGACTGAATATATATGTACCAAAAGTTATTTTTAATTTTATGTTACAAAATGCTACAGTATATCAGAACTTTATTTCACCTATTCAGTGGAATATAGAGATGTATATTAACTTTTATGTATTGCTTTCATTACTGATGTTGTGGCTATATTTGAATTCCATCCCCCCCTCATATTTGATTTGATGTCTTACCAGTTCCGACCTGCAGGTGAAGCTAGAGCAGCAGTCTAGATCTACCATGTTGCCCCTCATAGCGATACTGGGCAGTCTCGCAAGAGAACAGTCCTCCTCCAGCACATAGTTGGAAGGGAACCTTCTAAAAGGTTTTACACACATCAAAGTAATAAGTGTCAGTAAGGGTTTTTCTCCATGTGCAGCCACATTCACCATAGCTCCCATAACAAATCAATAAAGAGAACTTCCATGGGGCATTTTTCCTTGCTACTTTTTTGGTATTATTAGACACACACACACCATACTCGTTTTGCACTTAATTTCTTAATCTTACTCATATTATTCTCATCAGGTACTATGCCAGCATCTCTCATGTATTCCTCTCATGTTTTGTGTCTATACCGTAACAGTAGCCATTCCCTAGGTTCCTTAGTAGCCTGTCAGCCTCCCTGTCTGTGCCCTCTCTCAGTCTCACCTGGCCCTGTTGGACTGCTGTCTCTTGATAAAGAGGCTCCTTCCCCTGTGCAGTAACCACTCTGTGACATCAGACAGAGTCACATGTTCAGGGATCTGACCCTGCTGCTGGAGGGTCAGGAACTTACGCACCGACTCTTTCTGGAATTAGAGAGAAAAAAATAACACAAATATAACTTGCGCACCAATTCTTTCTAAAACCAAGAAGGGAAGGATCATGTCACAGAAATTGTAGTCGATGACGAGATGGCTAGAATGTGTCTCTTTCTCTCGCTCTCTCTCCTTCCCTCTCACTCGCCCTCTCTCTCTCAAAGCCCTGGTATCTGAAATCTGAATTCTCTCACAAAGCCCAGACTCACCTGTTCAGTCCTGAATCTGCGACCCCAGTCCAACTCCACATCCACCAGGTGATCTCTATAGCGGTTCAACTCTTTGACTGAACAGATAATCTGAAGAATGGGAAATAGGGAGTGGAGACCATATAATTAGAATACATCCATGGTAGAGACATGGATGGGTCTAAGTGTAAGAACTTCTATTTAGGATTACTTTATTTTTCCTGAGGGCTGTTATATTGTAGTGTCAGTACTATCCAAGTGCACTAAAACTCTTAGAATCACACCAAACATTTTGATACAGTTCATAAAAGGAATCAACAGGGCTCATTATAAAAGGCTGAAAGCTCACTAACTTTCTCATCCTTGGTGATGAAGCCCAGGTTAAGGAGGCGTTGATGGATGTCTTTGCGATGGAGGTACTTCCTGAGGTTGGGGTCATGGAGGCTGCTGTACCCAGAGCTCAACAGGTAGCCGTTGGGGTCCGTCAGGTCAAAGTCACTCTTCGGCTGGAACAACTGACATGATGACATGATAAGTGATACATTTCTCTGACCTTTCTCCCAGTCAAGTGGAATTGGATGTATCTCATCAATAATAGTAGGCTATTTCATGAGAGTGTAAGAATTGGTTGTAAAACATGCAGATGCACAGGAAATGATAGCTTGAACCCTTTACAATTTTCAAAGTTATTTTAACAATAGATATAGTGCTGCTTACCCTGGTGCTTAGTGGTGCTAACAATAGCGCTTAGTGCTGCTTACCCTCTCACAGAGCCGGGTTGTGTGGTAGACATTGGAGACCCCAGAGATAACAGGGATCTTTCCTCGGACGGGCAGGTCCAGAGGGTGAGGGGTGGTCTGTTTACCACCACCCTGAAGTGGATAAGCAAACCTCTCAATCAATAATGTAGCATATAGGATAAGAAGGCAGCTGACCATAAAGACAAATGTTTTTCTTTACTGGGGTTTCATTTTAAATAGGCTACTGTACATCCAAACTCAAACTAATTTTATGGATGAAACTAAATACACTGTACAAATGCCATGGTCTAATTAGAAATCAGACAGTGACTAAAAAAAGCAGTTGAATATTGAAGAAATAGCTATAGCAGCTGAAATATAACTGTCTGTATAGAAAATAGCCTACATACCATATGTGCCATACTGATCTAATTCAAATTCTCATTCTGATGAAGAAAACTGGATCATTTCCAGTGGCATTATTCTATGAAAAAATGTTTTAGGGTATAACATGAACAGACAGTACAAGAATTTGAGTTGAACTTTACAATTCTAGAACCCACATCATCCCCTGGTACGCCATAAACCCTAAATATGACGTCATAGTCGAAATGGTTGTGCTTGATGGACATAGCAGCCGACAGTGCAGGCTGTCAATTACAAATCTTCCCACAGGTGTCTGCCAACTGACTGATCTACAAAGAACCTTGCATCATAAATAACTACTCATTATTATTTGTAGATTAGTCAGTCAATCACAATTTACCCATAATACAGGTTTTGATCCCTCTTGAACACGGCCGTTCTGTTGTTGTTGCGCGCTTTGAGCGGCACTGCCATCAAATGATCGCTAGAGGGGGCCGTGTTCACGAGCTAGCTATTTAACCAACGCATAATAATGCACTGGTTTTCACGTTGACAGCTGCGTGTACAATTACTTCTCTCTTTAGGTGCGTTCACACTGCCCCTTAGCCCAGGGCTAAGCACCTTTTAGCCCGGGGCAAAGCGAGTGTTCACACTTGCACACTCTAAAGTGGGCTAGCACCAACCTTAGCCCAGGGCTAGCTGGCCCTGCTCCCAGAAACATATGGTGCCGAAATAGCCAGTGTGAAACGGTCAAGAACAACGGCGCCTACAATGCTCACTGTCCAATCACAAAAGCTGCACTGTCACTTAATTTATATATGCTTGTGATGCATGTACTAATGCGTTCTGCTCGTTATTTTGATGAGTAAATGTATACTATTTCATCCTTCCATTTGAGGACAAAAAACAAAATACTTTCATCCTTGCAAAAACATTGGTTGCTATGCTTAACAAAAATGGTTGCTATGCAGCAAGCTAAGGTCTTCTCACTTAGCCAACTAAAGCTACAAACTCTACAGCTGGAAGGGCAGCAAACGCTCAATTTTCGTCTGTTTTCATAGCTTTTCTATGTACATTTAATTGGCTATATTCATTACAATAATATTGTTGCATTATTTCGCCTGGATCAGAAAAGTTGATGTCTTGTTTGTGCACATCATTTTCTGTACAGGCGCGAGATCGAATTTCAAAAGTGAAACATTGTTTGCGAGGTCAGACAGTTTATACAAACCATCACTGTTGGAAATCAAATGCTTCTCTAGAAACAAGATGAAATAATGTCTTAATAAATGTTTATTGCTAACATTGGTCGCGTGTCAGAGATAGAATGTTGGTCGCATGTTGTTTTTGTCTGTTAGCCCAGGGTTTTGGAATACAAGTGTGCTTCTAACACACTAACACACCGACTGTGGCATTTTGGTACACCAGAAGTACATTCATTTCCAATGAAACGCTGCGTTTGTCTTGGAGCATTGCGTTGCAGAGGTAGTTGCAATGCGTTCAGTGTGGCGCAAACATTGGATTTATCGAACGTATGCGTCAAACTGTACGAGTCAACGGGATGACAGAAAGGGTAGCAGAAGGGGAACGTTGAACTTTTGTTGCACACAATCCTCAGCAATCTACACACAATACCCCAGAATGACAAAGCGAAAACAGGTTTTTAGAAATGTTTGCAAATTTATTAGAAATAAGAAACAGAAATATCTTATTTACATCAGTATTCAGAACTTTGCTATGAGACTCGAAATTGAGCTCAGGTGCATCCTGTTTCCATTGATCATCCTTGAGATGTTTCTACAACTTGATTGGAGTCCACCTGTGGTAAATTCAATTGATTGGACATGATTTCAAAGGCACATACCTGTCTATATAAGGTCCCACTGTTGACAGTGCATGTCAGAGCAAAAACCAAGCCATGAGGTTGAAGGAATTGTCCGTAGAGTCACAGATATGGGGAAGGGTACCAAAAATGTATGCAGAATTGAAGGTCCCCAAGAACACAGTGGCCTCCATCATTCTTAAATGGAATTAGTTTTGAACCACCAAGACTCTTTATAGAGCTGGCCGCCCGGCCAAACTGAGCAATTGGCGGATAAGGGCCTTGGTCAGGGAGGTGACCAAGAACCCGATGGTCACTCTGACAGAGCTACAGAGTTCCTCTATGGAGATGGGAGAACCTTCCAGAAGGACAACCATCTCTGCAGCATTCCACCAATCAGGCCTTTATGGTAGAGTGGCCAGACGGAAGCCACTCCTCAGTAAAAGGCATGACAGCCTGCTTGGAGTTTACCAAAAGGCACCTAAAGACTCTCAGACCATGAGAAACAAGATTCTCTGGTCTGATGAAACCAAGATTGAATTCTTTGGCCTGAATTCAAAGTGTCATGTCTGGAGGAAACCTGGCACCATCCCTACGGTGAAGCATGGTGGTGGCAGCATCATGCTGTGGGGATGTTTTTCAACTGAAGGGACTTGGAGACTTGTCAGGTTCGAGGCAAAGATGTACTGCCAAATTCTCTAAAACGACGTTGGAGGCGGCTTATGATAGAGAAATGAACATTCTATTCTCTGGCAACAGCTCTGGTGGGTATTCCTGCAGTCAGCATGCCAATTGCACGCTTCCTCAAAACTTGAGACATCTGTGGCATTGTGGTGTGAAAAAACTGCACATTTTAGTGGCAGTTTGTCCCCAGCACAAGGTGCACCTGCATAATGATCATGCTATTTAATCAGCTTCTTGATGCCACACCTGTCAGGTGGATGGATTACCTTGGCGAAAGAGAAATGCTCACTAACAAGGATGTAAACAAATGTGTGCACCAAATGAGAGAAATAAGCTTTTTGTGCATATGGAACATTTCTGGGATCTTTTATTTCAGCTCATGAAACATGGGACCAACACTTTACATGTTGCGTTTATATTTTTGTTCAGTGTACAACTGAATGTGACACTTGAGGCTCTCTCACCAATTGATTGTACAATGTACACACATTTGTGGAAACATGTTTATTTCAACATTATAAATAACTTTTATAAACAATGGCAACACTGCCATGTTGCACTGAGTCTTGCTGTTGGAAAACCATGAGTGTCCTACTTTCGGCTGTCGCAGATGCACCTCCCCCGACTTCACTACTCGACTTTCGTCTAGCCTTACCACTCAAAAACAAGCCCAATATCTCAGGTGATGCTCGTGGCAAAATGTGTGCTCTATGGTACTAAAACCTGGATGACCCTGATTTGAGGTAGCTAACAAAGCCTTTGAGTTGAAGGCAGATAGCACACTTACTGTATGTACAGTTGTATGCTCAATAACAACACACTATCAGCAACCTATAGGAGAATATGACCTACAGTTGAAGTCGGAAGTTTACATACACCTTAGACAAATACATTTCAACTCAGTTTTTCACAATTCCTGACATTTAATCCTAGTAGAAATTCACTGTCTTATGTCAGTTAGGATCACCACTTTATTTGAAGAATGTGAAATGTCAGAATAATAGTAGAGAGAATTATTTATTTAAGCTTTCATTTCTTTCATCACATTCCCAGTGGGTCAGAAGTTTACATACACTCAATGAGTATTTGGTAGCATTGCCTTTAAATTGTTTAACTTGGGTCAAACGTTTCGGGTAGCCCTCCACAAGCTTCCCACAATAAGTTGGGTGAATTTAGGCCCATTCCTCCTGACAGAGCTGGTGTAACTGAGTCAGGTTTGTAGGCCTCCTTGCTCACACACGCTTGTTCAGTTCTGCCCACAAATGTTCTATAGGATTGAGGTCAAGGCTTTGTGATGGCCACTCCAATACCTTGACTGTGTTGTCCTTAAGCCATTTTGCCACAACTTTGGAAGTATGCTTGGGGTTATTGTCCATTTGGAAGACCCATTTGCGACCAAGCTTTAACTCCCTGACTGATGTCTTGAGATGTTGCTTCAATATATCCACATCATTTTCCTTCCTCATGATGCCATTTATTTTGTGAAGTGCACCAGTCCCTCCTGCAGCATGATGCTGCCACCCCCCTGCTTCACGGTTGTGATGGTGTTCTTCGGCTTGCAAGCCGTCCCCTTTTTCCTCCAAACATAACGATGGTCATTATGGTCAAACAGTTCTATTTTTGTTTCATCAGACCAGAGGACATTTCTCCAAAAAGTACAATCTTTGTCTCCATGTGCAGTTGCAAACCATAGCCTGGCTTTTTTATGGCGGTTTTGGAGCAGTGGCTTCTTCCTTGCTGAGTGGCCTTTCAGGTTATGTCGATATAGGACTCGTTTTACTGTGGATATAGATACTTTTGTACCTGTTTCCTCCAGCATCTTCATAAGGTCCTTTGCTGTTGTTCTGGGATTGATTTGCACTTTCCGCACCAAAGTACGTTAATCTCTAGGAGACAGAACGCGTCTCCTTCCTGAGCAGTATGACGGCTGCGTGGTCCTATGGTGTTTATACTTGTGTACTATTGTTTGTAAAGATGAACGTGGTAACTTCAGGCATTTGGAAATTGCTCCCAAGGATGAACCAGACTTGTGGAGGTCTACAATTTTTATTCTGAGGTCTTGGCTGATTTCTTTTGATTTTCCCATGATGTCAAGCAAAGAGGCACTGAGTTTGAAGGTAGGCCTTGAAATACATCATCCACAGGTACACCTCCAATTGACTCATTATGTCAATTAGCCTATCAGAAGCTTCTAAAGCCATGACATCATTTTCATTAAAGGCACAGTCAACTTAGTGTATGTAAACTTCTGACCCACTGGAATTGTGATACAGTGAATTATAAATGAAATAGTCTGTCTGTAAACAATTGTTGGAAAAGTTACTTGTGTCATGCACAAAGTAGATGTCCTAACCGACTTGCCAAAACTATAGTTTGTTAACAAGAAATCTGTGGAGTGGTTGAAAACGAGTTTTAATGACTCCAACCTAAGTGTATGTAAACTTCCGACAACTGCATACATGTAGTAGTGATCAGTTGCATTGTAAGAAAATATGCATCAACTTCCCTACATCCAAAAGACGTGGCATACTGTAACAAAACATTTTACATCCAAAACGAGTGTTTCTTAAGTTCAGCTAGGTCCTGCCCGGTTTCAGCCCATTTGCATCAGTTTGGTTCCTAGTGAATACACCCGGTGTACGACTGCAGGTCCACGAATAACAACAGACACATTCAAAAGCCCATAATAAATAAATCCATCACAAACGTCTTACGAAGATTTAATGTACATTTATTCTTAACACATGGAACATATAGTATAAAGATTCATTAAGCCAAAAAAAAGGAAAAAATTGGAATTTACATCAAGTCTTTAGCTACATCGTCTGAAATACAAATATGCAGAATCCATATCACTGGAAAAACAAATAAACACATTTCAAACAGTTTATGTCTTCATCAGGGGTCTTGCTTTGTCGTTGATGTAGGAGCGGAAATGGAACCGTAGCAGACATGGTTTCAGTCATGTTAAGACAGCGGTACTGGAGACAAACTGAAACTTGATCTGTGTGTGGGGGGGGGGGGGGGGGGTGTTGCAAGGGAGTCGCAGCAGCTGAGTCCCTGTAGCGAGAGACAGGCGGGTGGGTCGGGGGTGAGGGGTCAAAG
The DNA here is from genome assembly GCF_964263955.1 of Coregonus lavaretus. Classification (NCBI taxonomy): domain Eukaryota; kingdom Metazoa; phylum Chordata; class Actinopteri; order Salmoniformes; family Salmonidae; genus Coregonus; species Coregonus lavaretus. The sequence continues at coordinate 16,630,274 of NC_139990.1, forward strand.
GTTAGGTAATCCCATGGCGAACTTGATGCAGGGAATTTCACTTGAGAGTAACCTTAATTCATCGAAGATTCAAAATGGTGAAGCGCAACAGAAGGGTTAGAGAGAAAGAGAGAGGAGAGAGGTGTAATGTACAACATCATATATACACAGCAGTCGGGACTGGGTCTAGAATAGAGGAGCAGTCCTAAGAGGTGACTTCTTCTATAAGGGTCAAGTCATACAATCAAGGGACAGAGAAGAGGTCGGGGTGTTGTAAGGTTCACGATACTTTGGGGGGAAAGCCTTTTGTCATCTCTCTCAGTTCAACATTTAACTAAAATCATTTTTAAAAACTACAGTTTGCTGCCAAGCCAGCGTATCTCAGTGTGAAACAGTATTATTACAGTATGTTGACAGTTGTTTTTAAGGTGTACAGTACAGAAAAAAAGTCCTACAATCTACTGCACAGGCCTCCTCATTGAAGACGTCTGTCTGTCTGTTCACAGCTGATAACCTGGGTCCTGTAGGGCTGAGTATATAGCATCCAAGTTACAGCAGTATACCAAACCAGAGTCCAGGAGTCTGTTTCACCGTACATTAACTAAAAACAGGTTTTGCCCGTCCATGCCCGCCCTGCTCACCCCCCTGCCAACCCCAAGGGAGGAGAACCTGGGCACATATATCCCCCAGACTCACTGTAAACGAGACAGCAATTTTGGTTAGTTTTTATCTTTTCATTAAAAAAGTTGTTTGCCACAGGGCAGCTCTCTCCCTCCCCCCTCTCTCTCTCCCTCCATCCCAGGGTCCCATCTGATCGGTCTTATCACATCATATCCACGTTAGTTTCTCAGTTTCCGTGTTCCAGAATGTTTAACTCCACCGCTACTTCAGTAAATCCGTCCTTTAGTGAGAAGGGTAGACAGTGGAATCCGAGGTGATTTTGCATAAATTAAAAAAAGGACAGTCAGTTTTGCTCTTAGTTCTCTCTTCCACTCACACTCAACAGACACACAAAAAAATAAAAGGGGGGGGGGGGCGGGGGGGAACAGGGCGGGGGAACAGAAAGAGAAAGCGAAGCTGAAACCCCCACGGCTGTCATGACTGGCCAATCAGAAAGAGTACGTCACAGATCACATGGGATACCAGAGAGTTCATGAGTGGTGAGACAGAGATGTCCAGTAGGCGGGACTCGTACAGGGTGAACTCTGAGTGGTTCTCCTCCACCTTAGCCATGGCGTGCAGGGCGCGGGCCGCTCGCCGCATCATGTCCACGCTAGTGGGCTCAAAGTGCGCCCCCTGTAGGTGCATCATGGAACTCTGGCTCTGCTGGTACTGCGTGGCCGTTAGACTGTCCTCCAGGAAGCCCAGGAGGTTACCTACGCTGGCCTTCTGCACAGCGATGGTCCTGGCCGCCATGCCGTCTCCCTGGGCCAGGTTGGCCAGTAAGACCACAGACATCTCCCTACAGACGGCCACCTTCCTCTCCCCGACCAGACGTACCAGCGTCCCGTACAGCTTCTCCAGCCGGCTGAACGGCGGCGTGGCCAGGATAAGGTCCACGTTGTTGTCCTGGATGCTCAGCTTGCTGAGGGTCTCCAGCACCAGTCTTTGGGGGGATAGGGCCCCATGGGGCCCCAGCATGGGGAAGGGGTCCAGGGCCTCGGCCGAGGGACAAACAGCCCAATGGAGCAGGCCGTCCAGCAGGGGCAGACAGATGCTCTCTGGGTAGATGGACAGGTCCAACTGGCCGGAGATGTTAGCCAGAGTGACCAGGCAGTTCTCCCTGAGGACCTCCAGACAGTCCCACCACCACTCGTCCCTCTCACAGCTCACCCTCTCGTCCTCCTCCTCCTCCTTCTCGTAGGTGACAGGGGCCTGTTTCCTCTCTGGGTGGCGGTGATGGAGCAGGACCAGACGGCCCAGCAGCAGCAGCAGCCCCGGGTGTTTGGACATCTCCAGGTCATTGCCGGGGATGAAGGACAGCGAGCGGACGATGTTGGAGACGCAGACGCAGCGGCGAGCCAGGGTGTCCTGCCAGTCCGACAGCGTGTTCAGTGGGGTCTCATCCTTGCTGTGAGGCTCGTCCTCCAGGATGGTGATGTTGCGTCGGCTCTGCTGCGCCTGGCGGATGGAGAACAGGAACTTCCCCCCGTTCTCCTTCTGCTCCTCGGCTGCTCCTCGCACCGCCTCCTCCGTCACCGAGCCCGGCCGGGCCGACAGGACGTCGTCGATGGTAGCAGTGACCGGGGCGGGCGTGGTTGGGGCAGAGGCCTTGGTGGTCTTCTCTGCAGGGGAGGTGGTCTGCTCTTCCTTGCCAGGCTTAGTGGTCTTCTCTGGGTCTTCTGACACCGTCGCGGGCACGGCCACCTTCTTTCTACTCTCGGTGGCTGATGGCGGCACCCGTTTCCGCTGCTTGAGGATGTCGCACTGACTCTCGAAGTGAGTCTGGATGTGTTCCGTGGTGTCCCCCCCGCCGATGCTCCAGTGGATCAGCCCGCTGTCGAAGCTCTGCCGCCGGCCTAGCTTACTGGAACGGCCCCCGGGGAAGGGGTCTTTCTTACGCACCATCTTGATGGGTAGCTTGTCGAACTTACTGGCCTGTTTGGGTTTCTCCTGGAGGAGGCTGAGGTTCTGGGGGGCTGAGGAGGTGGAAGAAGACTCTCCTCCTTTCCTCTCCTTCTCCTCCTCCTCTGCTGTCGAGTTCTCCGTCGTGGATTCCTCCTCCTCCTCCTGTTTCACCTGGACCTGCTGCGACGAGGTGGTGGTGTCCTCCTCCTCTTCGTCCTCCTCCTCTTCTTCCTCGTCCTCCTCCATGTCCTCCTGCTCGGGCAGCTCTTCATCGGACCAGTCTTCGTCGGCAGCATGCGGGTCGATGAGCGTCCGCTGGCCAGGGTCTCCCACCTCATACTCCTTCAGGATGCCGAAGATCTCGATGAGGCAGCGTCTGAAATACTCCACTACCAGCTCCAAGAACCCTGGCAGCTGAGAGGAGACAGGATAGGACAGGCTGTAGTTAGACATCCACATCAATGACAAATATAATCACGCATGAATTCTTTATACAGAGATGTGATCAGGACAACCTAGAAAATCTGGAGGATAATGTCAGATAATACATATTGACATTTTGAAGTTTTATTAGAATGCTTCTTAGAAAAGATTACTGTATCATCTGGTAAGATACCAACTTCAACATGTAATATTTTAAAAGTATAATATTAATATAAAAGTATTATTATGGGTGTTTCATCATTCTAATGCCTGTTGGAACTCACCTGGCAGAGGTTGAAAGTAGAAATGCTGTTGTCATCGTATAGTAAAATATTAATGGTGTCCAAGGCCCAAGTGCTCTCAGCTAGTAAGCCTGACTTCAGTGACATCATCACTCTCCAGGCCTCTGGGGTGCCTGAGGGAACGAGCAGAAAATACATCAGTGACTGATATAGGATGATGGCACTACCTCAAAATTACAAACATTTAGGAGCAATGTTCCCTCTAAGCTGCCGCGTAGCGGCAGGCCGCTCACCGGCGCAAGAGATTGAACTTCACAGAGTTCGCCCCATTAGTTTGCACTATATAGATACACTTTTTTTCTGTGATCGAAAAAACATTATATCAGTCCCTTTTTAATGCAACAAACCAAAACAAATCTAACTTTGCAAGATTGAGTCTGATTTTGTTGTAGGCAGAGCCAGAGCGTAACGGAGTAGAATTCGGGTGGGTAGCCCATGAGGGGTTTTTCCAATCACCAGCGAGTGAATGAATGCGCTTTTCATATTTCAGATCAGAGCCGCGCCTGTGAACATTTGTTGATATTCTTTGCTAGTTAGCAAGTTATTAGCCCATTTATAGATAAGCATAGATCAGCAATGGGGAGTTACTGCTTCCTACAAGAGCACAAAACATGTAGGCTACATTTCAAGCTGTCTTTGAAAAGCGAGTAAGGTAAAAAACGTATGTCTTAATTAAAGGGGCAGTGTTGTATTTTGAGACAGGCTTGAAAATGCAAATAAGTCAATAGGCAGAGGGGTAGCCTACATTGTCTAATCTTCTGTATTGTAATAATAATTAATGTTATTTTGTAAAGTGGTTTGTTGCATCATACAACAATGCAATTTACAGTCACCTATTTGGCCCATGGTGTTACAGACCAAGTAAAAAATCATGAATTAATGTCAAGCCCTTCATAATGTAAAAACATTTTTAAAGTCTCATGCAATGTAGGCCTGCATTGAACACCACATATAGGCTACTCTAGGCTATATCATAGAAATCAAAAGCTATTTCCATGTGAAAATCTTATGGGATTTGCTCCATTGGTTTTGTTGGTAGGCCTACATTATGCTCAAATAGCCTATTGGCTACTGTCTAAAACTGTAAGGGTACAGCCTCAGCGTTCACTGTAAACACGCGCCGGAACTTGCACAAAATTCTAACAACGTTCAAGTTTCCGCTCACAATACCAAAAATGTGCTCAGTGCCCCAAAATTTGAGGGAACATTGTTTAGGAGTATAATTATTTTTCTTAAATAATTGTTTTGTTTTTTAGAAACAGCGTAAGTGACTTTGTGCAAAGGGTCTGCTAACATTTAATCTCCTGAAAATGGCAAGTTTTGGGTGAAAAGAATCTGCCAACACTTTCATACCGATGTCTTTCATGGTGAGTCGTCCTCGGGGTTTGAGGATGGGTTGGGAGGCCTCCACCGACCCTGGGGGGAAGGCTATGTCCCGCCTGATGAGGGGGGGCTGCATGGGGGCCTGGCCTATGTGGGACGCGGGCACGGGGGGCCCCGCCTTCTGCATCTTGATGCCTGAGTGCATGTAGGGCGACTTTGAGGGGGACGTCCGGCTTTCCATGGGGCGGGGCATGGGAGCGGGGCTGGACACCTGGGAAATGTGGTTTTGGGAGCTCTGATAGTTGGACTGCAGGGGTCTGGACATGGGGGGGCCCGAGCCCCCCGGCCCGTAGGGGGACTGTCTCTGGCTGGGGTGTCCCGGCCACTGGCCCTCGTGGTTCATCCGCTGGTCGGCCCCTGGCATCATCTCCTCAGAGCGGTTCATGCCGTGGTAGCCCTGGGGGGGCCCCTGGCCAGGTCCTGGAGGCCCCTGGCGGTTGGGGTAGTTGGGGTAACCCATCTCATTGCGTCCCTGCCACATGGGGCCCTGGGGGCCATCAGGGGCTGCCTGCATAGGGCTGCCCATCATCTGGGGAGGCATGGGGGACTGGGAGTTGGGCCCCCCGCTGGAGGACCCCCGGTCTCGGCCAAAGGGGAAAGGGAACTGGCCCTGGGGGCCAGGTGGTCGGCGGTCAGAGCCGGGGTAGCCTGCGTTGTACTGATTGTACATGTCCTGTTGGCCCTGGGGGCCCCCGGAGGGCTGGGGCCCCGGCTGCTGCTGACCGCTGAAGGGGACATTGTACATCCCATCCCCCTCATGACGCTTCGCTGGGGGACCGTAGCCCCCGTCCACTGGAGGACGCTTGTAGTTCTGAAGACATGCATACACATTGTTAGCATCTCAATATCAAACCAATGGATTATATATCCAGCACGTACATATTGATTATGGATTCAATACATTTCAGTAGGTTATTATATGCCTTTTTTACATTCATATCGTATCAATACAACATCCCACATTCATTTCACTGAATAAGTTATACTGATAAATGCAAGTGAACATTTACAAGGCTTCTGAAGCAGATATGAGTACACAAAGAGAGCAATGGACAAAATGTACTTACGGGTTGTTGCTGTGGAAACATTCCTGGCTGCTGATTGGGGTAGGGGCCACCAGGTGGCGCTCCTTGGCCAGGGTACTGATTACCATAGGAATCATGACTGAAACACAACATACAACATACCGGTTAACAAACTTCGGCAATTGAAATGCAGCAGAACTTAACTAAAATAAACTACACAGAAAACACAAAATAAGATAAAGCAAACGCTTGAATAGATAACATAAGCTCACACTAAGATCAAAGCCTTCTTGAGAAAAGACAGTAATGTATTTAACATGTATAAGACCCTGTATGTGACTTAGCCCAGTTTGAGGTACTGACCGTTGCTGCGGTGGGGGTCGGCTAGGGGAGTACATCCCCGAGTCGGCCCCTGAAGGCATCAGGTTGGGCTGGGGGGCCCCAGGACCCATACTGCCGTCAGGACCCATCCCTGGCTCCTGTCTCCTGTCATATCCAGGTCCGTAGGGGTACTGTTGTCTCGGACCCATCTGCATGTTGGGGCCCATGGGCCCTGGGGGGCCTCTGTTGAACTGCCCCTCCATACCACTGTTAGGCCCCGGCCCTGGAGTCATGAATTGCTCTCCAGCTGCAGAGAGTTAGGGTTAAACACTGAACAGTGTCTCAATATTGTATGGGACAAGTCTGTCTAGGCCACTTAGCAGATGCTTTGGGCCCACCACAACCCAGTCTTGGTGTTGCTAGCGCCACGCTCTTAACCAACTAAGCCACACATGATATACTATATACTCCTCGTACAGTATTCTTGTATAATTTCCTGTGACCGCCAAATAAAATATCTAAAAGCCAGTTAAACCTATCGCTCACCTTTCCTCATGCCACCAAAGGGGTCCTTGTTGGGTTCGTAGGGCCCCATGCGACCCATCATCTCCGGACCACCCATCCCAGGCTGGTAGCTGTTGGGGGTGATAGAGTTCCGTCTGGCAAATGCCGGGTCGCCCCCGTCTGCAAATGGGTCCTGCAGCCTACAGGGAGGAGGAGGGGGAGAGGGAAAGAGAAAAGGTGCGCGAGAAATAGAGATTACAAAAAAAAGAAGAAGCTAAATACCATTTTCAATTGTGTTGTTCGTTTGGTTCCCCTTGAATGGAAGAATCTATTCTGTTTTTGTTACCAACTCTTCAGTGGAAGGAAGGAAGGGTAGGGGATTGTTGTCAGGTGTAGTAGAGAGTGAGAGGATGTTTTGAGACAGAGTAGTAGAGAGTGAGAGGATGTTTTGAGACAGAGTAGTAGAGAGTGAGAGGATGTTTTGAGACAGAGTAGTAGAGAGTGAGAGGATGTTTTGAGACAGAGTAGTAAAGAGTGAGAGGATGTTTTGAGACAGAGTAGTAGAGAGTGAGAGGATGTTTTGAGACAGAGTAGTAGAGAGTGTCATGGGTACCTGACTGGCATGGGGGGCATCTGGCTGTGAGGGGTGGAGGCTGGGGTGGGGGGCTTCAGGTCTCCCCCCTCCGCCATGGAACTACTGGTGGACTGGGGGGTCTGGGGGCCCTGCAGAGATCCAGATCCAGCTGCAACACACACACACACACACACACACGTTAAGAGATACACACGGTAGAGATACGCACATTTTAGACACACGTCACAGGGCTAAATCCCACTGAATGCACACACAGCTTCAGCGTTATTATAGAAGAGACTCAGTGACAGAGAGAGATCACTTCAGCCCAGTGTTAAGAGACTAAACCGTATCTCTCCCTCTCCCATGCTGCTGCTGTTGGCTAGCTCAATCCCATCAACTCATTCCCATGCTGCACACACACAGTGCACAGAGAGGCTGGCTTTGGCCGCCCACACACACACAGCGGTGATGAATCCTTCAGCACATCTCAGCATGCCTTGCTGCCGGCATCACAAAGTCACCAGGAAACAATGATCTAAAGTCAGCCTCAGCCTCCGTCAGATTACCATGTGTGTTGCATGGAGCGCCTCTCGTCCGTTGCCCGGCTCATGACTTCTCACTATTAGCACGCCTGTCTAATGAGTCATGTGTTTCATTCATTAACTGACACACACACACACACACACACACACAGTCATTGACAGGTCACAGTTATTCAAATCTTCTCACTTCTCACACACGGCAACGCGCACATCAATCTGCTTGCACTCCCTTCCCCCGGGGCAGGGATTTCCCTCTACTACAGCTGAAGAGTGGAGGAGGAGGAGGAGGAGGAGGAGGGCGAAAGGGGGGAATCTCAGGAAGGGAGAAAAAAAAAAGACAGCAGGCGAGGGAGGGAGGGAGGGAGGGAGCAGAAAAAAGCGTGTGACTTTACACACACAACCACCTCTTTTCCCATTCATCATTTTCTGGCTCAGCACAAAGCTCCAGGGAGGGGGGAGAGGGTTGCCTGTGAAGCCGTGGGCCAGGAACCAGACACTAGGCACTGCCGTAGTAGTAGCTAGTAATGGAAGGCATCAACAGATGACGACCCCCCCCCCCCCCCTTACTACTGGGGGGCTGCCAGCAGACATACTCCACATCAGAGGGATCTCCCCTGCACCCCTCTCCCCTCTCCATCAACCCTCGTCTCTCTCCCCCAGCCTGGCACTGATTCCCCACCACAGAGGATCTCCCTGCACCCCCATAACCTCTACCAAACCCCCATCCCTCCTCCCCTCAGCCTCCTGGCACTGACTCCCTGCCCCCTGAAATGAAAGCCCATCCTTGGCTTGGCTTGGCTGGGCCAGACCAGCAGAGCAGACTGTTGAGGAGCACGTGGCTGGGTGATACCAAAAACCAGCCTCTCCAAAACGAACAGTGTTTGGGGCGAGAACACCGACAGAACACAACACCCCCCTGAGGAGATATGCAGGGGGGAGCAGATCACTGAGGACAGCCCCATTAACCTCCAGCATAAGACTATGAGGAACCACAGAACAAACACACACTGTCTGTGCCTCTCATAGACAACCACAGGACGGCCTCAGCATACCAGTATGTTTAGAATAAAATGAGATTGAACTCTTTGGCCTGAATGCCAAGCGTCACGTCTGGAGGAAACCTGGCACTATCCGGTAAAGCATAGTGGTGGCAACATCATGCTGTGGGGATGTTTTTCAGCGGCAGGGACTGGGAGACTAGTCAGGATCAAGGAAAAGATGAACGGAGCAAAGAACAGAGAGATCCTTGATGAAAACCTGCTCCAGAGAGCTCAGGACCTCAGACTGGGGCGAAGGTTCACCTTCCACACCTCCCAAAAGGACAACGACCCTAAGCACACAGCCAAGACAACGCAGGAGTGGCTTCGGGACAAGTCTCTGAATGTCCTTGAGTGGCCCAGCCAGAGCCTGGACTTGAACCTGATCGAAAATCTCTGGAGAGACCTGAAAATAGCTGTGCAGCGACGCTCCCCATCCAACCTGACAGAGCTTGAGAGAATCTGCAGAGAAGAATGGGAGAAACTCCCCAAATACAGGTGTGCCAAGCTTGTAGCGTCATACCCAAGAAGACTTGAGGCTATAATCAAATTTTTTCACTCATTCCATTTAAATCAATGTGACTAGCTATAACTCAAAACAGAGTCGGTATGGGAGGGAGGGGATGTGAAGTACTAGTTTGAGTATCTGCCACTCACATGGACTAGGGGGCTGACAGACAGACAGACACACACCTGGGCTAGGGGGCTGACAGACAGACAGACACACACCTGGGCTAGGGGGCTGACAGACAGACAGACACACACCTGGGCTAGGGGGCTGACAGACAGACAGACACACACCTGGGCTAGGGGGCTGACAGACAGACAGACACACACACACCTGGGCTAGAGGGCTGACAGACAGACAGACACACACACACCTGGGCTAGGGGGCTGACAGACAGACAGACACACACACACCTGGGCTAGGGGGCTGACAGACACACACCTGGGCTAGGGGGCTGACAGACACACACCTGGGCTAGGGGGCTGACAGACACACACCTGGGCTAGGGGGCTGACAGACAGACACACACAAATAAAGACCAAGACAAACACAGCACGGACCTGGGCTGGGGGGCTGGATCTTGGGCTGGGTGGTCTTTTTGGCGTCGGTGAAGAGGTCCGGGGGCGGGTCCTCGCCACGTTCGATCTTGCACTCGAAGGCGTACAGACACTGGATGTACTGTTTCTTCAGAGAGCTGGCAGCGCTGCTGGACGTGCCCACGTTCAGGTTGGTGGACAACTCCCTCCACTTCTTATTCTTGTTCACCTGGTGGGCGGAAGGAGCGAGGAGATCTTACAACACCATAGCTACCAAACAGAGTCCAAACTAGCTAAATATGTGATGTTCTAAACTGCTGTAGAAAAATGAAATGACGATAACAAGGTTATCAGGCAAATAATGACGTCGGTATTCTAAAACACAGAGGTACATAGACACATGCACAGACACACTATACACAAATACTGCAACAGAGGAACCACTAACCTGTGTGAGGCCTCCGATCTCTTTGACCGAGACGTAAAGTCTGAAGAGGTCCAGAGGTTTGCGTCCCACAGCGGGAAGGTTGGTCATGCCCATGGCCTTCTCCTCAGCGAACGCCAGATACCGGTCTACCCACGTCCTCCTCTCCAGCTCCGGACCCAGCTCATACAGACGAGTTATCTTCTCATTGGTCGTCGTCGAAGAATTTGACTTCTGAAAGAGGGAGACGGGAGAAGGAAGTGGTGAGGATTTGGCTTGATATTCACCATTGACTTCAACTTACTTCCACTCACTGACCCCATAGAAGTAGAATCCCAATCACAATACTAGGTCAGCCATATTGCGTGTACCCATGAGGTTACCATGGTCAGAGGGGCTTTGACTGTTCTTGGGATTCTATTTCTATGCACAAACAACCATGCAGCTCTTTCATTCTGACTGTATCATTCAGTACCACAAGTCAGAAACCACAAACCTTCTTTACCTTCTTGGTTTCAGGTTTGGGCGTGCCGTCCACCTTGTTGTTAATCTTCTGGGCTGGGTTCAGTTTGACATCGATGCCAAACTCAGGGCTAGGAGCCATGCCTGGCAGATGGATAACAAATGGGGAGGGGGGGGGGGGTTTAGTCCAAGTAGTACCACATATTAGTTAAGTAACATTTCAATCCAATTTATTGCCGATTTTATACAATATCAAATATCAAGTCAGATGATATGCCAAAAGCAATCATTTGTCCACTTGAGTTGGGTGATAAAATAATGTCCAGACGCAACCAGACTGGATATTTTCTCCAGACTCACCAGGTGTGTTGTTGGCCATGTTCCCTCCCATTGGCCCTCCTCCGTAGGGTCCTCCCTGGTTCATCATACCTTGCATGCTGTTGATGGCCCCCGGCCCTGGGCCATACGGAGACCCTGCTCCCATCATCCCCTGGGGCATATTGGGGGGGTAACCTGGAGGCCTGGAAAGGGGGGGAGCGACAACATTATAAAACCATTCACAATGGTTACGATACATGACAGTTCTAAAACAACACGGCAATATTCTAAACATGTGTACAGAAGAATATCGTTGCTGTCGGATGAAAAGCTCATAACTGTATGTTCGTCAACGGGAAAATATGGCTGGTTTTTTTCCATTTCCTGAAAAGTTTCTGTTTTGGAGATGAGAGGCTTTCATACTGTATTTCTCATCCCTCCCTTTCCTTACAGAGGCCCCCATCTTCCTAAAATGCCTCGTTGTCTCCTTCCCCTCTCTGCTCAACATCCTCCGTGAACACTTGAGTTGTGCTCAGTAGGGCACACGATAGCAAAACACGCAAAAAAAATTAAGTATTTCTCTGTTTTAAAATGTTTTACTCCATACTGAACAGGGCCCTGTCTTACCTCCTGATGTAAACGTCTGTGTCTCCAGCCTGTCTCCCTCTGGAGCTCTGTGGCTAATGTCTTTCTCTCTGTGGCTCTGTTTCTCTGCTTGGAGGCTCAGCTGACTTTCTGACTGAACAACTGTGTGACTCACTGCCTGGATCACTGTTCTCATATGCCACCTATCTTTCCTCCCTGTCCCTGTGTTCTGTGTTCCCCTGACTGGTCTACATCTTAGCTGGCTGGTTGGCTCACACCTGACCTCTCCTCTCTCACACAGCAGAGCCTGGGAGTGGGAAGAATCAAACAATGGGTTTTTCAGGGTCACACACAAACACACACACAATTTCCAACAAAGAGATGAACCATATAATATTGAATGGCACTCAATGCTGAACTGTCTCCTAAAGCAGCAACGCAGTGTCGTTGAGTACAGACCAGGCAGCTTACCGGTTGTGTATAGAGTTGGCTCCGTGGTGCATGGCAGAGGCTGCATCCGGAGGGCCCCCAGGGCCCTTCCTGTTCATGCCTGGAGGGGGGCACATCCCAGAGGTCACCTGTGGGGGCATGCCGGGGCCCATGTTGGGGCCCATCCCGGGGCAGTAGGGGCGAGCACCCATCTGACCCGGACCCATCCTGCCAGGGGGCATGCCTGCATACGGCGCCCCACCAGCCTGGCCTGGCATAGGGTTCATACCAGGGTTTATGCCCCCCGGACCACCAGGGTAGTTGGCGTTGGGCATGCCACTGTAGCCGGGCTGTCTGGGGTAACCTGGAGGGTGGGGAGAGAGACAGAGACATCCGGGGACTGTTCAGAAGGGCACACCGTAATTTGTGTTATTATTGGATAAGTCCATGTAGTTCCTCCCTGTTTCATTCAGTTACAACCCAGGACTTACTCTAACACAGCAAGAGTCCTAATCCTAAAATGGAGCCTTGATTGAATCAAAATCAAGAAAAAGGACTTAACAGCTAGGCCTAATATTTGAGTTTAAAAAGGAGGTTTTTATTCAAGCAGATAGATTGATACCTGTGGTGAAGCTTTAGGCCTGTTGTATGTAGCCTGTGGTGAACCTAGACCTAGCTTGCCTCATTGAAACCTTCTAGCCTCCGGCATATAGAAACCTGTCTGGGAGTTTCAGTGGTCCACGTCTAAATTTAACTCCACAGATATAGCCTCTCTCTCGGTCTCTGTGCTGACAGGCTAGCTGATGAAACGGTGTAGATGCTGGGCTAGAGTCTGATTCGATGAGTTATCTATCTCCATACTTCTTCAAAGACCGTGAAGAAAGCCCTCTGAGGGAGAGCGCTATTCTACATTTAAAATGCAGCTTCAAAAGGTTCTCTGTATCTAGGCTACCTCAGAAACGCTGTGATGGTTGTAGGATGACAATTGAAAAATCTTTTCAAAGATTAGAATGTTCTGATCTTTTTTAACATTCCAGAGAGCAATACAAGGCTATAAAAGAGAGGAAAAAGGAGAGTACAGTGCTCCTACTATCTCGACAATCAATGGCTTTACGATCAGGACGAGCCCTGGGTGTATGTTACAGCAATAGCACTTCAAAGCAGCAAAGGGGAGCACATGGTTACTACAGGGCTTCAGTAAGAGCTAGAACAGGAGGATCATATCCTATTGACACTTTCATTTTCCCTTCTCTTCCTCCCCACTCCTTTCACTAAGCTGTGAGAAAATTATTCAGCAGCTCTTGGAGGACATTGTTAAAGGGATACTTCAGGATTTTGGCAATGAAGACCTTTATCTACTTCCCCAGAGTTAGATTAACTTATGGATACCATGTTTATGTCTCCGCATCCAGTATGAAGGAAGTTCGAGGTAGTTTTGCGACCCAATACTTTCTAGCGTTAGTGCAATGACTGGAAGTGTATGGTATTTATTGCGCTAACGCTAGTTAGCAACTTCCTTCAAACTGCACGCCGAGACATAAAAATGGTATCCACAAGTTTATCCAACTCTGGCAAAATCCTGAAGTATCCCTTTAAAACCAAGGTGCTTCAGCATGCAGCCTTCATCAGGGGTTTTAGTCACATGGAGCGCCAAAAAACAATGCATAGCTGCCATCTGTTTGTATGAGGTCTACATAGTTGAGACTGTATCTTCTTAAAGCTGCAATATGTAACTTTTTGGGGCGACCGACCAAAATCACATAGAAATGTGTGTTATAGATCTGTCACTCATCGAAAGTAAGTCTAAGAAGCTGTAGATCTGTTCTATGTGCGCTATTTCTATGCTTCTTGTTCTTAAGTTTGTTTTTGCGTCTTTTACTTCCGGTTTTGTACACCAGCTTCAAACAGCTGAAAATACAATATTTTTGGTTATGGAAATTATATTTCACAGCGGTTTAGATGTTACAATGATTATTTACACTATACTTGCTTGTTTTGTCACAAACTGAAATTAGGCTAACTATTAGAATTTTAGCAACCAGGAAATGGGGAGCGATTTCTGCATAGTGCATCTTTAAAATGTTCTTAACCAGGTCATCATTAAGCGGGACAGAACAAACTTAATGACTTCACTGTGCACAAGCTGTGTACGGGGCCTCACCTTGTGGTCCGTACTGTCCGCCCTGAGGGCCGTAGTTCCCCATGGAGTTGTTCTGAGGGTAGGGCCCCATCCCAGGATGCATCTGGCCTCCCGACGACTGGCGAGGGGATAAGGCGGAGCCAGGTTGCTGCGGCGACCCGTATGGAGGCATCTGGGGGTTACGCATGTACACTACAAAAGAGAGAGAGGGAGATAGCGAGAAAGATGGAGGAGAGGAAAAAGTTAGCTATACTCTTTAAATTTACACACAGCAGCCATAGAAGTATAGTTTTCATTTCCTAAAAGCCTATCAAGGTCGGGTGTTGAATGTCAATCAGTCCTTATCCAAACAAACCATAAATAAGCAAGGTGATTTGTAGATCGTTCAGGCTGCAGTCGCCCGCTTCAGGGTAGTCGATCTCAAACACGACCTATATCTTTTCATACTCACCCCTGTCCTGGCCCATGGCTGACTGGTTCATGGATGAGTGGAGGATGCCGTCTGAATGGACGCTGGGCGGCCGGGGAGGCATCTGGTTACCTGCGTGATGACATCAACAGAGAGCACCACAGCGATTCAGACACGCTGGGCATCATAACAAACAGACCATGCTTCTGTATCGTACAACAAAAGCTGTGGTTTACACCTGCTTTAGGAAGCTGGACGTGTACAATGTGATAGATTACTGCTTCTCTCTGGAAACCAGTGGCTCTATTCTCTCTCCCTCTCTCTGTACCCACCTGGCACGGCAGCAGGTGAGAGGGGTCCGGAGCGGGAGGGGGTGACGCTGGCAGGGGAGCCCACAGGGGAGGGGGAGGGCCCGCGGATGCCAGGCAAGTGGGGCGAGGTGTGAGGGGAGAAGGGTGACTGGGCGGGGTTACTCTGTTCCCCCTGGCTACTGGACACCCCCGACGTGCTGACCCCTGGACTCAGAGCCCCCTCCGTACCCGTCGGCAGGTCATCTATGGAACCAGAGAGGTCCTGGAACAAGAGAGAGGAGAGAATTAGAACCACAGAATGAAATAGAACACTAGGAAGTATGAATCGAGAAACAGTATTTATTTGGAACAAATGATTTTTGTTATGCACTAGACAGCGGTGATGTTCACTTGGATATTGAGGGTTGTACAGTTCAGACATATTGGGCAGCAAAAGTCAACAGTCATCTCATCTGGCCAAAGTCTACAGAGGGGATCCACATAACCAGAGACCAGCAAAGAAGAAAACAGACCAGGGTTTCCGTTAGCCGGTAATTACCAGCTTTTTGTATGCGGTTATTTTATTTTTTAAAGCCGATAAAATTGTTGGCGGCCAAATTTACTGTGAGAAAAAACAACGTTAGGCAGGCTATCAGCACGTCAATCACCACTCCCAATGTGAGCTGGAGGAGGCAGTATGCATTTGAAAACATACTTAATTGTTTGAAACCTGAATGTTTTACTTCATATTATGAGGCATGTCTTACCTTGCTTGAAAATCCAACCATAGAGGCAATTATTTTATAAAGACTTCATAGGAGGCGCATGAGTTTCAAGTTCGGGGAAGCATACAATTTATCCTACTGTTTCTACCGATCTTCGTGCCAGTTATGATTTTCATATGCTTTTCGTGGAACACTTTCATTTCAATAATAACGCTTTTGTTTCTCAAAATCATTGTCATGTGGTTAATCATAAAAATCGTGAATAAAATGTAAAAGTTCAAATTCAACTAATGCGAAAGCACCAGCCTCTGCCATATGGACACACTGATATACCATGATCATTGGCAGCTAAATAGTCTAAATGAGTGCATGGAACTCAGAGATGGCCAATGCAGCCGGTGGCCTAGAACTTCCATTGGCAACTAAGTAAAAATACAAAGCCGACAAATAAAAACAGTAGAAAATATACAGATGAAAATTCTGGTTCTTTCAATCAAATTCATTTCTCTACTCAGCCTGTCTTTCTATATCAGTCTTGACTTGAGCTATCACTAGTGAAGTGCAACATTGTATCAAATCAATCAACTGGATCCCAGCCAGAAGCAGTCTCTAGTCAATTTGCAACATTGTATCAACTAGCTTATTCCCAGAGTTTCCAGCACCAGTGAGCTAGGGACAGACAGCTGTTTTTGCGCAAGGTATTTTATGATGTTGATATTGATTATATTTTGCTATTTCACACCGAGGCTTGGTTATTATCGAGGGGGAGATTGTTGGAAAGATTTCTCAAATAGGCCTACTGTGAGGAAATATTAGGCTATCATTCACAATGTGTGTTTAAAAAACAGACTTTGTTGACTTACTGTGTGAGGTAAATAAAGAATGACTGGAGCTCAGCTTATTAGTGGTGGACGTGGTGAGTTAAGACAACCAGAAATCCCCAAATGGGCATTTTCCTACATTTGCGTACAGCAGGCCAGATAGGCTACTTCTGGAACGCTCCGTCAACGTCAGGACAGAGAAACCTATAGGCTATCTTCGCCACACACCTCTACCCTTCTTCTTGTCTCAACATTTAAAATTATACTCAAGACACATTAACTTCACACATATTTCAGATGCTTTTCACTGACAGCCACAATTCAATAATCAGCTAGGCCTTCCTAGTTGTTGCATCTTTAGATTCACCCTCTTTCTAAATTTAACAGAGATTTTATATTTCTGTCATATACCACATGCATCTGGTGCATGTTTTCCGCAAATTGCATTTTAGCGAATGTTTGAATATTATGTTTTATTGTCTGCTTCATTACAGGAGTTGCATGGTA
This sequence comes from Coregonus lavaretus, assembly GCF_964263955.1. Taxonomy (NCBI): domain Eukaryota; kingdom Metazoa; phylum Chordata; class Actinopteri; order Salmoniformes; family Salmonidae; genus Coregonus; species Coregonus lavaretus. The sequence continues at coordinate 16,647,089 of NC_139990.1, forward strand.
TGTTAAGATTAATTACCATTATTTAAATATGATTTCTGTCATTCTGAGCACCATGGGTGCATATGCATATGGGTCCAGTAAATTTCTAAAATGGACAGTAAATTAAAATCTTCCCGGCGCCACATTTTCCTAACGGAAACCCTGTGGAAACCATGCAACAGACCCACCAGATCACTTTAGAGAGGCTGTGTGATCCTCTCAGCAGAACTACTGGAATCCGGTGTCCAATTCAGAAACATTAGCTGCACCATTTATCCATCTGGCTACTCAAAACACATTGTGGAGCTAATACATTTTCTCCAGTTCAGGACTCAGTCAGGCCCTAATGCCATGATGTGGTAATGATATTGGCAGGAGAGGTGAGGTGATTGTGTTTGAACAGGAAGTTGAGAGTTGTTTACACATGCTGTCTATAGTCACGTGGATCCCATGTGCTCCTCTCCTCTAACAGCTAGCTAGCTCATCTGACAGTCACATTAGAGGAGGGAGGGAGGGAGGGAGGGAGGGAGGGAGGGAGGGAGGGAGGGAGGGAGGGAGGGAGGGAGGGAGGGAGGGAGGGAAGGGAAAAAATAAGTAGAGGGAGGAGGTAGAGAAAAAAAACACTCCCTGGAAGATGGCCAAGTATTCCCACAAAAATCTCACACTCAGTGGCAGGCAGGCAGAGAGGCTGGCTGCGGCCCCGAAGTAGGCGGTTTTCAAGTTGAAACGGCGCCCAGTGCTATTTTTGGGACGTGACCTGACGAAGGCACCCCAGAGGGATCGACAGAAGGAGGACGATGATTCAGGAACCCTCGCCTCCATCCCTCTCTCTCTCTCTCTCTCTCAGCAAAGAGCTGTGAGTGCCGTGACCCAACGCAGGAACATGTCATTATGGGTGCAATCATGTGTAACCCACAGGAGAGTTGAGGAGTGTGTGCCTGCGTATGTAATTCCACTCCATAGCACTGGCCTTGCCTTGGACATTACGAGAGTTTGTATGCGTGTATGCGCGCGTGTGTGTGTGTGTGTCCCTTTCTGTGAGCAACCCAGGGGGGTGCAAGTCGATAAAATAAAAATGCTCAGATTGGGGGCTAGATCAAAAAGCGAGGAGGCATTCCTGGTTAAAGAGCCATGTCGGGATCTGAACAGTGTCAGCTGACCTCCCCCACTCTGGACACAGAACACACATCACAAGACCAGTCATCTGACAGCAGGGCTAACGGGAGGCAGGCAGGGAGGCAGGCAGGCAGGGAGAGAGAGAGGAAGCTCAGGTAAAGCAGTCATTGTAACATTCTGCCCAGGGCCCAGCCCCAGTCCTGCCTGCCTACCTCCCTGCCTGAGGGCCCCACTCAGTCTCACAGAGAGAGAGCAAGAGAAATTCCATCCCCATCCCACCAAGGCCACAGGGCCCTGAGGCAGGGGTTAGGGGTCAGAGGTTAACCCTCTAAGGCTGTGCTCTGTAATCTTACCTCATTGAGAGGTCACATACATAGACAGGAGTCAGGACTATAGAGACATTTAGCAAGACCAGGAAGCAGGGGTCACGTTAAAGTTCAGAAATCTGAATTTTTCAAAAACATAGACCATCCAAAAATCTGAGTTTTAAACCATTTCACCTGTGTTTTATATTGAATGTCAACTGTGTTTGCTTCAATAGAGTGATTAGAGGTGTGCAACTATAGTTCTCCTTCACAGAAAATACATTAGTGCAACATATTCTGCACAAAATAGCTTCCTTTTCATCAATTGGCAACTATTTGGCTAGCAGCAACACAAGTAAATTAGCTTACAATGAAAAAGCAAGGTATTTTTCGTCAAAACGATGCATGGCGCTTGCAACGCCAGGGTTGTGGGTTCGATTCCCACGGGGGGCCAGTTTGAGAAAAAAAAAATGTATGCACTCACTAACTGTAAAAGTCGCTCTGGATAAGAGCGTCTGCTAAATGACTAAAATGTAAATGTAAAATGTAAGTTAATCACGAAAGGTACCGGAGAAAATTAGCTACACAGAGCGTTTTATCATTTTCTTTGAGTGAAAAACGCAGAATTCTGTGTTAACGTGACCCCTGGGAAGGGAGACACTGAATGTGACAAGAGGTATGGTCCTGCTAGTGTGGAGCTTAGAGAGAGAACAACTGAATAAGCAGATCTTACGTGCGCGCACACACACACACACACCTCTTTAAAATTCCCCAAACCACTCCCCCAACCAAAGCTGCCAGCTGTGATCCCTGGATACAGCCAGCGCTGTGTACACACACACACACCGAGCCTCCGCCTAGCTACTCCCACTCTGCAGCCAGTCATTGATTTTTTCCAACTCGATATTAGCAGCAGCAGCAGAGAGAGAGAACCCTGAGAGAGAGCCCTGCTCTGCTCTGTCTTGTTCAGCTTTGCTGACTAGACACAGAAAGAGAAAACTGGGCTGGCAGCACTCTACCTACTGCTGCCATTCACCAGACGTGTCACTCATCACAGTGAAAGATAGAGAAATGGAGAGAGGGAGGGATGAATGAGGGAGAGTAGAGAGGAGATGGTAGAGTAAAGAGGGGCTGGGGGCAAAGACTATTTACCCCCCCCCCCAAAAAAAAATACAAAACAGACCCCTATGCGAGCCCTGACAACATCCCAAATGTTGTTATGTTATGTAGTAAGGCTAAGCTAGTGCAACATGGCAGAGAGAGAGTGGAAGCAAGTGCTGCAGCTCCTCTATAGCACCATCTCCCTCTATGCTCGGCGGCAGCCATTTTGTGTTTCCAGCTAACATGGGAACTTGCATGCCGGATTCCATCTTTTACAGCGAGAAACGGACAGACTAAAATAGAAAAACGTGTCAATTTTTTCTAAAGACAGAAATGTTAACAAAAAACAAACTTAAAATCCCTAAGGTCCAGTCTTAGGAGACTAATTACACCCAGTTTTCATAGTCTTATAGTAAGTAGCCATGTTGTGTCTAAAGCAGCCACTAGAATAGCCATACTGCTCCACAGTCTCCTGCTTCCATCCCAGTTCAATTCACTCTACAGTCTAATGTATTCCATTTACAGATTCCTTCAGTGAATCAATCTGGCTAAACTCCAGCCCATTAGTCTACTCTACAGTCTTTTTCTACAATGACTGTATCTGAAATCACACCTTATTCCCTATTTAGAGCACTACTTTTGATCAGAGCTCTATGTGCCCAGGTCAGAAGTAGTGCACTAAATAGGGAATAGGATGCCATTTCAGGCACAGCCCATGAGAAGCAGAAAGTAGGGGAAAGTGGAGGTGCTATGATATCACCAGTCAGTCAGTAAGATAATGTAACCTAGCTGCTATCTGGAGGCTGGGCTGTGACCGTGTCAGGACTAGTAGTGTAACAGGATCTGGGGACTAGTGGGCTGGGGGTCCTGGAAGAGTTCAGCCCACAGTCACCGACTCTCAATGAACCCCCTCTCTCTCCGTTTCTCTCGCTCTCTCCATTTCCCTATGGCTTTCTTGCTCACTCTCTCCCTCTTTCGCTAGCTCATCCACTCACTGCCTGTCAGGTTTCCTGTTCTCAGTCCTCTGTACACAAAGAGGCTCAAACACACACACACACACACACACAGAGGTGAGGGGGGAGAAATAATAAGAAAAAAATTGCTGCCGTCTCTGGGGCTGCCATGGTAACCATACTCCACATGCGTTTCCACATGAGTGCAGACACCGCCCCTCCCCCTCATCCCCTCTCCTCCCTCCCGTCCTCCCTGTGAGCCTGCTGGGGTCACGGTGCAGTCAGCTACTATAAAGAGGAGCTGTCATTGTTACAGGAAGCTCAAACAGACCAAAGCCATCCTCCCTCCCAGCTCCTCACACACACACACTTTAATTACACACACAGCCACCGGTGGCCTGACACACACACACAGCAGAGGCAAAAACCTTCAAGCGTTCAGCAGTGTTTATGTTTACATCAGCTATAGTGCTGCTCTACTAACTGAATACTAAACAGTACATTTACCTCCTGTTACTATGGGTAATACATGTCTCTGATCTTCTCCTTAGAAGAGCTGAAATGACTTTTCCCACGACCCGATTTCACTATCAAACAACATCTCACCTGATTTCACTTCCATTGATTTCTCCCCACTGCTTCAGCGCATATCCACTACCTGGACTCATAGATGCAAGGGTCACGACACCTGTACTGCAGACATTTTATAGGTTTAATATCACAACAAATATCTATTTTCAAATTTGCCTTTCTTTCAGTAGTTTTTGGGAACCATTTTGAATTCTGTGAGTAAGTGGCTCCACCTTAGACCCTCATGACGTCTGAACATACGGACACCAGCGTTAGGCTAGTGTTGAACAGGACAGGTGAGGGAGGTGAGGGGTGCAGGCCAGGGGCACTGGGGTGACCCTCCACAGTCAGGGTAGAGGGTTAGGGATGTCCCCTGCGTACAGGGCCAGGGTAGGGTGTTCTGGGTATCCCAGTGTGGGTGTAGAGAGAGAACCACAGCCCCAGCTCTGGGTTGGCTAAACTGAGCTCCACCATAAGGGGGCACTCCTATCCCACAGTGGAGAAAGAGAGGGAGAGAGAAGAGGAGAAGAGAAGAGGCAGGCCCCAGCCTCATACAGCACAGTAGCCATTACCGTTTCAGAAACACAAGGCTACAGGAAGAGAAACTCACTATACCAATGGTATCTATACAACATAGAGGCAACCATACACACACGCTATACAATCGACAACAAAACATTACTGAGGCGTCGACCGAAACAATTGTAGAATATCAAAATATTCAAGCAGGGGATATTTGATTACATCTGCATGCAATTAAATTAAAATCATCCCACCCACTAGTTTCTGCTCTGAGGGCAGGTAAGGTAGCAGAGCCAAATACTAGTCAGTTAGTCAGTATACCCCAAACCTCCTCTAGCCCAAGCCACTCTGAACCCCTCCTATTCTAAAAGGTATGTTCCCTCTACAGACCTAGTCCCTTCCCAGTCCCATCTCCCCCGAGACCAATATTAGCCTGCTACTTAATACAGGAGACCATATGGGGATTGTAATTAATGGAAAAGGTAGAGGAGGGAAAGTGGGAAGGGGAAATCGTATAAAAAGATAACAGATTGCTATTAAAAATGATATTTAGCAATAAACTAAATCAATATTGCTCAGCTGTTCTTTTCCGATTTCTAGATGACTATGCTTAGAGCACGGATAGGTCACATGTTTAGTCATGAAAAAATGGTCTACCTGACTATATATGTTTATAAACATTCAACATCTGAACATTTGCCTAATTGAGGTTCTCTATTGGTAACAGTCCCACACACACTGCAGCAACCTGTGTGCAATACATAGCAGAGAGAGGGGGGAGGTCTGATTGCTGTGAATAATGGGGCTAGGGTAAGTGTGTGTGGGGGAAGCAGGCAGCTGCCCAGGCCAGGGTGAGGGGTGCTGGGATCGAGAGGCTGGAAGGGAGGAACAAGGGTCTGCCTAGCCTGCCTGATACTAGGGGCTAATCTGGGGGGCTGGGAGGGAGGAACCACAGCCTGTCTGCCTGATACTAGGGGCTGGGGTTGGGGAGCTGAGCATCTTGACTGGCTGCATCACCGCTTGGTATGGAAAATGCACCGCCCTTGACCGAAAGGGCTACAGAGGGTGGTGCGGACAGCCCAGTACATCACTGGGGCCGAGCTCCCTGCCATCCAGGACCTCAATATCAGGCGGTGTCAGAGGAAGGCCCGAAAAATTGCCAAAGACTCCAGCCACCAAAGCCATAGACTGTTCAGTGCTACCGTCCGGCAAACGATACCGGAGCATCGGCTCTTGGACCAACAGGCTCAGAGACAGCTTCTACCCCCAAGCCATAAGACTGCTAAATATCCTGACTGCTAAATAGTCAATTAATGGTACCCGAACTATCTGCACTGACCATCTTGCACTCACCCTACGCACACTCACTAGAATATTCAGTGCATGTGACAAATAAAATTGGATTTGATTTGAGTCTGCCTGCTTGCCTCTCTGCCCGCTTCTCCAGAGCAACACCCCTCCCACCGATGACAGACACCCAGCAACAATCCAAAGTAGACTAGAGGGCGCTGCCAAAGCCCTTCACTGACTGACACAACCACTGTTTCTCAGAGCAGAAAAACAAAGGTGATTTAATCTAAAAGAGCATAACTTAAAAACATTTTATGAGCTGTTTTGGTGCATCTAAATTCCCCGTCCAAGCAAACACCACGTAGGAAGAGGGGGAGCAGAGAGGAGAGGACAGCGCTGCAGTCAGCCACAGCCTTTGTGCTGCAAAACTAGCTCAGCCCAGCAGAAATGGAGAGAGAGGGGAGGGGCGTGCTTATGAGAGAGAGAGCGAGAGAGCGTGTGCGTACAAGAGCAAAAAGCAGGCTGGGTTTACCAGCTCCAAAACAATTCACTGAGGCAAATCCAAACAATACACTTTCTCAGCAGATTGAATTTTCTCAAGTACATTCATTAAAAATCACATATGTGCGGACGGGGGAGGGAGAGTGAGGGAGAATGAGATGGAGCAGAGAGGGGAGGGGGGGAGTGAGAGCAAGAAAACGAGTAGAGAAACTGAGAGAGACAGTCAGCCCAGGAATCTGAATAAGACACGTGGGCACAGGAAGCTCTGGCCCCAGAATAGCAACAGGAAACACGCCCAGGAAACTGAATACTGCAAAGGCAGGCAGAGCAGAGAGTGAAGCTCGCAAAACAAGGCTGAGCCGGGCAGCGTTACGAAAGCTGATTTATAGAGAGAGAGAGACAGAGAGACCAAGAGAGAGAGAGAGAGAGAGAGAGAGGAGTGATTCCTCACGAAACCAGGACAAAAAAGGGCCATGATTTGGAGCATTTTCACAACATTTAATCCATAGAATGGTCCTTTGGAGGAAGGATTGTTGACATTTGTATCTAAAAGCATAATTGAGAAATAATGAATTAAAGTTAGCATTTTTATGACATTTTGGCATTAACCAGGCCTCCTTTAAGACTCCATAATGTTTCACCTGTAGGTGCTACAAAGCAAACATTGGTGTCATATGAAGCTTTACCGCATGCTATGTAATATGAGTAGTAGTTTTATTTATTTTGTATTTATTATTATATACATTTATTGAAAAATAAACATGAATATTGAAAATATAAAACAATTGTCAAATGTTTCTACATATTGTTGAACATAATATACTCTACGGGCATATTAAAAGTCCCAGAGTGGGATCTCTGTTACTTTTACAGTTATGATCCAATTCGTAAGTATTACCAACAGAGGGAATGTGAAAATGGATTTTCACATTCTGCTGGTGATTTGCTGGATGTGCAATGATGTAAAAGGAGGGCTGCGATCGGTTCCATTGCCTACTATTCCAATTTCTAAAACGGGCCATTCCAAGGAAAGGCAAAATAAGGGTTGGAGCTGGGTAGGGTTGGAGATCAAAAAAAGTGAGCCGGCCTAGCTAAGCAGAATGCTCCAGAGCAGTACCGCACAAACAAGCTGTACTGCTGGAGAGTGGAGAGGTAAGTACTTGGCACATACACTATAAGTCATGGGGGTCTGTTTTGGAGATGCGGGTGGACTGCTAAAGGCGTCCGCATGCTTCCCCGCCCAAACAGTTCGGAAGAGTCCGTGCATATATTAAACGTGTTTTTTGTTCGTTTTGGACGTTGGTAGCCGAAGTCGACACCCCTTCGTCGGTGATTGGTCAACAGTATGGGTTCTTCAATAAAGTCTGTTGTCATTCAACGAGAGACTAATTGTTTTTCATTGATAAATACTGCACCAAGCACAAAGATCTCTACAAAAATGTCAAAATTAATGACCGATTTCTTTAATTATCTTTGATTAATTCTGACTATTTTGAGGAAGAGTATATTGACTACGGCGTCTCAAAATTAACACACTTCAAGCGAAGGTATTTTAAGGGAGTAAGCAAGCACACGTTCGGTTCGCCTAGCCACACCAGCCGAACTGAAGCATGCCGACGCCTTAACTGTGATGCAAGCCACTGGAATTCCTGTGTGAAGGAATTTAAGGGTGGAGACCAATTGGCCTTTCCTCTCTCACAAACACACACGCCGGACAATACAGACCCTGAATTGTAAAAGTTCTGAATCAAACTACTTCAGATGAAACAAAAGGGTAAAAGAGGAAGGGATGGGTGGAAGGAGGGAGGGAGGGAGGGCGGAAAAACAACAGAGCGAGTGTGTGACCAACATGTGACCTTCCTCTCTCACTCTCCCTCTCTCTCTTTCTCGTACAGAGCTCTTTCAGTCAGTCAGTCAGTCAGTCTCCACACACCGACAGAGAGCGGTAGAGAAAGAGAGAGGTTGAGAAAGAGAGAGCCGCTGTCACATACCATGATCCTTAGCAGCGGGGGCACAAGACCAAGACCAGTGGGAGTGTCAGTGGGATTAGACCCACGTTGGGAGAGGGGTACAAAATAAACTTTCAGAGAGGGCAAGGAGGAGATTTTAAAAAGAGAGAGAGGGGGAGAGAGGGGTGGAGGGAAGAGAGGAGGGGGGTAGACTTTCCCATTCCCACAGAGGGCTGACATGGAGAGGAAGTGTCACTTCCAGGGAAAGTGAAAGGCCTGCCTGGCTGGCTGACACTGACAACACAAAGAGAGACCACTACCCTCCCCCTCTACACACCCCAGACACACTGACAGACAGACACACCTACAGTGTTGTATGTAGGTCTGGGTTTCATGGGGCTAAAACAGAATTCTACAAATAACTATCAGAATATTACCTATTTCTGAGAATACTGCTTCCTATGTCATAACTTTGTGCCTTATAAATTAGAATACAATATCCATATAACCCAGGGGACTTCAACCCATGCTCCTACAGTACTGACCCCTGAAGGTCTCTTCCTGGTCAGCCCTGCCTGGAGTCCACCGACCTGAGGCCAAGCCGAGGGACGAGAAGGAGTCCCCAGACCACCTCAACTCACCTTACCTCGTGGTCGTCTTGCGTTTAGAAATACGTATCAACATTGTTATTTGTTCACTAATTTTCCCTTTACCTAATATTTGGTTTTGGTTGAAGATCTGATAAGATTCAGTGTAAAGAAAATATGCAAAAACAGAGAATCAGCACTGTAGTTATAAGCAATGCTTGACTCATTTTGTGTGCTGGTACGGTTTATATTTAGGTGCAGGAGCTCCACAATACTTTTGAGATAATATTTTTAAGAGGTGCAGGAGCTCAAGCAGTAGAACATTTGAGGTGCTGGTACTCAGCTGCAGAGTGAAATTGCATATTTCAGTTTTGTTGATGAGCACCATCTAAGAGCATTGGTGGTACTGTAGTTCTATAGCCCTGAGGAATGCAGTTCAGAAAATCAGCCGATCAAATTCACTTTATATACAAAAGTATGTGAACACCCCTTCAAATTAGTGGATTCGGCTATTTCAGCCACACCCGTTGCTGACAGGTATATAAAATTGAGCACACAGCCATTCATTCTCCATAGACAAACATTGGCAGTAGAATGGCCTTACTGAAGAGCTCACTGACTTTCAATGTGGTACAGTCATAGGATGCCACCTTTACAACCAGTCAGTTCGTCAGATTTCTGCCCTGCTAGAGCTGCCCCGGTCAACTGTAAGTGCTGTTATTGTGAAGTGGAAAAGTCTAGGAGCAACAACGGCTCAGCCGCGAAGGCCACACAAGCTCACTGAACGGGTCCGCCGAGTGCTGAAGCGTGTAAAAATCGTCTGTCCTCGGTTGCAACACCCACTACCGAGTTCCAAACTGCCTTTGGAAGCAACGTCAGCACAAGAACTGTTCGTTGGGAGCTTCATGAAATGGGTTTCCATGGCCGAGCAACCGCACACAAGCCTAAGATCACCATGTACAATGCCAAGTGTCGGCTGGAGTGGTGTAAAGCTCGCCGCCATTGGACTCTGGAGAAGTGAAAATGCGTTCTCTGGAGTGATTAATCTCGCTTCACCATCTGGCAGTCCGACGGACTAATCTGGGTTTGGCGGATGCCAGGAGAACGCTCCCTGCCCGAATGCATAGTGTCAACTGTTTAGTTTGGAGGAGGAGGAATAATGGCCTTGGGCTGTTTTTCATGGTTCGGGCTAGGCCTCTTAGTTCCAGTAAAGGGAAATCTTAACGCTACAGCATACAATGATGTGCTTACAACTTTGTGGCAACAGTTTGGGGAAGGTCCTTTCCTGTTTCAGCATGACAATGCCCCTGTGCACAAAGCGAGGTCCATACAGAAATGGTTTGTCGAGATCGGTGTGGAAGAACTTGACTGGCCTGAACAGAGCCCTGACCTCCACCCCATTGAACACATTTGGGATAAATTGGAACGCCGACTGTGAGCCAGGCCTAATCGCCCAACATCAATGCCCGACGTCACTAATGCTCGTGGCTGAATGAAAGCAAGTCGCCGCAGCAATGTTCCAACATCTAGTGGAAAGCCTTACATTTTAGTCATTTAGCAGACGCTCTTATCCAGAGCGACTTACAGTTAGTGAGTGCATACATTTTTTTTTTTTTCATACTGGTCCCCCGTGGGAAACGAACCCACAACCCTGGCGTTGCAAACGCCATGCTCTACCAACTGAGCTACACGGGACTCAGATGAGAGATCCACCTCACCAAAGCGCTGCAAAGGCTCATACCCTTTTCCTAAGCCGGAAGCAAGTAGACACATTTATTTTTAAACTATTTTTTATGATATTGAAATTAGGCTGTTATATTTGGAAGTTAAAAAATGTAAAACGACTTCCCAGAAGAGTGGTGGCTGTTATAGCAGCAAAGGAGGGACCAACTCCATTTTAATGTCCATGATTTGGGAATGAGATGTTCGACAAGCAGGTGTCCATATACTTTTGGTAATGTAGTGTAATCAGAGATGTTCATTTGAAGTTGAGTAACTTGGATTAGCCGAGAGGTCATTAGTGGGAAACACTAAGAATAACGTGTTCACCAGAAAGGGGAGTGTGTGTGTTTGTGTGCGTCCATGCCTACACTGGAACAGCATAAGCTGACGCATTTCAAACAGAAAAAGGAAATGTTATTAAAAGAATTCAAGTGAACTGAACAGAATAAGTGCAGTATGGGGAACAACACAGTATGTGGAGCTCAACAGTAAGAAATAGTGTGTGTGTGTGCACAGTTCAGTTAGCAACCTGGCTGAAAACAAACGAGGAACCAGCTCAACTCGTCCAGCTGGTTCAACCTCGCTGCTAGTCTACCTGTCTGCCTAGTTTTCCCCTTTCTTATGCTGGTTGTTCTTGTTGTTCTTCTACCAGGGCTTGACTACCGTCAGTCAGTTAGGCTTGTGATTTCCCACAGGAATATGCAGCAGACCAAAACAGACTGGTTGTCAGCACCTGGCTCAAACAGACCTGTGTGGATGTACAGAGGCTGAGGAGGTGTTGCCTTGCTAAAGTTAAATAATGTCCATCATGTTATTGTGAAACTAAACGGAAATGTCCACAGTGTGAACAATTACGTTTTTCAAAGTCACATTTTAAAAGGCAGTGGACCTAAGCTATCCTAAAGCTACCTACTTGACATAACATAATGATAAAACTATCAATGTGGTCTGTTCTGGTTGGGCTAGCTGTTGGCATTGGTTAAGGCAACACTGGCTATATGATCTGGTTGAGGCTGCCAGTGTATCTGTACTGTTCTGGCTGAGGTGTTGTCTGCCTGCCTGGCTGGGTGTCTGTGTGTGTGGCTGCATGTCTGGCTGAAAGGCAGCATGGCTAATGTTGGCGGGACAAATCTGCACACTGTGTCATGTGCACTCCACGGGGGAAGGTAGGGGGAGGGGGGGGGTGGCTGGCAGCGAGGAATCTGCTGGTCCAGACCTCCGCCAGATTAATGGCTCTCATAGCCAATCAAACACAGCCGATGGGGGAATCCCCAGGAAACAAATAACCTCCTTGGCCAATGGCTGAGCCCGGAAATAAATAAATACACTTATAAAGAAATAAATAAAAAAGAGGGAAACATCCTGAGGACATCCCCCACTGGCACTGACAAATCTCTCTCTCCCTCCTCGCTCTCTCACTCACTATTTAAGTAATTTGCTTGCACTTCCTCACTCCCCTCCCTCCCGCTTTCTCTCACTTTCATTCTCTCATTAATGATCTCATTTTTCCACTTTCCATCCCTGCAGCCTTGTTCCCTGTCTAAACCTATAAACAACCACAAATACTGACTACTCCTGGACTGTTACGCTCTTTCACACAGAGAGAGTAGGGAAAGTTCAAAACCTGTTTCATTTAGCTTATCATTTCCAATCTGGGATTAGATAAACTGAGCACTTGCTAATTAAATAGGGGTGAAATAAAAAAGGTAAATATGTTTTCACCTGCTTCTCTAGACAGGTTAATTGTGGTTCAGTAAATGTGGACTTTTTGTCCCTTCTACTCCTTTGTTCCTCCCACAGCTCCACCAACCAGCCCTTTCCTCACCTCTCCGAAACCTGATTCACCCCTACTCCCTGTGGAGTGTGAAGGGAACACTCACGTCAGAATAGCTGTCAACCCAGGAGAGAGTGGGTGACGTGTGTGTGTGTTCCAGCTGATTACCATGTGAACAGTCAAGGTCAGGGGTATACAGAAGATCTCCCTATTTGGTAAAAGACCAAGTCCATATTATGGCAAGAACAGCTCAAATAAGCAAAGAGAAACAACAGTCCATCATTACTTTAAGACATGAAGGTCAGTCAACACGGAACATTTCAAGAACTTTGAAAGTTTCTTCAAGTGAAGTCGCAAAAACCATCAAGCGCTATGATGAAACTGGCTCTTATGAGGACCACCACAGGAATGGAAGACCCAGAGTTACCTCTGCTGCAGAGGATAAGTTCATTAGAGTTACCAGCCTCAGAAATTGCAGCCCAAATAAATGCTTCACAGAGTTCAAGTCACAGACATCTCAACATCAACTGATCAGAGGGGACTTTGTGAATCATGCCTCCATGATCAAATTGCTGCTAAGAAACCGCTACTAAAGGACACCAATAAGAAGAAGAGACCTGCTTGGGCCAAGAAACACGAGCAATGGACATTAGACCGGTGGAAATTTGTCCTTTGGTCTGGAGTCCAAATTTGAGATTTTTGGTTCCAACCGCCGTGTCTTTGTGAGTCGCGGTGTGGGTGAACGGATGAGGAGGTGTTATGGTGTGGGGGTGCTTTGCTGGTGACACTGTCTGTGATTTATTTAGAATTCAAGGTACACATAACCAGCATGGCTACCACAGCATTCTGCAGCAATACGCCATCCCATCTGGTTTGGGCTTAGTGGGACTATCTTTTATTTTTCAACAGGACAATGACCCAACACACCTCCAGGCTGTGTAAGGGCTATTTTACCAAGAAGGAGAGCGATGGAGTGCTGCATCAGATGACCTGGCCTCCACAATCCCCCGACCTCAACCCAATTGAGATGGTTTGGGATGAGTCGGAGGGCAGAGTGAAAGAAAAGCAGCCAACAAGTGCTCAACATATGTGGGAACTCCTTCAAAACTGTTGAAAAAGCATTCCAGGTGAAGCTGGTTGAGAGTGTGCAAAGCTGTCATCAAGGCAAAGGGTTGCTATTTGAAGAATCACAAATATATTTTGATTTGTTTGTTTAACACTTTTATGGTTACTACATGAATTCATATGTTATTACATAGTTTTGATGTCTTCACTATTATTCTACAATGTAGAAAATAGTAAAAATAAAGAAACCTTGAATGAGTATGTGTCCAAACTTTTGACTGGTACTGTATATATACACGTGTGTGTTGAGTGACAGACAGGTAGTCTGTGTTGGAAGGGCTCACCGGTAAGCTAGAAGGCCGTCCCTGCATGCTGTCCTCTGCTCCACTCTTGTTGGAAGTCATGGGCTGGTTGGAGGGGGGAGCACTGGACTGGGAGCTGAATGAGTCCTGGGAGAGCTCCTGAAGAGAGAGGGAGGAAAGAAAAATAGACGAATGTGTGTAGACTGAGGAACCTACACTTTCTTTTTCCATATCAAAAGAAATCGTCCTGACGAGTAACCCTGCCTGTATACCTGAAGACTTGAGTTAGCTCACCAAGCTAATGCCTAGGCCTTAGTTCAGCGGATAGGTGGTGTTTTACCTGTGGCGGAGGTGGAAACCGCTGGAAGGGCGACTGCTGCAGCGGTGGGGTCTGGGAGTAGGGTGAGGGCTGGCCCTGCTGAGACTGACCCTGCTGCTGTGGGGGTCCACCGTGGCCTGGAGAGGGATGGTGGCCCTGAGGGCCCGGGGAGGGCTGGTGGCCTGGGGGTGGCTGCTGCCCACCATGGCTGGGGGGTGGTTGGTGGCCTGGAGAGGGCTGGTGGCCTGGGGGTTGTTGATGGCCCGGGGTTGGCTGGGCCTGTGGAGCGGCTGCCCTATCTTGCTGCTGCTGGGGGGGTCCTTGCTGCTGCGAGGGGGGCTGCTGCTGTGGAGGCTGCTGCCCCTGCCCTGGGCCTGGGGGTCCTTGCTGCTGAGGGTAGCTGGGCTGGGGGCCCTGACCCTGGGGCCCGGGCTGGCCCTGCTGGGGCCCCGACTGCTGCTGGGGCGGTCCCTGGTTGTAGGGTGGCTGGGCCTGGGGTGGACCCCCCTGCGGAGGCCCTTGGCCCTGGGGGTAGGGGCCGGGGGCCCCAGGCTGGCCGTGTTGGGCTGAGGGCTGGCCCTGGGAGGGGTGGACCTGCTGGGGGTAGGGGGCCTGGGTTCCAGGGGTAGTCTGGGGCTGCTGAGGATAGGGGGCCTGCTGCTGGCCGTAGTAGCCCTGGCTCTGCTGACCGTAGCCCCCTGGACCCTGCTGCCCATAGCCGGCCATCTAGAAACAGGACAAACCGCAATGTTGTCACAGATTTAGTCGCTTTACTATCTACATCAGAGTGTCACAAACTCACAGTCCATGGGCCAAAATGCGGTCCGAGGACCAATTTAATGCAGCCCAATGAAGAAAATGTGTGCCCAAGCAAAAAGAAGTTGAACCTCTGGTCTACATAAGGTCACGGTTATTTTAGTCCTATTGAGACCAAGGTCTCTTTTACAAGGAAGCCCTGCATACACATCATTTACAAAATACAATATAATATGAAATACACAAACATGACAAATAGATACATGAAAAACAAGCACATTAAGCGGTTAACAAAAAGCGGTTAACATAAAACGTAATATACAGTGGGGAAAAAAAGTATTTAGTCAGCCACCAATTGTGCAAGTTCTCCCACTTAAAAAGATGAGAGAGGCCTGTAATTTTCATCATAGGTACACGTCAACTATGACAGACAAAATGAGAAAACAATATCCAGAAAATAACATTGTAGGATTTTTAATGAATTTATTTGCAAATTATGGTGCAAAATAAGTATTTGGTCAATAACAAAAGTTTCTCAATACTTTGTTATATACCCTTTGTTGGCAATGACACAGGTCAAACGTTTTCTGTAAGTCTTCACAAGGTTTTCACACACTGTTGCTGGTATTTTGGCCCATTCCTCCATGCAGATCTCCTCTAGAGCAGTGATGTTTTGGGGCTGTCGCTGGGCAACACAGACTTTCAACTCCCTCCAAAGATTTTCTATGGGGTTGAGATCTGGAGACTGGCTAGGCCACTCCAGGACCTTGAAATGCTTCTTACGAAGCCACTCCTTCGTTGCCCGGGCGGTGTGTTTGGGATCATTGTCATGCTGAAAGACCCAGCCACGTTTCATCTTCAATGCCCTTGCTGATGGAAGGAGGTTTTCACTCAAAATCTCACGATACATGGCCCCATTCATTCTTTCCTTTACACGGATCAGTCGTCCTGGTCCCTTTGCAGAAAAACAGCCCCAAAGCATGATGTTTCCACCCCCATGCTTCACAGTAGGTATGGTGTTCTTTGGATGCAACTCAGCATTCTTTGTCCTCCAAACACGATGAGTTGAGTTTTTACCAAAAAGTTATATTTTGGTTTCATCTGACCATATGACATTCTCCCAATCCTCTTCTGGATCATCCAAATGCACTCTAGCAAACTTCAGACGGGCCTGGACATGTACTGGCTTAAGCAGGGGGACACGTCTGCACTGCAGGATTTGAGTCCCTGGCGGCGTAGTGTGTTACTGATGGTAGGCTTTGTTACTTTGGTCCCAGCTCTCTGCAGGACATTCACTAGGTCCCCCCGTGTGGTTCTGGGATTTTTGCTCACCGTCCTTGTTATCATTTTGACCCCACGGGGTGAGATCTTGCGTGGAGCCCCAGATCGAGGGAGATTATCAGTGGTCTTGTATGTCTTCCATTTCCTAATAATTGCTCCCACAGTTGATTTCTTCAAACCAAGCTGCTTACCTATTGCAGATTCAGTCTTCCCAGCCTGGTGCAGGTCTACAATTTTGTTTCTGGTGTCCTTTGACAGCTCTTTGGTCTTGGCCATAGTGGAGTTTGGAGTGTGACTGTTTGAGGTTGTGGACAGGTGTCTTTTATACTGATAACAAGTTCAAACAGGTGCCATTAATACAGGTAACGAGTGGAGGACAGAGGAGCCTCTTAAAGAAGAAGTTACAGGTCTGTGAGAGCCAGAAATCTTGCTTGTTTGTAGGTGACCAAATAGTTATTTTCCACCATAATTTGCAAATAAATTCATTAAAAATCCTACAATGTGATTTTCTGGATTTTTCTTCTTCTCAATTTGTCTGTCATAGTTGACGTGTACCTATGATGAAAATTACAGGCCTCTCATCTTTTTAAGTGGGAGAACTTGCACAATTGGTGGTTGACTAAATACTTTTTTCCCCACTGTATTTTTCTACATTAGGCTAGATTAAATCAAATTAAATAGAAATACTCTCTTTACTAGCCCTTTAAAACATCAGTTGATGGTCTTGTGGCTTTTCTGTACATAAAAAGAAAATTGGCGTTGTACTCTTCTCAACTAACTCCAAAGAGTAGCTGACCTTGCCCTGCAAGTACGCTGAGGAAAGAAATGAAAACAAAAGCCGTGTGGTGTCTAGCAGGGCACTTACCCTCTCAACGATTCAAAGAAAATATGAGGAGTTGCAGAAAAGACCTGCATCAAATCCACTTGAAGTGGCTGTTGTCTGAGACAGGTAACAATGAGACAGGACTTGTCTCCTCTACAGGGTGCCTATAACACCCAACAGGCCGCCTATAACACCCAACAGGCTGCCTATAACACCCAACAGGCCGCCTATAACACCCAACAGGCCTATGTGTGTGTGTGTGTCTGTACCAAAACGAAATTACCCATTTAAGCTGTGACTGCATGGAAGTGTGATGAGCGAGAAAGAGAGAGCGGGAGCGAGAAGGATCGACAGAAGAGCGTTACCAACCTGTTGTCCGTATTGCATGCCACCCATGCCGGCGGAGGTGCGTCCCTGCATGCCCATAGGGTACCTCTGAGGCCCCGGTGGTCCATAGCCCTGGCCTGGGTAGGAGGCACCCTGTTGGGCCCCTGGAGGAGGAGGGCCCTGCCCCTGGCCTTGCTGCTGCTGGGAGTAGGGGTTGGCTCCACCATACCCCTGGCCTCGCATCTTCCCTACATGGTCCATAGGGCTGGGGGGCTGGAGAGAGAGGGGGAGGGCTTGTTAGGAACCAAACTTAAAAAGACATTCATACATTTATTTCCATCTTTAACATTGCAATCGCTGTACTCCTGAATAAAATAATTTGAACCAACTCAACTCATTAAAATGTGACCCTGTGAGGAATTGTATACAAGCTAAGCAGGGGAAAAAATGGTATGAGATGTCACTACGGAGTCCCATAACTAAGCCATGCCGCCGGTGGGAAAAGCGAAACCTATGAGGGTATAGCTAAAGAATGCTAACAAAACAGTCTGGACGGATTGGTTTCCCACAAAAAAAAAGGGAAAGACTTGGCCATGAATGAATGAGCCCAGTCTACTCCCTCCATCCCTTCGCCAGGAGCATTTGACTGCCTAGGAGATCAGAATGCCAGTGGGAAGATAAAGTTACGTTCTGACGTTGGGGAGTGTTAAGGTTCCTATGAAAATAAAGTTACGGTTCCTATGAAAATAACCTGGAGGAAAAGGAAGTATCCGTCTGTCTGTCTGCGGTGGCTGGAGGCGAGCCCACTCCTTCAGCTGGAGGGGAGAGAGACATCATCGGAGAGGAGAGGCCTGACCTTGCCTGCACCTGGGGTGGACTGGCTGGGGGCACATGGCTGGGGCAGCGTCTCACACACACACACTTCCTTTCTCACACACACACACACACGGTCACACACGTACAGTAACCTCAGTACCAAATACAGTAGCAGCAGTAACAAACACAGTAGCCACCAGTGTTTCCCCTACTACTGAGAGCTGAGGAGGGCTAGTTGGTATTGCTCCACTCTTATCTTTAACTCTGCATTGTTGGAAAAGTACATGTAAGTAAGCATTTCACTGTTAGTCTACAGCTGAGGTCTACAAAGCATGTGACAAATACAATTTGATTTGACTACAACACCTGTTGTTTTCTTATACATCTGAGCCAGTGTTCACCTTTGCTACCGGCAGCAACCACCAGCGTACAATCAGAGAGGATGCTTTGAAGTACCAGGCAGCAGCACCTCGAGCCTCTTCGTCCCAAAGACAGGAGGGCAAGACACAGACACAAAGGTACAGACAAAACGCCTTCTCACTGCTTCCCACGGTTATTCATCCATGTCTTGTTTTTCCCTCCCAAACCTCAGTGCCTGGTTATAGGAAGACAAGCACAATCTATTTATAGCCCAGACCAGAGAGCGGGAGAGGGCAGTGTGCCTGAAATGTAACAGGTCCCAGCTGTACGGCGTTTGAACCTGTGCCAGAGACCGGCTCCTCTCCGCTCTTCTCTTCCTGTTTTAATAACGCCGTTTTGGCACCGTATGAATGACACTCGCGGTATGGGGGAGGGAACCGGTCCCATGGGGGGAGCAAGGGGGAGGGGGAGAGGTTGGCAGCATAAGGAGATAATACATTCCACCCACTCCACATTTTACCTCCAGCCAGCCCAGCAACCCCCAGCGCAGGCCTCACTCTCTCTTCAGGGCTACCCCAGGTTCAAGGACAGAGTGTGTGTGTTACTATACTCCCTAGGGTCATAAAAGGACCTCACCACAGGGAGGTAGTCTCCTATGACCTCTCCTGCACTTTTAACCCTGTCTGTCTCGGAGTCTGAATGGATGTACATGGCCTCCAGCCACACGATCTTCTAGCTATCCTCTGGCTAGAAAAGCTAAATACTGTCTGTTTGCAACCACTTTCAAGTTTGATGTATTAAAATGCTTTTATTCCTTCAATTAGGTTCAAAACAGAATCACCGCCATGATAGCTTGCCTATATTACAGAAAAATACAATTGGTTTTCCAAGCTAACAATAGCGGTGTTAATCTTCAGGACAGTGAGGTTATCACTTCAAGAGAAAAACTTCAAGTAGTTTGGATGGGTCTGTCTGCCACTAAACTAGGATGATCCATCCTGTCCAGTCATCTTCCCTCCCTCCAGCCACGTGTACCTACCTAACCCCTGTGTTGACATCTCCATGGCAACCACATATATCCACTGTGTGTTCACACAGTAAATAACCTCCTCTAACAGTACCTAAGCAGGTCTGTGTCCCAAATGGCACCCTATTCCCTATATAGTGCACTACTTTTAACTGGAGCCCAATTCCTTATTATATATATTCCAAAGGGCTCTGGTCAAAATGTGTGCACTTTATAGAGAATCGGGTGCCATTTAAGGCCTCTAACAGCTTTTTACCAGCCTTCCTTTTTTATGATCAATGACAAACACAGAGACATAAGAAAAACAAATATAAAACCAATACAATGGAGGCAGTCATTAGCTTACTAGCCTCACATGGGTGTCATCCAACCACAGTCAGGTGACTGACCATCCTCTATACTATTCTTCCATTGATCGGTTTACTACCAAGCCTTTCCTTATAATTGTTGAAGTTGTTCAAATGTCTGACACACACACACTGCCCTGTCTCCGAGTCCCTCTGGGATCCGCTTGAGGAGTGAGAGAGATGGAGCATGAGAGAGAGAGCGAGAGACTTGGCTTTTCATTCTCCTGGATAGAGGTCAAGGATTGTTATGGCATTCTGCTCCTTACCTCACATACTGAGTACCGTGGCACGGTGCTTCTATGAATGAAGTGTTGCTTTGACCAGAATTACACCAGACCAGGGCTGTCCGAATAAAAACAAATCTTGGTCGACCAAGAGTCGTCTGTTCATTCGGCCAATTGATTGGTCTAAATTTTAAAACGTGTATTTTTCCATTTACAGTATAGACACATCCTATGTGTTTTAGTCAAATCAACTATACTGAACAAAAATATAAAACGCAACAAGTAAAGTGTTAGTCCCATGTTTCATGTGCTGAAATAAAAGATCCCAAAATTGTTCCATATGCACAAAAACGTATTTCTCTCAAAATGTGTTATATCCCTGTTAGTGAGCATTTTATCCTTTGTCAAGATAATCCATCCACCTGACAGGTGTGGCATACCAAGAAGCTAATTAAACAGCATGATCATTACACATATGCACCTTGTGCTGGGGACAATAAAAGGCCACTAAAATGTGCAGTTTTGTCACACAACACAATGCCAGAGTCAAGTTGAGGGAGCAAGCAATTGGCATGCTGACTGCAGGAATGTCCACCACAGCTTTTACCAGATAATTTTTTTATGTTCATTTCTCTACAATAAGCCGGCTTCAACGTCGTTTTAGAGAATTTGTTTAGGAAAAGCATTCCCTATTCCCTCAACCCTTGATCTCTTTACGTACATTTTAGTCATTTAGCAGACGCTCTTAACCAGAGCGACTTACAGTTAGTGAGTACATACATTTTCATACTGGCCCCCCGTGGGAAACGAATCCACAATCCTGGCGTTGCAAGCGCCATGCTCTACCAACTGAGCTACAGGGGACAACTGAGCTATGTGACACGTTTGCGTCACATGCACGTCACCAATAGGTCCTGATCTATAGCATATCATAATTACATCAATAAATTGGTTATAACAAACTCAGAACACCGTAACACGTCATCTGCATCCATTATGCTGTCACGTGCGGGGGAATGTTTACTGGTTGCTCAGGAAGTAAAGGGGAAGTCAGATGTGTGGAATAAATTGAGACCAAAATGTTTGATTGCATTTCAAATCATGAATGACTCGTATGCTGTGTGATGAAATTAACGAATGAATGATTGATTGATATAGTAGCCTACATAAATATTGAAATATAGGCCTAAGTAAATTACGTTAAGGAATAAACAGGATGCGCTCTTAGGCCTACAGCTCGATGGTGGTTATCCAAGGCTGCTATACTAAGCCTACTAATGATAATGACATTACTTATTATAATGATGATCACAATAGTAATAATAACAATAAGGAGATCAAGAAAAAGGAGGGTTATTATTATTTCTGTAGATATACAGTGCCTTCGGAAAGTATTCAGATCCCTTGACTTTTTCCACATTTTGTTACGTTACAACCTTATTCTAAAATTGATTGTTTTTCCCCCCTATCAATCTACACATAATGACAAAGCAAAAACAGGTTGCTTTGTTGAAGCACCTTTGGCAGCGATTACAGCCTCAAGTCTTCTTGGGTATGACGCTACAAGCTTGGCACACCTGTATTTGGGGAGTTTCTCCCATTCTTCACTGCAGATCCTCTCAAGCTCTGTCAGGTTAGATGGGGAGCGTTGCTGCACAGCTATTTTCAGGTCTCTCCATAGATGTTCGATCGGGTTAAATACGGGATCTGGTTGGCCCACTCAAGGACATTCAGAGACTTGTCCCGAAGCCACTCCTGCGTTGTCTTGACTGTGTGCTTAGGGTCGTTGTCCTGTTGGAAGGTGAACCTTCGCCCCAGTCTGAGGTCCTGAGCACTCTGGATCAGGTATTCATCAAGGATCTCTCTGTACTTTGCTCCGTTCATCTTTGCCTCCATCCTGACTATTTTCCCAGTCCCTGCCACTGAAAAACATTCCCACAGCATGATGCTGCCACCACCACGCTTCATCGTAGGGATGGTGCCAGGTTTCCTCCAGACGTCACGCTAGGCATTCAGGCCAAAGAGTTCAATCTTGGTTTCATCAGAGCAGAGAATCTTGTTTCTCAAGGTCTGAGAGTCTTTAGGTGCCTCTTGGCAAACTCCAAGCGGGCTGTCATGTGCATTTTACTGAGGAGTGGCTTCCGTCTGGCCAATATACCATAAAGGCCTTATTGGTGGAGTACTGCAGAGATGGTTGTCCTTCTGGAAAGTTCTCCCATCTCCATAGAGGAACTCTGGAGCTCTGTCAGAGTGACCATCAGGTTCTTGGTCACCTCCCTGACCAAGGCCCTTCTCCCCCGATTGCTCAGTTTGGCCGGGCGGCCAGCTCTAGGAAGAGTCTTGGTGGTTCCAAACTTCTTCCATTTAGGAATGGAGGCCACTGTGTTCTTGGGGACCTTCAATGCTGCAGACATTTTTTGGTACCCTTCCCAATATCTGTGTCTCGACACAATCCTGTTTCGGAGCTCTACGGACAATTCCTTCGACCTCATGGCTTGGTTTTTGCTCTGACATGCACTGTCAACTGTGGGACCTTACAGTGGGGAAAAAAAGTATTTAGTCAGCCACCAATTGTGCAAGTTCTCCCACTTAAAAAGATGAGAGAGGCCTGTAATTTTCATCATAGGTACACGTCAACTATGACAGACAAATTGAGAGAAAAAAATTCCAGAAAATCACATTGTAGGATTTTTTATGAATTTATTTGCAAATTATGGTGGAAAATAAGTATTTGGTCACCTACAAACAAGCAAGATTTCTGGCTCTCACAGACCTGTAACAACTTCTTTAAGATGCTCCTCTGTCCTCCACTCTTTACCTGTATTAATGGCACCTGTTTGAACTTGTTATCAGTATAAATAAAAGACACCTGTCCACAACCTCAAACAGTCACACTCCAAACTCCACTATGGCCAAGACCAAAGAGCTGTCAAAGGACACCAGAAACAAAATTGTAGACCTGCACCAGGCTGGGAAGACTGAATCTGCAATAGGTAAGCAGCTTGGTTTGAAGAAATCAACTGTGGGAGCAATTATTAGGAAATGGAAGACATACAAGACCACTGATAATGTCCCTCGATCTGGGGCTCCACGCAAGATCTCACCCCGTGGGGTCAAAATGATCACAAGAACGGTGAGCAAAAATCCCAGAACCACACGGGGGGACCTAGTGAATGACCTGCAGAGAGCTGGGACCAAAGTAACAAAGCCTACCATCAGTAACACACTAAGCCGCCAGGGACTCAAATCATGCAGTGCCAGACGTGTCCCCCTGCTTAAGCCAGTACATGTCCAGGCCCGTCTGAAGTTTGCTAGAGTGCATTTTGGATGATCCAGAAGAGGATTGGGAGAATGTCATATGGTCAGATGAAACCAAAATATAACTTTTTGGTAAAAACTCAACTCGTCGTGTTTGGAGGACATAGAATGCTGAGTTGCATCCAAAGAACACCATACATACTGTGAAGCATGGGGGTGGAAACATCATGCTTTGGGGCTGTTTTTCTGCAAAGGGACCAGGACGACTGATCCGTGTAAAGGAAAGAATGAATGGGGCCATGTATCGTGAGATTTTGAGTGAAAACCTCCTTCCATCAGCAAGGGCATTGAAGATGAAACGTGGCTGGGTCTTTCAGCATGACAATGATCCCAAACACACCGCCCGGGCAACGAAGGAGTGGCTTCGTAAGAAGCATTTCAAGGTCCTGGAGTGGCCTAGCCAGTCTCCAGATCTCAACCCCATAGAAAATCTTTGGAGGGAGTTGAAAGTCTGTGTTGCCCAGCGACAGCCCCAAAACATCACTGCTCTAGAGGAGTTCTGCATGGAGGAATGGGCCAAAATACCAGCAACAGTGTGTGAAAACCTTGTGAAGACTTACAGAAAACGTTTGACCTGTGTCATTGTCAACAAAGGGTATATAACAAAGTATTGAGAAACTTTTGTTATTGACCAAATACTTATTTTCCGTCATAATTTGCAAATAAATTCATTAAAAATCCTACAATGTGATTTTCTGGATTTTTTTTCTGGATTCTTTTTCCTCATTTTGTCTGTCATAGTTGACGTGTACTTATGATGAAAATTACAGGCCTCTCTCATCTTTTTAAGTGGGAGAACTTGCACAATTGGTGGCTGACTAAATACTTTTTTCCCCCCACTGTATATAGACAGGTGTGTGCCTTTCCAAATCATGTCCAATCAACTGAATTTGCCACAACTGTACTCCAATCAAGTTGTAGAAACATCTCAAGGATGATCAATGTAAACAGGATGCACCTGAGCTCAATTTTGAGTCTCATAGCAAAGGGTCTGAATACTTATGTAAATAAGGTATATCTGTTTTCTATATTTTAGAAATGTTTTCTAAAAGCCTGTTTTCGTTTTGTCATTATGGGGTATTGTGTGTAGATTGCTGAGGATATATATATTTTTTTTAATCCATTTTAAAATAAAGGCTGTAACGTAACAAAGTGTGGAAAAAGTCAAGGGGTTTGAATACTTTCGGAAGGCACTGTATATTAATGATTTATAAAGCCAAGCACATTTAACAGTCATGTGAAATCCATAGATGAGGGCCTAATGAATTTAATTCAATTGACTGATTTCCTTATATGAACTGTAACTCAGTAAAATCGTTGCATGTTGCGTTTATATTTTTGTTCAGTATAAGTTTGGGTTTCCTCTCTTTTCTTAGACATTAGCTGTTTTCTCATCTAACGCCACTGCTGCCTACGCCACATTGTTCTCAGTACCAATATGCTGGGTAACTTTGCTATTATGCACATGGCAACATGGTCTAGGAAAAGGTGCCAATTCAACAGCGCACTGATGTTTTAGAACCACGGACAGCAACCGCTATCCAACGCAGGAGAAAGCGCATTTTTCATAAAATAATATTATTTCTAGTGTTGCACCATTGTTCTTTGTAATATAACCATTTACAATTTCAGTAGCTGTCTTAGAGTGATGGACTGTGCCATCCCCACGGCCTCCACAATGGATCAGTCCACTCAGACAGGCGCCAATCAGACCGGTGACTTGTACACCATGGAAAAACTTGTTTTTTTGGCTACTGCTCGACTAAAGAAATCTCGGTCGACCAACAGCATATCGACCAAACAATCGACCAGTCGACTAAATGGGGCCAGCCCTACACCAGACACATCAAGGTTGGTATTTCAACACCTCTAAATTCTTCTTCATGATGAATCTTACAATATCGTAAATAAATCCTACCATTTCTATCTGCTTACATTCCTAAAAAAGGAATAGTGTATTCCACATGAGTTTGCAGAGGCATGTTTTTTTTCAGTGTAGCCTACATTCTGAGTTCATGCGGTGCACATGTGTTCAGTTCTAAGCTGACCGGTGAGAATGACAGTAAAAAGATTGCAGCTGAAGACATTCAGAGGTTTATGAGCCAACCAGAAGGTAAGAAGCCCGACACTCCCTCCCACCCTCGCTCTCTCTCTACCCCACACTGTTCTCTCTCCTTCTGTCCAGTCATCTAATCAATCACTGGAGGAAACTCCTCCCTCCCTCCTCTGCCTTTTTTTCCTCCCTCTTTCCCTCCAAAATAAATAACTAAATGCAATTAGCACATGGCTAATCTGCATAGTGGAAAGCCAGAGCACTCTTGGCAAAAAAGGTTGAGCTGGGTATATTGTCTCCCAGCTGAGCCTGGGAGGGTGGTGGAAGGGTTGGGGAGGGACTGATGAAACTGGTGCACTCTCTCTGTGTGCGCTCTTTCTCTCTCTGTGTGTGTGTGTGTGTGTGTCGCGGTGGACTCAAACAGATGGGCTGGGGGCAGACGATAAACAAGTCCTGCTAATTTCATCCGCCACATGGCCTAGGATCTACAGACTATTGTTCTGTTGTAAAGCCCTCCACCCACGCACACTGGGGCTCAAGCACTCAGGGCCTCCCTTAGATGGGCTGTCACTGTCACTTAGGCCCTATGGACTTGCTGGTTGGTTTTGAGTATGTCAAACATGGACATTAAGCTATTTAGAACGGCTACTTCAAACCAACCCAAAGAAATAACTAGTAAACCTCCTGAATAGGCCTAATCCAGTGAGTGTTCACACATGCTAAGGAAAAAGACTACTCTTTGCTTTCCGACAAGGGTGTATGAAGGAGCAAGAACACCCATAAGAACACTTTCTATACCAGTATGTCTGTCTTCATCCCTGTTCCCCTGACTAACACAGGCCCATAGCAATAGCTGGTGAAACACTGTTCACAGACTAACACAACAGCTAAGAAACAATGGTCTATTAACAGTCAATTACCCGTTGGTTTTTAAAGTAAATATTATGTCTGGTGGGCCAAATAGTTATTTGTCTGAGCGGGTTTCTCTGCAACCATCCATACCTGTTAAAGAGCTAATGTAAACAAAACTAATGTAAACAAGTTAAACCCATGTCATGTTCTAAATTAGCAACTCTTTCTTTCCTTCCTTCCCACCATATCGTCCGGCCTGCCACTCTTACAACAGCACTGGTTAGGACTCTAAGCTGACCGCTAGAAGACTGGAATAAAAGGAGAAAAACACCTTACCTGCTTCCTCTCCTTCCGTCTGCGGAGAGAGATAGAGAGAGACTGATGCACTACACTACTACAACAGCATTACACACGCTCAGATGTTCCTCCAGCTGTTGGAAAACATTCTAAAGATTTACAGGACAAAAGGATTCAATACAGGAGCTCACACACACCATGGATTAAAAACGCTTCAATTTAACCCCATTGGAAGCTAACAGGATGAAACAAGGTTAACAGGCCTTTAGTTTTGAGCCTAAAACCTACATAAAAGAGGAGGCTCTTATGAGCATCATTCCCTTCCCTGTGAGCTGATCTTGTCCAGAGGGGCCCAGTCATTTTCTCCTTCGGGCCGCTAGCTTTCACTTGGCACCTGCCCGGCGGGCCACAGGACAAATCACCTGAATGTTGAACTCTGCTTTTAGACTAGATAGGCTACTCTTCTTCAAATGTAAGAATTCCCCAATATTATCTGCAAAGTACTGTCTGGCCTAGGTTGGGAGGAGAACACAAAGCTGTAGCCTTCACACACCAAACACAATATCACAGATCAAATCCTCAGATTTTCTTCTATCTATTCAGCGACCAAAATGTATTCTCCCATTGGACAGAACAAATTGTATTTTTTCAGGCTTTTTCTTCTTCTATAGGCAGCATTATATCAGGTCAGAGATAAGAGAGTGAACAGGACCCTCCACCGCAGAACATTAACCTGTCAACCTCAAGCCAGACCCATCTTCTAGCCAGGTCACCATTCCTGTCCTGAAGAGAGGCTAGGGGTGCTGGTGGTTGGACTGAGGGAGAAATAAAACACTCCATAGGGTACAACCCTAGAATAATTCAGCTTTTTTGATTGGCCAACCATCAATGTCCTGCCTCTGCTTGAATTTCATTGGCCATGCTGTTTTCACCAAGCCAGAAGTTAAGACATTTGCAGCTAATAGGGAACTATTTTGGTTTAAGGGTAATGTCATGGTTAGGGTTAGTGGTTAAAATCAATAGGCTACGTGGCCTGTTAGGCTAGCCTGTATTTTAACCAGTAGAGTGGGCCTGTTTTATGCATCAGCCAAAGAGATAAGACAATCCCATGATGTCCCAGCCACAGGTCATGACGTCCTCAGGTGTTTATACCAGCCTAACCACAAGCCATGATGACCTCAGTGGCCTGGCCTGGATGACCCCTTACGATAATAATAAGTGTGTCACTCAGTCACTACACTACCATTTATGCGCCAGAAATACCCAGCTGAACAAAGCCAGCAGGGCCAAGCCAGGCAGGCAGGGAGGAACAGAGGGTGCTTAAGGATCTGTCTGGGTCACAAACCTAACCCACTAACACTCAGTCAGACAACACCTGACTGACTGATGTCATTCACCCTAGTCTCAACTGACTCAAGTACCGGTAGTTGGTCGCCGTTATGGGTAAGCACGCCTCTGAGGCGGAGTAGAACCGTTGGACTGGTGAATTTGCACATCCAGCAACAACAGTTAGCAATACACACACACACTTCTCTAAGCAACAGTTAGGCCTGAGGCATGCAAATTCTGGGGTCGTGGAGAGGTTGCATGGCGGGAGATATCAACGCTGCAGCCTGCCACACCTACACCTGGCCTACATGGTAGTGGAGCCTGAGACCCAAGGAGAAACAATACTAACAGGTTTCAGAGCAGTAGAACAAAATGAGAGTCAGTAACTGTACCACTTAACTTTAACTTCTGAAATATAATTTTGGTTTGCTCATACCTCCCCAAAATACATTGCAAGGAGACTCTGCAACGTCTGCTTTCCCATCCCTCATGAAGCCAATGGCATTTTAGCACAGAGAGCTAGTCTGAGCAGAGCTGTGTATGAAAAGCTGTGAGGTACAGTAACAAATCTACCTACCCCCACAGAATCAACAGCTGAAACGCCATTCCCCCCTCAACAGCAACACATTTAAAGGTTAACCTGCTTCTCTATAAAACACACATGATACGTCACGTAAATTAAGTCTGCAGCCACGCTAGCATATTACTATGCTAATCTAGTGCATTTTAAAGATAAACCACTTAAATGTCAAAAGAAATGAATTACCCTTACATTCCAACCTGGACTAGAGCAACAGCCCAAGTTTGACATTTTGTCCAAAACATGGGGAGACGAGAGGAATTCGACTGAATTTTGAATGGGTTTGCCCCTTTTTTATTGTGTGTAGTCCTAAATAAATGATAGCAATTAAAACATTTAAAAAATGGGTAAAAGTGGGTTGATGAAGGCAGGTAAAGGTGGTGGACACAACGTGTGGAATGAGAGAATAATGACGGGGGAAAAGAGGAGTGAGAGAGGGACTGTCCTTCGTTTGTCACACCTCCTAGACTGTTGTCTCAGGGCGGAAAAAGACTACGGTACTGTCTGTGTTACTGAAGAGAAGAGACGGATGGCTGGTGGCACGTGGAGCACTGAGCCGGTCACAGAGAGAAGATCCTCCTGAGGCATCCGCCACGCGGGAACACACAGTCAGTCAAGCACACACACACACACACACACACACACACAGCTGTCACAGGCAGCCAAAGATCATTCACAAAAACATCCCCCCTCCCCTGGGTATCACTCACACTCTTTCATCCCCTCTCACACACAGGATCAGCCCGTCACACAGCGCACACACAAACGAGGCAGCGTGCTGTCCTGGCTGTTTGGCGTGTGGATAATCATTACTCTGCACTGCTGACATACAGAGAAGATAGAATCCTTGAGTGCACAGCCACAATACAATAGAGCACACCTCCTGTCCAGTCCACTGGCTACACAGCACATCTCACAGTCCCCACCACCTCACTGGCTACAGCAGTGTTTCTCAACTCTGGTCCTCTTAAGTACCACCAAACAGCACATCTTGGTTGCAGAGATTGACAACATTTCACCTTAAAATCAGTAAACATGCTCCTATCAATATTTACCTAGAAGGTTCCACAAACTGGTAAAGCCATCACCGTCAGTATGGGAAGGCTAGTTCTAGTGCAGGGAAACTGAGGCCAAAGCCAGTCAAACTGAGACTTCACCTGGACTTTGGTCCACCAGATCAAGGTCCCTCTGTCAAACTTCACTACCACAAACGGACACACGAACACAACCTTTCTCTAGCTGAATGTGTGGCCCACTACCATATGTCAATGTTGGTAGATTAAATTATTCCAGGGTTTTTGTTGTCACAAAATAAATGGACACAAACTTTATTGGACACCAACCAGATTTGATTTCAGCCTGATGCGTCTTGTTCTCTCACAGAAAAGGACTGGGTCTGTCTGTCTGGGGATGTAACAGTCAACCTTTAGGCTAGGTTTTACAACCAAAAGGACCAATTAGCCCACAGACATTAGGCTAGACATCTCTCATCTTTGCCTCAAATGAAGTGAGCTCCTCCAACCGACCTTCATCAAGCAATTTGTTTCTCCATCAATCAATCAATTTGCCCTTTTAAAAGCAACATTTGTCACAAAGTGGTTTGCCGTAATCAGGACTAGACCCCAAAAGTGCAAGCAAAACTCTTTCTCCAGCCACTCCAAGCCCCACAGTCTCAGCACCAGTCCCCTAACAACCTGGGCATAGGGTAGGGAAATAGACAGTGATGACCTCTGTCCACAGATCTGTACAAATACATGAACTCGAAATACAGAAACTGAAACGCATTAAAAGTCAGTAGCATAGTGATATTGTAGCCTAGGCAGGCACAGCTTATTAATGAGAAGGCATCTAGAAGGCTGAGGATAGGTAAAGGCATGTATAGTCCGATGTAACAACTGTTAGAGCATGAGTATGTGAGCAGCACAATTCAAGAATAACATTACATGTCAATCACAGATTGGATTTTAACAACATAACAGGATTTAACACAAGGCTCTCAAGAGGAGATTGCCACTGGAAATTGCATAATTCTTCATTTCTTCGACTCTCCAGCAGCTCCACATGCAGAGCTGTGGCTGAATGCATCACAAATTGCAGTCCTGGGTTTTAAATTGTCCACTACACAGCCAGCATATAGGAGAATTAACAGGAGTCTGCAAACACCAGAGAGAAAGAATGAAAGTGTCTTTAAGACAGGTATTCCCAGTGGCATCATGCAAGTCTCTTGGGGAGAATAATAAAACAGAGAGGAAAAACAGTCCACAGACTGCAATCATAGTCAACTAATTCAGTGGTTCCCAACCAGGGGTACTAGGACCCCTGACGGTACTTGGCCTATCAACAGGGGGTACTTGAGAAGACTCATGAGAACATAGGCCTACTGGTAAAATGCACAATGGGGTACTTCAGGGGTACTCCGGGCAGAGCTAAATTCAATTGGTGGTACAGTAATCAAAAAAGGTTGGGAACCACTGAGCGAACCAATAACAACTTGTTTAAAATGCTTAAAAATATATCTATTATAACCTAACCTTGAATATCATGTGAACATTTAGGGCTAACACGTGCAAATGACATAATTGCCAAGAAACAGAAATCAACAAATTACATCTAAACTTCAATGGATAGAAATGACAAGTAGGCCTAGCTATTCAATACTTATGAGGTTAACTCTACACCTAGCCTACATGTGGTTGATAATATTCTAAAACCAGTAGTCTGTTGACATGGTTACACACTGTGTAGAATCAGGTGAAAGTAGTCATAGTAACTTGGCTGCCACCTTGGCTGCCACCTCTCAAAGAACACAACACATTCTGAAACTCAATGTAGAACCACATAGCACCAGTCAGATTCTCTCAAAGAACACAACACATACTGAAACTCACTGTAGAACCACATAGCACCAGTCAGATTTTGTCAAAGAACACAACACATTCTGAAACTCTACACTGTAGAACCACAGAACACCAGTCAGATTCTCCAGTCTCACCTCTTAGTGCTGATCCTAGATCAGCTAGGAACACTATTCTAGCATGGGGAAAACAGCCACACCTACTCCCTCTGATGTTCCAGAGTCAGCACTAGAGTTATGCCACATCTCCAATCTGTCTGTGGAGCTGTACATGCATGTAGAAGTATGAACACAGTATTTTTGCATGTAGTCTACGGCTGAGATTTTACCTAGATTTACGCTAAACAAATACAACTGTAATGTATTATAATTTCAGTGGCAGACAATACAGTCATCATGCAAATTACTAGAGGGACTTACACAACATCATGTGTTCAATGAACCCATCCATAAAGTATATTTTGCAGTGTTGTTTTATTTAGCATGCATGGACACACAAATAAATGTAGGCTGCTGCATGCTGACCGCAATACAAATCAATATTTTGTTTGCATATCATTTAGGCTAGATTTCATGCAACATAACCCGTTAAACAGGCTAAAGTGCGTGAATAACATTAGTAATGTCATCTTGACACTGCCAGAGTGCATGAGCTGATGTGGATGATTTTTGCAGCGTTACATTAGATGCAATTATAAATGGCCAGGAGCAGGGGATGGGGAGCCAATCAGATCTCAGCTAGCATGTCAACCTAAGACCAACTGTCTCCTGGCTTTGACAGAAGGATTTTACCTCCATAATTCAAATCCCAAAGCAAAGTAATCTGCTCTTACTCAAATCACTGGCCGTTTTTACTTGCGGTACAACTCCGGAATACAGGGGCAAAATATAACGTCTCTCTGTCGTTAGCTACAATGTAAAAATCGGAAGAATGATCAGAAGATACAACGTAACAAGTCGCGGGAAGATTTTTGCAACTGAAGGATAGTTATTTGCTACATTTACAAACATCCACCACAGTCACTTTCAACGACAGACGTGTACTTGTTTTATATACAATCCGCTCTGCTTGCTTATAACAAATTGTTCCAATATAATCGAACGTCATCTGTGTCATTGACATCTTGCTATTTAAAATTGGTGTGAAAGCTTGCAACAAACTTAGGGTCTACATGAGTGGATATAGCACAAAAATATATTTTTGCAGGGATTCGTTAGCGACATAGCTAGCTGGAGAAATAACTCATTTCGCTTTATACAGACGAAGCTGAAGCAGTACAAGTTTTGCAAAGAAAAAAAAAATCGCCTTCAGCCTCCCAATTTCTCCTCAAACTCGTGTCCCCTTTGCCCCTTACCAGCTTCCCATCTTTACCAGCTCAGTGAGTTTGGT